>NC_090997.1:45540000-46147500 GCF_041146395.1 Eulemur rufifrons
ATAGTAGTCATCCTAATATGTGCAAAGTGATAGCTGACTGCGGTTTCAATTTGCCTTTCTCTGATGATTAGCGATGCTGAGCACCTTTTCATTTACATGTTGGGCATTTGCATGTCTTCTTTAAGAAAATATCTACTCAAGCCTATTTTTTAATCCAGTTACTTGTTTGTTTTTGTTTTTTTGTTTGTTTGTTTGTTTGCTATTGAGTTGTATGAGTTCCTTATATATTTTGGATATTAACTTTTTATTAGATATGTGGTTTGCAAGTATTTTCTCTTATTCCATAGGTTGCCTTTTTCATTTTGTTGATTGTTTCCTTTGCTGTGCAGAAGCTCTTTAGTTTGATGTAGTCCCATTTGTTTATTCTTGCTTTTGATGCCTATGCTTTTTGTGTCATATCTTTAAAAAAATCATTGCCAAGACCAATGTCATGGAGATTTTCCCCTATGATTTTTTCTAGGAGTTTTATAGTTTCAGTTCTTACATTTAAGTCTTTAATCCATGTTGGGGTGACTTTTGTATATGGTATAAAATAGGGATCCAATTTCATTATTTTTTGCATGTAGATATCCAGTTTTCCCAGCACCATTTGTGGATTCCCAGTTTTCTCAATACCATTTATTAAAGAGATCAAGATTAGTTGACCATATATGGATGAGTTTATTTCTGGGCTTTCTATTATGTTCCATTGGTCTATGTGGCTATTTTTATGCAAGTATCATACTGTTTTGATTACTATAGCTTTATAACTTTAGATCAGGAAGTATGATGCTTCCAGCTTTGTTCTTCTTGCTCAAGATTGCTTTAGCTATTCAAAGTCTTTTGTAGTTCCACACAAATGTTAGGGTTTTTTTTCCTATTTCCATGAAAAATACCATTAAAATTTTGATAGAGGTTGCAGTGACTGTGTAAATCACTTTAGGTAGTATGGACATTTGGCAATATTAATTCTTTCAATCTACAAAAACAGGATTTTGCTCCTTTTACTCTGTCTTTTTCAAGTTGTTTCTTCAATGTTATAGTTTTCAGTGTACAGATATTTTACCTCCTTAGTTAAATTTATTCCTAAGTATTTAACTTTTTTGATTCTCTTGTAAATAGGTTTTCTTAATTTCTTTTTGGATAGTTTGTTGTTAGTGTATAATTTTTTTATGTTGTGTAGTGTGTAATTTTTTATGTTGATTTTGCATCCTGCAACTTTACTGAATTTATTATTTTTAACTTTTTTGGTGGAGTCTTTAGGATTTTCTATATATAAGATTATATATTTTTTCTCTTTTTTTTAATCTCAGCTCATTATGGGGGTACAAAAGTTCAGGTTATATATATTGCCCATGCCCCCCCATCCCCCCATCCCCCCGAGTCTGAGCTTCAAGCGTGTCCATTCCCTAGACAGTGCGCATCACACTCATCATGTAAGTATGCACCCATCCCCTCCCCTCCATCCCCCCCAGTCAGAACTTCAAGCGTGTCCATTCCCCAGACAGTGCACATCGCACTCATCAAGTAGGTATACACCCATCCCCTCCCCCCCATCCCCCCAGTCAAAAAAAAAAAAAAAGATTATATTATCTGCAAACAGAAACAACTTTACTTCTTTCTTTCCAATTTAGATGCTTTTTATTTCTTTTTTCTGCCTAATTTCTCTGGTTAGGACTTCAAGTACTATGTTGGGTGGTGATAGTGGGCATCCTTACCTTGTTCTAATCTTAGAGAAAAACCTCTCAGCTTTTCACAATTGAGTATGATGTTAGCTGTGGGCTTGTTATATATGGCCTTTATTGTGCTGAGGTACCTCTTTTCAATATCTAATCTGGTTTTTTTTTTAATCATGAAAGGATGTTGAATTTTGTCAAATGTTTTATCTGCATCTATTAAAATGATCATGTGATTTTTATTCCACATTCTGTTCATGTGATGTATCACATTTATTAATTCGTGTATATTGAACCATTCTTGCATCCCAAAGATAAATCCTACTTAGTCATGGTGGATGATCTTTTTAATATGATGTTGAATTCAAGTTGCTAGTATTTTGTTGAGGATTTTTGTGTCTACATTCATTAGGGATATTGGCCTATAACTTTCTTTCCTTATAGTATCTTTGTCTGGCTTTGGTATCACAGTTGCTTCATAGAATGAATTTGGAAGTATTCTTTCCTCTTCATTTTTTTGGAAGAGTTTGAGAACGATTGGTATTAGTTCTTAAAAGGTTTGATATAATTCAGCAGTGAAGCCATCAGGTCCTGAGCTTCTTTTTGATGGAAGACTTTTATGATGGATTCAATCTCCTTACTTGTTATTGGTCTAATCAGACATAGCCTGAGCGTTGTGTTCAGAGTCATTGACTACTCTCATGAGCACAGAATGACTGGTCTTTGGTGTATGCACAGCCTTTCTCCTAATTCTTGATTTGCAGGCTCTGGAGGGCTGGATAAAATCTGCCTCTGACTGGAATCTGCCTCTTACTAGAATCTGCCCAATTAGAAGAGTTCATACGTTAAATAACTTGAGATTATCTGTATTTCTTCTTCTAAAAATCATTAAACATGTGAATTACATAATAATACTATAAATACATGTATATTCATAAACATTAAATGTGTTCTTATTAAAAAATATAAAGGCCATATCTTCTTGCCACAAATTGACATAGTTTTTAATAATAAATTTTTATACAAATACCCACCTTCCTCTTAAGATGTCCTATGAGATACTTTATATGAATGTGTAAATTAACAAGTAGTATTCAGATGTAAGGTCTTAATACTATTAGTACTATTATTATTAGGTATAATACATTAAGAAGGGCAAAGAAAAAAGATGAAAATTCATGATAAAATTTGAATAAAAATGAAAGGTAGAGGCCATGCCAGTTCTAACATAAGAATAATAACCCCCAAATTGATCAACATGAACCCCAAGGTACGGTATTTTTGTTATGCAGGAAATGTAATGGGTTATTTTTTCTTATTTGCCCTTGACTAAGTGTTTTTCCCTATTTCCTTAGTAAAGCAGAATTGAACATTGGTGTCAGAATCCAACTTTACATGTAAGTGCTAATTTGTGATGTGCAATTACACTATAATAAACTGTATTAATGTAGGTTAACTCATTATGAGATAAGTATTTTGCTGTCTCTTTTTTATGTCCTTGTTTGAAGAGTATGTCCAGGTGTAGTTACATAGAGACACCTAAGCTGAGAGCTTTTCTGACTCTTTCAGTCAATATCATAGTGTTCACATACAAATTTCTAAGGCTGATTTCTAAGTAAGCTACCAGTTACAACCATTTGTTTCAAGAAGTCTATGGTTTCTAAAGAGCAATACCAATTCCTAACAATTGTTTAGCAGCACAACCATGCTGCTTACAGAGAGATACGATGAAAGAAAAATCAGGCACCCAGCTTGATGGAGGAAGAAAAGTTACATGACCATGATATATCCGGGACTTTTTTTCCCTTGAAAAATCTTAAATTTTTGTCCTGTAGAACCCAAATCATAAATTTAAAAAAATCAAACAGCAACAATAAACCATGACAACAACAAAACCCAAAATCACTCATCTAAAATTTCAGGCTGGAAGATGAAATGACACTCTGAGAAAGCAATTGCTTTTATCTGAGAGCTCTGACAGCTGAGAAACAAGATCAAATCAATAAGATACAGAGGAGTAGAAATGGTGCATACTGTTTAATTAAACACCTAGCAGACAGCTCTTGGTTCCCTGTGAAAATTAAGGAAAGTTGGGCCAGTCCACCTGTTAGTAATAAATATATTATTTAAGAACTTCTGAAGATCTCTTTCCCCAGTGCCTCTGCCTCTGTCCTAACTCTGTGCCTTAAATGTTATTAATGTTAATAATTGTGTTTAAGGTACCTAAGGCTTCTGTTTAAATGCAGCTACATTAGAAACAAAAATTTTAATGTTATAACTTCTTTTTTTCCCTTCTTTTCAATTGTTTCCTAAAAGGGATAACATGTTCAAAATTTTTCTTCCTTTAACCTCTTAGTTTAATAAGTTTGCTAGTCATTCATACAGCAAGAACCTGAAAGAATAAAGCCCTCAAAAGAAAATTTTATATGTAAAAATTCTTATCAAATGAATGCATGACATAGTAAAAAAATACAGAAAGGCTTCAAATGAGAAGAGCAGCTAAATTTTTATAGAGATTTTCAGAGAAATGCCTGCAGTCTCCAGAAGACAGCCTGAGTGTCCTGTGGCAAGTGAGGAGACACTAAAGGCAATAGAGAAGATATGTTAAAGTCAAATTTTACCTACATAGCCATTTTGCCTAGATCTAGCTCTGCAAAAGAGAGAAACAGGGCAAGTTAATTTGTTGTTTCATCTATTCAGTGCAGTCTTCCCTAATGAGACTTGTAAAGTGTTGTTTCATCTCTTCTATTGCTCTCAGATAGATGTACTAATCTGCAGCAAATTGATCATGGGGCAGCCAGGCAGGCCAAGAGAGGAGGCAGAAAAATGGCCATGATTACTTGACGGAAATAAGTGGTGCTTCAATTCCTATATGAGGGTGGTATCAGGAAGGTACAAGGAACAGCTGAGTCTCTACTCCACCTGGTATCATCAATGAGGAGAAATGAGGTAGCACAAGGTGGAGATAATTGGCACTCTACTCTCTTATTTCGCAGAGTCATCCAGGACCAGCAGGCAATTGAGCCTCCACTTCCACCCCCCCATCATCAAGATGGAAAGAGGAGAGAATATTTAGTATTCTGATTTCTCCAGAAAGAATTGCTATAGCATTTTTCAAGTGCTGAAAGAAAAGAACAATCAACCCTGAATTATATACCCAGCAAAGTTATCCGTCAGGAATTAAGGGAAAATTGAGACATTTTTAGATAAAGGAAAACTAAGAAAATGTGTTGCCGGCAGAGTTACCAATAAAGAGTGGCTAAAGGAATTTCTCTAAATAGAAGGGAAATAATAGAATGAGACTGTGACTTAAGAATGAAAGAAAGAACAATGGAATGAGCAAAATATCATTACTTTTTATTAGTAATGATAAATTACAATGTCTTCTATGGCCATAGAAGACTTAACAAGACTTCAGCTTTCTTATCTGTATTAGATCAGTAATAATGATTTGGACGTGGCAAGCAATGGAAAATTCCTAACCTCAAATACCACCCAACATTTTTCCATAGCCATACCTGACGTTGCCAATTTTTACCTTTCACTTAATCACCAACCATTTATGGAGTACCTACATTGTGCTGGTGGTTATACAGAGGTACCTACAGACATGGGGGAAGTGCTAAGAAAGCGTATAGCAGTAAGAACAGAACAAAGAAATAGAGGATCCCACAAATTAACCATAGAATATATGAGAAATGTCTGGGGACCATAAGGCATTAAGAAACATTTGTAACCCCATAATATGCTGAAATAAAAAAAATTTTTTTTAAAAAAAAAAAAGAATGAGGTATGTGGAAGAAACAGCCACCTGGAACAGAGAGATACCCTTGTGAGTAAAGAAAACAAATTGCAGGCAAGCTTTTGAGTTCTGTTCTTCTTTGTGTCCCACATGACCTGGGGTAGGTCCATCTCCATCACTGCTGTGAAAGAGCTAGAAACAACAGCATCAGTCCAAATCACTTAGTGCTGATATTGAAGGGGACTAGCATCAGATCAACATGCTTCAGGTGGGAGCTCATGGAAAAAGTTGCCTGCAGGACTTCCAGCATTCCCATTTCCTTCTCCTCCATACCTCCAGTGCTAGCAGATTACAATCAAAGGAGATTATCACCTCATAGTGTGCTTTTTCTATATATATATTCCATGAAAGACATGATCACTAGATAAGACAGTATCCAATATAAGTACTGGATATCTAAAGCTCTTTTTCCAAGAGCACATCCATTTCTTCCTTCTTAACCCCAATAGTAGAGA
The DNA here is from genome assembly GCF_041146395.1 of Eulemur rufifrons. Taxonomy (NCBI): domain Eukaryota; kingdom Metazoa; phylum Chordata; class Mammalia; order Primates; family Lemuridae; genus Eulemur; species Eulemur rufifrons. The sequence continues at coordinate 45,545,913 of NC_090997.1, forward strand.
AACATGCTAGGACTTGGATTATACTAGCAATGACATATACTGAGACACATTGCCTAAAAGAAGCTGACAACACCAGAGGAAGGAAGGGAAAGCGCATGGGCAAAAATAACTAAACACTGGAAGATTATAGCCAATACAAAAGAAAAACAGTACACTGAGCAAACTCTTCCACACCAAATAAAATAATAAAGCAGGCAGGTAAAATAATTTACATTAAACATAATCTTTAACCTCATAAGAAAGGATATTGATAATAAAAAGTAGTAACAAGAAGTCATAAAGGTGAACATGAAAATATTAGGTATAAAAATGTAATAGGTAAAGTAAAAAAGACAATATATGAACTAAATAGCATTGTGATTACAACTGGCACCAAATGATGAAATTCAATAACTGATCCTAGAAGACAAGAGGGAGAGATACTAAATGGACTTTTTTTAAAGTAAAGAGATATAAAGGATAAAAGTAGAAGTACTAATAGTCAAATTAAAGGAGTAACAAAAAGGAGAGAGGAGAAAGAAAAGCACAAACAAGAAGGAGGAAATAGACAATGATAAACTTCTCAGAAATAAAGAAAGATGAAGAACCTCAAGTTGGAAGTGTCCATAGAATTTCAAACAGGACAAAGATATACCTATAACTGGGCTCATTACAATAAAATTTGACAATCTCACCTTAGAGTAAAATTAGGAACACCTAAAAGCTTCCAAAAAGAGTAGATCATTTTATAAAAGAACATGAATTAGGTTGATATCTGACTTTTCAACAACAACGCTGAATGTAAGAGGACAACAGACTAGATTAATATTTTCAAAATATTGATAAGAGAGAATTTTGAACCTAGAAATAATATCCAGTTTAACTATCATTTAAATGCAAGGATAAATAAAGAAGTTATTGGGCAGAAAGCTTCAAAGTTTGCCACATAAAGACTTTCTTTGGGATAGGATCAAGATGGCCGACCAGACACAGATAGTAAGTGTCTTATCCACAGAGAGGAATGAGAATAATAAGCAGATTCTCACATTTTGAACAGATCATCTAGGATAGAACACTAGTATTCACCAGGGAGGTTATGGGAAGCACCAGAAGTGGGCAAGGAGAGGATTCAGGGCACCTTGCCTGGCTAGTGACTGGCTAACAGCCAGAAGAAGGTCCTGGACATGGGGAAAGAAGAGAGAAGCCCCAAGGGCTCCACTCACTGAGACTAGCTTTTACGATCTTGGCTACAAGATAACCCCACCTCCCCCCAACCAATGTAGATCTCAGGCCTAACATAGGGAGCTGCTTGGAGATTGCACAGAGATGTTTTTCTAGAAAGGGAACTCACATGGAATTCCACAGGCATCTGATTCTAGAGCAGCTTGAGCTGGGTGCCATTCTGGGAGCCTAGATACTTAGAAACTGCAGGTGCACCTGCAGCCACTGTGTGGCCCCAAGGAGGGATTGAGGAGCCCAGGTAGTTCCACACACCCCTGAGAAGGTCCCTACCACCCTGCTGTGGGCTGTTTTTGAGACCGAGATATGGGCAGATAGCATTTTTCACAACTTCTCACCCATGCTTCCTGCCTGGGTGGAGCCCCAGCCTTTCATCTTGTAGATCTAAGGCACTGCTTAGAGAGTTTCACACTGGGCTGTGCCCCACTCTTGAGCTGAATTTGGACTTGTCATGGCTGCAGCACCTGCGTGGCTGAGGAGAGGAAGGGAAACCAGGCTTTTCAGCACATATCTGAGATCATGCCCACCATCCTGCAGCCTGCTGCTATGACACTGAGTCTTGAGCAAACTGCACTACCCACAGTTTTCTGCCAGCACAACCTGTCTGAAAAGGACCCCTCCTTCTCTGGTCATGGGCCCAGGATGTCATTGTTGGAGTTTGAAGCCAGGCACACCCTGCCCTCAGGCTGAATTTGGGCTGATTCAGCTGTAGCCCTACTCAGCTGAGGAGGGACAGGGGAGCCCAAGCTCTCCTACACACACCTACGACAATTCCCGCTATTCTGCTATGGACTTTTGTGGGACTGAGTTGTGAGCAGACAGCACTCCCTCCAGCATCTTATCTATGCTATTTTCCTGGAAGAGATCCCACCCTCTCTGGTCACAGGCCCAACGTGCAAGTTTGAGAGTTTAAAGCTGGCCAGTGCCACCCCTTGGGCTGAGTTCAGGATGATTCAGATGCAGCTGCTACCCACCTGAGGAGGAACAGTGGAGTCCTAGCTCTTCTACACACACCTAGGACAATTCCCACTGCCCTGCTAACAAGCTGCAGTGAAACCAAGAAGGGACCAGATGGCTGCAGCCAGCAATTTACCCAAGCTGTTTGCCTGGCAGAGGCCCTACCCTTTCTGGTTACAGGCCCAAGGTGTTATTTTTGGGAATTTAAAGTGGGCAGCACCTTGCCTTTGGGCTTAGTTCAGGCTGACACAGCTGCCACCCCACTCAGCTTTAGAGGAACAGGGATGCCCAAGCTCTCCTGCACACATCTAAGACAATTCCCACTGCCCTGCTATGGGCTCCTGTGAGACTGAGACATGAGAAGACTCAGCTCCCCACAGTTTCTTGTCCATGCTGCTTGCCTGACAGAGGTCCTTCCCACTTTGATTTCAAGCCCACACCTCGCACCATTTTGAGAGTTTAACGCTGGGCAATGCCCTGGGCTATGCCCTACATTTGGGCCAAATTCAGTGTGATGTGACTTCAGCCACTAGCTGGCTGGGAAAGGATAGAGGAGGCTAAGCTGTCCTAAGTACACTTAGGACCATACCCACTTCCCTGTTATAGGCAGCTGTCAGACTGAGGACTAGCCTGTCCAATCCATTGCAGCTACCAGTAACACTAACATGGACCACTTGGGTCCTAGTGGGTGGCTCCACCACTGCTACTGCCACCTCCTATACTACACTAGTTGTTCAGAAGCCTGAGAACCTACCTAAATACCCAACCTTCTTCTCCAACTACTTCTGAGCAGTCTGCCTGAAGGCCCAAGAATTGGACCCCATGACATACTAACGCTGCTGCCAGTATGATATGTTCTGGGCCCTAAAATCAGTCACACTCATCCCACTGCTTTCATGACTGGGGCCCAAAGACTGGCCCAGCTGCCATTCAAGTCCCCAGCAAAACTTCATCACAGCCTCAACTAATAACTCTTTCTGAGGCCACCAAGAAAATCATGGATACTATTGACACTGTGTACTGCTTTTTAAAAAATCATACAAAAATCACCTTACTGTAAGCACCCAGAATCAAAGCTGAAGTGTCCTACTCAAGCAACATACATTCATCTTTAGGAAAAAATTCTTCCCTTTGAAAACAATTTCAAAAAATCAGAACAAGTTACTGATACATTGGATTCACAGATATCAATGGAAGGACACAAGAAACATGATAGAGCAAGGAAGTACGACACCACCAAAGGACCACAACAATTGTCCAGCAACAGATCCTAATCAAAAAGAATTCCTCATAATGCCAGATAAAGGATTCCAAATATTGATTCTAAAGAAGCTCACTGAGTTGGAAGAGAAATCTGAAAACCAATATTAATAAATCAGAAAATCAATTCAGAATATGAATGAAAAATTTACCAAAGAGAAAGATACCATTAAAAAAATATGTAAGTCAATAAATGTGATTCACCACATAAACAGATTTAAAAACAAAAACCATATGATCCTCTCAAAAGATGTAGAAAAAACATTCTATAAAATCCAGCATCATTTCATGATAGAAAAAAACCCTCAAAAAACTTGGCATAGGAGGAATATACCTCAAGATAATAAAAATCATATTTGACAAACTCACAGCCAACATCATAGTGAATAGGGAAAAGTTGAAAGCATTCCCCCTAATAACTGGAACAAGACAAAGATGCCCACTTTCACCATTTCTATTCAACATAGTGCTGGAAGTCCTAGCCAGAGCAATCTGGCAAGAGAAAGAAATAAAAGACATACAAATTGGAAAAGAGGAAGTCAAATTATGTGTTTGGCAATGATATGATCTTATGCCTAGAAAACCTTAAGAACTCTTCCAAAAGACTCTAGATTTGATAAACAAATTCAGCAAAGTCTCAGGTTATAAAATCAATGTACAAAAATCAAAAGCATTTCTATACCTCAACGACAACCAAGCTGAGAACTAAATCAAGTACTCAATCCCATTTACAATAGCTGCAAAGAAAATAAAATATCTAGGAATAAATTTAACCAAGGAGGTAGGAGGTCTCTGCAAGGAAATCTATACAACACTGATGAAAGAAAGTACAGATGACACAAACACATTGTAAAATATCCCATGCTCATGGATTGGAAGACTCAATATTGTTAAAATGACTATACCACCCAAAGAAGCATGGTCTACAGGCTCAATGTAATTCCTGTCAAAATACAAATGTCATTTTTCACAGAATTAGAAAAAACAGTTCTAAAATTCATATGGTTCCAAAAAAGACCCTGAATAGCCAAAGCCATCCTAAGCAAAAAGAACAAAGCCAGAAGCATCCCATTGCCTGACTTCAAATTATACAAGGCTACAGTAACCAAAACAGCATGGTACTAGCATACAAATAGACACATAGATAGATGAAACAGAATAGAAACCACATACTTACAGCTAACTGATCTTTGACGTAGTTGATAACAACATACATTGTGGTAACGACACCCTTTTCAATAAATGGTGCTGGGAAAACTGAATTGCCATGTGCAGAAGAATGAAACTAGATTTCTACATCTCACCATGTACAAAAATTAACTCAAGATGGATTAATGGCTTAAATGGAAGACCTGAAACAATAAAAATCCTAGAAGAAAACCTAGTAAAAACTCCTCTGGACATTGAGCTAAGCAAAGTATTTATGACTTAGACCCCAAAAGCAAACACTATACAAACAAAAAGAGACCAATGAGACTTAAATAACCTAGAAAGCTTTCGCACAGGAAAAGAAATAATCAAAAGAGTACATAGACAATCTATAGAATGGGAGAAAATATTCACAAACTATATATCCAACAAAGGACTAATATCCAGAATCTACAGGGAACTCAAACAACTCAGCCAAAAAAACTCCCAAACAACCCCCTTAAAATGTGAGCAAATGACATGAACAGGCATTTTTCAGAAGAAGATATAAAAGGGGCCAAAAAACATATGAAAAAATGTTCAACATCACTAATCATTAGGGAAATGCAAATTAAAACACCAGTGAGATACCATCTCACTCCAATTAGAATGGCCATTATGAAAAAGTCAGAAAACAATAGATGTTGAAGCAAATGTGGAGAAAAGGGAACACTTACACACTATGGGAATGTAAATTAGTATGACCTCTATGGAGATCAGTATGAAGATTTCTCAAAGAGCTACAAGTAGTTCTACCATTTGATTCTGCAATTCTACTACTGTGATCTACCCAAAGGAAAAAAAAAATCATTATATCAAAAAGACAACTACACTCACATTTATCACAGCACAATTTACAATTGCAAAGCTCTGTAATCAACCTAAGTGCCTATCCACTGATGAGTGGATTAAGAAAATTGCTATATATATAACATGGAGTACTATTCAGTGATAAGAAAGAATGAAATAATGGCTTTTGCAGCTTGGTTGGAACTGGAGGCCGTTATCCTCAGTCAAATAACTTAGGAACAGAAAAATAAACATAGCATGTTCTCACTTATAAGTGGGAGCTAAACTATGGCTACAAAAGGGCACACAGAGTAGTATAATGTAGCAGTCCCCAACATTTTTGGCACCAGGGACCAGTTTCATGGAAGACAATTTTTCCATGGACCAGGGGGTGGGAGAATGGTTTCGGGATGATTCAAGTACATTACATTCATTGTGCACTTTATTTCTATTATTATTACATTGTTAACCTCTCTGCTAATAATAATCTGTGTTTGCCTTAGGGGTCTTCTTCATAAATTCTTTGCCTAGGCCAATGTCTGTAAGAGTCTTTCCTATGTTTTCTTCTAGAATTCTAATAGTTTCTGACCTAAGGTTTAAGTCTGTTAACCACCGTGATTTGATTTTTGTGAGGGGTGAGAGCTGTGTGTCCTGTTTTAGTCTTCTACATGTGGATATCCAGTTTTCCCAGCACCATTTATTAAATAAGGAATCTTTTCCCCAGAGTATGTTTTTTTCTGCTTTGTCAAAGATTAGATGGCTATATGAGGATGGTTTTATATTTGGATTTTCTGTTCTGTTCCACTGGTCTGTGTCTCGGCACTTGTGCCAGTACCAGGCTGTTTTTAGAACCACAGCCTTGTAGTAAAGTTTGAAGTCTGGCAAATTAATACCTCCCATTTTGTTTTTGTTGTTTAATATTGCTTTTGCTAAACGGGGTCTTCTCTGATTCCATACAAAGCGTAAAATTATTTTTTCTATGTCTGTGAAAAAAGATGTTGATAATTTAATAGGGATTGCATTGAATCTGTAGATAACTTTGGGCAGTATAGACATTTTAACAATGTTGATTCTACCGATCCATGAGCATGGTATGGTTTTCCACCTATTTACATGTTCTGCGATTTCCTTCCTCAGAGTTTCATAGTTCTCCCTATAGAGGTCGTTTACTTCCTTAGTTAGATATATTCCTAGATATTTTATTTTCTTTGTTGCTATTTTGAAGGGTATTGAGTCCTTAATTTGGTTCTCCGTTTGACTGTTATTGGCGTATATGAATGCCTCTGATTTGTGTGTATTGATTTTGTATCCTGAGACTTTGCTGAATTCATTAATCAATTCCAGGAGTCTCTTGGTTGAAATCTTGGGGTTTTCTAGATATAACATCATATCATCAGCAAAGAGTGAGAGTTTGATCTCTTCTGTCCCTATTTGGACTCCCTTGATTCTGCTCTGTTGCCTGATAGCTCTTGCAAGGACTTCCAATACTATGTTGGAAAGTAATGGGGACAGTGGGCAGCCTTGTCTGGTTCCAGTTCGAAGTGGGAATGCTTTCAGTTTTTCCCCATTCAGTATGATGTTGGCTGTGGGTTTGTCATAACCCTAAGGCAATCACAGCAGCAACAAAAATAAATAAATGGGACCTGATCAAATTAAAAAGCTTCTGCACAGCCAAAGAAACAGTCACAAGAGTAAATAGACAACCTACAGAATGGGAAAAAATTTTCGCATACTACACATCAGATAAAGGACTGATAACAAGAATCTATTTAGAACTCAGGAAAATCAGTAAGAAAAAATCGAACAACCCTATCAAAAAGTGGGCAAAGGACATGAATAGAAATTTTTCAAAAGAAGATATAAAAATGGCTAACAAACATATGAAAAAGTGTTCAACATCTCTAATCATCAGGGAAATGCAAATCAAAACCACAATGAGATATCACTTAACTCCAGTGAGAATGGCCTTTATCAAAAAGTCCCAAAACTATACATGTTGGCGTGGGTGTGGAGAGACAGGTACTCTCATACACTGCTGGTGGGACTGTAAACTAGTGCAGCCCCTGTGGAAAGCAATGTGGAGATACCTTAAACAGATTCAAGTAGACCTACCATTCGATCCAGCAATCCCATTACTGGGCATCTACCCAGAAGAACAAAAGTCATTCTATAAAAAAGACACCTGCACCCGAATGTTTATAGCAGCACAATTCACAATCGCAAAGATATGGAAACAACCCAAATGCCCATCGATTCATGAATGGATTAGCAAAATGTGGTATATGTATACCATGGAATATTACTCAGCTATCAGAAATGATGGCGATATGGCATCTCTTTGGTTCTCCTGGAGTGAGCTGGAACCCATTCTATTAAGTGAAGTATCCCAAGAATGGAAAAACAAGCACCACATGTACTCACCAGCAAACTGGTTTCCCTGAGAGCACATTTGGGATTCACACCAATTGGGTATTGGACAGAGGTCGGGGCTGGGTGGAAGGGATGGGTGTATACCTACTTGATGAGTGCGATGCGCACTGCCTGGGGAATGGACACGTTTGAAGTTCTCTCTGGGGGGGATGGGGTGGGGGGAGGGGAGGAGTGCACACCTACATGATGAGAGTGATGTGCACTGTCTAGGAAATGGACACAACTAAAGCTCAGACTCGGGGGGATGGGGAGGCATGGGCAATGTATATAGCCTGATCTTTTGTACCCCCTTGATGAGCTGAAAAACAAACAAAAAATAAAAAAAAATAAAAAATAAAAAATAAAAAAAAAATAATAATCTGTGTTTGCACCAGATGCAGCTTAATTGTCACTTGCCACCCACTGATAGGGTTTTGATATGAGTCTGCAAGCAATTGATGTATTATGGTCTCTGTGCAGTCAAACCTCTCTGTAATGACAGTCTGTATTTGCAGCCACTCCCCAGCACTAGCATTACTGCCTCAGCTCCGCCTCAGATCATCAGGCATTAGATTTTCAATCTAGATCCCTCACATGTGCAGTTCATGGTAGGGCTGGCCCTCCTATGAGAATCTAATGCCGCTGCTGATCTGACACGGGGTGGAGTTCAGGCGGTGATGTGAGTGATGGCGAGTGGCTGTAAATACAGATGAAGCTTCACTCGCTCTCCTGCTGCTCACCTCCTGCTGTGTGGCCCAGTTCCTAACAGGCCATGGACAAGTACCAGTCTTGTTGGGGTTGGGGACCACAGGTATAATGGACATTGGAGACCTAAAAGGGGAGAGGGTGGGAGGGGGTGAGGGATAAAAAATTACCTATGGTGTACCATGTACACTACTTTGAGTGATGGGTACACCAAAAGCCCAGGCTCCACCACTATACGATATATGCAACAGAATTCAACTTGAACACATTTAATCTATTAAAATTTTTAAAAATTTAAAAAAAAATTTTTAAAAAGACTTTCTTTCAAAATACTCTTTGAAGAAGTACTTCACTAAGAAAATAAATAAATCCCAAAAGGTGCTGTAAGAGATATGGGGATTTAAAGGGACCAAATAACTTAGTAGTTAGGCACAAATGTCAGAATGACAAAATGGAATGTGTAACTTTCACACCAAAAGGATAACAGTTGATCTATTCAATGGAAGCGTTTAGGAAAAGAGAAAATAATAAAGTCTAATAAATATAAAATAAGGTCATCAGGAATGAACATTATTATAATAATAAATAAACACAATGTGCTACGTTCATTCTGAAAACACAGCAACTCTCATATTGAACTTAAAAATAAATTTTTTTAAGAGATAAATTTTTTAACCTGTCTATAAGAGATGTACTTTTACAGAAAGAACATAGGAAAGTTGAAAATAAAGAGATGTGAAAAGACATACCTAGCAATTATGGAAGATAGCAACTTTAGTATGTGACAAAATAGAATTCAAGACAAATATAAATGATAAGAAACATCATATTGGCAAAAGAAACAGTACGTTGTGGGAGGTAAGGAAATCAAGACAGGAAGTGGAGATAACTCAAGAAGTTTAGCTATAAAAGGAAGGGAAAGATTGGGTGATAGCTGAAGGGAGAAATGGGATTGTGGAGCATATTCTTAGTATACGCTAGTACAAGGTTCTTGAGAAGGCGATAGGGCCTGAGATGTAGAACACAGGAGGAGAGAGAACACTCCCACAGTAAAAGGACAGAGAGCAAAAGATAGGGCACCTGCCCGAGAGCCTGCCGATCTGGCAGTGGAACAGCGAGGTCCTCTATTCTGTTGAGCCAGGGTGGGCCCTGACATGGCTTTCAGCCCTGTTTTTAGTTTGCAGACAGATGAAAACTAAGTGTCATTTCCTGTACATTTAAGATGTTCAAAGATAATCTCTAGGAGTCTAAATTACTCCTATGCTGAACAACAAGCAAAAGAAGAAAAAAAATTCACATCCCACAGCCAAAATGCTTATCACATCTCAGTAAACTCACAAAGCTTACTTTTTATTTCTTATTTGTGTGTGTGTGTATTTTTTTTTTCATAACTCTGGTCTCTGGTATGTTGAAAAATAGAAAAATTGAATGAATAAAATGCAGGCTAAGTCAAGAAATATAAAATATATATAATTCGGATTCCCAATCCAGTTTTCAAATCCCAGAGACAAAGCTAAGCTTTGAAAGCTTGGATATACATCTGAACTAAGCCTCTGAAACTTCTGTTGTTTGCTGTCCCTGATGGAAATGTCTGCCTCAGGAATGTTCCTTTATTGCACTGAGAATGAAAACCATCAGTTACAGTAAGTGGCTTCATGTCTTCATGAAGGACTTTAAAATACATGAAACAAAATCTTGCCCAGTGAAGCACAGTAATGGTGTGTCCACTCCCAGTACACAAAAAGGGCCAGAGACAAGGATGGCTTGGGACTGACCTCTCAGTCTAAGAATATAATGGAGATTTTTCTTTTCCTGGAGACAAAAAAACTGGTGCAACATGTTGTGCCTGGAGGGGAGAACAAAGGTTGCTATTTTTTTCTTAATGACAGCTCTGGGTTCTGAAATTGAGCACAGCAGGTAGGAAGAGCGTGTATAGATTTCAAAAGATATCTAAATGTTGTGCAGGCACTTTCCTTATGAATGAGCAGCACCAAATGTGTTGGCGGTTTTCTTTATCTTTTTTTCAAACAAAAAAAAAAGACATTTTGAGAAAAAGAACCCCTATCCTTGCCTCTCTCTGCGTTGTCTTTACTGTCGGGAAGGAGAGATTTGGCTATGATGGAAGTTGAGGACTGGGAAGGGCTAACCTGTCCATTCTGGTGACCTCATGTTCAATTAATTCCCAGCCTCAGGGGATTCCTTTCCCTGCTCCTCTCTTTGTTTCTATAATTGCCATTATTTTTGCTAAATGTCTCCCTGCGTGCTCTTTACTTCAATACACTGGTTGGGGATCATTATGGATTCCTCTACTCCAGGACATATCACAAATAAATCATGGAGATTGAGAAGTTCTGTCTCCCAAGCCTGATGCTATTTGATGCATTTATTTATAAGATACCCTAAGAAAGATGCTTTTTTTTAAAATAGCATTGATCAAATGTGTAAAGTATAATGTAACACAAGATAGGTAGATAGGTAATATTTTAAAAAGATGTTTGTGACAAGGCAATTTGATCTGCCTGAACAAAAGATTAGCGTAAAAGAGGAGAATGAAATTTGTAGCTAGAGAGTAATTCAAGGGGGACATGGAAGCCCCAATCACTGCTTGAGGTAAGAAACCAGAAGCTGGACCCCAGCAGTGCGTCAAAAGACTGTATCAATAGCTGATGAAACACTAAAGATGAATATGCAACATGATGTCATGATTGGAAATGTAAATGTGGCTCCAAGAGGCATAATTCCAGACGTTAGACATTTAAGAAAAGATCTTTTCCTTTACTTATTTATGGTTAGATCCACAGACAGATGATAAGTTTCGTAGGAGGGAAGAAGCATGTCAAATGCTTCTCCAAAAGACTTAGAGGGGAGGGGATGTGAACGGTAACGGAATAATGAAACCCTTCATGGTTAGAATAATTAGAGTAAATCATTGTGTTGTGGAAATACATAAAAGGAGGCTTCCAGAACCGGATCGATTAATTTTGCCCCAATTAGATAAAATTAAATCATGAAAAATTCTGTTTAGTTAAGGGTGGGGTGAATAACAATAAAAATAGGAGGAAGTAAAAACAAGTGGGATGAAGTAGGTGCTAAGATCCCTGAAGTGCAGGAAAGGAGAGGACCAGGGTTACCTATTGCAGCCTGACAACCGCATTTGTGCAATGGTCTCTTGCTATGACAGTTAGCATCAGTCCCTCACCCATCCCCAAAAAGAGTAGGGGGGAAGTCTGAATACTTACAATCCCTGAGAATTTTGTGACCTTTGTGTGCACAGAATTAGTTATTTTTCTCTGCATTACAGTCACGTTAAGTCGAGTTTCTAACCTGAAGTCTGGGTTCTCAGAATTGTGGAGATCATTATTCTGGGCTTACTATCTTTGGCTGTGTGGACATTATTTACATCTAAAAACCAAATTGGCAGGGAAGGGGGTTGGTTTGAAATGGTGCACAGTGGCGAAGCGATGGAGTGAGGGGTATCTAATCTCTGTATAACCCTCGAGCATAATTTGGCCTCCTTTATATCACCCTATTTTCTTCTTTGTCTGTGAGCTTTCTCAGATGAGGTGGACAGATGGTATATTGGGAGACAGGCTGAAATGAATGGGAAAAAAGTGGGTGGTACTTCAGTAGAAGGTGAAAAAGATGAGAGACTAAAGTGGACCAGATTCCCAGCTTCCCAGAGATCATGTCGGCAGCGTCTGTTTGTTTTTAAATCAATTTCCTTCTTATTTCTTCCTCAATAAGACTTTGTTGACTGCTTTCACTTCAGTGTTTCGGTGAGAAAAATAGCACGTGGATTATCTGGTGTCTTACGTTAATGAAAAAATATTACCTTTAATATTTCCTCTGTGTTAACTGAGTGGCTTAGCTCTTGGTGCGATGAAAACAGATTATCCGAAGACATAGGCCACTAAAAGCAAACACCATGGACTGAGTGTCCATCTGAATGATTCAGCAGCTCAGTTTGCCTCCAGCAGAGATTGGAACACTCAAAACAAGAAATAAAAAAAAATGTAGCGGAGGTGGGAAGACAATTGCAGTTGCTACACAATGGTTGAAATTTCTCATAACACTATCACAGAAAACTGTTTGCTAGGGTTATGACAGTAATATCAAGAGTTAGCTTAAAACTGAAAAATTACAATAATTTCTCTTTTTTCCTCCCGTTACTCCAACCTAGGAAGCCAGCTAAGTAAACGCTATTATCTGTAAAAGCAGACGCAACCTTTTGAAGGAGAGAAAAGCTATAGAAACGAGTACAGGGACAAAGGAGTAGGCACCACACAAGGACAGGGCTCTGAGTTCAATAAAGGAAGCACTTTCTTACCACACTCACGGAACCAAAGATGCCTTGTGCTCACAGCCTGGCCTTTGTATCCTATTTGAACATGGTGCAATTACTGTGATTATGACCCTGAAAAGGGCTGGAAGTTCTCTCTTCCTAATGCCACCCATCAGTTGTACAATACCAGAGAATAGAAATCTCTCCAGTAACTGGTCTTGTTCAGTATTGAATTATTTTTCTATGAAGAGTTTACCACCTTATTCATTTCCTAGGGCTGCCATAACAAAGTACCACAAACTGGGGGACTTAACAGAAATTTATTGTCTCACAGTTCTGGAGGGTAGAAATCTGAGATCAAGGTGTGGGCAGGCTTGGTTCCTCCCGAAGACTGTGAGGAGGAATCTGTTCCATGCCTCTCCCGGTTTCTGGCGGTTTGCTGACTGTCTCTGCCATCCTCAGCTTGCAAATGCGTCACTCCAATCTCTGCCTTCACCTTGACTTGGCGCTTTCCCTTTGTCTTTTCACATAGTCCTCCCTCGGCGCATGTCTCTGCGTTCAAATTTCCCTTTTTTATAAACACACCAATCATATTGGATTAGGGCCCACCCTAATGATCTCACTTTAATTTGATTAACTATAAAGACCCTAGTTCCAAATAAGGTCACATTCTGAGGTACTGGGGGTTAGGGCTTCAGTGTATCATTTTTGGAGGACACAATTCAACCCATGGTATACCTAAGCTAGTTGGTGATAGTTCTACTGGTTTTTTTCAACTGTACTTAAATGAAAATAACTACCTGCCCCTAAAACGTAGAGTACCCATCAAGATTTCTGATGTAAAGTTGGTCTCTAAAATTACTCATTCCAAATCCTTCCAGAATGGAGCTGTGCCTCTTCTGGACCTAAGGATCAGGGGTGACAATTAAAGTAGTATTTAATTCCATCCCTTTTTGGGGTTGTTACCAGAACTCCACGTTCCCTTCTGGTAATGTTCCTTTGCTGATAATCAAGAGGGTATTTCATTCCAATTCACTAGGTGTTGAGGGCCTCCCAAAATACGGCCATGGAAGACCTACCTGTCCTCCCAACAATGCCACCTCTGCCATATTGTTGTCCACTGGCCTTTGTCTTGAGACGGGAGAGGACCTCACTGTTGAGGGGGTTGCTCCAGTGGTATCAGCTCTTACAGATCTTAAAAGGTAACCCCTTTCCTTTAGCTTTCTATCCCCTGAGAATATTGAAAACATTTCCCAGGGTTGGGGCTGGGAATAGTTGAGGATATCATTTAATGTCTCACCTCACCTGATAAAACAAATGTAATGCAATTTACTCCATGAAGTTGAAAGTATACTCATTACAAGCAGCCTGACAGGCCACATCTGTTGGCTTGGACTTACAAGGAAGGAAAATAGTAACATCACAGAGTTGCAAAGATGAAACAGTGGTATGTCCACCACAAAGTAACTATTTAGGCACCAGATGCAGTTAGTCATCTCCTTAGTATTGCATATAACCCTCCTGTATTTGGGCCCAGTTCAGAAACCAGACTGCTAATGCATTTGCTATAAGCATGAAGATCTTTGGCCTCCATGTGTGTGCCTGGCCTGGGTAGCACATTTCTCATGTGTGTCCCAAAGCCGTTGATTGAAGTTTCTCCTTAATCTCTTCACCGGCTGATGCTCAACCACAGTGAAAACACAATTGCAGAGACTTTTGCCAAATAATTCAAGGATTTAAGAAAAGGAAAATCATGATGGAAACAGACTACCATAAGGATTATTTGTGAGGTCATGAATATCTATTTCCTTGACCACTTACCTTTGTCTGATAGCAACGTGGAACCAGAATGCACCCAAGCCAATGGCGATGAGAGCACTCTGAAGTGTGTGGAGGTACGTGCACAGTGGTTTGGAAACCTCAGTAATAAAAGTCAAATGGTCTTCTTTATGATTGTGAGAAGAAGGGGGCATTTCTTGAGAAAAATGGCAGTTTCCACTTCTATTATTCTTTTCATGAGTCAGATGTCTGTATCATGTGGGCTTTTAAAAAAGTATAGAGAGTGGAATGAAAAATAATATTACTAAGAGAAGAAAGCATATTTCAGCTTTGACTCTTTAAACCTGTATTGCAAGACATACATTTTGTTTTTATTATAAACATAAGGCCATTATTTCTGGCAAAAGGAAAAGAATGCTTACTATTTGTGATGAGTCTGAAAGCCAATGGGAAAGACTAGATTGTATTATCATTCTTGTGAAAATTGCTTGCTTCTCTAGATTGACATAAAAACTTTTCCCACAATCACTTAGAAAATAACTTGAAATCGGTAAAATATGTAAGGCAGTTTTCAAACTGAATAGCGCAAGGTTGAAAGTTGAGTTTGTACACTGCTTGTCTGCCATCTATTTTCACGGCACTTAGGAAAAAAATCAGTAGGCACAAAAAAAAAATACCTTTGTCTCAGTGATAAATGAAGTAGAATAAGTCATACGAGGAAATAAAAGATAAAAGACTGTGCTAGGGAGAGCACAGGAAAGATGATCTGGAACCAGGGTTTTAAAACAGAGTCATTCTGCTACTTCCCTAAGGCTGCTGAAAACTACCTATTTTCCATGTCACTCCTGAGCACTAGTTACTAAAATTTCCTGCTCCTGGAAAAGAAGAATCGATAATAGCCATTGTTCTTTGTTCCTGTCATAGGAGTGAAGGAATTTTGATAAAAGGGAGGCCTGCATGGTCAGCGAGTGATAGCAGGAGCAGTTGTGTACCCAGAGGAAGAGCTTGCTTGTTGCTTGTTATTGACGAGAGGAAGATTGGACAAGAAGGGGACCACACCTTGGGAAAGATAAAGTGTTGGAAGTCTGGTGCGGTGACTGAAGATCAGAAACCTGAAGAGCAAGGTCAGGCTTCACTATTACTAGCCATGTGACCTTGAGCAAGTCACCCCTGGTTCTGAGTCTCAGTTTCCTTCTCTGTAATATGAGCATAAACCACTGCACTAGAAGTATTGATGAGTTGGGGTGATGAAGATTTGCAGGGACACACACACACACACACACGCACACATAAATAAATAAAAGTGGCAAAATGGGAACAGAGACCATTTTGTTATTAGCTGGTCTAGTGCCTGTACCCTGTAATCTGGACTGTGGCTTGTTGCTTAAGCTTAATTAAACTTAATGAGTCTTCTTCCTCTGCTAGAAATCCAACTCTTACTGCCAACCAGTCCCTGGAGACCAGAGCATTCCGAGTTTATACATGAAAAGAAAGCTAGAGAAATGGCCAGCCCACCCCACAAATCTACTCCCTGGGCAAGCTTGCCACATAAGGCTGGGAGCAACAGGTCAAAGAGAGTATTTGTGTTAACTCAAGGGTCTTTTAAAACATGGTTACCCTGATCAGCAGTAAACATGTTCTGGTCAGCATGGAATTTGGAGACAGGGAGGCAGGAGATCGAGGTTGTAGGAGGTTCCCCTGCCACCTTTAGCCACCTGCCAACTTATCTCAAAGGACCGTGGCAATAATCAGATCAAACAGTGAGGTGAAATCCCTTCTGTAAACTCCAACATACTCTAGACTTATAATGGACCATTACTGACGTTATTAGAGGGACTCAGGAGAGAGATTTTGCTGATGAACCACCACAACAAACCACAATGGTGCAAACATGGCTTAAATGTCTTTGATCCTCCCACTTTTAGGAATGCCAATTCAGTCTTAGTGGTGAGACCCTGGAAAACATTGGGTTTTCAGTTTTATTGAACAAACCAGAAGTAGGAGGTGATTACTTTAAAGCCCAGCTCCTCACACTGATATTGACACCGGTATTAACTTTGACATGTAAAATTAGAGTTCTGTGGTTCGGGGACCTGCCTCTGTGTCTTGCCTGCTTAAACTCAAAGGGAGGCTAATGTGATATATTAATACCAATAGAGAAATGCCATCTGTAGAAAAGAGTAAGTTATTAGTGTCTTGGGTACTTTACTCTGAGGAGCAATTCCAATTTACTATTTGAATTTATAGGTGTTCAAGTTTAATATTTGAATACTAAATTCCCATTTCTCCCCTTCCTTTTCTTTCTCTTTCCTGTTATCAAAACAGACTCCAAGAATTAGAACCAACCTAAATATTGAACAATACAGAAGTAGTAAGTGTAGTATGTTACATTGATGCAATGGAACACTATGCCACCAAATGGGAGATGTTTGTGATATAACATTAAGCGAGAAAAGCATCTAAGAAAGCAATGGGTAGGGTTTGATTTCACTTTTGCAAAGCAAACAAAACTCATGACTGTCTGGCAAAAAAGCTGAAAGTTTATAGATTCACACAAATGTTAACAGTAGTTATCTATGGATATGAAATATTTGTTTTCTTCTTTTAACTTTTCTCCGTGTTCTAACTTTTCTGTAAAGAATATATAGAATCACATTATCATCAAAAACAAATAAATGTCACCTTATAAATAATTAATTTTAAAAGGACTTAATAAATTTTTTTGCACGTATTATAGCTTAACTTCAATTCTAAAGTAATCTTGGGAAATGTGATACCTCAAAACCATCATGATTTTCAGATCGATACATAGACCAGAAAATATATGGTCAGTATATATAAAGTAGGCTTACATGTTAGGGACTGGGTCAGAGAGAGGCACCGGGGTATGAGGTGCCTTCTGGTGAAGTCTAGAAGCAGCCTGACCTGAAGCCCACCAGTATGGCCCTGGGAGAGGTAGTGGGGTTCTCAAGATTCAGAATCCAGAAAGAATCTGGATTCTTGTGCTCCAAGAAACATGCACTGTGGAAAAAAATGCATTATTTCACATGACAGAAAGTCCAGAAATAGTGGGATCCCCATAGCTGGTTGATACAGTCAAGAACCCAGAGTCATCTCTCTGAGCTCTGCCATCCGCTGTGCTGATAGCAAGCTGAGGGCAGCAGCTCCAGCCACTATATCCATATGTGACACCCTCAAAGAAGAGCAGATGTTTTCTGACCTTGTGGTTCTCTAAGAGAGAGGAAGACTTTCTCAGGGCCCTCTAACAGGCTTTCTCTCCTGCCTTATTGGCCAGGTTAGATTATCTGCCTATTCCCTGCCACTGCAAAGGGGACTGGGATCACCCTTAGACCAGTCCAGCTCCCTCTGGACTCCCCAGGGGCACTGTCTGGCCCCACGAGAGACTGGAGGAAGCCTAAACAAAACCAGGGCCCATTAAGAAGGATGAAGAGGTAATTGATTCTGGGTGGGTTACCAAAGGTTTCTACCGCCTGTACTCATCTGAACCGTTGGATTCTTAAGTTTTTGCAGTTTGTGATTTTTGAGAAATTGATCCATTTTATGTAAGTTGTCAAATTTATGAGTATAGAGTTATTCCTAGTATTCAATTATAATCCTTTTAATATCTGTGAGGTGTAGTGATATACTCTTTTTCATTCCTGATGTTGGTAATTTGTATTTTCTCTCTTTTTTTCCCTTGTCATTGTTACTAGAGGTTTATCAATTTTATTGATCTTTTCATAGAACCAGCTTTTGGTTTCATTGATTTTCTCTATTGTTTTTCTGTTTTCTGTTTCATTAATATCTTCTCTTGTCTTTTTAAATTTCTTTCTTCTGCTTGCTTTGGATTATTTTGTTCTTAGTTTTCTAGTTTATAAAGTAAAAAGTTTAGACTGATTTGAGACCAGTCTTCTTTAGTATTGTAAACATTTAATTGTATAAATTTACCTCTTAGCCTCATCTCACACATTCTGTTATTTTGTGTTTTCATTTTTGTTCAATTCAAAATACTTTCTAGTTTTCCTTGTGATTTTCTCTTTGACGCTTGGATTATTCAGATATATATCGGTTAATATCCAAGTGTTTGAAGAGTTCCCTCAATTTTTGTTATTGGTTTCTAGTTTGATTCCATTATGGTCAGAAACCAGACTTCATATGATGTTGAATGTTTTTAATTGGTTAGGATTGTGTTCTCTCTTGATGATTGTTTCATGTATACTTGAGAAGAATGCTTAGTCTGCTGTTGCTGGGTGTTGTATTAATATAAGCATTAATTAGATACAGTTGTTTGATGATATTATTCAGTACTGCTATATATTGTTCAGTACTGCTATATCTTTTCTGTCTATTAGTTCTATTGATTACTGAGAAAGGAGTACTTGAGTTTCAAAGTATAATTGTGGATTTGTTTACTTCTTTTTTATCAATTTATTTTCATCTATTTTGCAGCAATGATGCCAGATGTATACATATTGAGAATTGTTATGTCTTTTTATTGAATTGACTATTTTTTTATTATGTTATGTCCCTCTTTATCTGTGGTACTTTTATTTGTCTGTTATCAATATGTCCACTCCATCTTTCTTCTGATTGTATGGCATCTATATTAATATTTTTATCCATGTATATCATTTTATTCAAAATATGTTTTTATCCACTTATTATATCTAAAGTGTGTTTCTTGTAGCTAGCATATAGTTGGGTCACATTTTCTAAAAGATTTATTCTAATAATCTCTGTCTTCCAATTGGTGTGTTTATACCATTTACATTTAATTTAATTATTGATATCTTTGTATTTAGGTCTACCATTTTTGTGTGTGGTTGCTCTATAATATATACAATTAACTTTTTACAATCTGCTTATAATCAATGATTTACTACTGGAATGGAATGTAGAAATCTTATCACTACATAGGTCCCTCCCCCACTTTATGTTGTAGTTTATAGATTATATCTACATATATTAAAATCATCTTTAAATAAATATTTAAACTATTCTTATGTACATTTACTTCCTTATTTTACTTTATAATCAGTTTGTCTATGTCCTTAAGACATTCATATGGGGTTTAACTAGAATGGAAATAAAGTTATAAATATTTTGGGGGAGAATTGCCACACCTTAATAAAGTACCTGGCACCTAGGAGATCCTTAGTAAAGATTTATTAAATGAATGAGAAATTTGTAGTCTTGAGAGTTCCCATAGAAGAACATGTTTTGCCTTTCCATTTATTTAGATATTTCAATTTCTCTTTAAAAAAATATTTAGTCTATTTTTATGTCACGGTAATTCATCTACAGATGAGTGGTTTCAGTTGAACCAACCATAATACTCTCATTCCCTTGACCATAACTGATTTTTCTAGGGATGAACATTTGACCTACGCTGTGATAGCCACAGCTTTCATGAGAATTTTAAAATTCAGGAACAGAGAAAAGTAGTTGCGGTTTCTCAGAGGTGGTGGATGCAGTACAATGTGGGGCCCTGCCACTGAGGACAGTCATGGCTCTGTTTCATATGGGGGAAACCTACCGAAGGCAGGAGAAGCACAGGTTAGAGAGGGAACCCAGAAGGCAGGCATTCCTTTCCTGAATCCAGTTATCCCAGGAGCCTAGCTGAACCCTTGCTGCTATGGTCTGAATGTTTGTGTTCCCCCAAAATTCATATGTTGAAATACTAATCCCCCCCCAGGTTATGCTATTAGGAGGTGGGACCTTTGAGAGGTCATTAGGCCATGAAAGCAGATTCCTCATGAATGAGTTAGTGCACTTATAAAAGAAAGCACAGAAAGCTAGTGGTAATACCCCCTTCTATCATGTGAGGACATGTGAGAAGGCACCTCAATGAACGAGGAAGTGGGCCGTCATCAGACACTGAATCTGCTGGTACACTAATGTTGGACTCCCCAGCCTCTAGAACTGTGAGAAATAAATTTCTGTTGTTTACAACCTACTCAGTTTGTGGTGTTTTGCTATAGCAGCCCAAACAGACTAAGACACTCTTCCTACAGTTAAGAGAGTGACAAAATTGTCCTTTTTTGCCTAATTTTATTCAAGCTGGGTTTCTGTCACTTAAAACCAAAAGTCCTAACTGTCATAAATGTCCATAATAGTTCAAAGAGATGCAAAGTAAATATCACTAGAGAAACTACTTTCATGAATAGTGATTATTGTTATAATCAACTATGTATTAGTATAAATGGTAGTTTTTAAAAGTACTAGTAGTATTTAAAAGCACTAGAAAACTAGTTTCCAAAGTTGTGTAAACATTTTCTTTGCAGTCTTGTACAACTTAATTATCCTAGAAAATTATAGTTAATGCAAATTCATCAAAGATAAACTTCAGGCTAGCCTCTGTTAAACTATCTAAAATTATGCATTAATTAACTAGGATGGTGCCAATTTTTTTTCAGGAGCTAGAATAAGCTACTATAATTAGAAATCACAGATATTTTCTAAAAATATGAAAAGTCTCACAAACATTTCAACAGTAACAGACGAGACTGTCAAATGACTTACTAGTGTTATTATTCCACCAATGCCATTGCTGTAAATACAATGCTAAGTAAACCTTTAGCAGTTAGTGCTCTAGGATGACAAAGAAGTGCTTGGGAATTACTTATAATGACACATGGAGGCTTGTTAGCCCTCTTTGCTCAAATCTGGATACCTGGGGCTTGTTATTTCCTCCTACAATATCTGCCTCCTCTTAAACCCACACCCACACAGACTCTGAAGCCAATCCTATTCTTGCTCTGTGTTAAGGGGGATTTAAGAAGTCCCTCATCAGCAGAATCAAGGTTCATGGTTAAATCAGCTTTAATGTTATTTTTGCTCTAATCTTGTTCCTTATTTAAGGCTCATCTCTACCTACCAAGGGACCAACGAAGTTCCATGGTCCTTGAGAATAAAGAGCTGACCTAACTCCCTCATAGATCTTAGATCCAGAGCCTTGTCTCTGAACCCTGATAGTTGTGTCTGAGCCCCCATTGTTGTGCTAGAGGTCCTGATGCCAACTTGCCAACCGCTCTTTACGTACCACAAGACTGTCTTATTGTGCTCATCTCACCTGCCAGGACATCCTTCTGATATCAATTAACCTGTGTCCTGCATTCATCATCTGTCTTCTTCTGGGACATCCCCAGATCTTTGCTCCATCTAGCCTTACAGGTGTATCGAGACCCCAGAACCAATCTTTCCCTCAGCTGCTCGGTTTGCTACCTCCTCAGCCCCAGTGCCAGCATACCCTGAGAACCTGTTCTTCACTGGCAATGTCTTGTCTTTTCTTGACCATTAGGCAGATTTGCTTCACATCTGTTTCTATAGCACTTCTTTCTATAAACCTCTATTATAATATTTAACAAATTTCATTAACATTGTCTACCCAGCTGGCTCCCTTGCTAGACTGTAAGCAGCGTGGAGTCAGGCACAGCATTCTATTCTATCTCACATTCTAAAGTGCCTTTGCACACTTCTGAACCCTCATAGATATTCACTCAATGTGTATAGTAGTAAAATTGAGGTGCAATAATAGCTCAAAAATTTCTCTATTAAACAACATGTTACCATTTCCAGTTACTCAGAAGATCTGTGGGACACTTTCTTGATTGGTAATCCTGTACCACAAATTTCTCTCCCTCTACTGAGCACCATGATGGCCATGAAAAAGGAACAAGACCATTTCACTCCATCTAAATCTTCCTTAAATATCCATAATGATGCCAGCGTTCTTCAGGCCACAATAGTACCAAACTCAAGGCCAATACTGCATTTTTTCAGCCTACTTCAGTGCAAGTCTTTGATCTTTGGCTCTAGAGCATTTGGCAATTTGAACAATTAATTCTGGTATACTGAATATGCATATCATAGGGACAATGATAAAGTATTTATGCTAAAATGTCAACAACCATTACAAATTATAGAAATGTATGGTACAAAAGTTAAGATCACATGATCCAGAGTCAGACTTGTAATTAAATCCTGGGTCTGACTGTGTAATGTTAGGCCAATATTTACTTAACTTCTGTAAGGATCAGTTTTGTCCTTTTAATATACAGACATGATTAAATGATTTAAAGTGTCAGACATAGTACCAGGCATATAGAAAATACTTTTAAAAACTCTTTGCGTATTATTATCAGCTATTATAAGTTTTTAGGAGAGCAACGTTTCTTTTTTTTCTTGGTATTTATTCATTCAGAACTGTTTATTGAACACCTAACCATGTGTGAAACACTGAACTAAGTATTACAGGAAATATGGAGCTATAAAATGCAGTGTCTGCCGACTAAGGCTTAGAATGCAAAGGAGGGGTAAGACATGGGCCAAAAACTACACACAAGGACAGCAAACAGGAGGTCCCAGGAGAGGCACAGACAAAATGCTACCAGAGTTTAGTGGATGGAGGGAGAGCACACACGTCTCGGTGAGGAGGAGCCCTGTGTGCTCAGGGCAATGGTGTGCACCTAAGAGGCATCCCACAAATGTCTGGTTTTTTGCCCCATACCAGGAATGTTCTCAACCAGTAAAAAGTAGCTGCTATTACAAAAATGCCAGTCCGAGTAATTTGAGGGATTTTTTTTCTGCTTCTGCTATTTATGATTCTACCACAGTAATATTTAATTGTATGGTATTCTTTAAGAACGTGTTAAGGGATCCTTGCAAGTCTGCCTAATAGGTACTCATTAATTCAGCCAAGCTAAACGAGCTGTAAATGAAACTGACAAATGATATTATCCCACTTGCTATATTTTTCTCTTTAAATTCAGTAGAATATAGTTTGAGAATCTCTAAACTCCTGACACTGTGCAGGGAGCCGAGGGCCACGGATAATTAATGTGGACTTCTGCGGAATCCATTTCTCTTTCATCGTTAATATGGAGTAAAAGCCACTAGAATATCCAGTCTAGGGGCTTGGATTCATTCAGCAACCTTGATGTCCCTTAAAAGGAATCAGATTTAATTATCCTCATCCCGATCTTCCGCTTCCTGGTCTGTAAGTGAAGCTGTGGCTGTGCTGGAGAGGAGGTTTAGCGTCAGCTCCCTGCACTAGCTTACCCCCAAGAGAGAAACAAACGTTCTCCACCTGTGAGAGTGGGGAGAGAGATTCTTTCCAGAGATTTATGCTCTGGGGGATGAAGAACAAGATTATTTTGGCAGTTGATACCAAGATTATGAAATCTGCGCTAGGTTTACATATAATCAGAGTTTGTGGATGACTATGTGGCAAGTTTTGAAAGCTCTAGGGCCAGCCCTGCACTCATCCTAAAATGTCAAGGCCTCAAATTATACCATTCCACATTTATTCTTTTGAGTTCTGCATAGCGTCTCTTTGTAATCCTCCTTTTAAACACAAATGCCTCAGTGAGAGACAAAACATTGCTGAATACTGCTATATTTGAGCAAGAACTGGTTGTCGATACCCCTCTAATCATCATCGTCATTGTCATCATTGTCCTTCTCATTCACAGCCACTACTTATTGAGTGCTTATTTTATTCCAGAAATGCCATATCAGGGTTAGAAATGGTAAGTGCACAGAGCCTTAAACATGACTTTAAAATCATGCCTAGCAGTTATAAATGGGGCAGACAATTCTAAATGACTATCAAAATTGGTCAAGCCAAGTAAGTTGTTTTTCTCTGGTCAATTTCTAAGTCTCCAATTTCTTACATTAACACAAAATAACTTATATTTGGGCTTGAAAAGCACTCTGTGCTTTTGTTTAAATGTAACTGTGCTTATTACTCTGGGAATTCAGAATTACTTTTAAACAAACGATAGCATTGCACTATGTAAAAGTCTCTATCGGGAGAGCAGGGGAAACTGCCCAGGTTCTAAACAACCTTTTTCTTGATACCAACCGGCTCACCACTCCGCCTTGGCAGGGAGGAGTATACTTCCTTTCAGACGGATGCAACCCGCACTCACACTTGGGCATCCCTGCTGCACGTTCCTGGACGGATGGCTGGGCGTGGCCAGGCTCGGAGAAGGAAGGAAGGAGGCGCTCACACTTTGCCAGGAAGAGGAGGCATTGCCAGTGGAGGATTATTTGGTTCCATCTATCTATCTATCTTCTTATCAAGGGATATATGCTAAGGTGCAATTTTCTGCTTTTGTCATAGATCCTTGTGCAAAGATGTTAGTTAGACTGATACTTTATATAGTCACAGTGTGTCTGCGGTGCGGCTATCTTGGCACTAAGGTTCTCATCTGAGCTGCTTCTCATATGCACCAGAGACACTTCCTTTTCTGTGATTGTATGATGATGTCCAAGTTCCTCTGTACTTAATACTAATTTATTTATTTAGTCACCTATGGCTCCCAGCGTGGATCTGACATTCAAATGCACTCAGTGAAAATGTGCACACTTACCCAGCACAGAGACTCTCTTCCCTTACCTAAAATGGCACTTCCTTCCAGTCCCTACCTCTCCTGTCTCTCTTCTCTGGTTTTCTTTCCTTTTTCTTTTTTTCCCCAAAACATATCACCATCTGACATACTACATATTTAAATTATTTATTGGATTGTTTTCTGTGTCCTGACACCACTAGAAATAAGCTCTGAGAGTAAAGAAATTTTTGTCTTATGTTGACTATTCTGTGTCCAGCATTAGCATAATGCTGACTTATCCATGGTTTCACAAAAATAAGCTAAAAAAATTTTGACAGATAATCACAAGCCAAAACATGCATTTGAAAGACTGAGGATGTACCTTAACAATAAAAATAAAACAAGAAGTGTCACAGTGAAATGTCAGAGATACCAACTGTCAGACTTAGTAGTTAAGGAAATTGGACATTTCACATTTAATAACCTAGTATCTGGCACGTGATAGGTACTTAATAAATAGTAACTGAGTAAATAAGTAAAATTGTTTCATAATCATTTGTTCTCTAAATACAAAAGTAGTACAACATTAATGGGAATTTTTAAAACTACAGAAAAACACCAAGAAGAGGCCAAGCATAGTGGCTCATGCCTATAATTCCAGTACTTTGGGAGGCCAAGACAGGAGGATGATGACATGAGCCCAAGAGTTTGAGACCAGCCTGGGCAACAGAGTGAGACCCTGTCTCAAAAAAAGAAAAAAGCACAAAAAATAAAATAAAAACCACCCACCTAACACTTCCAACCAGAGATGTTAATATTGTGGTATGAATATATTCAGTGTTTTTTGTCAATTTCTCCTGGACAAGATTAGGATCACATTGCACATATTGGCTTATAATCTGTTTTTCACATGTAAGTACTTTCTCATATAATAAAATTTTCTTCTACTGTATGACTTTTAATGGCTGTATAATATTCCATGTTGTAGCCATATCATAAGGTATTTAATTAGTCTCTTGTTGACTATTGCGTTTTATTATAGGAGACTTCTTTGGAAATCCTCTCTGCTGCCATGTGTTTAATTCTCCTCTATGAGAAGCATGTGGGATGAACAAACTGAGAATAAGTTTATTATTCTTAAATAAGATGTGCCACAGACCTATAATTCTTCCAAGAGATAAGCTACATAGATGCCGTAAGGTAAGAGAATATCTGCAAAAAGTTTGTGTGTTTGCTTGATTTTCACCTTTAGTTTTTTTATGAAAGAGAGCAAACCTGCTCTTGTATGTTCCAAATGAGATTAGAGAATTTTCTGCAGTTTCTGCTCTAGGAAAAGCAATGTCCTCAATAAAGGGGATCAGATCATACTTCTTTTGCTTCTTGCAATGACTGCTCAAAGCTTCCAGAGGACCAGGTGTGCCTCAGTCAACCTTGCCAAGGTCACCTCCATCACCACGTGAGGCTATCTAGGGCCCAGGACCTTGGGCAAGTATGGATTGTCACCTTGGCCAAGGGCAGAGACAATGGGTATAAAATATATGGTCGTAGATATTGTTGGACACTGTGTCTTACAGGGAGTAAAGACTTTTGAAGGTCTATGTCTGCTGGTGTCCTGCAATTTCCACCTTGTGTCTGTCAAAAATATATAATCGTATCCAGAGAAGGAATTATCTATAATTTTAGCAGCTCTCTAATGGGGTTGTTTCTAATTTTTCATGTTTATAAATAGTGCTGCTTGATTATCTTTGTAATACATTTATGTGCACATCTACGGTTGTTTTCTTAGGGTAGATTTCTGGAAGATGTATTAGTGGGTAAAAGGATATTGAAGTTTTTGGCTTTGAACCATATGCTGGCGAACATATGGAAAGGTTGTTCTGATATACTTACCATGAGCAGGTTAAGAATGTCTCTTTTCCTTATACGCTCACCAATATTGCCAGTTACGTTTTTGGAAAAAAAAAATTAAGCATATCTTTTGTACATATTTAAAAGGTATATAGGTAGGTTTAAGCTCATTTCCCATCATTTCTCTACATGTGGGTTTCATAGGCCTCTGACAATGTTGTGGTGGGATCTCAGACCCTGTGACAGACAGTGTTTCCAGAAGAGTCTATTAGAGGGCTTTTTCTCTAGCCTTATGATATATCTTCAAACTATTTTCACTCTAAATATCATATCTCTGTATACTTCCAAGGTAAGTAAAATTCAAAGTATAAAAGTAGTAGGTAATTTTAAATGAGAATCCAAACATAGCTATGCCATTATACTCAAACCAAAATGTAAGAAATAAATTTTGAGCTAAACATAATTTCTCTCTTATATATACTACGGTAGGGCTCTTCTATACATGGACGAAATAGGACCTATATTTATAGTGTAATTTTCCTGGAGAATTTTGCATACATAATATTTTTATAAATTATAGTTGAAATATCTGGAATTTTCTTTCTTTTTTTTTTTTTTTTTCAGGGATTCTAAGCCACAAATGTACATTTATTTTTCTGGGACCATCCCAAGAACTATGAATCCAAGCTTTTAAAAGGAGTGTAGATTCCTCTTGTTATCTGTTGCTCCCTTTGAGCCAATATTGATTGGGTGACCAGGGAATCTTTTTGCTCTTCATTTGCAGGCTGGGGTGGGCGGGGAGTTCAAATGAGTCCAGCTTTACTGCTGTGTTTTGGCACACACCGCGCTGGCAGTATTTCATTCTGCCTCATCAGTCCCAGCTTGAACATTCGCACACAGCCAACTTCTCCCTGTACCCTGTGAGATGGTCTGAGCCCAGTTGAGCCTGATTTAAGGCTTATTTCATCTATAAAATGAGATTGCCCACATCTCAAATCCTACACGATTAGGTTGGAATTACCAAAGCTTTGATCTCCTTCATTTGGTTTGGGTCTTTGATGTACCATATTATCAATCATTAAAGATATTTTTCAATTTGTGTAACCACAGCTACAATTCATTTGGTTTTCTTCATGTTTAACCTGACTCCTTTCCATGTAGGACCAAGGCTGTTCCTTCCATGGTTGAGCTTCTTGGATCTACCAACTTTGGTTTAGGAATATTGTGGAAAAGGTGGAAGTGTCTATCTCCTGGTCCACTATCCAAAATTCACAAAGAGTCTAACAATATGGTGATTTGGGAGGTGCTATACAACCAAAAATACTGCCCTATTGACCTGAAATTCCAAATACCCCTATATATTTCTTTTTCCAAGACATGTTCACCAGAGATTCCTGTTAAATGAAAACGTCACTGTAGATGATAACATGCTAGCATTTAATGGATTGTCATGATAATTTAGTAGGAACTATGGCCCTAAGGGAATATGGGAAAATGAGTATTTTGAAGAAGGGAGGAGGTCAGAGTGTAGAATTCAGAGTATAGGAAGCACAGGTCCAAATGGAAAACTAAATGCCCCAAGAAAAACCTCCCCACCCCAAGGCAGGCATCAAGGAAGACAAAGCACACACAAATAGTAATAATGCCTGTCTTTTATTAAGAACATAATATGTTTCAGGAATGCTACCTAATTATTTTATATATTCAAATTCATGAAACATTACAACCTCTCTAATAGCTGTGTGATCCTCCCTACTTAGGGCGAAGGGGTGAGCCTCAGCGAGGCGCAGTACAGTGGCACTCCTCACTGCGCGCTAGCAGACAGGATCTTTATGATAGAGGAGTGGAAAGGTCTTTAAAAGACCAACCATGTCAGTTAGAACAAAAATTAATTGGTTTGAATGTCCTGTTTAAACATAACAAAATCCATCTGCTTAAGTTAAGGAGGAAAAGAGTAATCAATTCCATCTGCTTGTAAATATATATCTAAAAGAAATAATACTGAAAGGTCATAAATAATGTATTACAAAGACTAAAACGAGAAAAACAGGCTAAGCATATATAATTGGGGCAAATAAAAAAAAAAGCAGGGATCACGAAGATAATACAAAAGAATTTAAGACAAAAACATTGAACAAATTTAAAAAAGCATCATTTTTATGTTGATAAAAGGTAAAACTCATAATAAGAGATTACATACATGACTCTACAAGCCCTATATAACATAGCATTATTATAAATTTTAAAAACTATTAGATATCCCAAGAAAAATGGACAAAAACTAATTGATGGAGTGTTGAACTAAAAGCAAATCTGTGCTCTACAAATTTCCTTTCAAATATCGTGCACATTTTACAAAAAGCATCATCTGTTTTCTAGCAAAAACCTCAGTAGTTTTTTTAAAATAATTAAACTACATATATTATTTATCTACTGTATACTGAAACAATAAATTAATAACAAAAGCTTAAGCAACAATAAGAAGTTAAATCTTTTTATAACACAAAGATATCTTCCTCAAAATTACATTCTTTAAAAACTAAGCAAAACAAAGCAAAAATAGCTACATAATATTTTTAGACAAGGAAAATTGAAATAATAATTTCAATGTTAAAAAAAAGATGGAAAATAAATAAATCATTCAACTCAATACTTTAGAAAAAAATCCCCAAAGCGATAAAGAAAGAACTAAAGTGAATAAGGTGTGTTTTAAACAAGCACACAAATAAGCAACAAAGGCAGGAGAACCAAGCTGATAGAGCTCTGGCAGTCTTAACCAAGGGAAAAAGAGCAACACCACCAACGGTGAATAGATGTAAGTGGGGATAATACGGAGGATGTAACAACAGACACAAATTTTTAAATTATAAGACAATGTGTGGTATTACTCCAGGTTAATATTAGAAAATTCCAATGAAATATAAGCTTGTCTTTAAAAACATCAGTTACTAAAATTGACTCAAGAAGGAGTCAAAATCAAATAGGCTCCCAAATTCCGACAGCACTGAAAAGGCGTCAAAGAAGTACTGACTCTGAAACCAGATGGAGTTTTTTTCAAATGTTCAAGGAACAGCTAATGCTACATAAATTGCTCCAAAGAACAGAAAGATATAGATAGCTACATAATTTACTTTTTAAAACCAAAGTAGCTCTGATACTCAAACAAAAAGCTAATCCCCTTTTGATATATCCAAAGAAAAAACCAGAAATAAATTACTAGCAGACTAAATTCAAGGATATGTTAAAAATGAACCAAGTGAAATTTATCCCCAGAATTCACAGATCTATTAAATAGATTCAATAAGAAAAAAATTATAGAATAGATAATAGACACATGGTGAAAGAAATTTTGATACCACCTATCCTTATTTTTTTAAAGATTAGAAAACTAGAAGCTGAAGACTTTCTGAACATTATTAAATCATCAAAGAACATCACACTTCAGTATAAAACACTAGAGGTGTCTCTGTTAACATCAGGAGCAAAGCAAAAATATCTGCTATAAATGTTATTGCACAAATTATACATTGAATTCATGATAATAAAATGTAAAAGAAACAAAATGTGAAATTTCTTTAAAACGCAAAAAAACAGGAGACAAATTATTGTTTACTGATGACGTGGTTATAGGTCAAAAGTTAAAGAAAATCATATTTAAAATAAAACCTACTGAAATTAATAAGAGCTCAGTAAGTTAGTCAGAATAGGAAAAGACATATTTTAATATCAATGCATTTCCCATATGCCCACAATCACCAGTCAGAAAATGTAATGGTAACATATCCATTCAATAAATTCATGATCTTCAACCTCCTCTGAGTCTTCCACAGTCCTGAGTAATCCCACGGTGGTTCTTTGTTCCAGCTCCTCTCCCATCATGGTCGGCCAGCCACCTACCCCTCCTCCATCTCAGCAGATGACTGCCCCTAGCTCATCACAGGGGAACCCTCTCAATTTCCTGCTGCCCAAACTACCAACCCACCTGCCTCTAAATGCATCCACTTCTCCTTTCTTTTCCCACAAAATCCCAGCGGTCTCATCCTTCGCCCCACCCCTGTGTCTCTTCCCACCTTCTCAGAAACCTCACATTGTGAATTACTCTTCCTTGCTTGTACCCTCAACCTCTCCTTCCTTCTGTTTCTATTTGGTGATTATTTAAGTACGATAAAATCTCTCCTGTCTTTCCATACTTCCTGCTCCTTCTCTTCCAGTTTTATTTCCTTTTCCTCTTCGTGGCATTTTCTTCTTTTAAATAAATCTGAAAAAGTTATTTATATTTATCACCCTCACTTCCTACTCTTCTGCTTGGTCCTTCGATGGTTCTGATTTACTTCTGTCTACAATACTCCTCAGAAAGAGCTGCTTTAAAAGCCACCAGTAATCACCATGTCACTAAAGGTCATGAACGTGTTTCAGTCTCTCTCTTGTCTGGTGATCACCCCCTTCCTGAATCCTCGTTTTCCCTGGGCACCACGCCCTATGGCACACCCTCATTCCTGGTCTCCTCGTGGGCTCTCATTCTACTTCATCCGGCTTCTAAATGTTTGGGTTTCTCAGGGTTGTGCCCAGGAGCCAGGTCTCACTTCATAGTCTCTTTTTTGGTTTTATCATCCATATCTGAAACTTATAAAATAGACCTGACCTGCCCTCTGACAATTTAAAATATGGCTATTCTGAACTGAGACATGCTTTAAGTGTAATAGTACACACAACAGATTTCAAAATTTTGGTATAAAAAAGAATGTATAATATCTCAATATTTTTATGTTGATTACATGTTGAAATAATATTTTGGATGGATTGATTAAAATATATTTTTATATGGTTAATAGAAAATTTGTAATTAAATGTGTGCTTGCATTGTATTTCTAACAGACAATGCTGATCTAGATGGACAATGGCTATTTCAAAATTTATGTCTCTGGATAAGACCTTTCCTCTGAGCTTCAGATCCCAAAATTCAACTGCCTATAGGTTTGCATTTTCATAGTACATATTGTGCTGGTTATTAATATATTCTCTCAGCTCCAAACCCACTTTTCTATACTCTTATTTTGTGATGCTAAGACCGGGACTCTGCTGTTCCCATTTTTCCTTTTCCAACTGGCTGCCTTTAGCTTCTGCCAGGACAGGCCCTAAATGCCAGCATCACCTGCAATAGTGGTTCTTCACCCTGACTGCAACAGTTGATTCCAGGTTATTGCCACACTTAAAACCAGCCCCTTATCCTCCTCCCACAATCCCACTCTCCAAGATTCCAGCATCAGGCAGTGCTGGTCTGGAGGTCTGGCTGTCTGGGTCTCTGCTCTGTGGGTCCTTCCTCAAGCTCGCTCTATGCTAAGGACCCAGCCTCTTCCCTTTTTTCACCCATCCTTATGAGTAGCAGCTGTTTTCTGCAGTTACTAACTCTGCATTGCTTCAGTGTTTCCCCTTTTGTTTTTGAAATTTTCCAATATTTATTTATCAATTTCTTAGATTAAAATTCTGTTAAGAGAACCTGTTTCTGTTTTCCATTGTACAAACACAAACATGTTCAAAATTAAATTCATCCTCCTTACCCCAAAACTTGATCCTTTTTCAATGCTCACCATCTTAGTAAGTGGCACCAACAGCCACCCAGTTCCTTAAGCCCTGAGGAAGTCCTGAGTGCCACCGTGATACTCATGCATATCCTTTAGCATGACCTATCGTAGCCCAAATACCTTTTACATACACTCAGTTTTCTTCCTTTCCACTGTCAACTTCTTTGTCCAGTTTTTCATGGGGAAACTGTCCTGCATCCACTCTTAACTCCTTACAATCCCCTCTCCACCCTGCAGCTTTACTGATCCATTCAATAGGCAAATTTGATCATGTAGTCTCTCTTTAAAACTGCTTCCTGGAATGCCTTCCCCAACCTTTCATCTAGTTAACTTCTATCCTTTCTTCAGCTCTCAGCTCAAACAGCACTTCCTTACATAAAGTTATCCAACATCAAGACTTGAATACATGAAGAGAAAGTATGTTCCAAGATTAGAATACTGAATACTAAATAGATGGAAATTTTTCTAAAATAATTTATAAGTATAACATGAGTCTAATCAAAATGCCCAACAGAAGGTGGCATAACTTTGACACTAAAATGTAACGTGGTAGCACAAAATGATAAACTGATCTACTTATTAATATGGAAACAAAAATCTTTAATAAAGTGTTAGAAAATAAAATCTTCTTCTTTAATGGAAATAATACATTATGGCCTAGTAAGGATTCAGGAAAAGAAAACAAAATATTTCAACATTGGAAACTGAATTAATAAAATTTATCTTACCAATTGAATAAAGAAGAAATATATATGGGTCAATCACTGTTAAAGAGGCATTTGATAAAATGTATGATTTATTCATAAAATCTCAATCCAGAGACATCATATATAATACCAAAATACCATTATATATAATACCAAAAGTAAGATAAGAATGATTACTGTCTCTATCATCAAAGAATAATTCAATAAGACCAAAAGAAAATGAAAGACATAAATACTGGAGAAGAAGAAATAAAAATCTCTATTATATACAGATGATAGGGTTGTCTCCCTATAAGACCAATGAAAGTCAATTGAGTTAGCTCTCATAAACATAGGGAAACTAATATCTTTATGATATACCGTTAAATTCAGTTAAAATATCAAATACCATTACATGTAATACCAAAACTAAGACAAGATTCATTTTAAGAATTAAAAGATTCATTCCAAGTAGAATCAAATATATTGAATATTTAAGAATAACCTTATCAAGTAGCATGCTAGAGCAAAATATTATTTTAAACTGCAAATGATTTTATTGTAAGACACAATAGATTTGAATTAATGTTGAGATGCCATGTACCCAAAAGCTTTAATAATATTAAAATATTAATTTCTTTCCACACAAAAATAATTTGATGAAAGCAAAACATGTTTCTAAAGTGATCTAAAATAAAAATTAACTAATAAGAGTACCCAAAATTTTTGAAAAATAAAATAAGAAATGGGTCTTGTTCTGTCAGAATTTAAAATAGAGTAAAAAATAAATACATTATAGTAAAACTAGATAGAAGTGGGTAAAAAAATCAAAGACCTAGTATAGAATATATGATTTTAGTGTATGACAAATTTCCAACTTCAAAACCATTGGAAAATGATAGATTATTTAATAAAAAGTATTAAATATCTAGCTATTTGTTTTAGGAAAAAGATAAATCTTTTCCACATCACAAAATCAAGTAAACTTCAGAGATCTACATGTTTATATAGAAAACTATTATGTGAATATTTACATAAAATTAGGGATATATGAATTTTCTAAACAAAGTAAAAACTTTAAGAAAGAAAATGTTGAAAATCTGAGTACTAAAAATTAAAAATGTCTATACATTTAAAAAACATAAAAAACCAGAAGGGAAAGAAACAAGAAAAAAATTACAATTTTTATTATAGAAAAGGATATAGGAGGGATATCTTACAAATCAGGAAGAACATTCACAACCCTATAAGAAATGAATGAAGAACATAAATTGGCAGAATAAAATATACAAATATTCAAAACGTTCAACATCACTATCAAACACCCTAACTGAAATTAGCTTGACATAACTTTCCCCCATGTTCAATTGGCAATGACTTTCACAAATTATAATAATCAATTGTGATGGAGATGTAATAAGATTGACACTTGTTACAAAATTATAGTAATTTTGATAACTTGATAGCACTCCTCTTGCAATTAGTTTTTACAGTCTATAATCATAAAAGTTTTAACAACTTTAAGGAAATAATTTAAAATGTAAATGGCTTATATATTATGTATTTATATTATTAAAGAATTGTTTTTATTATCAAAAATCATTAGCAATCATCACAAGTTATAATGGAATGATTAAATATACATGGACATCCACCATGTATCCATTAAAATTCATGTTTTTGAGAAATGTGGTAATATACTGATGTATCAGATGAGAGCGTTTTAGTTCAAGTAGCAGAATCCTACTCTGGTGACAGCCACCATGTTAAAAGGACACTGGGCTGTCTCACAAAGATGACATAAGAGTTAAACAAGGAAGCCTTGGGCAGGATTGCTCAGGGGCTGCTCTGCAGTCCTCAGCTGCAGGAACTCTCAGATCTTCTGGTGAGAGCACAACCATCAGATGTGTCCACTCCAACTACCTTCCCATGTCTCCTCTCAATTCCCAGGAGATCTAGTTAGTTCAGCTTCAGTTAGTTTTCTCCCTGCTTGACCCAATCAACCAAGCAAAGGTTTAGGGTGGGTAGCACCAACACTGCCTTTTGAGATGGAAAGCCAGTCCTGTATGTGTCTTCTATAACCTATGTTATAAAGGCTCATTTTTCAAAACAGGATCTAAAAATATATAGCCCTAGTTTTACATATGTGGGTGTATGTATTAAAATATTGGAGGAATATTTGAAAGAATATACTCCAAAAGGGTGGCAACTGTTGTCTATGAAGTGGCAAGTTTATGAGTAACTTTTATTTTCTTCACACTTCACGTATACACAGTAATATTATTCTTGTAACAATAAGAATTTGGCTATGATACCATTAACCGTTGGCTACACTTCTCAGCCAAGTCTCCATTTGCAAATGAAAGTATGCTAAAATTTTTACATTCTGAGGGTTGGGGGCTGATAGGAAAATTGAAGGGAGAGAGAGCCTGCTAAGGTAATGGCAGACAATGGCTTCTTGAGAAATAGAAAGCTTAAAGTGTGTGTCCTGCTGTCCCCAGTATTCTCATAGCCCAGTTTCTCCAGCCTGGATTGACAAAAAGCTCATCCGGAGATTCCTGGAATTACGTCTCATGTCCTGCAAGTCCCGCTCAGCCAGAGGGGCCAAAATCATCCTCATCAATATTTGTGTCAGAGTGGGCGTGGACCACAAGAGGGCGCCAAACCACACCTGGGACCAGGCTGAATTCAGACGGCCTGGTTGGACTTCCAGAACACCAGGTGGACCAGTTACACAAGCTTGCTCTGGTCATGTTGCATGTTTCATTTTTTTTACAACCACATGGGGCAGGGGGGTGGTTACTGCATTTCTTTCTTTCCTAATTTTTAAAAATTCTCTTTCATTAATTTTTTAAATAGATGATTCATTCACTTAGCTCAGATGCCTGTTGAAATAATGGATCTAGGCAATGTTCATCAGTCTCTGATAACATCATGAAAAGAGACAACTGGACATTTTCTATCCCTTAATGGAACCCCGTATGTGAAGTCTTGTCAAAATTTCTAGATCTTACTTTCAGCTTACACTGGGGACAGAGAAACATGCAAAATGACACCACAGAAGCAATCAGCAAAAGCCAGCATACAGGAAACTCTGCAAGACCATATGATTTCTTAAAAAATAAATTTCAAGGAGAAATTTTTTAAAAAGGGAGGGCAAGTTGTAGTTTAAAAGAGACTTAAGAGATTTAGTAATCAAACACCATCCAGGATCTTGCCCGAATTATGACATTAACAAACCAACTGAAAAGAAAAGAAAAGAAGGAATGAAGGAACAAAGGAAGGAAGGAAGGAAATTTTGCAACTATTTTATGATATTTTAAATTATTGTTAAAATATTAAGATTGATAATAGTATTGTGTTTATGGTTTTTAAAGTGCTCTTATACTTTAAAGATAAATACTAAATATTTGTGAATTAAATTATCTGATGCCTGGAATTTGCTTCAAAATAATGCAGTGGGATTGGGAGTATAGATAAAACAGGATTGACTGTGAGTTAATATTGCTGCAGTTGGCCATCAATTAATATACTGAAGTGGAGTAATATGCTGAAGAAGGATTCACTATACTATTCTTTCGATTTTTTTCTATGTTTAAAAATTTCTGTAATAAAAAGTTTAAAAAGAAACCACAAAGTTTTCATTCTAGTCCCCTGTCTGCCTAGTTCCCAGTTCTCCCTAGGTAATAACTATTTGTATTTTCTTGTGTATCTTTCCAGAGTTTTTATGCAATATGTTCTTTTGGTAATTATAAGCACATTAAAATATACACTATTATTTAAAGACAAGTATAAACACATTAAAATATACACTATTATTTAAAGACAAGTATCTGACTTTCAACCCATCAACTGACAGTTATTTCAGTCCATTCCACAAGACTGGTGCTCATTTCCTTTCTGACTTCCATGGACCCAGCACCAGATCATTGAGACTAGGGTAAGTGCTTGAAAATAATGACAGCAGAATCATTCCTGGTGACTGTTTCCATGGGAATGAGAATGAATCAGCAGCAGAAAACTCTTAAATTCCAGCCTGAGGGTCACAGAAGGCCATTCCATTTTCAAAGGGTTGTGGCTGTTTACAGCTTTTATGCTTGGTGGGATGA
This sequence comes from Eulemur rufifrons, assembly GCF_041146395.1. Taxonomy (NCBI): domain Eukaryota; kingdom Metazoa; phylum Chordata; class Mammalia; order Primates; family Lemuridae; genus Eulemur; species Eulemur rufifrons. The sequence continues at coordinate 45,583,059 of NC_090997.1, forward strand.
AAAAATATCAAACATAAATTTATTTCACTGAAGAACATTACCTAATTCTAAGTATGAAAACCCAGTCATTACTCAGGGAGATCTGACAAGCATTCTGCCTATACATATGGCCATGGTTGCAAGTGGCTGCTAAACACCATCATCTTCAGCACGACTGTGATTGCTCTGGAATTCTGCCATTCTGTAACATTTTAGAGCGAAAGGTAGATTTATGTGGGTTTTTAGGAATACTGGTTTACAACTTTGGGTTAGTACTGAGGGGGCTTTCTGCAAGCTAATTGGAATGCAATGAATTATAAAGCTGAAAATTGGGATTAATTCAAATTAATCTTTGACAAGAAGCAAAATACAAAGAGCTTGAGGAAGGATGGCGATCTTAAAAATTCTTAAATGAAAATAAGTTTTGGGAGAAGCTATTTAAGGATATTTTAAATAATTTGAATAATTATTCTCACTCCAAAGGCTGTTGGCACATCTGTCTTTTTATTGTTTAGTAATACTAGATTGTGGTTACAGAACAATACGTGGTCTCTTCTTTATGCACATCCAGCAGCATGAATCTTGGCAATATATCATCTGGGAAAATTGTTTTATGGCTGATGAATTACCAGGTTAAGAGCATTACACTCCTGCTATCATGCCTTCATTATCAGAGCATTTTTAAAAATATGTTTTTATATGATACAGGAGTATTTTTGTGATAGGAATTAATATAACACTTTACCAAGCAGTTTAAGAAAGTCAGTGTGGTAGTTTTAGATTTATACTCAACAATATTATATAGGCAATGTAGATAATAATAGCCACATTTTTTAAACTGTGCAATTAACACCTACTTATATAAGTGGAACACAAGCAAATGAATAATAAAGGCATTTTAGCTACTAATTTATTAAAATAAATAAGCACAAATGAATTTCATGTTTAGCACCAGAAGATAATAAAATTAATTCTAATTTCTTTGGTTTTAAAAATGTGTGTAAGCATATGTGTTTGTGCGTGTGTGTATGCATGTATGTATGAACACATGTGTGTGTGTGTGTGTGTGTGTGTGTGTGTATGTGTCAGAGGGGACACTGGTAGGGGTACTAATGCCACATTAAAGGAAATCATAAACTCATAAATTTTTTGCTCTGGTTAAAAAGCAGTAAGTAATCACTCAAGTTATGCGGTGACTTTTTATGTAGGTAACTTCAGAACCTCCTTTGAGGCATGAGGCATTTAAAACTAATTAACAGTTGTTAATATTGGAAAATTCCCAGGCTAAAAAGGAACGTTGTTTTTTTTTTTGTAGAAACATGTAGTGAAGACATGAAGTATTTGAGAAGGGTGCACCATTTTCTCTGTTAAGACAGGCAACAAAACAACAAAAAGGACAACTTAACTAACCCGAAACAAGCCAGCAAAAACAACTAACAGCCAAGTCCCAAGCAGAGGGACTTGAGGAGCATATACAATGGGACTGGCATCATGAAGAACGGGAATGTTCAAAACAGATAAAAACCTTTAGCAGTGTTTCTTAGATTGTTTATTGAGTTGTTTCTCTATTTTTCTCTTACAATTCCACATTTCTCATTTACAAAACACTATGAAAATATACACACAAAAAAGCAATGTTATATTTTATCTTTTGTTTACTTGTCCTGAGACTTCTTATTTACAATGTTATATTTTCACAATTACTAGCCAAATACAGTTCAAACTTTTAAAAGTACTTAAGTTCAATATGTACTTACTAATTTTCAAGCTTTTGGGGTGCATATTTACATGTTTACACATGTATGTTTAGAATATTGTTTTGAGTATTCTGATAATTTTTAATACTTCTAGATTTGCAAACTGAGAATTGATTTGGAGTAGATTTTGAGTTATCCTCTATAAGTAAATAGTCATTTTTAGTCCTTGCAGTGGACAGAAGAAAAAACTCCAAAACTTCAGTGTCGAGTGTCATCTATGTTCTGGCATGCACCGTCTGTATAAACGCATGCAGCAGCCCTCTCCTGCGGATAGAATGCCCCCATCCATACAAGCCTGGCACCACGCTAGCATGGAACGGGCACTTGACAAATACTTGATATCTGTTGAAGAAACTGAGGCTGAAGTTTACAAGATCTGTGTCCTCTATGTGAAATTTGTTTAGTGGCGTATCACAGGCATATGTCTTGGTATGCTGGAATCAGAAGATGGACCATGACAATGGGACGTGGGTTGCAGTCCTTCTCCAGATCATAAAATGCAACACTGTCTGCCAGGATGACATATGGGGCTGGCGGCCTTCCTGCAGAGAACTAAATTCAGAGGGATATTTCAGGGTCTTATTCCCAGGGACAGCACTGAGTAGCTGGGCATTCATCTATTTCTTATCTTTCATTCAATAAATATGCGTCAAGTGCATTTTAAGTACATTTGATTATAATTTAAGTAGTATTTCCTCATCTGTAAAGTGGGGGCAAAATAGAACCTGCCTCAAAGAGTTGTGTGGAATCAGTGACAGTGTATGCAATGTGCTTAGAGCAACACCTGGCGTGCGGTGACTGCTCAATAAATGTCAGCTGGTTTAAAATGCACCAGACGCCGCACTGGGTGCTGGAGACTCAAAGATGAATTTGCCATTAGTCTTTTTCTCAGGAAATTCACAGTTCAGTAGAAGAAGACACACCTGTAAACGTATTCAAGTAGAGAGGACAGGAGAAGGTACTACAGGATGCACAAAGGAGGGCGTAGCCACGTGTACTGGGGGGTCAAGAAAAGTTCTAGGCAGGAGGTGACAATCTGAGTCTGGAAGGATAAAGGACTTTGCTTGTCAGCAATGAGAAAGCTTCGGGCAGAAGGGCATTATAAACAGATGTACTCTTTAGAAACCCTGGGTGACAGTAGGAAAGGTGGATGGGGTGGCGAGGAGAAGATATGAGCCAGGAGTCCAGGAGAATATCAGGAGATTGTTGAAACAGAAGCAGGGAAGAAATGAAGGTGGCTTGAACTGTGAGCAGGCGTTGGGGGACAACAGAGCCAAGAGACTTCCAGAGAGCAGGATGGAGATGACATTGGGGTCACTGTGTGGGGTGGCAGTGCACAGGAAGGTCGGAGCCCATAATTTCTGACTTAGGTGCTTCAAAGTGAGTTCAGCAGCGTGGGGAGTGGAAGACAAGGTGGAGGAACACGTGTGGAAAGCTCAACAATGAGTTCTGCTTTGAACACAGGAAAGTTGGAATGCTGACAGAACATTCTGGTGAAAATATGCCCTAGGCCACCAGATGTATGACTTCCAAAGGTCGGGGGGTGATGCTAGAAATACAGACCTGGAGGTCATCAGCATATCGACAGACATGGGAACCACCAGTAAGATGCCTGAGAGAGACCAGTAAGCACACTAAGGACCCACCTCTGGAGAACTCAACAGAAAAGGAATAGCGGAGAAAGAGAAGCCTGAAAATGAGGCTGAGAAGGAATAACCAAGCAAATATTAATAGTTGAATTAAAAAAGAGTGGTGTCACCAAAAGCCAAACAGAGTCTGGAATCTTCTACTGCAGGGTGGGTTGTTTCAAAAAAGTTTTAAGAAACTCTAATGTGATGGCTGTTATGTAGGTTTCTTCATGGCAAGAGCAGACCTTCAGCACTGCAGGTCTTTATGCTCCAACTTAATCCATACAAACTAAAAAATATGAACAGAGAATCCATACTTGAATATTTAGCTTTTAATTTTGAAATAGTTATACAGTCACTGGATGTTGCAAAGATTGTACAGAAAGGTCCCATTTACCATTCCCCCAGTTTCTTCCAATGATTATATCTTATGTAACTATAGTAAACGTCAAAAGCAGGAAGTTGACATTGGTAAAATGTGTGTGTGTAGCTCTAGGCCATCTGATCACATATGTAAATGTAATGCCCTGGATCCGCCAAGGCAATCAAGACACAAAACTATTCTATCACCACAAAAATCTCCATCATGGGACCCCTTTTGGCATTTCAGAAATGTTATAGAAATGAAATCATACAGACCTCTTTTGAGGTCAGCTTTTTTCACTCAGCATAATGGTTTGAGATCCATCCAAGTTGTTGCAAATATCGAGTTTCTTTCTTTTCATTGCTGAGTAGTATTCCATGAGACAGATGTGCCAGTTTATTTAACCATTCATCCAGTGAAGGATATTTGGGTTGTTTCCAGTCCTTTAGCTATTATAAATAAAGCTGCAATGAATATTCATGCACAGACTTTTGTACAGACTTAAGTTTTTATTTCTCTAAGATAAATGCCCAGTAGTGTGATTGCTGGGTTATATGGTAAGTGTATATTTAGGGTTTTCTTTTTTTTTTTTTTTGGAAACCGGTGAACTATTTGTCAGAGTGCCTATATACCATTTTATATTCCCAACAGCAGAGTATGAGAGATTGAGTTTCTCCACATTCTCAAAAACATTTGGTATCATCACTGTTTTTTATTTTAGCCATTCTAATAGGTGTGTAGTGATAGATCATTGTACTGTTAATTTGCATTGCCCTGATGGCTAGTGATGTTAAATATCTCTTCATGTGTTTGTCATTTGTGTATCTTTTTAAGTGAAATGTCTCTTTATGTCCTTTGTTCATTTTCTAATTGAATTGTTAGGGTTATTTGTGTGTGCATGTGTGTGTTTTACTGTTGAGTTTTGAGTTACTTGTCTATTATTATATATACATCAGTGTAGAATAGGAAATCTATATATCCTTTGCCAGATATATGATTGGCAAATATTTTCTCCCAGTATGTAATTTTGTCTTATCATCCTGATAACAGGGTCTTTCATATGGCAAAATTTTTAATTTTGATAAAGTCCAATATATCAATGTTTTCTTTTATATTTCATTCTTTTGGTACATATTTAGATTTCAAGATTGAAAACTCATTTGAATCTCTGGATGACAATGAGACAATCAGTACTGAATCAAAAAGATATATTATACCTGAAAACAGATGTCTGAGATTTTCTTCAAAATAATCCAGTTTGGAGAATAAGGTGAGGAAAAAGTAGGCAGAGTTGTAGATGAATAAGAATGGCCACAAGCTGATAATTGTTGGAGCTGGAAGTATAGGTACATCAAGTTCATTATATTATTCTTTCTACTTTTGCATACATCTGAAATTTTCACATTAAAATGTTAAAAAACAGCAACAATGCATATCTTTTGACTAAATAATCCAGTTTGGGAAACTTTCTCCTAAGGAAGAGATTGAAATGTTGGAAAAAGAAAGCTATTTGTACAGAAATATTCACAACAAGTTTATTTGTGAAAGTAGAAGGACAGATCAGAAACAATACAAATAGCTAATGATTAGGGAATGGTTATATATCTCTGTTATATCATCTCAGGGGACCATTATGAAGCCATTAAAATGATAAATGTGGAGGCTGAGAATACATAAAAAGTTTTACTTTTTTTTTTTTTTAACAAAATAACATTAGATAGAAAAAACAAAATACGATCCTTCAATTGTAATTTAGCCAGTCATGATATTGGAGTAATATGATTTTATTTTTGTGCAGCAAAATTTTAGTCATTCCCCTTAAACAATCTAATGATCATTTTGGTTGCCATAAATAAAAGAATATGGCAACAAGATTTAGCCCCTTCTAGACCATACTGGCAGGTCTAGGCAGCACGGCAAGCAAAGGGGTCTCTTGCTTCACCACCTCAGTGTGAGGATAGATGGTAGCAGCTTCCCTCCCACCAAAATACACCCTTAAGCATCTTGACAATGTTATTAAAATTCCCGGTAGTTACACACAAGCATTTTACTAAGGCTTATAAAAATGTAACAAGGGGGGATGCAAGTGCAAAAGGTATTAAATTTTTAAGCCAGTAAATAGCTAATTTAAAAAAATTACTAAAGAGATATAGTTCACTTGACTTATAGCTTGAAGAAGAATCAGGCTTAGAGTATTGCAATGCTCATGTGTGCTTCCTGGATAAATCTAGAGTATCAGGAGAAAGCTCAGGTCATGTTCTTAAAGGCAACATATCTAGTTTGTATTGCAAATTGTGATGGTTTCAAAACCTGTCCACAAATTCTTTGATATTCCTTCCTTCAAAGGGTAGAGCCCAATATCCCTCCCCTTAAGTATCTGCTGGACTTACTAAATGACTTCTAATGCATAGCAGAGGTGAATGTGAAGGTGTGTGACTGCAAAGATCAGGACATAAAGGCATGTGGCTTTCTCCTTGCCTTCCCTCAGATCATTTGCCATGGACAACACAACTACCATGTTGTAGGGACACTCAAGCAGCCCTTTGGAGAGGCTCACGTGGGGAGGAACTGAGGCCTCCTGCCAACCGCCACATGACTGAACTTGAAAGCAAATCCCCCAGCCCCAATAAAGCCTTCGGATGACTGCAGGCTCAGATGACAGGTTGATTACAATCCCATGAGAGTCTCTGAGCTGGAATCACCCAGCTAAGCTGCTCCTGAATCCATGACCCACAGAAACTGTGTGACAATAAATGTCTGTTGTTTCAAACCACTAAGTTTTGGAGTAATTTGTTACACAGCAATAGATAATACAGAAATTTCTAGCAACCTTCTAGAAATTTTATTTAACATATATTTTAAAAATATATGTTCAGTGGCATTTTATTGATTTCTCCTAATCCCTGTCTGATAGTCTCTTATATGACTGCGATTTTTGCCAGCAGAAGTTTTGCCAATTAGAAAAAAAAAAAATTTAAGAAATGGGATCTCACCATGTTGCCCAGGCTGGACTCGAACTCCTGGGCTCAAACAATCCTTCCACTTCAGCCTCCCAACTAGCTGGAACTATAGGAGTGTGCCACAATGCCTGGCTAGGAAATTTTTTAGAAACATAATTCTACAAATGCAAAAAGACTTCTATATCTAAAACCTATATACGCATATGATGTGGACCAGAAAATATTTGTGATATAAACAATAATGTTACAGTAAAAAGGATTTGTGAGTACTTTTAAGATGTTTAATAATTTGAAACATCTTTTATATAATATTAGTCCCCTAAATTTTTGTCCATAATGTTTCATTATTTGAGATTTGCTTTATATATGATTTTATCTTTAATATTTATACTGAAGAGAAGGAAATGGAAAGGAAAGATGAATAGATTCTAGAGTGTGAGAAACATAGGACCCTTTATTGGTGAAAATATTTTTCATGTGACACATATTTTTAGATATTTAGGACAATGCCCTTTTTTTCTTGGCAGACAAAAGTATTATTGTTTGAAACATGTACCAGTGTTAAGTTATTTATTTTTAAGAAATAATATAATGTGATTTAAGAATCCCTTTCAATGCTTTCTGTGACTGTTTCTGTGGTTGCATTTAGATTCTTTTCTTTATCAAGAGTTTGAACTAATAGCTATCACCAGAGAAGTGTTCTGGGGTTTAGAAAGAAAGGCTACAGGTCTCAAAGTCTAGGATTTCTGCATACTAGCATACGAATTAGCAGGCTTATTCTGTAATGACACTACAGGTGTACTCCATAAGAGAGGATTTGCATTTCGTTTTAGGAAGTAATCCTATAAGAAAGAGATTCTCTTTCAAATGCCTCCACAGAAATAATGTAATGAAAGTCTCTCTGCTGAGTGTGAACATGAACAAGGATGTCCATGTTGGACTGGAAGAAGGGAAGGTGGAGTTTGGAATAACAATTATGCACCGTGAAAGCCGGACTTAAGTTAACTCAGGGCAAACGAAAGCCTTTCTGATGGTAACAACCATGAAAGTGATAAATTCTAATGATAAAAACCAGGCCTGATTAATGTCTCTTGCTTAAGAAGCAATTTAATTAATATAATTAAAATATGATGGAACAGTAAGGAGATAGAACCAGAAAATATTTAAGTAACCTATACCTCAGGTACTATACCAAAGTAACTTGTGGAAGCAAGAACATTTGCTTTTGAGAAATGGACTTTGGAGAATACAAAAGTAGAAAAGCTGTATGTTACTTCAATAGGATGGTAGAAAATCTCCATGTTGAGTGTCTTTTGCTCAAGTGAAATTGTGCAGAACTCATGCCTACACCCATGAGACATTTAACATAGTCATAAGTGGCTTCTATGTCATAGAAATCATATTCATGAAACTTATACATGGGTGACCCATCATTTAAAGCGTAGGATTAAGCCTCACAATGTGAAAGATAAGAACCCAATGCACAAACTTTCAATAAGAATTATGTAAGTCTTCTTGAAAAAATAGACACAGAAATATTGATGTACAATAGGAGATTTATCAAGGAATAAATACAAGGTTAATAATTGACCAAACTTTATTGCTTTTAAGGAAAAAAAAGATGATAAAATGCAAAATTAAGAATGTGGGATATGTGAAACAAGCTTCCAATTATATTATGTCTTAGTCATACCCCTATTACTTTTGTTTGCTAAGTATTATTAAGTGTTGCTATATGTGTAATATTCTACTGTGCACCATATTTAATAAAAACTAAAATAGATAGCTAATATTATAAATTAAAAATAGAAAATGATGTTTTACATCTGTAGTTCTGTAAATTCAGAAGTACATATTACCTGGAGCAAAGTTCCAAAGACTGAGTAAAATGACCATATCCTGCCTTTTATCTATGAAGATGATGCTATTGTCCTTCTTTGGAGAGGCTTTGAACTTTGTGCTATTCCCAGGAGTGGTGTTGGGCTATTTGGGGTCTTCTTTTTGACCTGTGTCATGTTTTTATTAGCTGAGTGATGGGGTCGATGTGAAGGTCAAGAGCAGAGAACAGAAGGAGGCTGACTGATCTTACCAGGACCACACACATGCATGTCTCACAGAGCTCTAACCAAATTCAGTGACTCTTAAAGAAACTCGGAAGGCATTGGATTTATTGGGTTTGGATAAGAGGAAGCTGTGAACTGTCCTAATGACAATCTTAACACTGTATTTGAAACTTGTCAGTAACTGTTGTCCAACTGTTCTTTATTTTACCCAGAGGCATAACTTACACAGAGGAAATGATCTTTAAAACTGTAGGTGAAGAAACCCCTGATGCAACATCAGTAATGATTGGAATGTAGGAGAAAGAGGCAGAATGGTACCTTTTTTGTAGTGGTTGGATTTTGAATGTTCCTTCTTGAAAATGAAGGAATGGATCTCATGTGACTCTATAATTCCCCAAAGCATAGACTTCTGCTTGCAAGGGAAAGATGAAACAAGAAGCAATATTACTATAGATTTCACACCCTAAAATATCAAGACCCCGGGTTATTGTATGGGAGCCATATTAGTTATTTAGAGGGGTTTTTTTCACGGAATTTTTTTCATCTGAAAAATAATTGTATATTTTAACCATATCAATCAGCATTAAAAAAATTAGACTTTTCTTCTCAGATGTTGTCTGGTACTTCTGAATTGGTATTAATTATTTAGGGGTGGGTGGACACATGTCCCATTGGAAGAAGGGATCTAGAAGAGTACTCTGATAATGAGGGTGACCTTTTCAGACCATATCCCTATATTCACTTTAGCTCCACTGAGAGTCTCTACTATTCTGTTGTTATTAATGGGCAGCAACATGTTCCTCCATGGATGTGGTAGAGAAATGATTGAACATCACTGGTGTAGATCAATGCAAGATTAATTTGATTAAGAGCTCAAGTTGTCAGGGTGAACCATGTGGGTTCAAATCTTGACTCCACTGCTTCTTAGTTGTATGATGTTGGGCAAGTTACTTAACTTCTCTAAGGCTCATTTTATAATGGGGATAATAATAGAAATGTGTTTGAAAGTGAGGATTGAGAGACTTAAATGAGATAAAGCAAAAAAGACACTTGGCAGAGTGACAGCCCATAGTAACTAGCACTCAATAAATGCTTGGCTGTGTGGTTATTGCCCCTCAAAATATTCCAAAATTCTTAGATCTGTTTGACAAGAAGGAATATCATTCTAGAAATATCATTCAAGAAGTGTCTAAGTAGGGACTTAATTATTCTCTTTTTCTAAGGAAAAGTACCATAAATTAAGAATTGTAAAGAAAAGTATTTTATTGGGTGGAATTTGCCTAGTCTCTTAAGTTTTCTTGTTACATTGCAGGATTCTTTGAAATGCAGTTGAATACAGGAACTTTTGCCCCTTTGGCAGTCTCTGTAGAATGCACACTGTGTGAGCGAATGATGATTATATACTTAGTAATTTCAGTGTAATTTAGAGTTCATTGGTCAGGTTCATGCCTACAATTTTTTATTTCATTTGTCCTCAGCTGGCCTGATTCTCATTATCTGTGAAGAGTCATATGGAATGATTTATCAAACTTTCCAACAAAACTCCTAAAGGTCAGCCAGTTGGTCTAGGAGAAGATAAAATTCCTATGCTGAATTTTATTTTGCCTGAAATATTGCCACCCTTGGTGGCTTCTTGCTGTTGAAGGAGTTCAAAGTCCTCCCCACGCTGGTCCTAAATTATGGAGCCATGTTTGCTTCCCTTTGCTTCCCTCTAACTGTTCACTCAAGGTTCTGGAACATGCCTTCCTGCTGTTCCTTCCATGGAGAATAGATCTAGCCTCCTCTTCATCTGTCTGCTCTTCCCTTCAAAGTCTTTCAAAGAGTAGTGCAAATCCCTTGCTCTGGCTTTGCAAAAACAAGTCTCTCTCTCTCTCTCTCTCTCTCTTCCTTTCTGTTCCCCAACCTGTGTTTTCTTTTCAACTAGACTGCATTACCTGAAAAAGGTACTGCACTTTTTGGCATCTTCACAGTCTGAGCATGTAGAAGAACTTCAATATAGATGCTACTTGATTGCAGAATACCTCCAATTCATTGAAACTATCCACAACAGTATCAAAAAAAGAAAAGAATTAGTACTGACATTCATTGAAGGCCTATCATGAGACAGGAATAGTGCTTTAAAAATGTAATATTAATTGATCTAATATGGTTAACTCATTTTATTTAAATGTATATTTACCACGAGCCAGGTGCTTTGCATGCATATTTCGTGTGTCATTTAATCCTCACTTCGACACCATAAAATAGCTATTATAATTACTATTTTAGAGATAAGGAAACTGAGGTTCAAAGAAAGCAAGTTCCCAAGTTATATGGCTGATTGGAGGTAGAACCGAAGTGCAAACAAGGTAGAGCAAACAATTCTAAAACCCAGGTTGCCTCTATGGCACCGCACTGTATAGAATCCACACTATCCTCCCAGGCAAGCCACCCAAGACTCAACTCTGAGAGCTTTCCACAACAGCATCTTTTTTTGTCAAATTCAGAATATTATGGGGGTACAAATGTTTTGGTTACATGGATTGCTTTTGTACTTCTTAAGTCAAAGTTACAAGTGTGCCCATCACCCAGATAATGTACATTGTACCTGTTAGGCATGATTTCACCCATCCCTTCCTCCCCCCTCCCACCTCCTTGATTTCGCTGAGTTTTATTTCCATCTGTGACACAATAGCATCTTGACTGCTCCTGGGACCAAACTATTGTTCAGACACTGTTGGGCTTTTGCTGCTGGCAAAGGCACCAGCAGAAATTTTTGTGCAGTGTTAGAATATTTTAAGCAATCCAACAGTAGATGAGAAATTCGTGCTATGCTTATGAAGCTGCCATCAGTGGCCAGGTTGATTTTGTCTGTCATGCAGAGTAATTCAGCTCTTCACTACAAATACCGCATGGGGACAATTGGTATTCTGCTGGTTCTGGAACAACAAAACCCTAAGGTGTACAGGAAGTGCCTGTGGATCCTGGCTATGAGAGGGCATTTCGTGCAGAGGACCCAATGGGACATCAGGTTGTGAAAAACCCAGTCTGTCCAGAGAAATTAAATCCAAAACCCCAAACAAAAAGCACTTTTCTGAGTATTGCTCAGTAATGTCATCTGCAAGTAATATAATAATGTAAAAGCAATAAAAAGGTAAGTCTAGAGGGTACAGGGAAATGGGTTTTCTCACTCCTTTGCTGGTGGTTATATATATTGGAACCACCTTTCAGGAGACAATTTGGACATACACATTGAAATCATGCCTTTGAATTAGCATTCCAGATTCCTCTGAGCTAAAGAGGAAAAGAAAAAAACACAGGGCAGTGAGAATCATCTCCTTCGCGGCACCCGTATTCACCACGACCAATCAAATTAAGCACTCATTTGCATATTTGTTGAATTGGGGATTTGGAGGAAGGGGGATGTATTTTATTATGTTATTTTTTTCACATAATAAGCAACTCAAAAAGATCACAAGAATACACAATGAACAGTGAAAAGTCTCCTGCCTACACCCCATGGCCACCCAGTTCCTCTTCCCAGAAGCAACAAGTTACTGGGCTTATGAATACTTCCAGAAATATTTTATACAAACGCACACACACACAGATCACATGAGTATCTTGCCTTGTGAGCAGGACTATATACACAGAAGTCTCTTGGTATTGGCCGGGCATTGGTTCCAGGACCACTCCCTCACCCCTCCCACTCTACCCCTGCAGATACCAAAATCCTTGGATATTCAAGTCCCTTATATAAAATGGCATAACATTTGTATAACCTATGCAAATCCTCCCATATACTTTGGATCATCTCTGGATCACTTATAATACCTAATGCAATGTAAATACTAAATGAATAGTTGTTATACTGTCTTGGCTTTTTTATTTCAGAATATTATGGGGGTACAAATGTTTTAGTTACATGATTTGTTTTTTGCAGTTTGAGTCAAAGTTATATGTGTGCCCATCACCAAGATAGCATGCATTGTACCCATTAGGTGTTAATTTACCTATCCCCACCTTCCCCCTTTCACCTGCTTGGTTTCCATTAAGTTTTACTACCATATGTGCACATAGGTTTTGATCAATTAGTTCCAATTTAATCGTGAGTACATGTGGTGTTTGTTTTTCCTTTCTTGTGATACTTTGCTTAGAAGAATGGTCTCCAGTTCCAACCAGGTTGTTACAAAAGGTATTAGTTAATCACTTTTGATAGCTGAGTGGTACACCATAGTATACATATAACACATTTTGTTAATCCACTCATGTACTACTGATGGGCAGTTGGGTTGATTCCACATCTTTGTGACTGTGAATTGTGCTCCAATAAATATTCTAGTACAGATGTCTTTTTGATAAAATGATTTTTTTCTCCTTTGGGTAAATACCCAGTAGAGGGATTGCTGGATTGAATGGTAGTTCTACTTTTAGTTCTTTGAGGTATCTCCATACTATTTTCCATAGAGGTTGTACTAGTTTGCAGTCCCACCAACAGTGTATAAGTGTTCCCTTCTCTCCACATCCATGCCAGCAGCTGTTGTTTTAGGACTTTTTGATAAAAGCCATTTTCACTGAAGTTAGATGATATCTCATTGTGCGGTTTTTTTTTTTTTCACTAGTTGATAAAAGTTTATTGTGTTAGTCATTAATGAATTTACAGTGTAATCTTTTTTTTTTTTACTTTTTTTTAATCTCAGAATATTACAAGGGTACAAACGCTTTAGTTACATAAATTGCCTTTGCACCATCTGAGTCAGAGTTACAAGCCTGTCCATCCCCTAGACAGTGTGTACCACGTCTCTTAGGTGTGGAGTTACTCATCCCCTCTTCGCTCCTCCCACCTGCCTGACACCATATGAATGTTACTTCCCATATGTGCACATTAGTGTTGATCAATTAGTACCAATTTAATGGTGAGTATATGAGGTGTTTGTTTTGCCACTCTTGTGATACTTAGAAGAATGGGCTCCAGCTCCATCCAGGATAATGCAATAGGTAGTTCACCATTTTTTTATAGCTGAGTAGTACTCCCTAGTATACATATACCACATTTTATTAATCCACTCATGAATTGATGGGCACTTGGGTTGATTCCATATCTTTGCAATTGTGAATTGTGCTGCAATAATCATTCAAGTGCAGGTGTCTTTTTGATAAAATGACTTATTTTCCTTTGGGTAAATACCCAATTGGGATTGCTGGATCAAATGGTAGTTCTACTTTTAATTCTTTGAAGTATCTCCATAATACTTTCCATAGAGGTTGTACTAGTTTGCGGTACCATCAACAGTGTGTAAGTGTTCCTATTGCTCCACATCCACACCAGCATCTGGTGTTTTGGGAGTTTTTAATGAAATCCATTCTCACTGGAGTTAGGTGATATCTCATTGTGGTTTTGACTTGCATTTCCCTGATGATTAGAGATGTTGAGCACTTTTTTATATGTTTGTTGGCCATTAGTCCATCTTCTTTTGAAAGCTTCTGTTCATGTCTTTTGCTCACTTTTCTATGGTGTTGTTTGATTTTTTCCTGCTGATTTGTTTAAGTTCTTTGTATATTCTAGTTATTAGCCATTTATGGGATATATAGCATGCAAATATTTTCTCCCATTCTGTATGTTGTATATTCACTCTATAGATTGTTTCATTGGCTATACAGAAGCTTTTTCATTTAATCAAGTCCAATTAGCTAATTTTTGTTGTTGCTGTGTTTGCCTTTGGGGTCTTCCTCATAAATTCTTAACCTAGGCCACTATCTAGAAGAGTTTTTCCAACATTTTCCTCTAGAATTCTTATAGTTTCATGTCTTAGGTTTAAGTCTGTTATCCATCATGAATTAATTTTTGTGAATGGTGAGAAGTACAGACCCTGTTTCAGTCTTCCACATGTGGCTATCCAGTTTTCTCAGCACCATTTATCAAAGAGGAATTCTTTTCCCCAGTGTATGTTTTTGTCAAAGATCAGATGGCAATATGAGGATGGTTTTATATCTTGGTTCTCTGTTCTGATCCATAGGTCTGTTTTTTGTGTCAGTACCATACTGTTTTGGTTACTATAGCCTGTAAGATAGCTTGAAGTCTCATAAAGTGGTGCCTCCCAATTTGTTCTTATTGCTTAAGGTTGCTTTGGCTATTCAGGGTCTTTTCTGATTCCATATAAAGGGAAGAATTATTTATCCTGGACCGGTAAAAAATGACTTTTTTGGCATTTTAATGGGGATTGCATTGAATCTGTAGCTCATTTTGAGTAACACAGACATTTTAACAATGTTGATTCTGCTGATCCATGAGCTTGATATGTTTTTCTATCTGTTTATGTCCTCTGCAATTTCCTCCCTCAGTGTTTTATAGTTCTCCCAGTAGAGATCTTTCACCTCCTTAGTTAAATATACTCCTAGGTATTTTATTTTCTTTGTTGCTATCATGAAAGGTATTGAGTTTTTGACTTGATTCTCAGCTTGACTGTTATTGGTGTATATGAATGCTACTCGTTTGTGTACATTGATTTTGTAACCTGAGACTTTGCTGAAGATCAATTCCAGGAGTTTCTTGACAGAATCTTTGGGGCTTTCTATATATAAGACATATCATTAGCAACAAGTGATAGTTTGACCTCTTCTTTCCCCATTTGGATACCCTTGATTTCCTTCTCTTGTCTGTTTGCTCTGGCTAGGTCTTCCAGCACTATGTTGAATAGAAGTGGTGATACTGGGCCACTGGTTCTAGTTCTAAGCAGGAATGCTTTCAATTTTCACCATTCAGTATGATGTTGGCTGTGCGTTTGTCATATATGGCTTTCATAATTTTGAGGTAAGTCACATCTATGCCTATTTTGTTAAGAATTCTTATCATAAAAGGGTGCTGGATTTTGTCAAATGCTTTTTCTGCATCTAAGGAGAGGATCATGTGGTCTTTGTTTTTGCCTCTATTTATGTGGTGAATTATATTTATAGATTGGCATATGTTGAACCATCCTTGCATCTCTGATATGAAGCCCACTTGGTCATGGTGAATTATATTTTGATGTTCAGCTGAATTTTTTTTGCTAGGATTTTATTAGGAATTTTTGCATCTATATTCATAAGGGATATTGCTCCATAATTTTCTTTTTTTGTTGTTTTTGTGTCCTTTCCTGGGTTTGGTATCAAGGTGATATTGACTTTGTAAAGTGAGTTGGGGAAGATTCCTTCTTGATGTTATGAGATAATTTCTGCAGTATACATGCCAGTTCTTCTTTGGGAGGCCTGGTAAAATTTGGGTGTGAAACCATCTGGTCCAGGACTTTTTTTGTTGGAAGATTGTTTATTGCTGCTTCAATTTTGATACTTGATGTTGGTCTAGTCAGGAATTTTATTTCTTCCTGATTGAGCCTAGGGAAGCTGTGTGCCTTCAAGAATTTTTCCATTTATTCCATGTTTTCAAGTTTATGCACATAAAGGTTTTTATAGTATTCCAAGATGATATTTTGTGTTTGCGTGGTAACAGTTGTGATTTCTCTTGTTTCATTCCTCATTGAGCTTATTAGAGTCCTTTCTTTTCTGCTTCTGGTTAATCTAGCAAGAGGCCTGTCAATTTGCTTTATCTTTTCAAAGAAACAACTTTTTGTTTCATTAATCTTCTGTATAATTCTTTTGTTATCAATTTCATTTAGTTCTGCTCTGAAGCCCCAGTCCCTTCTAGCTTGTAAGGTCTCAGTTGAGATGTCTGCAATAGTCTGGTAGGTTTTCCTTTGTAAGTTACCTGATTTTTTTTTTTTTTTTTTTTTTTTTTTTTTTGCCTTGCTGCTCATATGAGTGCTTCTTTCATATTTACTTTGGCAAGTCTAATTAATGACTATGTGTCATGGTGATTGCCTCTTCACAATGAATCTCCCAGGAGTCCTTTGAGCTTCTTGCATCTGGATATCTAGATTTCTAGCAAGGCCAGGAAAATTTTCCTCAATTATTCCTTCAAGTAGATTTTCCAATCCTTGTTTGTTTTCTTCTTCACCCTAGGGATGCCTATGATTCTTATGTTAGGCATCTTTACATAATCTACATTTCTTGTAGGCTTTGTTCATTCATCTTATTTCTCTGTTCTTTCTCTTCAACTGACTTGTTTAGCTCAAAGGGGTTATCTTCAAGATCTTCAAGCTCTCAGATTCTTTCTTCTGCCTGGTCTAGTCTATTCTTAAGGCTCTCTACTGTGTTTTGAAAATCCTTGAATGAATTTTTCATTTCAAGAAGTTCTGTTTGGTTTTTCTTTAACACTTTTATTTCTTTAAAGGATTTTTCATTCATTTCCTGCATTGTTTTGTGACTTCTTTGTTTGGATTTCTATTTTCTCTTGTACTTCATTGAGCTTCCTTAAGATCCATATCCGAAATTCATCTGTCATTTTAATCTTTTCATTTAGGTTGGTTTCCAGTGGTAAGGAGTTATTGTTTTATTTTGGGGGTTTCCTTTCACTTTGATTTTTCATATTTCTGGAGTTCTTTTGCTGGTTCCTTTTCATCAGGCCTCTCAATCAAGAACGAATGCTGCTAGGGGTTTCTTATGGACTTGTCTCTGAGCCCCTGCAGATCAGTCCCTGACTGTGTCAGGAAAAGGAGTTCTGGTCCTGAGTTGCCTTTGGAGTGCTTTATCAG
Organism: Eulemur rufifrons; assembly: GCF_041146395.1. NCBI lineage: Eukaryota > Metazoa > Chordata > Mammalia > Primates > Lemuridae > Eulemur > Eulemur rufifrons. Next base: position 45,600,416 of record NC_090997.1, read on the forward strand.
GTTTGATGAACCTCTTGGGTTATACCACTGTGGTGGCTTTGCTCTCTGTGGCAGGCTCAGCTGGGAACTCACCTCTGCCACAGAAAAACAGCCTTCTCAGCACTGAGCACTCTTGTGTTTACTATGGGAGAGGGGCTGTGATCTCCCTGCACTGCTCTCATGTCCTGGGGGCACTAAGTCCTGTCCACCTCTCTAAGCCACCAGCAAGCAATCCAGTAATCCAGCAAAATGCCACTCTGGTGGCTGTGCTCTCAGTGGTGGGCTCAACTACAATGTGCCCCTGCTGCAGAGAAACAGGCTTCTCAGCACAGAGCACTCTTGCAGTTGCTATGGGGGGGAGGGACCATAGCTACAAGCCATCTTAAGCCAAAATTACTTTCTGTCATGCCAGGAAAGGAGGAGGTGCAGAGGAAGAGGTGTCTAGGTGTAAGAATGTTGGCCATCTGTTCTCTCATGGCACTCTTCTGGGGGGGGGTGAGAGTTCTGTGTTCTGCTGCTCACTGGAGTCATCCACGTGGGGGAAGGGAGCCCCCTTACCCTGTCACTGGGCTCTGGGCTTCTCTGGATTTGGTCCATGCTGCTGTCCTCTCTTCTCTCTCTTCCTCTTTCCCAGCTTTGCAGCCCTTCTCAGTGGGGTCCCCAGACACCTTTTCTGTCTCTCCCTCTGATCCTCAACCAAGCTGTGATTGTTCTCCACTCTCCTCAGTCCAACCTTCTACCATTCAGCTGGGACAGCATGAGAAGGTATGTCTCTATTCAGCCATCTTGGCTTTTACTCTCCTAATTTTCTTTTTCTTTTTTTTTTCCTTCTTTCTTTCTTTTTTTTTTTTTTTGTGGAGATGAGGTCTCACTCTTGCTCAGGTTAGTCTCAAACTCCTGTGCTCAAGCAATCCTCCTGCCTCAGCCTTCCAAAGTGCCAGGATTACAGGCATGAGTCACCGCACCAGGCCTTTGAATTTTTATTTGTATTATTTTTATTATTATAATTTTTAAATTTTTTGAATATTGTCAATATTTGGTTGGTTGAATCCATGGATGCAGAACCCACAGATACGGGGGGCCAATTGTACATTTGTTATTCAGGTGACTTATGTTTTCTTTTGAAGTACAGTCAACAGGAGTAGAAGACTCTAAGATATTAGTTACAGGATTGGCACCAAGCTTTGGTGTAATTTTTATATTAGAAACATAGTTTATTGTCTAATAATTGAGGATCTCATCAATCCACTGACTTTCATTATGCTTACCTGGAAAGAGTGGCCATGAATATGTAGCCCTATATAGTCCTTGGCCACAAACATTTGAAACTCTCTAATCTAAACTAGTTGACTTCTCTGCCTGGTATCCCCCTTCACCAATAAATGGTAATCCTTCCTGCTGCTCTGTATTTGTATGCCTTGTTTCCTGTATTGCATTATTCCTCTTTCTTGATATGCTTGCTCTTTTTGGTATAGCACATCCTCCAGTAGCCTTCTGAGAAAGTATAAGAATAAAATTTTTCATGTTTGAAAATCTCTTTATTCTACCCTTTCCCTTGATTGGATAGCTTGGCTGAGTATAGAACTTCTAGGTTGAAAATAATTTTCTTTCTGACTTAGCAAGCATTGGTCTAGTGTGTTCTAGGGTTAAATGTAGGTATAAATCTGAAACTATACTAATTCCTGACCCTTCGCAATCCTTCATCTGTTGAGTGCAGGAACAAATAAACTAAGTGGCATTCACATTCATCCTCACTATTCTACTCCTGATCATAAGGCAAGATACTCATGTGGTCTGGGCTTCTCCCTGGGGGTGAAAGTAGCTGATGATCCATGAGATTTCTTCTAAACTTAGGGTTCCATTGTGAAGATGTAGGTGGAAACATTCTGAAAGTCCCTCTGAATATGAGAAGTATTTAGTATCAACTCTATTTAATGACCATGAAAACCTTATCTTTTTCCAAAGATACTCTTGACTCTATCCACTGACTTGAGAGAAACACATTAATCTGGGCTAATTGGTCTGTCAGGATTAATGAAAAGTCTAAATTATAGAGCATATTAAAGCCATTACAGGCATCTGTATTGCAATGGAGTGAGTTTTGGCTCATGCATCTGAAGACCTGTGATTGTTTAAGTCCCAGCTTTGCCATGTCATGTGTCCTTGGACTAGTTCATTAACCTCTCTGAGCTACTCTTTCCTATCTATAAAGTAGGCATAATGCCTACCTCACAAGGTTGTCATGATAATTAAACATATTACATACAGTTGTTTAGTACATTGTACAACAAAGCACCATACACATGTAAAAGGCATTCTCATAGTCATTTAAATTAGATAGTGTTGTCTAGTGTAGTTCCTTAGGGAAAGTGCTTTCATGTATAGAAAAGAGAGTATTATTTGCATATTTATTTATGTTAATGTGATTTCATGTTCCTTAGTAACTGTTATATATAATTTAAATTTTTGCCATAATAATTGATTTAACAAGTTCTTTCTTCCAATGTATCATAAAAGTAAACTTAAGCCCAGTTTCTTGTCCAAATTATTAGACATTTCAAGTAGATAAATTTTATTGCAGTTTTATTTTATTTTATTTTATTTTCATTTAGAAAAACATAAAATTGCCACTCTGGAGTAGCAAGACTTTTCTTAGAATAACACTGAAATAACATTGGGGTTTTGGTGATTTGAAATAAATAGAACCCTGTTATTATTACTTGAAGCTGAATTGGATTTTTTAATGAAAAATAAAATAGGACAAAAATGACTTAAAGGAAGAAGTGGCAATTTTATTTATTTATTTTTTTGAGATAGAATGGTACAGACACGTCTTATAAAGAGCCCCAAACAAGGTGACAATGACTAAACATTGGATTGAAGCAGGTTTCACACACTAGCAACATTCAACATTGAACCATGAGGACTCTTGCCCTCTCTACATACTGATGTTTAGGCCAAAGAAATAAACAAGAAGTATCAGAGTTCTGTCATTCAGGTGGAAATATAGTCCAATACTGCTAAACATATAAAGGGGGAATTGTCCAAAATTGAAACCAAATGAGAAAGATATAGAAGTTATCTCTTTTTCTTCCTATCACAAATTTCTTGTCAAAGTGTCCTTATTTCTAATATCATCACAAGTTTATGAAAAGAATTTTGGTATAGTTCAGTCTTTGATCAAATAAAATCATTCATTTATTCCACAAATATTTATTGATCAACTACTCTGTAGCAGGCACAGTTCTGGATGCTATTATGAATGCAACAGTGAATAAAATAGACAACCTTGCCTGGCCCGATGGAGCTTCCATTCTAGAGACATTTTAGTGTTGCATCAGGCAAGAAAAGCCTGGGTGGCAGATATTTCAAATAAGAGGAAATGATCCTGAGCCAGTGTCATCTTTATCTTGGTGCTTGAGGGAATCAAAAGCCTTAGGCATTCTTTGACTCCAGACCTGATTCCAAAACTTATACTTCTGTATACACCTGGAAAGTAGGAAGAGGCTCAAGGCACAGTGGTTTCAAGAACCTGGGTGTGGCCGGACGCAGCGGCTCATGCCTGTAATCCTAGCACTCTGGGAGGCCGAGGCAGGTGGATCGCTCGAGGTCAGGAGTTTGAGACCAGCCTGAGCAAGAGCGAGACCCCATCTCTACTAAAAAAAATAGAAAGAAATTATCTGGCCAACTAAAAAATATATACAGAAAAAATTAGCCGGGCATGGTGGCACATGCCTGTAGTCCCAGCTACTTGAGAGGCTGAGGCAGTTGGATCGCTTGAGCCCAGGAGTTTGAGGTTGCTGTGAGCTAGGCTGACGCCACGGCACTCACTCTGGCCCAGGCAACAGAGTGAGACTCTGTCTCAACAACAACAAAAAAAAGAAGCTGGGTGCATATGAAGGAATTATAGCATCTAACTAGAAAACCCGCTGGTCCCTCCTTTCACCAAAACAAAGAATGGCAAGCTGCCAACCTTGTCTGGCGCATCACAGGTATTCCAGGACAGCTTCAGTTTGTAATATTCTGTCCTACTCTCCTCATGAGTAAATTCATACTTGTCGCATCATGTTCTCCTAAATTTTGGTTGGAAAAATATGGCCTCTGTCACCATAAAGCAAATTCTGTAGCAGCAGCTGAGATATTTTAAATCTCTCTGCCAACATCACGTAGCAAAGGCAACGAGGGGAGACAGACTGACTCAGAGAGGCAGTATTGGCCTGTAGTCGTGAGGAAAAGATCCATAACTCTTCTTATGCCAGGAAGCCCAGTAGCATCTGAGGAGAAGGAGTGACTCTGTGCTTTTGAAGAGAGGAGAACTTCAAAATATCTAAAGCCATTTTGAGAGCCATTGGAGAGAGCCCAGTGCTGCCTAAACACTACCTTTTCTTCCCATTTTCCTCTTGCTTCCCAGATTGGGTGAGAGAGAACTCTGACCTTCTTACTGGGACTCTCCACTGGAATTTCTGGGGGCAGTTAGCTTTTTATGCCCTGCTCTTTTCCTACTGCAAATTCACCATGCATAGTCTTCACTGGGGAACAAGGGCCTGGAGGCAGAACCCAGATAAACATCCATCTAGTCACAAGCTCCTCAACATAAAATAGAGTCTCTTAGCTTTGACTCATTTGACTGAAGTTTCCATTTCCCCTAAATAACAAAACAACAAATTATATGTACATATATTTTGAATGTTTCAAAGTTCACTTTGGTTTTGCAGGGATGGAGACAATTTTGTTCTCCACTCTCCTTTCTGATCACATCCAGAGACGTGAAGTCTCACTTGTCCAAGTTATTTGATTTGATTAAGTATAATGTCACAGATTTTTTGGAGCCAGATCAGACTTTACAGGTCACCTAGTCCAAACCCTCATTTTACAGATAAAGAAACTGAGACCCAGAGAGGTTAAGTAACTCTCCCTGGTCACAAAGCCAATCAACTGCAGAGTGAGAGGTCACTGACTCCAATCTTACAGTTATTGCACTAAATACAGGAATACCACTGAATATCATTTCCAACAGACTTCTCATATCCCTGAGATCCTCTTGTGGTTTGGGGAAGAAATGAAATCTCTTGCAGAGAGATTTCACAGGGAGGCAGGAAAAGTTCCCAGGTACCTAGAAGCAGCAAAATCCCCCCGAGAGTGACCTGAAGCTTCCCGTGGCATTTGAGGTATTTTTGACCAGACTCAGCTTTTCTTCAGCTTGTAGATGAGACAGCAGGGCATAGAGTCATTTAAGGCAGTGGTCTTTGTGACCCCCTGTGTTTGAGGACTTTGGTTCATGTAAGATATAATACTGAATAATCGAATTCTAAAATTTGTATGATTCTTGATACATAATATAGCTCTAGTCAATAACAAGAACATGCCATCACATGTGGTATAGAAGCTTAACTTACACAAGTGTGAACAGATACTCCTTTGCATCACCGTAGGTTTCTAAAACTGATCTTGTATAAAGATGACTGCAATAAAATGGGCTGTAGTTGCCATAGGAACATGGTCTCTGGTGTTCGGTAGCAGTATTATATGTGTATATGTGTATGTGTGTGGAGAGAGATGTATTCTTGACCAAAAAGGAGTTCCCATAGAAAAGTAGCACCTAAAATGGATAAAACCAATTTCGTTACACAATAGTCCTCCATCATTCATTTGATTTAGAGATGATTTATTAGCTCTCACATGAATTAATTAAATATTTAATTTGTCATCATCTGGTTTGCCTCTTTAGCCTTTAGAAGGACTTTGAGGTGTTAATTGGAATAGCCCAGTTTTCTTTACTGTGCTACCTACCAACTTTGAACTGCTGCCTTTTTTTTTTCCACCCTTGGAAAATGTCTTCATAGCAAACAGAATCATTTGAAATTATTCTGATGCCTAGAGTTTCTTTTAAAATGGTGGACACGGCCGGGTGTGGTGGCTCACGCCTGTAATCCTAGCACTCTGGGAGGCCGAGGCCGGAGGATTGCTCGAGGTCAGGAGCTCGAGACCAGCCTGAGCAAGAGTGAGGGGAGACCCTGTCTCTACTAAAAATAGAAATAAATTAGCTGGACAACTAAAAATATATATAGAAAAAATTAGCTGGGCATGGTGGCACATGCCTGTAGTCCCAGCTACTCTGGAGGCTGAGGCAGCATTGCTTGAGCCCAGGAGTTTGAGGTTGCTGTGAGCTAGGCTGATGCCATGGTACTCTAGCCTGGGCAACAGAGTGAGACTCTGTCTCAAAAAAAAAAAAAAAAATAGATAAATAAAAAAAAATAAAATAAAATGGTGGACACAAATTTTTTTTGGTGAGAGTAACTGAAAAACATGGGCTAATCCTAAAATTCTTCCCATTTTCTTCCTGCCTCCTCAATTTATTTAAAACTACAAGTAAGGGCAACTCTTCTTCTATCAGTCAGAAAGGTTGGTGGCCTGGAAACAGTAAAAGCCCATCTTTGATTGTCATAGGACCTATCTGTGGCCGAGCTTTTGGAGCACTTCACACTCCACTGAAAAGCATCAAGTGGACTGCCAGACCTTTAGAATGGGCATCTTATAAGAGTTCACAGATTAAAATAGGCATAAGCAACAGTCTGGCTGCACTGGTACTTTATTTCTTCTGGCATGGGTACATTGTCACTGGAAATGCTGAATAAAAGGGAATGAGTGTGGAGAATTTAATTATGGGTGTTGATTAGGCAGCTGGATAATTGGGACTGATTATGGTGTCTGCATAACACAACAGGACAGAAGTGCCCCAGGTCAATGTAAAATTAGTAAAATTTGCTGGGTTGTTCCCTCTCTGAAAACCTGAAATTTGACGACAGTTGTCAAGTATTCCCCCAACTGTGTGTTCTATCTATAAATGTATTTGGAGGGATTCTTTATCCAGGGACTTTATGAACACTTCAGAATACAAATGGTTAGCAAACCTGAAAAAGGTTCAGTGTGGTACCTAATAAATAATATAAACAAAAACAATAATGTTCTAGCTTTTATGTTACCTATCCTAATACTGCCAAAAATGAGGTTAGCAGGCACATTCGTGTGCTAAAAGGGTAAGTATGAAGAAATGTACCCTTTCTGTAAAGCAGGGAGAAATTCATAATTTTTTTAGCCAGTATGCACATTTTTAGGAAACTTAATTATGAACACTCAGCAATCTATATTTTCATTATTCTGATTTAAGAATTATCCTCTCCTCACTAATGACTCAGAGGAATATAATGTTCCTAAGCAGAATTTCTTTTTTTCCCTCCATTTATTCAATGAATGTGTATTAAACATTCACTGTGTCCTAAGCACTGCTAAGGATCCATCATAATACAATTTCACAGATGCTTAACACCCAGGAACACTGTTAATAGGTTTCTGCTTCTAGTCACACAATGGGAAGGAATGGACATTATTCCTCCTCCCTTGCATCCTGGCTGCACCCTGGCTACCAGCTCTCCTTTCGATCTGCACTGGGCCTGGCCCCAGATAGCACTGAGCTTTAACTAGCCAGCTTTAATCTGCACAAACTTGTTCAACACTGGTTAGGACTGTCTGTCAATTAGGAGTCAATAAGGTTTTTGTTTTAGGTGAAACTTCTTATTTTAATTATTTTTATTTTTAATTATTATAGGTACATAATAGTTGTATATATTTAGAGGGTACATGTGATGTTTTGATACAGGCATGCTATGTATATTAATCAAATCAGGGTAATTGGGATATTCATCACCTCAAACATTTATCATTTTCTTTGTGTTAGAAACATTCCAATTCCATTCTTTTAGTTATTTTAAAGTATACCATAACTTATTATTGACTATAGTTACTTTATGTTGCTATCAAATATTGCTCATTCTGTCTGTCTAACTATAATATATTTTCACACCCATTAACCATCCCCACTCTATCCCCCATCCCTGCTATCCTTCTCATCCTCTAGTGACTATTGTTCTACTCTCTGTCTCCATGAAATCAATTGTTTTGATATTTAGCTCCCACATATGAGTGAAAACATGGGAGATATTTCTTTCTGTGCTTGGCTTATTTCACTTAACATAATTTTCTCCTGTTCCATCCATGTTGTTGCAAATGATAGGATTTCATTTTTATGGTTATATACTAGTCCATTGTGTACATATACCACAATTTCTTTATCCATTCATTCTTTGATGGACGCAGGTTGATTCCAAATCTTGGCTATTGTGAATAGTATTGCAATAAACAAGGGAGTGCAGATATCTTTTCAATATACTGATTTCCTTTCTTTTGGATATATACCTGGCAGTGGTATCACTGGGTCATATGATAGTTCTATTTTTAGTTTTTTGAGGAACCTCCTTTCTGTTCTCTGTAGTAGTTGTGCTAATTTACATTCCCACCAACAGTGTACAAATATTCCCCTTTCTCAACATCCTTGCCAGAATTTGTTATTGCCTGTCTTTTTGAAGAAAGCCATTTTGACTCAGGTGAAATGGTATCTCATTTTAGTTTTGATTTGCATTTCTCTGTTGACTAATGATCTTGAGAATTTTTTTGTATACCTGTTGGCCTCTTGTATATCTTCTTTTAAGAAATATCCATTCAGTTATTAATCCCTTGTCAGATGAGTAGTTGGCAAATATTTTCTCCCATTCTGTGAGTTGTCTCTTCACTTTGTTGATTGTTTCCTTTGTTGTGCAGAAGCTTTTTAGCTTGATGTGATCCCATTTGTCCAATTTTGTTTGGGTTGCCTGTGCTTTGCGGGTATTACTCAAGAAATCCTTGCACACACCAAGGTCCTAAAGCATTTCCCCACTGTTTTCTTTTAGTGGTTTCATGGTTTCAGGTCTTAGGTTTGACTCCTTAATCCATTTATATTTGATTCTTGTATATGGTGAGAGATAAAGATCTAATTTTATTCTTCTGGATATGGATATCCAATTTTCCCAGGACCATTTATTGAAGAGACTGCCTTTCCCCTATATATGTTCTTAGCAACTTTGTCAAAAATAAGTTCACTGTGGACTTGTGGATTTACTTCTGGGTTCTCTATTCTGTCCCATTGGTCTATGTGTCTATTTTTATGACAGTACCATGCTGTTTTGGTTACTACAGCTCTGTAGTATAATTTGAAGTAAGGTAATGTGATTCCTCTAGTTTTGATCTTTTGGCTCAGGTTGTCACTGGCTATTCCAGATCTTTTGTGGTTCCATATTAATTTCAGGAATATTTTTTCTATTTCTGTGAATAGCATCATTGGCATTTTGATGGGGCTTGCATTGAATCTGTCGATGGCTTTGGGTAGTACAGACATTTTAACAATATTGATTCTTCCAATCCATAAGCATGGAATATCTTTCCATTTTTTTTTCTGTCTTCTTCGATTTCTTTTGTCAATGTTTTCTAGCTTTCATTGTAGTGATTTTTCACTTCTTTGGTTAAGCTTATTCCTAGGGATTTTATTTTATTTGTTGCTATTGTAAATGCGATTACTTTCTTGGTTTATTTTGCAGATTGTTTGCTGTTGGCATATTGCAGTGATACTGATTTTTGTATGTTGGTATTGTATCCTGCAACTTTACTGAATTTATTTATCAGTTCTAATAGTTTTTGTGTGTGTGTGTGGAATCTCTAGGTTTTTCTAGATATAAGATTTTATCATCTTCAAACAAGGATAATTTGATTTCTTCCTTTCCAGTTTGGATGCCCTTTATTTCTTTCTCTTGTCTGCCTTGTTCTAGATTTTAGAGGAATGGCTTTTAGTTTTTCCCCACTCAATGTGATACTAGCTGTGAGTCTGTCATATACGAATTTTATTGTATTGAGCTATGTTCCTTCTATACCCAGTTTTTTGAGAGTTTTTATCATGAAGGATGTTTTTCAGCATCAATTGAAATGATCACATGGCTTTTGTCCTTTGCTCTGCTGATATGATGTTTCACAATGATTGGTTTGCACATATTGGACCATCCTTGCATCCTGGGATGAATCCCACTTGATCATGATGAATAATCTTTTTAATGTGCTGTTGAATTTGATTTGCTAGTATTTTGTTGAGGATTTTTGCATCTATGTTCATCAGAGATATTGGGCTATAATTTTCTTTTTTTTGTTATGTCTTTGTCCAATTTTGGTATCAGAGCGATACTGCCCTCATAAAGTTTGGGGGTATTTCCTCTTCCTTAATTTTTTGGAATAGTTTAAGTAGGATTGGTATTAGTTCCTCTTTGAATGCTTGGTAGAATTCAGCAGTGAAGCCATCAGGTCCTAGGCTTTTCTTAGAGGGAAGACTTTTTATTACTTCTTCTATCTTGTTACTTGTTATTGATTTATTCAGATTTTGGATTTCCCCTGGTTCAATCTTGGTAGGTTATATGTTTTTAGGAATTTATTCATTTCTTCTACATTTTCCAATTTATTGGTGTATAGCTGCTCATAGCAGTCTCTAGTGATCCTCTGAATTTCTGCAGTATTAATTTTAATGTCTCCTTTTTCATCCTGATTTTATTTATCTGCGCCTTCTCTCTTTTTTTCTTAGTTAGTCTGGCTAAAAGTGTGTCTATTTTGCATCTATCTTTTTAGAAACACCAACTTTTTGTTTCATTGATCCTTCATATTGTTTTTTGGTTTTGATTTCATTTGTTTCTGCTCTGATTTTTATTATTTCTTTTCTTCTACTAATTTTGGGTTTGGTTTGCTCTTGTTTTTCTATTAATAGTTCTGTGAGAGGTATCATTGGGTTGTTTATTTAAAGATTTTCTACTTTTTTGATGTAGGCACTTATTGCTATAAACTTTTCTCTTATTACTGCCTTTGCTATATCCTATAGATTTTAATATGTTTTGTTTTCATTGTCATTTGTTTTGAGAAATTTTTTAATTTCCTTCTTAATCTCTTCATTGACCTACTGTCATTCAGGAGCATATTGTTTAATTTTCATGTGTTTGTATAGTTTCCAATGTTCCTCTTGATTTTTCGTTTTATTCCAACTGTGGTCAGAGAAAATACTTTACATGATTTCAATTTCTTAAAATTTTTTAAGACTTGTTTTGTGGCCTAACATATGGTCTATCCTTGAGAATGATCCATGAGCTGAGGAGAAGAACATGTATTCTGCAACTGCTGGTCCATTTGGTCTATAGTGCAGATTGAGCCCGATGTTTCTTTGTTGATTTTCTGTCTGGATGATCTGTCCAATGCTGAAAGTGTGATGGTGAGGTCTCCAGTGATTATTGTATTGGGGTGTACCTCTCTTTTTAGTTCTGATAATATTTGCTTTATATATCTGGGTGCTCCAGTGTTGGGTGCATATATATATTTAGAATTGTTATGTCCTCTTGCTGAATTATCCCCTTTATCATTATATAATGACCTTCTTTGCCTCTTTTTACAGTTTTTGTTGAAATCTATTTTATCTAATAGAAGTATACCTATTCCTGCTCTTTTTTGGTTTCCACTTGCATGGAATATCTTTTTTCATCCTTATATTTTCAGCCCACATGTGTCCTTATAGGTGAATTTAGTTCCTTGTAGACAAAACATAGTTGAGTCTTATTTTTTTATCCATTCAGTCACTCTATGTCTTTCCATTGGCGAGTGAAGTCCCTTTACATTCAATGTTATTATTGATAAGTAAGAACTTACTACGGCCATGTTATTTGATTTCTGGTTGTTTTGTGGTCCTCTCTTCTTTTGTCATTCCTTCCTGTCTTCCTTTGAGTAAAAGTGTTTTTCTCGGTAGTGTGTTTTAATTTTTTTCTTTTTACTTTTGTATCTGTTATAGGTCTTTTGATTTAAGGTTACCATGAAACTTGCAAAAAAAAAAAACAAACCTATAACTAATTATTTTAAACATATGAAAATTTAACTTTTCTTACAAAACACAAACAAGTAAATAAGCAAATAGAAATCTAAAAGAAACTCTACACTTTGACTCCACTTCCCTAATTTTTTGACTTTCTGTTATTTCCATTTACTTATTTTTATACTATTTGTCTCTCAAAAGTTGTTGTAGTGATTATTTTTGATAGATTTGTCCTTTAGTCTTCCTACTCAAGATATAAGTGGTTTATACACCATAATTACAGCAATAGTGTATTGTATATTTGTGCACTTATGGTTACCAGTGAGTTTTATACTTTAAAATGATTTCTGATTGTTCATTAATATCCTTTTCTTTCAGATTGAAGAACTCCTTTTAACATTTCTTGTAGGATAGGTCTGGTGTTGATGAAGTCCCTAAGATTTTGTTTCTCTAGGAAAGTCTTTATTTCTCCTTCATGTTTAAAAGATATTATTGCAGGATGTAATATTCTAGGGTTAAGGTCTTTTTCCTTCAGCACTTTGAATATGTCATGCCACTCACTTCCTGTCAGTAAGGAGTTTTCCACCAAGAAGGCTACTGCCAGAGATATTGAAGTCTTTTACATGTTGTTTTTTTTTTTTAATTTCTTTTTTTGTTTGTTTGTTTCCCTTAGGACACTTTCTTTATATGTTACCTTTGGGAGCTTGATTATTAAATGCCTTGAGGTAATCTTGTTGGGTTAAATCTGCTTGATATTCTATGACCTTCTTGTACCTGAATATTGATATCTTTCTCTAGGTTTAGAAAGTTCTCTGTTATTTTCTTTGAAAAAATTTCTACCCCAATCTCTCACTCTACCTCCTCTTTAAGGCCAATAACTCTTACATTTGCCTTTTTATTTTTGACACAGTCTCACTCTGTTGCCTGGGCTAGAGTGCCGTGGCATCAGCCTAGCTCACAGCAACCTCAAAATCCTGGGCTCAAGCAATCCTTCTGTCTCAGCCTCCTGAGTAGCTGGGACTGCAGGCATGCACCACCATGCCCTGCTAATTTTTTTCCATATATTTTTAGTTATCCAGCTAATTTCTTTCTATTTTTTTTTTTTAGTAGAGATGGGGTCTCGCTCTTGCTCAGGTTGGTCTCGAACTCATGAGCTCAAAAGATCCATCCACCTTGGCTTCCCAGAGTGCTAGGATTACAGGTGTGAGCCACCGTGCCCAGCCTACATTTGCCCTTTTGAGGCTATTTTCTAGATCTTGTAGGTGTGCTTCATTCTTAATCTTTTTTTCTTTTTTCTCTTCGGACTATGTATTTTCAAATAGCTTGTCTTCAAGCTCACTAATTCTTTCTTTTGTTTGATCAATTCTGCTGTTGAGAAACTCTGATGCACTCCTCAGTTTGTCAATTGAATTTTCAGCTCCAGAATTTCTGCTTTTTTTTATTATTTTAATCTCTTCACTAAATTTCTCTGATGGGCTTCTGAATTCTTTCTCTATGTTGTCTGTGTTCATTGAGCTTCTTCAGGACAGCTATTTTGGATTCTTTGTCTGAAAGGTTACATGTCTCCATCACTCTGAGATTGGTCACTGGTGCCTTATTTAGTTCGCTTGGTCAGGTCATGTTTTCCTGTATGTTCTTGATGTTTATGGATGTTCATTGATTTGTGGGCATTGGTGAATTAAGTATTTATTCTAATCTTCACAGTCTGGGCTTATTTGAACAGTCCTTCTTGAGAAAACTTTCCAGATATTCAAAGGAAAATGAATTTTATGATCTAAAACTTTGGTCACTGCTGCCATATCAGCACTGGGGGTGCCCCAAGCCTAGTAATATTGTGACTCTGGCAGACTCCTGGTGGTACTGAGTTGGACTTGGGTTAGATATGAGAGAATTCCCTGGATTACCAGGCAAAGTCTCTCACTCTCTTCCCTCACTCACTGTGCTGGGCTGCTAGAGTTGGAGGAGTGACATGGGTACTACCTCATGGCCAAAACAGCTGGGACTGTACCAGTTATACCTGAAGCCAGCCCAATCTCACCCCAAACCTATAGTGACTGCTGCTTGGCTACCTCTGATGCTTATTCAAAGCCTGAGGGCTCTATAGTCAACAGGTGGTGAATCCTGCCAGGACCAGGTCCTTTCCTTCAGGGCAGTGGGTTCCCTTCTGGCCCAGCATGGATCTAGAAATGCTATCCAGGAACTAAGGCCTGGAATCACGGGTTTCAGGAGTCTTCTCGGTACTTTATTTTTACTGTGGCTAAGGTGGTACCCAAGTCACAAAACCAAGTCCTCTGAACTCTTCCCTTTCCTTTCCCCAAGTGGAAGAAGACTCTCTCTGAGCTGTACTGCCTAGAGTTGGGGGAGGGGTGACACAGGCACAGGCTTAGCTGCCACCACTGGTGTCTCATGGGGTCACATGTACCCCAACCCACTGGCTTCAGTTAAGAACAATCACAGGAATTGCCCAAAGACTGCAGTCTTTGTGGCCTTATTGCCTTACAAATTTATTTTGGGCACCAGGCTGCTTTTTGTCAGCCAGTGGTGGGGCTAGCCAGAACTCATATTCTACTGTGAAGCAGAATTTCTTGACATAGGTTCTATAGAATATTTGCCCTGTTCTTTTGACTAGCTATTGGTCAAAATAGTTCCAAACAATACTGAGTCTTGAATAGTCCCTACAGACTTTCATGGTACATTTTTGACATATTAAAACTCAAAGCAATCATGCAATAAAAACAACTGGCCTAACATTAACTTTTATCCAAATTTACTTGGCCATGAATCCATTTATCAGATCATACCTATCAACCTCTTCAGGCACTTTTTAAAACCCTATCCTAGAGCAGAAATCATAGAATACTGTCATGGAGAAGTTCGTCATCATCTGGTCAAACTTTCTGCAAGCTCAGGAATCTTGGCTACTTTACCCCCAAGGGGAGGTCACACAAGCCTAGTAAAAGTGAACTCACTATTTTATAAGGATGTCATCACATTGCTACTAGAAACTTTTTTCTTACATTGAACCTAACCTTATGTCCCAGAAACTTTCACCCATTGCTACTAATCCTAGTCCTTGGAGCAACACAAGGTGAAATTTTCTTCTATTTGGCAGCATTTCCAAAATCTAAAGATAATGATCATGTGCAGACTGAGTTCATACTACTCCGGGCTAATGAGCTCTATTTCATCTATCCTTTGTCCTGTGACATGAATTTCAGTCCCTCAGCATCCTAATTGTTGCTCCGTATTCATGCCCCACTTTGTCAATGTCCTTTTTAAAATGTAGCCCTAAAGACTACAGGTATGACAGTATTATGGATATAATCTGAGCATCAGTGAGGATGGCCAGATTATTACCTCCCTTCATCTCAACATTTACTTCACAGATTGCTTCAGGTTGAGTTTCCAGGAAGCAGATTCTGAAATGGAGATTTGTATGTGGGGCCAACACCCAAGGCAGGGAGAAGAAGGAAGCATGGTGGGGCAAAGGAGAAGGTAAGCTGAGATGCAGCATCAGCAGACATCCCTCAGAGAGGGCCAAGTGGATGCTGACCAAGTGGAGCTGAGAAAGCTGGGCTTCATACCACTCTCTTCCATCATTAGTTATTGGATGAAGACCACACCCGAAGGGGGGCCATTCCTTGAGGAAGGCAATCCCTAGGGGGACTATCACCTCAGGGCTGGCAGTTGGCCATACTCCCAGCAGTGGAGGAAAATACCTTCATTCCCAGAATGTATTCTGGGCAGTACAGGATAGTGTCCACCACACAGCTGATTCAGGGCTCACAGACTTTGATTAGGGCTTTATGATAAATGCAATTGAAAACCATGACAGAGTTTCAAGGAGGAGAGTGATACGATTGGTTTCACATTTTTAACAGCGCACTCTTGCTATCCTACAGAAGCTGGAGAGGAGGAAGGACAGAAGTGGGAAAGACAGTCAGGAGGCCACACAGAAGCCCAGGGGAGAGATGGTGAGGGCAGGGACTAGAATGATGGTGGTGAACATGGAGAGAAGTGATCACATTGGGGGTCCATTTCAATGGAGAGGGAGAACAGTTAGGTCTTGCAAATGGAGTGAAGTGGATTTTGAGGAGAGGAATGGGACTAGACATGACTCCAAGGGTGCTGGCGTGAACCACGGAGGGAATAGGGTAGTGTCTACCAGGCCAAGTAATGGGGGGGAGGGGCCATTGGGGATGAGAGTAAGGAGGGGACATGCTCATTTTGATGAGTATGAGACATCCAAGTGAAAATATAAAGTAAGCAGTTGTAAATATAGATCTGGAGCTCAAAAAAGAAATCTGAGCTGGCAGTATAAATTTGGGAGCCCATGGATACTTATTGAGCCCATGGAAATAGATGGATACTCCAGAAAGAATCTATAGAATGAGAAGGGAAGGAGAAAGAAGCGGGCCCAGGCCAGGCCCTTGGGGGCCCTAGCACTGATGGGCTGGTAGCTGAGGGTGGCAAACAGGGGACCCTGAGAAGGAAGGCATAATGAGGGGAGCAGAGGAAAGGTCAGAGGGTGCAGTGCCAGGGAAGCCAAAGAAAGAGAGCACTGAAGAAGGAGAGAGCGTGGCCAACTTTGAATGTTGTTGAGGAGAAAGTGAGAGAAGGACAAAAATGGCCAACAGTTGTTATTGCTGACCTCAGGGAGCACTGCTTCTGATAGACAGAAAAGACATGGAGCAGAGAGTAGACGCGTTTTGGCTGTTGTTGTCATTGTTCTTCTTATTGCTGTCTTTTCAGCATCTTTCCTTTTGGCCACTGAACACATGGCTTTGGTGGTAACTTGGCATCACCTCAGCTTGCTGGCCTCTGGGAAGGCGTGTGGCTCAGGCTGTGCCATCTCCCTACTGTGTTCGTTTCCTGTGGCTGCTGTTAACAAATGACCAAAATCTGGGTGTCTTAAAATGACAGAGATTTATTCTCCCCTATTCTGGAGGCCAGAAGTCTAAAACAAAGATGATGTCATCAGGGTCATGTTCCTTCTGGAGGTTTAGGAAAATATCTGTTCCTTGGCTTTTCCAGCTTCTGGTGGTTGCTGGCATTCTTTGGCTTGTGTCTGCATCACTCCAATCTCTGCCTCTGTGGTCACATTTCCTGCTCTTCTGTGGGTGGGTCAAATCTCCTTCTATCACTTATAAGGGCACTTGGGGTGGCATTTAGGGCACACTTTGCTTGGAAATCTCCTTAGCTAAATATCCAAGTTCCTCATATACAAGGGCTACTTTCCACACAACTATAGGACACAATTCAGCGAAGTTTTAGCCATGTGACAAGGACTGCCTTTCCTCCAGTTTCCAATAAAAAGTTTAGCCCTCATTAAAGGTGCCTTTAACTTTCCTATTTCTACCAATATTTCATTCAAAGGAATCTAGACTTTTTGCTATCTTGCACCTCAAAATTCTTCCAGCCTCAGCCTGCTGTTTAATTCCAAAGCCATTCACAAATTTTTCGCACTTGTTATGGCAACATCCCACCCTCCTGGTGCCAAAATCTGTGTCAGTTTCCTATGGCTTGGTTTCTCCTCCAGGACTAGTCTGAGGAGAAGGCACGTGGCTCAGGACAGGCCTGCCAGGTGCATTTTCTGGGATTTTAAAAATTTTACCTCAAGAGAGAAAACCTCTCTTTATTCTCTAGTTAGGACTGTTAGCTTTTGAGTCTAGGGTTCTGGACAATCAGGTTCCCAGTAATGTAGAGAAAGTCTATCTAATCTATCTAGTCTAGAAAAGAACAAAGTCAGGACACTAAAAGCACAGTTAAGAGATAGTTGCAGAGAGTGAAGGCTCATTCTGAATCCCAGTTATGCATCCTTTTGTCCTTGGGGTCAGGACCAAGCCTGAGAGAGTCACTTAGAGGTTGGATAAATGAAGGGGAGTGATCTGAGGGGCAGAGGACACTGGAGTATGTGATCTTCCTGAAGCCAAAGAGAGACAGCTCGGGAAGAAGGAGGCAGTTGGAAGGTTAGACACTGCAGAGAGATCTACAAGAGAGCACTACAAAGGCTCCCTTGGGTTCAGCTGTGGAGAGGGGAGGAGGTAATAAACAGAAGCTCAGGGGGTGGGAGTTTTAAAGAAAATGGAGAAGCCATTAAAGTTGTTGAGAATAATGAAAAAGTACCTTACTTGAAAAACTTCCAAAATTGCCTGGCAATTTTGAGAGCCTGGTTGAATTGTCCTGTGAACCACATCACACTGTTGCTCATATGAAACCCCAGTCAGCCCAAGTCTCAAGGTCTCAAAACAGTCATTAATCCAGGCCTCCTTCAACAGAACACTTTCCACTGGAGGACTTATTCAGGTTAATTTGTTCCTTAACTAACAACAATCTGGGAGCAATATTAGAGCCCTGAACTCTTGGGAGAGGAGGAAGAGAGTGAAAAGAGGACAGCAAAGATGACTTGGAGGTGCTGAAGGCATCCTTGAACAGAGACAAAAATTTTTAAGATATGAGTATTCACGTTTCTAAAGAAAGAAAGCTTGGTCTTACCAGTTCTGTTCCTGAGCCTGTGATGATGAATGGAGTTTGAGCAGAAAGAGACAGAACTGGGCAGTGAAGGGGGTGTGTGTTGTATAGTGCTGAGATTTATTCTTGTTCAGGAATAATGAATAAAGGAAGAAAGAAAAAGGAAAGAATAACCAAAGGCCATGTTGATTCTGACAAAGAGAATTTGGTTTGGGGAGCTGAGAGGAAGAAGGAAGATTAAGGAAGCAGCTGCCTGCCGATGGGGGATATTAAGTGTGAAAGAAGTGGGTAGAGATGATTTTAAGACGTTTCATTCTGCATTTAGAATGTATACCTCTTAGGAGACTATTTTGGATGGATCTTTCATATTTCTGCATTTCTTGCAGATGTTTTAAGCTATCTTTTTAAGAATGTTTTTCTAGCAAAAATCCTTGGAAGATAGGGATGGTGTCTCCTTCCAGAGCACTGAGCAGGCATGCTTGCTTCCCACATATAAAATAGTCAGGTTCCCCAAGCTCAGGGTTCCTTTCCTATGACACAGTCCACTGTGTGTGCACACATCATGTGGCCCTCTTCATGTCGCTCTGTAAGAATTGAAACATGGGAAACTGGAGCAAAAATGCTGATACTCTGGCTTCTGCTACTGCTATGAGTGACAAACTGTTCTTCACCTCTGCTATAATTTGGATATTTGACCCTCCAAACTTCATGTTGAAATCTGATTCCCAATGTTGGAGGTGGGGCCTAATGAATGGGTGGTGTTTGGATCCTTCATGAATGGCTTGGTGCTGTGCTCTTAATAGTGAGTTCTCATTCTGTCAGTTTCCCTGACAGCTGGTTGTTATAAAGAGCCTACTCCTCACCCTCTTACTTCCTCTCTTGCCATGTGATCTCTGCACACACTGAATTCCCTTCACCATCCACCATGAGTGCAAGCAGCCTAAAGCCCTCACCAGAAGCGGATGCTGGTGCCATGCTTCTTGTACAACCTGCAGAACCATGAGCCAAATAAACCTCTCTTTTCTTTGTAAACTATCCAGACTTAGGTATTCCTTTACAGCAACACAAAAAGACTAAGACAACCACAGATCCAGGAATCTCATGTCTTCTACTACCGGACTTGTTAGCTTACAAGTGGGGTAAAATCCCAGACCCTTCACGGTTCTTGATGTTACCACTTATCCATCCACTTACCAGCTTTTCAAAAGATAAATTTGAATTACTTGCATCATATTTTTCTGTCAAGCAGCCATTTCTTTGACTTGGCGTGAAGAAGAGACCAGGCTATATCATCAGGGCCCAGGGGGCCCCACTTCTGTCCAGGGTATATCCCACCTCCATCTTTTCCTATGGTCAGATCATACTACCCCTTAACAATAGGTTAATGACACAATATGATTTTTATTTCTTTCTTCATTTGTACCCTAACACACTACAAAAGAGGACTGAAGGTGCCTTACAAAAATACAGAGAATACAGCAAAATAAAAACACAAGTAAGTGAGGAAATCAGGTTAAAAGAGGACATAAGGACAGGAGAAATAAAAATGAAACCAGGCACACATGCTGTCACATCTTGGAGATGGTCATGGATTTGGTACTGAGCTTTTTTGCAGGCTTGCAAAGATGAAAATATGTGAGGCTCAAATGTACTTGCTTTTCATGTGCTTGATTAAGTTTATTATCGTCTCTTTCGTGTCCTCATATATCTAGTTTAAGTGTAAATTGCTAAATCCAAAAACAATTTCCATTTTTCTCACATGAGCATTATTGGAGATAGGAAAACTATTAATAGTATAAGATTTAATGCTACCACTTACTATTTATATGAACTCAGTAAAGTCCCTTAATCTTTCTGACTCTCTATTCTGGTTATCTATAAAATAAGGACAGGACCAAACTCACAAAGATCATTCATTCATTCATATAGTTATTCAAATATGTACTGAGCACCTATAATGTGCCAAGCTCTGTCCTGAGAACTGAGATAGGAGTGAACAAAGCAAACATCCCTGCCCTCGTGGAGTTTACATCAGGCAGGAGAAATAGGACAGAAACAACACAACTAAGTGACTATAGATTACATCAGATGACGTTACTATGGGAAAAATAAATCAGGGAGGGGCACAGTGACTGACGGGAGAGGGCAGGAGGATTGCCATTTTAAACAGAGTGATCAGGGAAAGTCTTACTGGAAAGGTATGACTCAAGCAGATATCTGAAGAGGGGAAGAAGTGAGCCACATGGATACATGGGGAAGAGCATTCCACACAGATGGAACCCTAAGCTCAAAGGCATGGAGGCAGGAGAATTCACAGCTTGTTTAAAGAACAGCAAAGGGTTAGTGTTGAGTGGAGTAAGAAAGAGCTAAAGTTGGGGAAGATAAAGTCAGAGTGGTAACAGGGACCTGACCAGGTAAGGCCTCCTAGGCTGTCAAAAGGACTTTTATTCTGAGTGAGACCAGGGAGCCAGCCGTCAGAGGGTTTTAAACAGAGGATATATGTGATCTGAATTTTATTTAAACAGAATCACTCTGGCTTCTGTGTTGAGATTAAAACAATGTGGGCAAAGCTGCCCTACTCAGCTATAAGAAACAATGGTGATATAGCACCTCTAGTATTTTCCTGGATAGAGTTGGAACCCATTCTACTAAGTGAAGTATCCCAAGAATGGAAAAATAAGCATCACATGTACTCACCATCAAATTGGTTTCACTGATCATCACCTAAGAGCACATTTAGGAATAACATTGATCGGGTGTTGGGCAGATGTGGGGGGGGATGGGTGCATACATACATAATGAGTGCGATGCTCACTGTCTAGGGCATGGACACGTTTGAAGCTCTGACTCAGGGGGGTGGGGGAGCAAGGGCAATATACGTAACCTAAACTTTTGTACCCCCACAATATGCTGAAATAAGAATAAAAAATAATAATAATAATAATATAAAACAATGTGGGGATAAAGGGTAGGAAGGGAGTAAAGGCAAAAGCAGGGAGACCAGTTCTGAGGCCATCACAATAATCCAGGCCAAGATAAATTGGTGACTTGTTCCAAGCATTAGGAGGGAAGGTGGGGAGAAGTGATGGTGAAAGACTGATGAAAAAATTCAAAGGAGATGCTGGATATGAAAAAAAATTTGAAACCTATGGATTCCAGTACAAATATCAAGAATTATTCTTACACTATATTTTGAAGGAAACTCAGCACAATAATTCCAAGAAGTGACATCATCAATATAAACATCCTTGGCATATGCCAAAGAAGTCATTTTAGCTAGAGATTTCTTTGGAAGAATGAAACAAAGAAGGAGGGAGATCCAGTCCATGGTACATCATTGAGCTATAATTGGCTGTGGGTATATAGATCTTTATACTTTTCTCTAGTTTATTTATTTATTTTTTTTTTACCATGAACATGTATTACTTTTGTAACTGGAATGTGGTTTTTTTCCCTAGACACATAACCTCACTGGGGACCATCTCAGGGGCCATGTAGAGCATGGCTTAGGTCGCCCACCAGAGATGGGAGGGAGGGGTGTTCATCCATGTGTTTCTACCCCTGCCTGTTCATGGGTTGCCCATGTGTGTTGACCCCCTTGATTATGCGTCAGAGTGGCTGAGTGGGCTCTGGCCAGCACCCCGCGGGACATGGCAGAAAGGCCCCAGAGACAAAGATAGGCAAGGAGATGAGGTGTGGCATTGTCAGTGTGCAGCCTGCAGCCACAGCCACAGCTGGCATGGAGGTGGGCCAAGAAAATATGCAACATAGCTCCAGGGAGCATACCGGAGTTTATACAGTTGAGAGTAGAAATGTTTTCTAGAGACCAGCATCAGGAAGCAAAATGATGGTTCCTTAGTAAATTTAGCTATGATTTGGGGAACAGTGCCCTGGACTTGGCGAAAAGATTTAGTTTCCAGCACAGCACGTGCCCCCTTACCAGCCTGTGACATCTTCAAGGATCAGATTCCTTATGTGAAAATGGAGACCAATACTTCACCAGGTGGTATAAAAATTAAATTAGATGATAGAGACATTTACATGCAGGGATATATAATGTAATATGCATGTTTATGCTGTATACATAATGCTCATACATAAAATTTTATAAAGCGTGCATCCTTGTGTGAAGTGCTCCTGTTGTTTCCATCGTAGGGCTGAGCAGAGCTCTGGTGGGGTGAGGATCCTGGCTGGGCTTGGACAGACCTCCTGAATCCCACACCACCAGCGCAGCCAGCCCAGCCAGCTGCCTACTTCCTGAAGAGCAGCAGAGTTGGAAAGTGGGGTGCCACTTCTCCCCACTCTGTTCTCTTTTCTCCTTCCCACTATGACCTCTTTCTGTCATCAGTGAATGTGCCCATCAGAGAATGCCAGTGTGGCCACCAAGATGCTCCTTTACAACAACATGCAATGTGGATTCTGCCAAAGATCTCCATACCTACACTTATTTTGTCAGAGAAAACCAGAGACAATGTCCAACCCACTCTATAGTATTGTTTTGTTAAGTGAAATCTATACCTACACCAACTGGGAATGTTAAATTGTTAGCAGTCCCTTAAAAGTTTCACATCTTCCTTTTAATTATCTCACTGCATTTTAAAGAGGTCAAAAAATATAATTTGTAATTATAAATTTGCATTCTAAGTAATTTCTAAGTAATTCCTTAATTTGATGTTGGTATAGTCTAAGCTATATCTTATATACTGGATACGGGGAAAAAACACACTCCAGTTACAAAAGTAATATATGTTTATGGCTAAAAACCTGGAAACTAGAGAAAAGTATAAGGACCAAAATACTTTAGGTGATGACTTCTAATATGTTGGTGTATTTTCTTCCAATATAGTCATTTTTTGCATATTTGGGATTTTTTTTTTTTTAGAAGTACAGTTTTGTATCCTGTTTTTTTTCTATAACTTTATAGTGAGATCATTTTCATACGCAAGTGTTAAAAATCAGCAGTTAGTGGTAGAAAAAGTGAATGGAAAGGAGAGCTTGGTCTGCTGAACTCAGCACCTCTGGCAGCAGACAGATGGGTCCTGTCAGGCGTGGCCACAGAATTAGGCGTCTGGGCAGGTGCATAAAGATGGCCCACGATGAATAATTAAGGACTAGAAGCTTCTAAAGTGAGCAGAGGGGATGAGAATACTTCCCGATTGTCCATCACACATTGCTCTATCCTAGCCAGCCTCAGAGCAAAATCCCACATGCCCACTGGGTAGTCTGATATTGTTTTTAAATGAATTTGCTGTCCAACCTTTTTTCTGTTGGCTGTCCAGATAAGGTTTTTTGTTTATTGCTATACAAACCTCTAGAAGTTAGATTTATGCTTTTGGATTCACATAGTTCCTCACATGAAACTCAAAGAAAATAAAAAACTAGAAGATGTGGGAGGGAAAAGTGATAAGCTTAGGGATTCTCTATTCTGTGAACAATTCCCTTATATTCATTGACTTCAAGGTTATATTCACTTTCACAGATCAGGACGTTGCTCTTTACATTGGGATTTCAAGGAAGACTGCACTTATAAATTAGTAAAATGTATGAGTCATTCCAAAGTTGTGTTTGATCCAAGATTCAGCTACCAGCCTAGCATAACACCCGGCATCTGTCCTAAATTCAGTGGGCCCTTCATTAAAACACCATTCCTGGAATCCAACCAGTTTGGGGGTTAAAACACAGAATTTTTATTGTTGTTCACATTAATGTTCAATTACTTAAAATGCTGGACTCTTGTTCAAGGTCAGTGATGATTTGAGAAGGTATATTTATGTGAATGCATGCGTGGGTTATAAGGCAGAGCTTCCCAAAGGATCAGAGCAAACATAGTTTTTAAAAATGAACTTTGGATCATAACCTTGACTCCTGAATTTCAAAGGCATTAGCAAGACTTGAACCATACTGTTATGTGGTTGTGGCTTTTGGAACAGAATGACTCTGTTGGGATATATAAGGCTCAAGAGGGAAAAATCAAAAAATACCTGGTAACTCAGTGAAAAGCATACAATGATGGACTCCATTAAACCAAGAGAAAGTTTCTTCTGGTGTCAATTAACCTCACAGATCACCGAGCTTATTAAGCTGAATTGTTTATTCAAAAGATAAAACCCTAAACAAAAGGAAAAAGATCTTTAAATGCACTGCCTTGCATGTATTCACACAGATTTTAGGCAATGGAGCAAATAATTTCACTATTAATGGCCTAAAGTGTATTAGATTATCAAATCAAGTGGAATAGTGGAAGGCAGCACATTGCATGTTTGAATGCATGTGCATTATTGCAGTCATGCCTGTCTCTGCTATGTTAGAAAGAGAAGCACATGTTTTCACAGGTAGAATAATTTTCCAGCTTTTAGTCCAGAACTGACACACAACTGACACCAAGAAAATTGGTAGAATATCATCAAAGCGTAGAGCCTGTTAAATGTGAATACAAATGGTGTGCTCCTTTTGAACCCTGAGCAAAAGGGAGAGCTTCTTCTCAGAGACTAGGGTCTGCAGCAGGAGATGAGAGGCGAGCTTCCAGATTGGCAGTTTTGTGCTTTTGTGCAATCAATATTGTTTATGAATTGTTCCGACATAGCTGCATCCATTTGAAGGGGGGGAAAAAGACACTACAAATACATACACTTGAGAATTTCAGGAAATTACCCAAATGCTCAAATCCTTCCCAGGGGCAATGGTTTTCAATAGGAGTTTACATGATAAATCCATGCAGTGAATACATTTAAAAAATAATAATCTGGCAGGGGCATGAAACAATAGCACACCCATATCGCCTGTTTATTTTGAAAAGAGTCCTCAGTCAGAATGTGTGTGAAATTAGGCTATCAAAAAGGAAGCAAGACAAAAGAGGCCCAGAACGACTGAAACAGGCGAGGCAGCTTATCCACTAGTCCCTGACAATGCCGCGTGCTGCAGAAACTACTCAGAGGGGGCTTACAAAGAAGCAGACAAAGCCAGCATGGAAATGGATGATAAGCGGAGATCTGTGACCATCAAGAGGGAGAGAAGAGGAGGCAGCTGCAAAGACAGAGGCCGGAAACGAGAAAGTCAGGCTGTAAATAAATGCACTGCTAGTCACTACCCCGTGTGGGCTGGGATTCGCTGGCTGGGCGTCACTGCCATTAGTTTGCTCGTTGCCATCTGACAGCTTATGAACTACTGATAAACAAGGTTGACTTCCATGGCCAAAGTTATGTGCGAGTTTTGAGATGGAGAAAAAAGATGCTGCAGGTTCCAAGTTTGGTTTTGAAAAATATCATATCTGAAACTAGAGTAAACATCAAAGGCTAAATTTTCAAAAACAAAAAACCAGGGCCAGCATTTGTGAGAAAGCCCATTCACACCCACACTCTGGCTGGTGCAGGAGGTGTGGGCATAACTTGCAGGCAAGTTGCTTCCGAGTGAGAGCCCACTGACAGCCATCCTCACTCTCCCAGCATAATCTTGTGGTTGCAGCCCCATCTTCTGTGAGTGCAAGATCACCACTTTTTCAAGAACTTTTTTAACACCTGAGTCATTTCTTTACCACAAGGACCAAGTGTTCAAGTGTTCCCATGAGACCACTGACGTTCCAGGTACCAAAAGAAGCTGTTTAAAAAAAAATTAAGAATCTGCAAGAGCCATAGTTCCAAAATATCCTCCTGTATTGAATTCTCCATTTCCATTTCTGCAGTTTTCTGAGGTGTGCTTCAATGATCTGCTTAAGGAAATTTGACAGCCGATCATTAGTCTTGTTTTGTTTTGTTTTGTTCTCCCTACTGTGGATGGATCGAAAAGCAGGTATAAAACCATCATTAAAGAATCAAAAGTCATAGAGCAAAGCCAGGACTGTTACAACCTAAGCCCTCTCTTCCAGATTCTCCTTGGATATGAGAATATTGAAAGTTGCTTTGTATTTTCCGAAGTGGAGGGATAATTTAACAAAAGCACTATGAAGAGCACAGTTGATTGGCTGGTCAGAAGGTTAAAAGAAAGGAGAGTAAAGAAGTTGCCCTTAAGAAAAGAGCAGTCTCCCTGAAACTGGTTTTATAAATTGCTCCTTAGTTCAAACACAAAGAAATGTTGGGGAAAAGAACTGACAAAGAATATTGTTTTTCTCCCCATTATGTCTCACTCCTGGCTAAATAGTCAGTTGGAGAAAATTTCATATTTTATAGCTCTACTCTGAGTCAGTGTCTGCAAAATCACGACTGTGCTGTGGTTTCTTAGCTCAGAAGGCTCCACGGGTGTTTAGAAGAAAGGCAATATCCCTAATTCAGCAAGGTGGCAGGGTGTTTTTGAGGATAGGGGGGACTTGTGATTGTTGCTTCATGTGCACAGAGTAAGAATTGCTCTTTGAAGCACATCCCTAACTTCAAAGTGAAAGGCAGTCTTCGAGAAAAGTGCCTATAGTAGGTAGTCTCCTAATAACAGTAGAAAATTATTTCCACAGCTTTTGGGACTCTAATGACTCTGGTGACATCTCCTCCCAGTTCAGCAGGCTCCTTCCCTCGTTTGGATTGCAAAAAGGTGATAGCATGCTTGGGCCTCATTATAACAAGACTCCAGGGGGTGGGGAGAGAGATTTCCTCCAGCCTGTAATAATTGTGTCAGCTGTAAAAACTGTGTACTGACCCCCTCTGTATCAAAGATCATATTGTGATGAAGGGGCATCTTTCTGTCTTCATTGTAGTTTTATTCCCAAAGCTGGAAGAAAAGATTTCCCCGTTTTATTACCTTGAGGGGTAGCAGTGCCGTTAATAACCAGTCAGTCCAGCCCAGATTCTAAATGTTAATAGACTGACGGGCCTGGGGGGAGTTCAGGGCTGGCGGCGGCCCATCTCCCAGCGTTGACTCATGCCTGAATCACAGCCAGCCTGGCAGGATGTTGTTTTGGGGAAGTTCGCAGGCCTGTCAAAAACCTGCTGTTGCCATTGGCTGATATTATGCAAGATTCCAAATTATATTTATTTATATTCTCCTTTTGGGTTTGTTTGATGGTTCCCCCTCCCTGCTCACAGGCACTAGAGCTTCAAGTGACCAAAAAGAAAAAAAAAAAGAAAACATATAAAAGATAGGCATGAGCCCATCAGAAATAAAAGGCACTTTGCCACCAAGCTCTGTTCAGCTCTCAGGTCACAGCAGTGCCAAGCAATTTGCTCTTGTTCATTAGAGCCCTTTCTTCCCACCTCAGGGTAGGTGCGGCCGGGAGACAGGCGTGGGGAGTAAGGCAGGGCCACCACTTAGTCTTCCACTGGTGGCAGAGAGCAATGCGCAGCTACGTCCAAGCATATTTCTTTCCACACTTGCAAAATCTCTTTATAACTTGCTGGGCTGACAGATTAACCATGTCACCTCCCTGATGGAGTCTGGCCTGGGACTGGGAGGATTTCCTTTGTTTGGCATCTGACTGATGATGGGGGTGAGGGCGGGGCGGCCACGCTGCTGCTCTTAGAAGATTTCAAGGAGACTTCAGCTTTTCAATCTCAGCTTCTCCCACTCCCGGAGTCTGTAGGAGTTTAACTGCAGAGCTGAGGAAATTCTCCCAACGGTGTCATGGAGCGCTGATAAGTCCCTTTGCAGAAACTTGGTAGGCAGAAAGAGTGTGAGTGAATTCATTTATATGCCTAATTTAAGACACAATTGCGAGGCACAGTGTTCTAATAGATGGAGTTCTGGCTGAGGAATTGAGAAACCTGAGTTCCATTCTTAGCTCAGTTGATGGCTCAGCACAGCGAAACAGAGGGTTGGCACTTTCCAGAAGAATGTGAACTCTAGAGACAGTCAATTCAGGACAAAATTATTCAGAAATACAGCCATGATCCCTGTTATCTAGAGCTTTCATTGTTCTGATAAAAACCAAATTTAGCTCTCCCTAAATTCTTAGAAAAGTCCTAATAAAAAATGTTCTTTGAGTTGAGCCTCTAGGGGAAAAAAGAAGGAATTGTTTAGCATTCATGGTGCAAGGAGGAGCTTTCTTTGGACTGGTGTTCAAAGCAGACCTGTGGTGTGGAGGGGGGCTCCCCCCTCACTGGCAATGGGGAGGCGCACGGGGCTCTTTCAAGTCCTGCCTAGGGCGCTGGACACAGCTGCACCGCTGCCTCCCCACAAAAATGACCTTGGCCATTAGCCTGAGTACTTGGTGGCTGTTTCCATCTAAATAGCACACTCCGGGAAGATTTTAGATTTAGAAGACAAAACAATCAATGCCCATAGTTTCACTGCCCTGACATCAACTGCAATCTGTTCGCTGGCTCAAGTTGTTAGTAATACTAATCAAGTAAGGGGAGTTCGTTTTGGAAACTTTCTCAAGCCACCATGATTACAGAAAGATAAATTTCAAGTACAGTTATAACCAAATTATGTTACCAAATTTTCCCTTCAAACTAATTATCATTTAATGAATTAACTAAGTGGCTGGCTAAATAATACTTTAATTTGATGTTTCATGCAAAGTAGTTATCCCTCTCCAACACAAAAGAATGTCCTTTGATTTCTTTTCCCCATGTAGTTTAATTTTTTTACTGTCAAAAATTGTATTCCTATCTTGTTTGGCTTTATCCATGACAGAAATTTTATTTTTATTATATTTTATTGATTGGATCATTCAATAAATATTTATTGGTGCCAACTGTGGATCAAGCACCTTGCTAGGTATTTGGGACACAAAGATAAATGTCTGTCCCTGACCTTAAAGAGCTGACAGTCTAGAAGAGAAAGACAGGCCAATCAGGATAGGACGAGGTCACAGGTGCTCAGATATGGATCTGTCAGGTTCAGTGGAGATGCAAAGACAGGAGAGCATGGGAATAGGATTAAGAGAGAGGAGGTAATATAATAAATAGATATTCAGGTATTTTTTAGGTGGAGAAAATGGGGTGTGGCCTTCTGAGCAAATTTAAAGCATGGCACAGTGTGAGGCGTTTGGCAAATCTCATTTTTTGGAGCTAAGATAGAGTACGGAGCAGATGAAAAAAGAAGAGCGTGAGAAGTATGCAAAGGTCAGATCTTGGAGTGCTGCTCATGCTGGTCTAGACTCGATCGTGTAGGCAAAGGGAAATCAGGGAAGGATTTTATCAAGAGAATGATGTAACTCAATATGCATAAAGAGATCTGTCTGGTGTGTGGATAAAGGTTGGGTTAAAGAAAGGTTTAATGAATATGTACTCCCAAGTATACATTCTCTCTTCTTCTACTAACAAACCCTGTGTTTTTCCTAAGGAACCAATTGGTCCCCATGCACAATTGATGGGTTTGTGTAGGATGACTTGACTCCTTTCCTGGTTCAGTTGGGCATACAACATGGTAGGAGCAAAGAAGAGCCCATCTGGGACTTTTACTGAAGCAGTTAAAGATGGCAAGAAGAACAGGCTCTAAGCCTGGACCTGAGCTGTGTCATGAGCCACACTAAGAGAGCCCACCTGAGATGAAGCCACACAGAGGAAGTGAGAATAGAGGGGTGGAGTGAAACAGATTATGTTATTAGGACAATTATGTTATTCTCTACCCTAGATTGAGCTGTCTCTGGATGTTCAGATTTCTAAGTTATATAAGTCTATTTAGTTGAGTTTTCTGTCATTTGCAACAAAAATGTTCCTTGCTAATGCACTGGGGCAGGGAGAACTGTTAGAAGACTAACAAAATAGTCCAGATGAGGAGAGGCTGAACAACAGAAATGAAGAAAAGAGTGACAAAAATGAAAGAAACTAAGGAGGTAGAAGCCCAAGGTTTAGTGACTGACTAAATGCGAAGGTAAGGAGAGGTTGGTGTCTAGGATGATCTCCAGGTGTTTTACTTGACTGCCATGGTGGTGGAATTTACCACTATAGAGGATACTTGAGAAAGAGAAGATTTGAGGGAGAAGAGAATGAGTTTGATTTTGAATGCGTTGCATGAGGTTCTCTGGGATACCCAGATGGAGATGTACAGTAAGCAGCTGAATAATGATTCTGAAGGTCAGAAAAGAAGTCTGGATGAGCTTGAGATTGAAAATGACAAATGTGGCTTACAAATTCCTACAACTCATGCAACTATTCAAGACCTAAAGATCCCAAGGTGAGAACAATCTATGGATAGAAATCAAAAAAATAGGTGCTTCTCATACAGGGTACAATTTATATTTTTGGTATGGCAATTCTTGTTTGTGAAGAACTGGTCAAGACATTATTGAATTTTTAACATGTCCAAATGCTAGGCACTAAATGTTCCATCCTTCAATTAATACAGCAACTGGAAATGCCCCCATATAGTTTCAAGCATCCCCCTGGAAGGACAGTGTCATCTTCCATATGCCACGTGAATCACTACAACTAGTGTGTGAATCTGTATGCTCGCGTGTGGGTAGCCTTCTGTTACTCTATCATTCACACAAATATAGATGAAATAGCTTATCTGTGAATACAACAAAAAAGCCACACAATGAATCTAAAGCTGAACAAGCTAGGCTGCTTCCACACTGTGTCATCCTGTCTGCCTGTCTGTTCTGCTCTTCTCAGAACCCCAATCATCTCAGACCAATGCTCAGAAGTTGTCTCCAGTGGCCACCCTCACCCCATGTACCACCCATGCAAAAGTGACCACACATATAAATGTGCATGAGCACCGTGTCATAACATGCATCTAACTTGGCATCTGTTTTCAGATGGGTCCCAACTATGGGACCCACTTGTGCCATTTCTAAGTTTGGGAAAATATTAAACATCATTCGAACCCAACCAATATGGCAGCAGGCTTTGAAAGTGAGATTCTGGAACTGTAGAAGTCACATTTATCTGCAAATGAGCAGGTTTCCATGTGTGAGTAGCAATGTACCCATGTGTTGGGAGTGACATGTAGTGTGGGGTTTGTAAAAACCTCCGATGATACTGAATACATAAAAGATGTTTCTGAAGTGTACTATGATTGGCTCCTTGATTCAGTGAGTAATAGGTACCTCTCAGACTAATTTGAAAGCCTTCATTTTTTTTTTGACAAGCTCTTTAATTTGCACAGTACCATGAATTAACTTGTATGTAAACATAGCAATTTGATGAATTAAATGTGTTAAATAAAATGCATTGAGTGCACGCTATTTTATAGACTTGCTCTTGGAGTAAGAATCTCAAGGAAATTAAGTTATCTTTAGCTTTTAAAGCAGAAGCTGCAGGAGGCTAATTTTTCCTCTCATTTCTATTGAGATAAGAGAGAGCCTGAGGGAAAAAGCAGAAGAAAGAGGGAAAGTAAGAGGGCGCTAAGAAGGGAGGAAGTGCCATTATCTGTCAGTGCCAATATCTACACAGCTGAAGGACAGTTTTCAGGCCCAGAGCCTGTGAAAGATAAAGAAGGCCACAAAGGAAAAACCCTGATCCAATATGCTTGTTAACAACCTAACATCTGGTCGATGTTTCATGGTGTCTTCACTTAATTTCCAAATTGAGTCACCTGTGCACGTGACTCATTTATACATTCATTCCCAAATCATTATCATAAAAACAGATACAATGGAAGGTAGAAAAATGAACTAGGAAATGTCTTCTCTCTACTGTATTTGCTAATGTGTGTTGTATGGTGTGGTGAAAAACTGGAGCTCAATATACTTGCTCCAGGGAGTGAAAAAGAAGCGAGGAAGAGCCAGGCCATGTCCTCTGTCCTTTGTTTCCAGAGAGGCAGCTCTGCAAGAGCAGACCCACTCTCAGGAAAGGAGGGGGGCGTGTAATTGAGCAGTGGAGAGATCTAGCAATGCTTTGGGCCTTACATCTACTAAACTTGAAAGAAGGCACAAATGTAGGTATCAAAAAATGTTTTTGATGCATGTTCAGCAATTTTCTTCAAAGAATTACATTTATTTTTGTTTGACAGTGTCATCCTCAAAGTCCTGGGATGTGTTATTTGTCCTACACTGGGCAGAATTTTATTCAGGACAAGCTGCCACCTGGCAACAATCTCATCAACAAGAAAAGCCTCCCATGGATGGAAAAAGCCAAAGTTATTTTTAAATGTGTTTCATAAATAAATGGAATTAACATTGTTTTGTGATGTCACTGGTCCAAGGACAATTCTTTATCTCATATTATTCTAGTGAAAATTAGACTTCCAAATCTCATTTTATTTATATAATAATTAATAAAAAATTAATTATAATATATCAGTAGTAGCATTAGTATTACCAATACCATTGACAGAAGTATTATCAGAACTATTTATCAAAAACCTCAGTTTTGTAGTTGATTAATTATAGTGATTACTTTCCCTGTTTATTGTTGAGAACACTGAATAGTCACAAAATCAAGGGATTTGCAGAGATGCTGAACTAGGAAGTGGCAAAGTAAGACTTTTTTCTGTTCCAGTGTTTCCTTACGCCAGTGGTTCTCAAACATTAGCATGTATCAGAATTGTGTGTGATTCTAGAAATTTGACAATTTTATCTGAATTTTCAAATTGATTGGCATAAAGTTTCTTATAGTATGTTTTTATCCTTGTAAAACACATAGGACCTGTAGTGATGTCTTCTTTTTATTTCTTATATTTGTTATTGGTGCCTATTCTTTCTTCCTTGATTGGAAATTACCAATTATGTTAGTCTTTTCAAGGCTTCAATTTTTGTCTTTCTTCAAAATTTTTTTTAATAAACTGTAGTATTTTTTAAACTATAAATTCTGTAATCACAAAAACATGCAGAGCCAGAGAAATCTCAAATGATAAGAACCAAATACATAGCAAAGCCTACGTGAACACCATGAAGTGTGTTATAGACAGGATTCTGAAACATAAGTTATTAGATTTTTTTTTTACATTTTCATTTCAGCAACTTAACTATAAAATGGTTGCTAGTCACCTATTTTAAAATCCCAAATTCACATATATTCTCACATTAAATTCAGCTTTCTACTCATATTAATGTTAAATATCTCATAGGTACCAAATTTTATTAATGTGTTTATGTCAATTCATGCAGAAAAATAAGACAATGTAAGAATCAGATAGTTCTACTAAACATTTGTTTTCCATTTCAGTAATTTCTGATCTTATCTTTATCATTTATTTTCCTCTACTTTCTTTGGATTTAATTTGCTGTCATTTCTCTAACTTTCTAAATGTATACTTAGATCATTTAAGAGGTTTCTTTTTCTTAGTTTATGAGCTCATAAATTTCCCTTCTAATAAGGTTTAGCTTTATACACCAAATTCCAATATGGCATATTTGTTATCATTCAGTTCAAAATGTTTTCTCATTTTTGCTTAATTTCTTTGATTCACAGATTATATAGAAGTATACTGCTTAATTTTAAAATTTTGTGAATTTTCTATTTGTTTCATTAATGTTTTTATGGTTATTTATGTATTTCTAGCTTTATTCCACTGTGCTCAGTAAGCACACTTTCAATTGTTTCAATCTTTTAAAACTGTGAATTCTTGCTTCATGTCCCAGCATACAATCAGTTTGGGTTAAATGTACTTGACCTTCTATTTAAAGTGTTTTCCCTATTAAAAAAAATATGATTGGGCTTGATTTTTCTTTTTCAATCTAATCTGACTTTTAGTTGGAATATTTAGTCCATTTATCTTGAATGCAATTCAAGCTATATTTGAGGTTTTGTCTAAAAATGTAGTTATTTTCATTTTCTTGGCTGTTTTATATTTGTTGCATTTATGTTTTTTGTCTTCTTGTGGATTGATCAAGTATTTTTATTCCACTTTTTCTCCTCTGTTGGCATCTTAATTTTTATTCTTTGACTATTAATTTAGTGGTTATTCTGGGAATTACAGCATCTTTCCATACTACAGTCTAATATGAATGAGAATTTTTTACCATTTACCCAGCCAAAGCTAAAGCTTTAAAACACTTTAAGTTTATTACACCCACTCCTGTATTTTGGTATTGTTGTTATCATGAATTTTATACATGTATTGCAAACCTCCAAAGATATTGTTATTATTTTTGTTGTTTTTAAAAATCTATATTCTTCTAGATTTACCCATATTTTCACTCATTCTTTTGCTATTAATTCCTTCCTGTCTTTCTTTGCTTTCTTTTGGGGCAATATTTTTTCCTGTTTTTTTTAGTGTGAGTGTGCTGCTAAAAATTTTCATTAGTATTTCTTTGTCTGGACATGTCTTTATTTTACTTCACTTTGGAAGAATGTTTTCACTGGATAGAAAATTCTAGATTGGCCCTTCCATTTTTGGCATTTTAAGATATAATTCCATTGTCTTCCAATATTTCTTTTGAGCACTTTTTCATCAGTCTTACTTTTTCCTCCTTTGAAGATAACATATCCTTTTTTGTCCTATGGCTGCTCTTAAGAGTTTTCCTTTGCCTTTACTTTTCAACAGTTTCACTATGATGTGCATATTTGCAGTTTTTTCTGTATTTTCTCTAGTTGGGGTCTGTAGTGCTTCTGAATCCATAGTTTGATGATTATACTTTTGCTAGTTTTGGAAAATTATAGATCAATACCTCTTCAAAATTGTTTCCATTTCATTCTCAATCTCTCTCTTTATTCTAGTAGTCCAGTTACACATATATTAGAACTTTCACCATGTAGTGTATATTTATTATGCTCTTTTCAGAATTTTCCATCCTTTTTTCTCCTTCTGCTTTAGTCTATGTAATTTTTACGGTTATCTCTTCCAGTTCACTCATCCTCTCAACTGTGTTCATCTGATACTGAGTTCTTTATTACAACTATTATACTTTTCAGTTCTTAAAATTCTACTTTATCTTCTTTTTATAGACTCCAACTATCCAGTGAAATTTTCCATTTTATAATCTATTTTCTCAGACATGTCAATCACAATTCTTAAAAGAAAAACATATGACTGATAAATTAAATATCTTGGATACCCACAAGTCTGTGTCTATTGTCTGTTTTTTCCTTGTTCTGTCTCTTGATACGAATGGTAATTTCTTGTTGACTACCAAAAATTGTGATTGAAATATTGTAGAACCACAATGTTATCTTCCTCCATTGTGAACTCACAGTATCCTTTGACAGAGAGTGAACAGGTCACTGTTGTACTCTTTGAAGGCTTAGTCTACTTAGCCCTTGGGATGTAATAAACTGAAAGTCTAGGGTATTTACTACTACTTGTATTTTGGCAGGTCTTGGACTCCAATTTTTATCTCATCACCACAAAACTGCCAAAACAAAACAAAACCCCACTCTGCTTCCTAACTGCTTTGTGTTCAGGTTCATTGCCTCTGACCCTGCCTGGTTTAAGAATCAGAAAATGTCTCAAGGGGAAGACTGGTGCCAAGTGTGAACTTACTTCTCTGTACCTGCTTTCTCCCTGAAATCTTGGCCTTTTCAAGACCTAGCAGGCACAACTCTACTTTGTCAACCAAGCTCCAAATGATTACCTACCTATAACTCCAGTTAGCTCCTCAGCCTCTTTGTCTATTCCAAGAATTGGAAAAATGTCCCAGGGGGAAAGTATCATGCAGAATATACATCCCACCACAGTAAACTTCTCTTCTATCTTAGATTTTGGTCTCTTAAGTCCTGGCTGCCTTACAGCCCCGAATCCCTTCAAATAACTGTTTTTGCTCTCTTTTCTTTTGTGTTTTCTAGTTGTTGTCAGTGGAAATTTTGGTCTTTTATAAACCACACCATCACATAAAGAAACAAAAGTCTTTGGTTTCATGAAAAATTTTTGTTATATAACACTTTCCCTCCTTCTCATGCCAACTCTAACACTTCTATAGATATCTGTAGTACAAGATAATGCTCTATATATCTATTCTGACAACATTATCTCCCCAAATATATTATGAAATAACTCCTACAAAATACATATAAGAATTTAAGACTACACATTGCATGAAGAAGCAGAGATTTCCTATGGGATACCCGTGAAAGTGTGTCTTCAGAAGCTATCCTACTGTTTGAATCAAGGATACATGCAGTCCTAGTCAATGACTGAGAATGGAAGAAGTACCAGATCCTGGCCATTTCTACTTAACATGGGATTCTTCTACAGGCAATCTTTGTGCCAATGCTCTGTATTGAACTGGCCTAGACTTTCAGAATGATATCCACATCTCAGGCTCTCTTAATGCAGATTTCCTTTTTTCCTTCTCTCCTTTCATAGGTGTCAGACCTGCATTGCAGTATGAAGGCTCTCTCTGCCTACTCCTGCTCCTTCTCCCTTTAACCTTCACAGGTGTTACTGCACATAGCTTTTGTACTTCTAACTCCACCTTGGTGTCTGCTTCCTAGAAAACTTGAACTGATACACACTCAAATAAATCCCACTCTTCTAGATATTCTCCTTACCTTATTATTCATGATGGCTGAAGAACTAGAAACTCTTCTGGATTGGGCTTTCCCACTAGTTTCTGTTGTGTGTAATATGGAAAGATTGATCTCACTTCCCTGGGAACTCAACAGTGACCACTTCTCAAAAATTAACATCTCTTCTCTATGCAGTTTGTTATGGCTTTTTGTTGTTATCGTTATTGCTGTTCTTTTGGGAATAAACATATTTATTAATTTATTCTCCTCTTTATTCTTTCATTTAAAAAGAAAACCTTATTCAACATTTAACATACACTAGACACTTTGCTGGAGAATTTTCTTCTCAGAAAAAAAATGTCCTAAGAGTATTTTAAAAAAAAAAAAAAAAACATAAAAAACTTACCATCTGCCAGATCATGTTTAATCTCTTTTTGGCATCTCTCTTGCCCACCAGACTATAGGCTTCTCCACTCTGCCCCAGCCATGTGACAGCCTTTGTCATCCTGTGAATAAGCTGAACGTTACTATTTATGGCCCAATTGTAGCCCTGTTTCTGAACAAACACCTAATACTTTTGGCTAGGCTCTATGAGTGGCTCTGAAAGTTTGAGTATTACGTCTCCTTACCATCAAATAATACCTAGACTGCTTTGGGTTCCTTTCCTCATATTTTCTGATGTGAATTACACAGTCAAGGCAGTAGGGGAAGTGTTTAAAATGAGATCACAGGACAACATCACTAATGGCAAATCTGAGAAAAAGGCTTGCCAGGAAACAGGGTTTAAAAAGAAGGTGGCACCAGGCAACTATCATGCTGATAGTTTTCCAAGGACTGGCATTTCCCCTAGAAGTATGGCTGGAGAGAAAGCTCTCGATGACCTGTGGGAAGCTTGTAATGGCTTCCTAGTTCACTTCCATTACTCATGTTAAAATAACTCTCATTTCAGAAAACAATTTTCTCAGTAATTCTCCTAAAACCCATAGAATAGTTTTTCATTATCATTATGTGGCAAAGAGGAAAAACTAGGTCTCTTACTAAAATGCCTGCTCTAAGGCAGTTATGAGCACAAATGCACTAGTGACTGAAGAAAAAAGAGGGTGATATGATTCTAACACACTGTGCATCTCTAGGCTTGCCACTCCCTTCCATGGTCTCATGGCCAACTCTGCACTGCTGAATAATTTTAAAGAAATAGCTGGGCCTTGACAGCTAGAGAAAGATGAGTTCTCACTCTTCCCGGGGTCTAACACCAGGGTTCCAATTTTGCTTGGCTTGCATGGATCAGTAATTTCCTCCCTTCTTAACAGGGACCCCACACTGAAGTCTACTAAACTGTATGGGGAAAAGTGTGCAATAAAATACAAGCACGATAAACTCGAATGAGAAGATTGAAAATATGACTGATAAGCTGAAGGATCTCAAGATAAGGAATTGAAATACCACAAAGAAATGAAGATTACAGAAAGGTTATGTGTTTAGAAGACAAGCACAGTGTAAAGCTTGCTGATACATTTTCCCAATCCTAAAAAGGACAGTAAATCAGAAACACTCAAACGGCCAAAGATGAGATGATACTGAAGCAATTTTGCAATCTTAATTACAGTGAACTCTCTCTCTCTCCTTTTTTTTTTTTCCTTACATCCTCTGTGAATGAGTCAATGCTTCTTTTTCCTTTTAAATTCAGTAGGAAATTTATGGTTGAGCTAGATAAGAAAACTGTGCAGAATTTGTCTGCTCTAGTCTGCCACTAGAGTTTGCTACTGTTAGAGAGAGAGAGTGTGTGTGTGTGTGTGTCAGGAAATATTTCTGACTAAACTGTAAGGTAACCCTGTGTAGCACTCTCCCACCTCCCCTTTCTGAGCTCCTCCTGGTGACATACCCAGAAGTCCCCACCCCAGGGAACCAATTCTATGTGCTCTTCTTCCTCTTCACTCCCTATGGTCCTTGACCTGCTGAGGTGTTAATTCTACCAAGCTGTCAGGACAGAGTGTGGCATTTGGCCTCCAAACCTTGGCTCAGCTTCCTCCCTGCCTGGGATTCCATCCCTACCCTTCTCCATCTGTTTAATTAATGACTATTCTTAAAGGCACACATAGTGGCTATGACTCTTTTGATTATAAATAACTAAAATCATACTCAATCCAGCTTAGGCCAAAAGGTATTTGTTGAACTTGAGTACCCAGGCCATGGGAAGAGTAGAATCTAGCTGGCCACAAGATGTCTGGAGCAAGATCCCAAATGCTGTCAAGACCTGTCATCTCCGTTTCATCTCCAATACTCTCAGTAGTTCAGCTTCATTCTCTCCAAGAAGCTTTTGCATAATGTTGGAAATATGGTCTTCTGCAGCTCAACTCTTTCCAGTTTTGCCAACAGAAAGGGTCAAATTTTAAAATTCTTTGGAAGATGCTGAACGGCCTAAATTAGGTCACATACTCAAATTTATGCACATAGGACCAGGTCTGCATGGTTTTCAAGTCCTAGTAGGACTACATGATTGGAAGATACCACAAAGAGAATTCCCTAAAAGAATTTCCTAAAGAGCTGGAGTTTTTTCTAGAAGAAGAAAAATGTGATACGTAGACCAAAAAGTGTCCTCCTCTATCTCAGCTTAGTTCTGTCTCTGTTCAAAGTATTACCTTCACACGCTTGGAAAAGTCACTTTGATTTTCTCCACCTCAGTCCCTTCATCTATATAAAATTAGGACACTGAGTTGAATTATCTCTAAGGATCTTTAAGGTCTAAACTGTATGCGTTTCTAAGCCCTTATCATAAAGGCTTTCTTGAACATTCTCTCCCTTTTCTGAATCTCAGCATTACTGATACAATTTTTATGGATGATATGAAGAAAAATGCTTATGTTGGAATTTATAATTATCTTGATTTAACTATTGGAGTGTTAATTTAGGATACTAAAAGTGTCAAATGAGTATGGCTCCTAAAAAGAAGGCTCAACAACAAGTTTTGAGTCATGATAAATT
This sequence comes from Eulemur rufifrons, assembly GCF_041146395.1. Lineage (NCBI taxonomy): Eukaryota > Metazoa > Chordata > Mammalia > Primates > Lemuridae > Eulemur > Eulemur rufifrons. The sequence goes on from NC_090997.1 coordinate 45,639,803, forward strand.
ACTCACTCAGAGACGCTACGGGGGAGGTAAAAGGGGTTAAACAAAAACAGCTAAGATAAAGCTACTTTAAAAACCACCATTATGAAAAGAAGAAAAGAGATAGAAAGAAAGGAATTCCTCTCGCAGTCACTGGGGAAGATGGTAATTTGAGCTCAAGTATTAAATCTCTCCAAATCATCACTATTGTCAGACTAAAATAACTGGTGGAATGTAGAGGATAGTAATAGGAAGAAATTTCACCTCAGTCACAGAAAATGAAGTTGGACCATCTATGATAAGCCACAAGCTTCAAGGAATTTCAGCTAGACATACTGCAGATAGAAACAGAATTCTGAAGAATATTAAGGTACCTTCCAGAGAAAGCAATGCCAGATTGTAAGAAAGAGGAGACATCAGAAAAGCCATCACAAATATATTATAATGAGGTTTTGGCTCAATGCATGTAAAATACAAGGAATAAGTAGAAGCCAATTCTTTTGGAACCCATTTCAACAATTTGGGTCAACAATATTCAGTAGCTGTTACTCAATAATTCACAAAATACTGAATAAAACTAGTGAAAGCAGTAAGAAGGGCTTCTTAATGCAACAAGGTTTTCCTGTCCAGTAGAAGATAACAGAATGAGGATGCAGGCAGGCATTCTTATATCCTAAGCATCTGAAGTGGAGACTGAGATAAATCGAAATTGGATGCAACGAGCTAGTCTCCAGTGCACTAGCATCACTAACACAGAAGAAGCTCTGCAGAGATGAATTTTGTCTTTTGAAAATGCAGAGAAAATGGAATTAGGATTTAAAATATTTAATCTAATTTAATAGATATGGTGAGCAATGAGTGAAGATGAGAAAATAGGTAACAAGTGCTCATAACAATGCACCAGTAAAAAAGAATGAAGCAATTATCAAAGATATAATAAAAATCAAATTTAACTGAAGTAAAGGAACATAAATTTAAGTACTGAAAGAATTTCATGCATGCCAAGCAAAATCAATCAAAGGGGAATCACATTTAGACAAATTTCTGGCAGACTGTTGAACAAAAGAGGAAAAAACTCTATGAACATCAACATAAAAGTTACCAACAAGGGGAAAAAACTAAGTTTTTTTCTCAGACTTCTTTTCTGTTACATAAAATGGAGAAAATTTTGTGATATTAAAAGGAAAAAGTTGTGGCCAAGAATTCTATACCCAAATTTATTCTTGAATAGAAATGAAGAATGTATAAAGAACACAGATAGACATTTTCAAACATGCAAGAGCCAAAAAAGTTATAATATGCAATGGAAAAAAATCCAGAATGCAAGAAGTAATCGAATTAAAGTAATTTTGAAACAAACAAAATAAGATCTAAATATCTGTTTTAAATATGGTATATAAGAGGGTGGGGCAAGATGGCTGACTAGAGACATTGGTTGCCAGATCATCCCAGAAAGAAAGAAATGTTTTAGATTAAAAAAAAAAAAAACAAAAAAAAACAAAACACATAGCTCTCAGGTGTAATTCTCAGGTGCCAGAACATACTGGAAATTCCATGGGAAGAAGCTGTGGAGCACAACAAGAAGAAACAAGATATTGGCAGAGATCAACCCCCAAGATGCTTGGAGTTCAGCGAAAAGAGTGGGTGGAGGAGCAGTTTCCTTCTGCCTCCCTCATATCTCTGGCAGTCAGTAGGCTCCCAAACTGCTGGAGAGCTTTCCTACCCTCACCAGCCCAAATGCTGCTGCTGCCAGTGAACTGGGAGCTTCTTGAAAACAAAGCACCAGGCTGCCAGCCCCCTCAGTGTTGCTCTCCCTCACCGCAGACCTGAGCCAAGATGGCAGGCACCACATTGATTCTCCACCAACTGTGCACCTTTGTCTTCCCAAGGGAGCTTCAGCTCTTTAGTTTTCTTTTCACTTGTTCCCACACAAACATTTCCCAACTCCAGCCGGGTTTGCAGTGAACACAGGGGCCAATGGGTCCTGGAGAATCTGAGTGATCCTAGAGCTTGAACATTCTGGATGGGCTGCCTTCTAGGGAGAGGGAGAAAGATGATTAGAGTGCCAGCTCTCCTCCATTCAGACTCTTTCCCTGCCCTTCTCCTGCCCACTGCTGCTGAGTGGCACAGGTGCCCCAACGAACAATTGAGCTGGGGCTCTCAGAAGTGGCTGCTTCCCCTGTTGGCATATCCATTACATCAAGGCTCCCATAGAGTGGGGCTCACACCTTTCCTCTTAAAGACCTGCAGCAGATCAAGGGATGCTTGGACTGAGAGCTCCCTGCCCACAACCCCTCCCTGGTGCTGCTCACCTGGCTGCTCCGGCAGAGCAGGGCATACCCTGAAGTAGAGGGACATTAAGCTCACTTGAGGACTCCACAGGCAACTTGAGACCAGCATACTTTTCCCTGGCACAGTCAAGGATTAAATTTGGGGCACTAGGGGACATGCTTGCAGGCCAGATCCTGTACCCCCAGGACTCGATCATGTTGCTTGGGGGCACAGAGGGGAGTTGTGTGAACTAATCTTGTGAGGTGAGGAGCCCACACAGGCAGAACTGAAAGGAGAGTGCAGTGTGGGTCTCAGCCACAGTACACTCACTGAGCACCCCTTCCCATACAGGAAAGCCATGCTTTCAGCTTGGGGCGGGATCCTGGGCAGGGAAGCTCCCAGCCCACAGCACCATTGCTTGTGAGCTCAGCTATTTCGGGCTGCTGCCTGCAGCCAGACACCAGGAGACCATGCAGCAGGGAAAGAAGGAGAAGAGCAAAACCTCTCCTGACAGCCAGTCTGGGAATCCCAGATGGCCCCTCCCCCATGAGCAGACTTTCTGGTTTGGTGGGGCCACTTCAGCCCCTCCCTAGGGTCTTTCCTCAGTGTCCTGGGCGTTGGCCCTCCATGCCTGCCAAGACAGCTGTTGTGCCCACCTTTGTGGAGCCTGAAGGCAGGCTCACCCCACCCAGCCCCATCCAGCCTCACTCCTCTACTCACTTCTGCAGTGGTGGAGAATAAGGAATCACCTGCAAGCTCCAGTGCCCACCAACCTCCTGGGATATTTGAGTGCTTCTCCTTATGGAACAGAGCTGGTCACAGGTCCCAAGAAATAGCACTGCAGCTGGATTTTTCCTGCAAGCACCACCTACTGGCAGGGAGGACTTCTACAGCCCATTATAGTACTTACTGACTCAGTCATACAGGGTGTGGCTGATTCTTATCCACAAGCACCACCTAACATCTCAGAGATTAAACTGGGCATCCCAATATAAGTCACACTGTTAAGAAGACCACAGGGCTGGGGAAAAAGAAAGGATTTCAAAGACCTCCATCTTCCCTCATCAACACGAGACAGGGAATCAGCCCACAACATAGTACATCACTTCTACAGCCTACAAATGACTAGTAGTTGAGAAAACCACCACACTAAGCATATCCAAAACAAAAGTATCCATCTAGAACCTAGACACCATCAAAGTACCCACAAAGAAATAAACAGTAGCGTCTTAATAGTAAAGGACTTCAACACTCCACTGACAGTCTAGAGAGATCATTCAACCAGAAAATGAATAATGAAACACTGGACTTAAACAGGACTCTGGAACAAAGGGACCTAACAGATATTTACAAAACATTCTACCTAAAAACTACAGAATATACATTTTTTCTCATCGACACATGAGAAATTTCCAAGATTTATAATACCTTAGGCCAGAAACAAGTCTCAGCAAAGTCAAAAAATCGAAATCATATCATGTCTTCTCAAACTATAGTGGAATAAAACTAGAAGTCAATACCAAGATAAACAGTCAAATCTACACAAAGTCATGGAAATTCAACAACTTGATGCTGAATGATCCCTGGGTCAATGATGAAAATATAATGGAAATCGAAAGATTCCTCAAACTGAATGATAAAAGGGACACAAGCTTTCAAAATCTATGGGATACAATAAAAGCACCCTTAAGAGGAAAGTTCATAGCCTTAAATGTCTACATCAAAAAGACAGAAAGATCACAAATTAATACTCTAATGTGACATCTCAAGGAACTAGAATAAGAAAAACAAACCAAACCCAAAGCCAGCAGAAGAAAAGAAATAACAAAGTTTATAACAGAAGAACTAAATGAAACAGAAACAAACAAACAGAAAAAAATACAAAGGATCAATGAAACAAAAAGTTGGTTCTTTCAAAAGATAAACCAAATCAATAGAACACTAGCCAGATTAACCAGAAATAGAAGAGAAATGACTCAAATAAGCTCAATCAGAAGTGAAAAGGGAGACATTACAATTAATACAGAAATAAAAAATACCATCCATTAATACTATGAAAACGTCTACATAGGGCCAGGTGTGGTGGCTCATGCCTGTAATCCTAGCACTCTGGGAGGCTGTGGCAGGAGGATCGCTCAAGGTAAGGAGTTCGAGATCAGCCTGAGCAAGAGCAAGACCCTGTCTCTACTAAAAATAGAAAGAAATGATTTGGACAGCTAAAAATATATGTAGAAAAAAATGCAGACCTACCATTCGACCCAGCAATCCACTGCTGGGTATCTACCCAAAGGAAATGAAGTCATCTTATCAAAAAGACACCCACACTCAAATATTTATCCCAGCCCAATTCACATTTGCAGAGATGTGGAATCAACCTAAGTATCCTTCAATGCATGAGTTGATAATAAAATGTGATATATATATATATATATATATACCTTGGAATACTACTCAGCCATAAAAAGAAATGAAATGATGTCATTTACAGCAATGTGGAGGAAACTGGATACCATTAACCTAAGTGAATTATCTCAGGAATGGAAAACCAAATACCATATGTTCTCACTAATAAGTGGGAGCTAATAGATGGGTACACATGGGCAGAAAGCAGTATAAGGGACATGAGAAATTAAGGAGTAGGGGAGTGCAGAAGGGGGGTCGTGGGATAAAAACTTACCTATTGGGTACAATGAACACTATTCTGATCATGGGCACACCAAAAACCCTAACTTAAGCATTATTCAAGATATCCATATAACAAAAATACTTGTAACCCCTTAAGAAAAAACAAATAAATAAATAAATATGGTATATACATCCAAATATCACAAATACTTTTTTAAAAATAACACTTAATATCTAAATAATACTGATTTGACATTATTAATATTAATAACAATAATAAAAACAGGCAAAAATCTTAAAGTATGCCAACCAAAATCAAGATGCAAGTATAACAAATCGGGAAGAAGTCAAATTTGTCAAATAGTATACTTAAAATTGATGAGTTTTATTGTGTGTAAATTATAGCTCAATAAATAAAGCTAAATATATGTATACCTACATACAATACATATATACAGAAGATATTATAGACAACTTTATGCAAGTAAGTTCAAATGTTTAGACGTAATAGAAACTTTTTCAGAAAAACAGAACTTTTCCACAGAAAAAGATTAATAATTATGTATATACACACAACGTATGTATTTATGTATGTACATAAAAGTTTGTTTTTGTGTCTTGAGACACAAAACCCGTAACAAGAAAGAAAAAGATTAATGAATATGTATATTAAAATTAAGGACTTCTGTTCATCCAGAGACACCTATAAAAGAGTCAAAGGCAAGCCAAGGTATAGAAGAAGATTAATATGCATGTATCTGGCAAATGACTCACACTCAAAATATATACAAATTTCTAACAATAAATTTTAAAATTCTGACATAGTAGAAAAATGGGCAAAATACTTGAACAAGTACATCACAAAAGTGAATATACAAATAGTCATAGATATGTAAAAGGAAAAAATGTGCCCTTTCTCTTCAATCATCTGAAAGTAAAAACTGAACCCACAATGAGATGGGACTATACACCCAGCAAAATGATTAAAATTACCAAAAATTGCCAAGTATGTGGAGAACTGAAAATCTCATACGCTACTTCTGGGAATGTAAATTGGTACCAACACATGGAAAAAGCTTGGCATTATTTCCTGAAGTCAAACAACACATGCACACCCTACAACCCAGCAATCCCACTTGTTAGTGTATAGCCAACAGAAATGCACAAATATTTACTCCAAAGGAAATGTACGAAAATGTTCATGGCAACACTATTTGTGATAGTTCCATCTGGAAATTAAACAAATGCCCATTAAAGTGGAAAGAATAAATAAGTGTTGATATGGTCATATAATGGAATACTACACAACAATAAAAATGAGCAAACTGCTAAAAACAACAGCATGGATGAACCTCACGAATACAATGCAGAGATAAAGAAGGCATTAATGTAAAGTTCATTCACATAAATTCAAAAATAGTCAAAACTAATCAGTAGTATAGACGTCAGGATAGCAATCATCTGAGGGAGGGAATTGGTAAGGGAGAGGGCACATGTGAGACTATAGTGGTGACACAGATGGGTTGATTCCTAACAAATTAATGAAGTGATACACTTATGATTGCTGTACTTTGACAAAAGTGATAGTGTATGTACAAAAAGCAGATGAAAAAGTTCAAATGTGATTGTATCTGTATGTTAAAAATACTTAAGAATTAATAATTACTTTAGAATTAATTTAAATATTACTATTTTCTGTGTTGCTCTCAATTTTCAAGTTTTTCACAGTGGCCAAGAATCACTTTTCTATTTTAAAAGAAAAATAAAAAGTATTTTAAATACAGGAAGATGTCTTCAGGCTGACCCTTCAGGTGGCTGGACCAGGAAGGCCAGAGTTAACAGATGAATCCAACAACGAAGGTGCTTCTTAAAGAAGTTACTGAGCTGAGCAGGAGTGAGTGGTAAGTAAATAAAAAATGAATCAAACCAACAACTATAAGACACTCTACTTCAAAATAAACTCAATGATCATAACTCATATGTCAGTAGCTCTTCATAGTTTCAATGTGCTTTCCTGTTCATTTTCTCATTTTAGCCTCACAAACTTCTCCGAAATAACTGGGGGAAGGGCTATTATCATCACTTTATAAATAAACAAGTCCTAGAGAAAAAAAAAAAGTAACATGCCAAAACCTAGAACTTGGTAAGCAACTGTGTGGGGGGAAATAATAGTGACCCAGAAATTCTTGTTCCAATTGGTTTGTCTTTTATGAGAAATGGCAATAGACACTTTTAAATATTCAAAGACGCCCAAAATATACCCTAGAAGTAATCATCTCAAAACGTTACTCAAACACTACTTCTAGACCAAAAAAAAACAGTAAATAATAACTTAAAAACAAAAATGGTAACTAAGACCACAAGCATTAAAAAGCAAGAATATAAAAGGATTTGCAATGAGCATTAAAACCAAATAAACCATAAACTTAAGGAGTTAAACATAAATAACTATAATAAATATTATCAAATGGAACGAAGAGAATATAAACAATTCTCAAAAAATCTTGTACTTCGAAATATATAATTGTGTGAGTCCATAACCATGAATATAGTTACTATTGGCATGCATTTGACAAGTCAGGAAGTCAAAATTTCTTCCTTTATTCTTAAACTCTGAAAATTAAAGATATGCCTAAAGTATTTTTCTTAAACTTTTAAAGAATCACCAGCAGAATTTGAAACAAGACGTCCTCCTTATTATATTCTCTACAGAGTAAAACACAGAAAAGAAAAGAAAAGTGAGAAGCACAAGCACAAAACAGGATGACTGGAATAAGAACTAGTGGCTCAGTTAGATAAATATAAATGACTTAAACTTTAAATTAATAACAAAAGTTCTAAGATTGGATTAGAAAATAGATTCTAACCAGATGATTCTGACAAAAGACACTCAAAAAATGATGCTGAAATTTTAAAATTTTTAAAATGGGTTTATATCAGGCAAAGACAAAGAAAAAGCAAAGGCATAAATATTAATATCAGACAAAGTAGATTTCAAGCCAAAGACACTGAATATGGTAAAAGAGAATTATTGTATAATGAAGCATCTCCATACTGAATACATAGCAACTAAAAATATATATTAAATGAAGAAAGAAATATGTAAAATAAAACTTTTTTGAAAAAGGAGATTGCCAGGGGCAATTGTAGAAGAAGCTTTAATATAGTTTCCTCAGTCTCTGACAAATTGAGATAATAAATCAAGACATGAAGCTTTAAATAATTTAAATAGAAACCCTGAATTAACAAATATATAACATTTGTTCTCTGCAGGGAATATACTTTCTTTTTTAATTTTATTTTTAATTGAAAAATAACAATTCTATATATTATACATTTATGTGGTGCAATGTAATGTTTTGATACATATTTACACTGCAGAATGATTAAACCAAGCTAATTAACAAATCCATCACCTCACATACATGTCATTTTTTTGTGATGAAAACATTTAAAATCTACTCTTTTAGTAATGTTGAAATATACAATACATTATTATTCATACTTTTTACCTTCTTAATTGTCTATGGTTCACTTCTAAAAATTGACACAATTCAAAAAGTAGACATGGTGTGACCCACATACTCAGGAAGTCAGACAGGGCACTGTGTCTACAGCCAGTAACAAAGGCTTAAGCCAAAAATTTCAAACAACCTGAACATTTTTTTAGACACTGTCCTAAATAACTATTGGGTCAACGAGGACATCAAAATTAACATCACAGACTCCTTTTAAAAATAACAAAATTGGGAACACCACCTTTCAGAATCTGAAGAATGGGGGTAAGAGCTGTTTTTAGTATTTCAGAAGTTAAATTAAAGGAATTCCTCTCTATTTCCTTTGTCCCTTCTTGTTTACCCAAGTCTTTCTGATTAAGTTCTCTTGGCTGATGAGATTTAAACACAGTCATCTAATTATCTAATATTAATAAAAGTTCAAAAATGAGACTACATTTTCTCAGTATATCTGCTCCAGCAACTGACCTTAAGAACCAACTGAATTTCTGCAGTTGGGCCGTGAAGCCAGCACTGGAGCAGACCCACCAGGGTCGAAGTCCCTCGACTGGTATTGCCACCACCTTCTGCTCATCACTCTCTCCTCAGATGGGTTTCGTAGTTGCCTAAAATATTTAAGCTGAACACCTGCCTTTCCAGAAAGGATGCTGTTAGAAGGCATTGTCGGGATGATGGCAGGTTGGAAGGAAGCAGGGGAAGGGAAGTGCAAAAGTTTAGCACCACTGACACCAGCTTAACCTGAGTAGCAACGCTGCTGAGGGCCCGGGGCGCTCTGGCTGGACCGTGATAATGTGCGCGGGGCAGTGGGGAACAACAGCACATCAGGCTGGACGACTGTGATAACCGGGGAAGTCAGCTGTGGCTTTTGGCCACCCGTTGACAAACATAACAGTCCTGTAATGAAATTCAGCAACTACAATGATAAGCAAGTTTCATCTGCTCCATTTCAAAAGAGGAGTTTAAAAATCTGAATCTGAGGGACTTTTACACTCCATTGAAGGCAATAATCTCAGTAGCAGATGGGGGCAAATTTCCTCTGCACAATTTGGAGTGAGAAAATGATTCTGCTTCCGGAATTCTGTATCTACTATCTCCATGCTGGCTTAAAGTCTGTGAAACGCAGGCCGCAGGGTCCCATTTCCATAGCGATCACAGCAAGTAGGCCCTTGAATCCAAAAAGCTCCCAGCTACTACTACTGCTAGTTCTCTTCAAGGGACAGCTCTGCACTCTCATCTGGACGGGGAAGGGGGCCTTGGTGTGAAGAAGAGATTTGCAGAGTAGAAGAGTCTGAGCACATCCCTTAAAATGTGACCTGGGTCAAAAGACAGAAATAAAAATAGGGTGATGGCCAAATACCTTTGGATATTTTACACAGACAGATGGTAAGTACAGTGATTCTGAAACTGTAGTTTGCAAAGTACCTCCAAATATTAAAATGTGGATGGAAATCAGTGCCTCTTTATGAGAAAGATGGGGAGAGCCTGTTGTTGCAGAATCCCTAGCTTGTGGTCCAAACATTTAACCCAGATTCTACCCTTTCAACCTGGTACTGCTTAAAAACCAAAGCAAACAGAACTTGTTTTCCCATCTAATACTCCTGCCTCTCAGCAAATTCTCTCCCATTTACTAATTAAGTATATCATTTGTTATGGGTAAATAGCATGACCTAGTGCCTTGGATTAGCCTACCCATTCTACCTTTGATTTTTGTAGATCCCATGAACTGTGAATTGTGTTGTTCTCTCATCTTCCTTAGAGACTGGTATTCTGAGCCATCCACATTATTTTGCTAAGTCCACTGGGCTAAAGTCAGCGGTTTTGAGTTTGACCTTGGAGTAGGTTTTCTCCCAAGTCAAGTCAATTGGCTGACACAGGAACTAAGCAAAGGTTCTGAGGCCATGGATTGCTACAGTTGTCTTCTAACTTATAATTCCTCCCGTTGTTTTTTCCATTATACTTGGTTGGAATCCTGTAGAAAGTGGTTTATGGCTCATTAAACTAAAAATTGTAAGACTATGTTGCAAGGTAAAGTAACTATTGCTGAATCAAAGTTTTAATGTATCTCCATATATTCTCATGGCATTAAGAGAAAATGCATTCATGTCATGAAAAACAATGGTGTTCTTAGAGATGGCCACACTGTCAGCTAAAGCCATACTGACCTCTGGTAACTTGTGTGTAAAAAGTGCTAGACTTGTGCACAAAAGTGACTTTGTTTTTGTCTTTTGCAGTCACTTCAAATCCACTCTGTGGGAAGTTTTCCTTTCCTTTTCCGTTCATAACAATTGAGGCAAGCCATTGTAGGGGCTTTTATGTATTAAAGTACAACAGCTTTATTAATGTATAATTTACATATGATAAAAAATCCATTGCAAATGTACAATTCAATGGTAATGTTAGTAAGTTTATATAGTGAGTTGTACAACCATCCTGCCAATCCAGTTTTAGGACATTTTCATGACTCTCCCAAAATTCCTTCGGGCCCGTTTGCAGTGGATCCCTGCTCCCTGCCCAGGCCCAGCAACCATTGAGCCACATTCTCTCTCTGTAAATTTGCCTGTTGTGGACACTTCACATGAGTGGAATCATACAATTTTTTGACTTTTGTGTCTGGCTTGTTTCACTTACCCCAGTGGTTTTGAAGTTCATTCATGTTGTAGCAAGTGTCTGTATTTCATTCCTTTTTATTGCTGAATTCTATGGCTATGCCGTAGTTTTCTTTACCCATTTGCATGAGGGATTGGGAGAATAAGGAGGAAAGAAAGAGAGAGAGAACAGGACAGTTCCTGTTTAACTTGTGCTGCACTAGGACGGCCTCACGTTCTCCAGGGTGGCAGGTGTCTGGAGTGAATGCTCTCTCATCAGCACTCTGGTGGCTTCTGCAGAGACTCCCCTCTTGGGAACTTCAGACCACAGCTCCCTGATAAAGACAGTGCCTCCTCGCGGCTGGCCATCTCAGCCCACTCTCTGCCACTGCTCCCACTGTCCATCCCACAACATGTGAATGCTGACACCCTGGCATGTCACACCCTGGGCAGAGAGCTCTTAAAGCAACATGAGGCAAATATCGTCTGTGGCTCCCATATCTGGTAACTAGGATTCCCATACCTTTGATCGGCTGACAAAAGTGGGTGCAGTCAACTTTGTGTCCATAGGCCACTGAAGCTTTCTCACATGTAAGTGGGCATCTATCCTCTATGCACCTCCTCCTCAGCCCATTCTAGTAAGATCTTTCTAGAACACTCATGCTCATAGAATTCTCATAACAACATGAACAGGAACTACTACCAGCACCTCAGCAAAGATATATATTGCATCTGATATCACTGCATTTGGTCATGAACACAAAGCCCTCTGCCTAGTTGAATAAGTGTTAATTGCAACTTGTCTGACTCATTTCTCAGACCTAATAGACAAACAGGGCCGGATCTTAAATTTAGATTGAGTGAACCATTTTTATTCAGACTACAAAACATACCACCAATCCTGAAATGCATTTCTGGACCACTATAACACTACAGTTTAGCAACGAATTAAACACAGACGCACATACACAGCACACAAATCAACCTTACCTGGGCAAACTTCATACGTAATATAGAGCTTTGCAGGGCCTGAAGACTGTCATAGAACTCTGCATCTTGAGCAACAATCTGTAAAATGACACACTAATAAGCAAAAAAAAAAAAAAGAAGAAGAAGAAGAAAAAGAAAGAAAAAAGTTACAGCAAATGATCCAGCAGAGCTTGAGGGAAGTAACAGGCAGAATCGTAAATTGGATATGTCACATTTTGGCAACAGCAGCCACTTGTGATTAGTGTTGAGACAAGGCACTAACAGGCTAAAGGGCCCACGAGAAGCCAAAATAAGTGGAAAACAAATGAACCTCCCACAAAGGATGAAAATGAAGACAACTCAATCATCACAGGCTTCCTTGTCTTGTCAGCCACTCCACCACTCTCCAGTATACAGATCTGGATTCATTTTTCACTCTTTCTTCAACTTCACACTGTGCAGTCTTTTTGTCCCCTGAATTTATACTCTCAAGCCCACCACCACCCCTATACTGGGGCTCATCTTCTCAAGCCTGGATTATGGGGTCAGTTCCCTAACTGATCTCTTTGTGTTCCATCTGCTCCCTCCGATTTCTCCTGCATGAATCACCAAGCAAAACATCCTCAAATGCCATTTTCACTTCATCGCTCCTGGGGTCAATAGCTTACTGTTTCCAAATTGGCTACCTAGTTCTTCGGAACTCTTTAACCCAACTTTAGGAGTAGAAGCGGATTCTCTCTATAAGAGTGTACCCTTACACACTCGTGGGAACTATGAAAACTCAAGCACATTTTAGTGCTTTCTGGTATTTTGCAAGATTGAATCGGGGAAAAGTAAGATCTTTTGCCTGAAAGAGAGGTCATGGTCTTCAATTCTTACCATTCTAAGCAAGATGCAGCTCGTGCTGATGACACAGTTCAACCAGCTTGGGCCCTCCCTTTTCCTGATGAAGAGGACCTGTGCTTTGCTAGTCAGCTCCAGCAGCGGACAGCAGCAGCACAAGTGGCTGGTGCATGTTCTACTGTCTCAAGATGTTCTCAAATGTTGGCCATAATACCCTCCTGAAGAGGGTATTATGAGGAGCTCTGAATACAGATATTAACCCAATGATGCATGGATAAATATTAACATTAATATATGACTAAAGCCAAATACTACCCGTAATGGGTTGAATTGTGTCCCTCAAATAGATATGCCCAAGTCCTAATCCCCTGTACCTATGAATGTGACTTTACTTGGAAACAGGGTGTTTGTAGATGTAGCTAAGTTAAGGATCCAGATGAAAACATCCCAGATTTACAGTGGGCCCCAAATCCAAGGACAGATATCTTCATAAGAAAAAGGAGAGGGAGATTTGAGGCACAAACACAGACTGAGATAAAGGCTGTGTCATGTGAAGATGGAGGCCGAGATTGTTATGCAGCTGGTAGCCACAGAACACCAAAGGCTGCCTAGCTGGCAGCCACCAGAAGGCAGAAAAGAGGCATGGAAAGGAATCTCCCTCAGAGCTTCCAGAAGGAGCCAAGACCTTGATTTTGGACTTCTGGACTCCAGAACTGTAAGAGAATACATCATTGTTGTTTTATTTTGCCAAGGTTGTGGAAACTTGTTATGGCAACCACAGGAAACTAATTCACCACAGTAGAATGAGCTTTTGGAGACAAGAGTACATCTGAAATTTTATCCAATTATTTAAATTGTATTATAGATATTTTTGTAGTCAAATTTTAAAAGTTTATTGTTGTAGTACATGAGCAATAATTTCTCCATTGCTACAATTCACCCATGGTCACTACAGTACATATTGATACTCATAATATGAATAAATGCTCAGCTGAGGTTAATGTAAGAGCAAAATTTCTAAGGTGACTAATTTTTCTCCCTATAATTGTTTTTATTTCCTTCAAATTACTTTTACATGTGCACCTAAGATAACTTATCATGGACATTGTTATACATAGTTTGGAAGTTGAAACCAACTTTTTAGTTGACAAAGTTGATATTTATCCTTAAATGATATTTTGAAAATTCCCAAATAAGACTTTTATTTTTAAATCTCATGCTCTATATTGAGTTATTTAATTACAATTTAAATTTAAATGCAATTATCTAAGGTTGTTTTTTATAATAATATGAATGTTGGTGCACCAAACAATTCCACAAAAATTATAACATATAATCTAATCCTTAGGGCAGCACTGCCTATTGGAAATATATGCCATATATGTAATTTTAGATTTTCTACTGACCACATTTTTAAAAGTTTAAAAAAAAGTAAAATTGATTTTAATGATATATTTTATTTAACCCGATCCAGTAGTTCCACTCCATCTGTAGTTTTTCTGTCCATGGTTCCAGTTACCCACAGTCAACCAAGGTCTGAAAATATTAAATGGAAAATTCCAGAAATAAACAATTCATATGTTTAAAATTGCACATCATTCTGAGTAATGTGATGAATCTCATGCCATCCCACTCTGTCCCACCTGGGCTGTGAATCATCCCTTTGTCCACAGTATCCACTCTACAGATGCTCTGTAGAAAAGACAGATCTATGTTCATAGCCAACAGGTGGAGGCAACCCAAGTGACTATCACAAATGAATGGATAAATAAATGTGGTAGATATATACAATGAAATACTATTCAGCCTTTAAAAAAGAAGGAAATGCTGACACATGCTATAGTGTAGATGAACCTTGAGGACATTAGTGAAATAAGCCAGTCACAAAAAGACAGATACTGTATGCTTCCACTTACATGAGGTCCCTAGGGTAGTCAAATTCATAAAGACAGAGAGCAGAATGGTGGTTTCCTGGGGCTGGGAGAAGGAAGTAATGGAGAGTTGTTTAATGGGTATAGAGTTTCACTTTTGCAAGATAAGATAAAAAGAATTCTAGAGATGGATGGTGGTAATGGTTGCATTACAATGTAAATGTACTTGATGCTCAAGAATTGTACACTTCGTGTGGTTAAGATGATAAATTTTACCACCCCCCAAAAAAAAGATACAAAAGAAAATCCCATCCCCATAATCAAGCCTCTCCTACCTAAACACTGACAATGCCCAGTGCATGTGCAACATTTTCCCTGTGGATTTCTGAGTACCCTTACAGAGGACAAAATATATTTGTATGTCCAAGAACTTCATTTTATCCCATGGCTTTAGGCCCATTCTCCACAGAATTTTGGCCAAGCCAGTAACTGTCAGCCTATCCATTGTGACCATTGCTTTCTTTTCTTCTTCTCCTCACTACCACCTGACCAATAGGGCAATGGGCACGAAGAACACAGACTGCATAGTCTGGCCCAGAGTCGCAGAAAATGGATGTGATCACTTTCTGGGTACTGACGTTTTCTGTGTCATAACTCTCCTACAAGGCCCTGGCAACGTAAGCCTTGACAGCTGGGTGCCTGTTGTCACCAGCACTTGGTGGATCACGGCTGCATCACTGAAAGGTGTGTGCACCATGCCAGGAATGTGTTCCCAGCCCATATGAGCATCACAGTGTACAACCCAAGTTCACACCGTGGCTCTTTTTCCTGCTGTGTTTGAGAATGCTGCAAAAGCTGGGCATGATCATGTAGAACAAGAAGTGCGAAAGGTGCTACAGGGACTCCCTGGAAGCAAAGACAGTTAAGGACACCTGGCGAGCTCCCATCACCCTGTGCTTGGTACAGGTTTCAGCCCCAGTTTTTACCACTATCCATTCCTGGAACTGGCTTTAGGCCCCAAAGCAAATTCTGGATCCACTTGTGCTCACTATATAAAGTCAGATTTTTCTGGGTAAACACAAATGAAGACATATTAGGATGGGAAGCAGAGGCCCCAGTGGCTACAGACCCTTTTAAAAATTGAGTCAGGTGGTTTTGTTAAACGGAAAAAAAAGGCAAAAATCAAAGAATAGTAATGGCTTTTTGGTAGCAATAGGGAAAAGAGGAAAAGCAATAGTAACCACAATATTCACTGCTTTTTCAAATATTAAGCAGGTAAGCAGACAAAAGATGGCACTTTTTGTATTTCTTGGTCTCCTTTCAGCTTTGGGAATAGCTTTGCTTTAAGAATAGCAAATGACCTTTTAAAAGTAGGATGAAAGTAGATCTTCATGTACTAATGAAAAAAAAACAAGACAAAAACTGAGAGTGCCAGGCCCATGGCTCCATTTGCTCTGGTCTGAAAGAGTATGGATTTCATTAGGGCTTCTTTAGAAGGGTGAACGCAGAGGGAAAAAAGAGTTGCTTTCTTTTTTAAGATGATGAGGTCTTGCTCTCTCACCCAGACTGGAGTGCAGTGGTGCAATCATAGCTCACTGCAGCCTCAAACACCTGGGTTGAAGCGATCCTCCTGCCTCAGCCTCAGTTGAGACTGCAGGTGTGCACTACTCCTTCTTTTGCTTTTATTAAAGCTTCTTATTTCACAAGTTATAATGTTTGCATAATAGTATTTAGAAGAAATAAAAATATTCACAAGCCTAAATGAAAAAGTAAAAAACCACCCAGACAACTGTTGTCAATATTTTGATGTGCAATATTATTTTCTAAAGAAACAGACCAATACTCTATATGTTATGTTACTTTATTCTTCTAACATTTTAAAATTAAGGTATATTTTATGTACCAAGCACATCAATTATCTACTGCTGCATTCAAAATTACCCCAAATTTTATCAGCTTAAAAAACAACAAACATTTATTAACTCACCAGTTCTGATAGGTCAGGAATTGGGGAGTGGCTTAGCTGGGTGTTTCTGGCTCAGAGTCTCCTAGGAGGGTGCAGTAAAGACGATAGCCAAGCTCCCGTCAGCGGAAGACTGGACTAGCCATTTCTCAGCTCCCTGCCCTGGCTGTTTGTAAGCCCCAGCTACTCACTGGTGGTTGAACTAGGTGTTTTAGTTCCTCCTCACAGGGCTGCCTGAGTATCCTCAAAACATGGCAGTGACTTCCCTAGAGTAAGAAATGCAAAAGAAAAAGAGCATGAAAGCAAGACCAAAGTGGAAGGCGCAGCCTGGCTTCATCACCCAATATCGCTTCTGCCATATTCTCAGGGTCGTGCAGACCAACAGTGTGAGAGGATGCGAATACCAAGAGGCAGGGGTTATTGGGGTTCCTCTTAGAAAGGTTCCCATAAATAAAATGAACAGTATACTTTACATTTGATGAGTGTTGACAAATGTACACACTCATGCAACCATTTCCAATCCCAAAGTATTAATATTTCTGTCAGTCCAAAATGCTTTCTTGTGGCCCTTCCCAGTCAATCCCTGCCCACCTCACCAGAAGTAACCACCATGTGGGTTTTCTTTTTTTCACCATAGAATTGTCTTTGTCTGTTCTTGTACTTCCTATAAATGGAATCAAATAATATGTACTTTTTTCTCTCTGGCTTTTATAACTCTGCAGTCTCTCTGCAGATTCATCCATGTTGTTAAATGTTCATTCATTCTCATTGCTGGCAGTACTCTACTGCATGGAGATACCACGAATTGCTACTTAATTTACCTGTTGACAGACTCTGGGTTGTCTCTAGTTGGGAGCTAATATGAACAAAGCTCTTATGAACATTCTTGTACAAGTCTTTTCATGGACATATGTTTTCATTTATCTTGAGTAAAAACTGAGTTTAATTGCAGAATCAGAGGGTAGATGCATGTTTAACTTTATTTTGAAAATTGCCAATTTTCCAAAGTGATAGTACCGTTTTCACTCCCATCAGCAATTTATTAGAGTTTTAGTTGCTACATAGACTCACCAACATTTAACTTTCCATTTTTAAAACTGTAGCAACTTTTAAAATGTAGTATTATCTCATTGTGGTTTTAATTTGTATTTCCCCAATTTCTAATGTTATTGAGAACCTTTTCTTGTGCTCATTGGCCATCAGCATATCTTCTTTTGCCAAACTGTCTGCTTAAGTCTTTTGCTCATTTTTTTTAACGTGGGTTTCTTTTTCAATATTGAGTTGTTGGTATTATTTATATATTCTGGATACAAGTATTTTGTCAGATACATGGATTGCAAAAATTTAATCCCAGTCTGCGGTGCACCTTTTTATTAATATTTTTTAATGATGTGTTTTTGTGAGAAGGAATTTCATATCTAATTTATCAATTTTATCTTTTATGGTTAGTGCTTTTGTGACTTATCTAAGAAATATTTGCCTCTCCCCAAATTGCAAGGATAATACCCTTTTAGAAAAGCTTTATAATTTTAGCTTTTTTGTGTAGGTCTTTCAATTACTTTTGTGGTATATGGTATGAGGTAAAGGCTAAGGTACATGTCTTTTCTCACATGGATGTCTAGTTCTTCTGGGGATTATTTATTAAAAGGGTTTTCTTTTCCCTTTCAAATGTTTTGTGCCTTTGTTGAAAATTAACTGTATATAATTTGCATATATTTCTGGTCTCTATTTTATTCCACCAATCTATTTGTCTAAACTTATACCTAAAGCAATACCACACTATCTTGATGACTGTAGCTTTATAGTACATCTTGATGTAACCTGCTTCTAACACAAAACAAGATGTTTTGAACATCTTCCCAGTTCAACAGCTCTACTGGATACTTCGGTTTTTATGAATCCATAGTACTCTATTATCAGATAAATTATACTTTATTTAAAAATTCCTTATTGTTGGTTTTTCTTAGCCTTTATATTTTTAAAAATCACTGATAACTTCTGCAGTGAACATCTTTGGCATTGTCCTAAATTATTTACTGAGAATAAGTTCTTAGAAGTGGAATTGCTAAATTAAAGTATGTGCTGATTCTTAAAGATTTTCATATACATTGCCAAACTGTGTCAGTTTGCACCTGCCACTAGCAGTGTATAAAAGACCCAACACTGTGTATTATCATTTAAAAGTAAAATTGCTATGTAATTTTAATTGATAGACAACACTAGTATATCAATGCTATTTTAATGTGCATTTGTAATTACCAGTGAAGATGAAGAATATTTTATGTATATTGACCATACAAATGGCCATACAAACACAGATTTCCTCTTTTTTGAAGTGTCTGCTCATGTCACTTGGTCATTTTTCAATTGTCTTTACTTCCTTCATAATGAACTGATGGCCAAAGCTAATTATAGCCCTAGTGTAGAAGTCCTTTCAGGCCAATTACAGGATAATTAGATAAATAATTTTTTCTAGAAATAGTATAAGCCAAATTAAAACACAGAATAGATGCTATTAAATGTTGCTATTTAAAAATTTTTGTTCATTATATTCATTATATTAGCACCTTGTCCCAAGTATTAGCTCGTTTCCTTATCTTTTGCATAAAACTCAGACTTTGCTACTTCAGGGCTTTGGCATCACTCTCCATCAATCCAGATGGCTTCTGACTTCCTATTTCACCCTTGATTTGCCCTGAAAATTTGTCAATTCTGTACTCTTGGCCGGTTCCTCCTAGATGTGTTTCTTTGCCACTCCCTAGCTGTTCCTTTCAAATTTCCACTAAAAACTCTTTTTCACTATCAAAGTCCTTGACCAATATGGCCTTACTGTCAATTTTTTCTTATTGAAAAATAGAATGGAGAAAAAAATTAGTGGGAAAAAATACTAAGAGAAAAACTCATAAGATGTTAAAAGGGAAAATTTTGTATCACTTATTCAACTGTTGTGCCTGCTGCTCTTAATCACTTGAATGTCATTGTTTAGAACAGGAAATTCCCTCTGATCTTAGTACCAGGAATAGTTATGCTTTTGAGCAGCTGGTTTGTTTTACTTATGGACCTCATGAATCATTTAACCGATCATGCTCGCCTATCTCAGTTGGCTGCTAGAAATCTCAGATTTGTGGTCCATCTGTAGCAAGTGGATTGCATCTCAGGACATAGTTTCTGTGCATTAATTCCACTCTTATTTTTCATCATCTTTTTTTCTACTTATTTTTTCTATGCTTATTTTATTTTTCCTACTACTTATTGTCCATTTGCCCTGACTTTTTTAACTTAAAAAAGTAAAGTCATATATTTTGAAAACTGACGTAAAACTCTTTTTTTTCAGAATAAGATAGGTTACCTCTAAATATTAATACATAAACAATATCCTATTTTCTAAGAGAAAAAGAAAGAAAATTTGACTTATCCTAATGTCATAATTCATGTCTCTCACCTATCAAGGACTAAAGACTCCTAAAATTAATACATCTTGCACTCCAATCTTGTCCCCATTTGAAAATAGAGAAGACGATTTTCAAACAGTTAAGTGAATTGTCCAAGATCACAGACTGAATCAGTGACAAGTGTCTACAGTGGACCTTTGCTTCCTCACCCAGAACATTGTTTACGAGCCCAGCACTACACTTGCGCTTGGGTCATGACTGCTTGGGCTAGTTAATTACTTTGAGAATTCGACCAAAGAACACCATTCCATTGCAGCCACCTTGGGCTTTAGATCCATGGGAAGTTGGTCTAAGGTCATTACAAAGTTAATTGGTTTTGTTTTGTTTTGGTTTGGTTTTTGGAAAGGGTATGGTAGAACAAAAAATCCTTCACTTTTCCAAAATCTATAACTTAGAATTAGGAAAAATTACTGTGATTTTCTTCATCCTCACTGCTCAAAGAAAAGTGAGCAGTGATATCACAAAGGAAAATGCTACTATATTAATGAAAGCATTAACCTGGTATGTTAAAACATAGAGATGCTTAGGAAATTCAAAGTTAGGTCAAAACTGATTTGAGTTAGAGTTGTCAGAGGAAATTGAAATCCTAACTGAGTTAGGATTTAAGAGAAGGGTAGGACTTGAATTATTTAAGGCAGGTGAAAAAATCTTCCAGGAGATAGTGACGGCACAGAAGCAGGAATGAGGAGGCCATATTGAATATGAAGGAAGGACATCATTTGGCTAAAGTGAAGGGACTATTTTGGAGGTTGTGGGTTTAAATTGTATTTCTCATCTTCACAGGGCAAAGTAAAAGCCAAGGGAAATTTTTTATTTTTGTCCTCAGAGGTGACGGGAAATCACCATAGCTTCCTGAATAGGACAATAATGGGGTGACCTTTTTGTTGTTCAAGTCTACATCTGAGAGCAGAATGGGAGATAGTGTTGGAGGAATTGTGTTAGTTAGGATTGCCTCCCAGTGTCCCGTGAATGTTCAATTTAAGACTCATTGTACAGAAGAAACAGAGAAAATTTAATGATTGATTAGATAAAAGAAAAGTGGAAGCAGGATCATTCTAGAGCCTTACCTGTTGGCAACGAGGCAGTTTTGAGATGTTCAGAAAGCATTTGGAGACGTGAACTTTGGTACCTGACAAGACATTAGAACTAGAAGTGACTTTATGACAGTTTTAAATTATTCAGTTCAGAGGCTTAATTACTGAGTTTCACTTAATGTATACTACTACACCAGGCACTATAGAAAGTAAAGAAGAAAGATAAGATATAGTAAGGCAAGGCTTATGTACAAAGAGCTGTGCAAGTAGAGGTGAGGAACATAGACCTAACTCAGGAGCCAACTGAGGTATAACAAAAGTCTTAAGAATAGAAGAAACCTCTGCACAACTAAGGAAATAATCAACAGGGTGAAAAAGCAACCTACAGATTGGGGGGAAAGATTTGCAAACCATAATTCTGATAAGAGGTTATATCCTGAAATTTGTAAAGAACTCCTATAACTCAACAATTAAAAAAAAACCTGATTAAAACATGGACAAAGGACTCCAAAGAAGATACACAAATGGCTAAAATGCATATGAAAAGATACTCAACATCACTTACCAGAGAAATGCAAATCAAAGCCACATGAGATATAACCTCATGCTCATTAGGATAGCCACTATCAAAGAGAAAATAACAAGTGTTGTTGAATATGTGGAGAGACATTGCAAGCCTTGTGCACTGTTGGTGAGAATTTTTTCATTTCTGGTGTAGGTGCTATAGAAAATAGTATGGAAATTCCTCAAAAAATTAAAGATAGAATTACCCTACCAATCCCACTTCTGCATATAAATCCAAAAGAGTTGAAAAGAGGATCTCAAAGAGATATTTGTATTATTCACAACAGCCAAGAGGTGTAAGCACCTAAATGTCCATCAGGGGAGGAATGTATACAGAAAATGTGGTATATACTGACAATGGAATACTATTTGGCCTTAACAAAGAAAAAAATCCTGTCATATGCTACAACATGGATGAACTTTGAGAGTACTATGCTAAGTGAAATTAGTTAGGCACAAAAAGACAAATACTGCATGATTCCACTATGTGCATATAGTTAACACTACTGAACTGTACACTTTCAAATGGTAAACTTTATGTTATGTGGCTTTTACCATAATTTTTTTTTAAGAATAAAGTTCCAAGGATGTAAGCATTGAAAAAGAAATTTCTAGGGCCCAGAACTGAGCCTTGGAGAAGGTCATATTTGAAGGAACTCTTAGAAAACACAGTGGAAGAGCATGAGAGGTTGGGTAAAGAGCATTACACTCACTGAAGCCGAGAGAAGGGACGTGTTACAAGAAGAGCCAAATGCAAGAGTGATGGACAGGACATCGAGGAAGCAGAGGAATCACTACAGACCTTAGATGGGGCAGCTCCAACATTCCTTAATTGCTTCAATCCCCAGATATTTACTGAGCTCCAACTATGTACCAGGTGCTGTTCTAACAGGGAACAAATGGGGCAATGTCTCTCTCTCTCTCTCTCTCTCTCTCTCTCATTTGCAACCAATAAAGAGATGCCAGCTAGTGATAAGTACTATGAAGAAAAATAAGCAATCCAAGAAGGCTGGTGGGGGACACTATTTTGCTATTTTGGTTTTTCAAAATAGGGTGACCATGGGGACATCGGAGCAGAGACCTGAAGGAAGTCATGTGACTATAAGGGGAAGAGGGAAAAGCAAACACGAAGGCTTGAAACAGAAGCTCAGTCAGCCTTTTAGGAGCTGCGAAGGAGCGGCGAGGGGCCAGCGTAGCCGAGGCACAGTTTGAGAAGGAAGAGGGACAAGAGATGAGTTCTGAGAGGTGGCCGTTCGTCTGTGGCACCAGGGACCAATAATTAAAACAGTTTGCTAGGGAAATAAAGGAGAGAGGCAGTAAACTGGCATTGAACAGCTCGTTGGTGTCACAGAAGTTTTGTTGTTGTTTTCTTTTTGAAGAAAAGTGAGATGTAAACATTTTAGGGGAGAGAGAGGAAGAAATAGAGCTATAAAACAGGGGGGAATTATTATAAGAGAAAAATGCCTTCAACAAAAAAATAAAATCCGAAATAGAGTTAAATCTATTAGATCAGGGAACAGGAAGAACTGCCTTTCTCCAAAGATCCTGGAGAAAGATTCAAGAACAAAGCTGCCCGCTGTCGATGGCTGCCCGGCACCACTTCTTCCCAGCAAAAAGTCAGACAGTATAAATTTAACTCAGAGAGAGACAGATGGTCCTAGATGTCTGTAGGCATAGCTAGATATTTGAGGTGATTCATTACAGCCAAGTAAAGGAAGCTTTTTGTTGACTTAATGTTACTACAGGATCTTTACAAAAACCGATGCTTGGCTAGATACGGGTGTCATACGTTTGGTCATCATCCCAAGAAAAGGAGGAATGGTTTGATCTTCATTTTCCTTAAGGCTCCTGAAAAGATGGAAATCATCTTAAAAGAAATCTAAAACAAATACTTTATAATAATTTAGAAAGTTCATATACACATTAGAATACATTAGCAGTATGAGTTTTGGAGAAAATCATGCAAGATAAAACTGAAAAGCTCTAAAAACCACAACCGGACTAAATGTTGGAAAGATTTAAGTAACACCAAACCATACAGTTCAACATTAGGAATGTTATTTTAAACAATCTCAAGTTTATGGTTCCTCTGTCTTTAAAAGGTTTGCAGTAAACAAGGTACTTTGGATTTGTGTCAAACAGACCACACAATGTCTTGAAACTTAATGTGCACAGTTAGTGTCATTGACTTGAGCTCAGGCCCAGTACTGGAAACCATTAAAAAAAGCACAAAGAAAATGAAAAACAAATTAACAGCATAGTACCTTTCTGTAAACCATACGCAGTACCTACCAAGTATCCAAATAACTTTTTATGTAAGCTAACATCAGCCTTCACCTTCATTAACATTTTTTTAAATTGTGAAATATAGCCTCCCTACAAGAACATGTACAAAACACACATGTGTAGTTTAATGAATGATAATCATCACCCTCCTTTCACCTTCCCCTCTAGGTTAACTACCGTCCTGGATTTTATGTGAATCATTCTCTTGCCCTTCTTGAGTGTTTTCACCTATATGCATATCCTCGAATTGCACATTGTTTAGTGCCAGTGGCAGATGAGGGATCCTGTTTGACCTATACCTGGCATTAGCGTAGACTGACATTTAGATGTTCACCCTTCTAGTAGGTATGAAATTATACCTCATTGTGGTTTTAGTTTACATTTCCCAAGTTCTGAGTTTGGACATTTTATCATATGCTTATGGGACAGTTGGAATAGCTCTTCTGATAGTAACTTTGCCCATTGTTATATTGGCTGCTTGGTTTCTGTTCTTATTGGTTTCCAGGTGTTCTTTATATAATCCTGTGAATTGTATGTTTTACAGATATTTTCTCCTAGTTTTTGGCCTGCTTTTTCACTGAACAGCCAGCCATTCTTAATATTAACATAGCCAAAACTTACCAAATTTCCCCCTGTGGTTTTAGCGTTGTCTATTTGGTTGGGCTGGCTCTTGTCCTAGCAATAACTCAGTTTTTATAAATGTTTTATGTAGGCTACACATTGGTATATAGAATGTGTATTTTCAAACCATTAATTGTATTGTTCTTTAAAAGTCCATTAGATTAAGCTTAATGGTTCAGTTAAAATTTCTATGGCCTTACTAATTTTTGTCAATCTGATCAATTAGTATTTTAGAGAGTACTATAGTAGTAGATTTGTCAATTTTTCTTTGTACATCTGTCAACTTTTGATTTACATATTTTGAATATATATTATTTTGTGCATAAAGTTTAAATTTCCTTTATCTTTAGGGTGAATTAAAATTTTAACATTACATTGTGCTTCTATTTATCATTGCTTGTAGTCATCTTTGTCTAATATTAATATAGCTTCCCCAGATTTCTTTTGATTATTTGTCTGATATATCTTTTTCCATCCTTTGATTCTAAATATTTAGATACCTTTATGATGTATTTGGTCTATTATAAGTAATATATGGCTGGGTTTTTTTAAAATCCAGCCTGGCTATCTTTATATTTTACCTCCAAAGCAGCTTACTCCATTTATATTTATTGTGATTAATAATATAAAGCCATCTCTTGCTTAATGTCAATAGTCTGTTCCAAAAAACATCAGGTATTCTGCATGAAAACATTAACTGGGAGTCTATTTTCTGTTAGTTTAAATGAGAAAATGTATTATGGATAACAGAAAACGCATTCTATGTGAACCCTACCTCCCAACCAATTTTCTTAAGTAAAATACTTAAGCATAAATAAACCATGATATTAGGATGTAAAATGCTTAAAACATTGTTTTCCGATTACCAAACACATAAAGTCTGCATACATGCATGCATACTGTAAACATTATGTTTATAATATGGCAAAGCAAATAACAACAGCAATAAATAAATTTGTCAGAAAAAGTGCAATGAAATTTTTCAATAAAAAACAGGACGATTGCCTGTAATAAACTGTCACTTACTGAGTGAGGAGAAAACTTGATACTTGAAGAAAACTGAGAAAGGAGCAGGACTGACAGTAATTGTCACTGGTTGTGGAAAGTGAGATGGTAAAGGGTGATTTCAAGGAAACCATCCAACTCAGAAGCTGATGGAAATTCTCTGTCATTTGTCACTGCTGAAGATGCTCCTGAACAAGAAAGCCATGAGAAATTTTTAAAGGAAGTAACTAACCAACATTTAAAGATGAAAAAAATTGTAAAATGCAACTTTGTTTAAACTCCAATTATTGGCATTTGTTTTCTTCTTTCTTTAATATAATACTTTTTAGGGGTGTGTGTGTGTGTGTGTGTGAGAGAGAGAGAGAGAGAGACTCATCCATCACTAAGCAAAAGAAAAGGCTAAATATGAAGGCCCTATGGAAACATGCTCAGGACAAGCACACAGGGGCAGAGGGTGGTTCCCACTGAGCGTGAGCTGTGATGTCACAGGGGGCCAGCATCCCCTTTGCTGGAACTCTGCATGCTTTTCAGAAACTCTTCACATGATTCTGACGCTTTATCCATTGTGTTTGGGATGTAGCCTGGTACCTTTCCAGCACATCATTTCGTTAAAAATGCTTTGAGTATTTGGAATGTAATTAGCCATTGCTCCTGAATAACCACTGGGTGATAAAAAGGTCTATGGTGTTTGGTTATTAAGAAGAGGTGTTCTGGCCGGGCGTGGTGGCTCACGCCTGTAATCCTAGCACTCTGGGAGGCCGAGGTGGGCGGATCGTTTGAGCTCAGGAGTTCGAGACCAGCCTGAGCAAGAGCGAGACCCCATCTCTACTAAAAATAGAAAGAAATTATATGGACAGCTAAAAAAAATATATATATAGAAAAAATTAGCCGGGCATGGTGGTGCATGCCTGTAGTCCCAGCTGCTCGGGAGGCTGAGACAGGAGGATCGCTTGAGCCCAGGAGTTTGAGGTTGCTGTGAGCTAGGCTGATGCCACGGCACTCACTCTAGCCTGGGCAACAGAGTGAGACTCTGTCTCAAAAAAAAAAAAAAAAAAAAAAAAAGAAGAAGAGGTGTTCTGCTAGAAAGATATTAGCGGAAGAAAACTCTGCAATATATGCCTGTAGTTTAATTTACTTTCACAATCTTATTATTCTTTGTTCAATTGTGTCTCTATTCTCTGTTCCCCTCCCTGCCTGCTTCTTTCTTGTCTTCAAGTCCAAATCTGAGCTGGCTTATGATTATGAATGAGTAAGGAAGATATTAGACATCATTTTTCTCACTTTCAACCTTAAATTTGAGTCCGGCAAGTCACCTGGCTGTCCCCTTCCATGAGATGGGCTTCATTTGTCCTTTTCCATTGCACTGTGTTGCCTTTCGAAGTCCTGGTTTATTTGGAGGCCGCCTCTTGAGACTTCCCAGCTTTACCTGGCTTTAGCTCTCCTTCCCGCATCTGCGCCTCTGCCAAGGAGGTCTCAGTACCAAAGCCAGCCTTGCGGCTTGTGGCACCCAAGGCTTTGCTTTGGCTTTAGTTCTCACCTCTAAGCAGTCCTTACTTTTATACCAGCTCAGCAATGAATTTTGAAATTTTTTTTTAAATATTGAGTATTTCACTTGTTACTATAAAGAAGGCTGCTCAGCGCATCCAATCTGCCCACACTGCACCCCTTTTGACATCTTTATTGTTACCCACACCCAAGGAGTGAAAAGACTGCCAATTAACTTCTCAATTTATGCTAAATTAATCCAGAAAATAAACTATCAGACCAAAAATTTCTATAATGTTTTAATGTGGCAAAATGCAACTTAAATTGTAAAATTGAGGTGAATTGTGTATTCAACTGTCACAGAGGGCTTGTGTGCTTAGCGAGGCAGGTTGCTCACCAAATTTAGCAGGTTTGCTGAGTTCCAATAGGGCCGTTACTATTTTGGGATATCTGTAAAGAAACGTTACACCATTTTTGTTAAAAATAGCATTCTTATGGGCATAGGAAAAAGGCTGGAAAAAACAGGGGTTGTCTCTGGGTGATGGGAATTGTGGCTGAGTAGTATTTTATTTCT
Organism: Eulemur rufifrons; assembly: GCF_041146395.1. NCBI lineage: Eukaryota > Metazoa > Chordata > Mammalia > Primates > Lemuridae > Eulemur > Eulemur rufifrons. The sequence continues at coordinate 45,667,442 of NC_090997.1, forward strand.
GCTTACTTTTTTCCTAAAAGGTTTATAATAAACGTGTTTTATTTTTGTAAAAAGAGAAATATCAATAAGGTTTTCAGGCTATGAAATATAGCATTTAGGGACATAGAGGAAGTGACTGCCCAAGGACTTCAGAAGGCCAGTGCTTTGCTATAGATACCGTGGTGCAGACAGGTGCCTTTGATCAGAAGGGGGCAAAAAAAATGATTAAATGATTTCTGGTAGTAAATGGCGTGGAAAGGTTTAAGTATAGCAAACATGGCAGAAGAATGGTTTCTAAATGTTATAGGCCTAACTAAGCATGTAGGAAAATGTATTCCTTTAACTTACAATAAAATGACACAACTAGAAGATGTAAAATGAAAGAAGTTCTTTTGAAGTTTGACAATGGAAAAAAGCACTTCCTGAAATTGCCTAAGATTAGACAAATACATTTAAATTTTAATCAGGATGATTAATCAGCCCAATTTTCCACACACACAGGGAGGTACAAGGAGAAAAGCAGGCTCCTTGCTAAGGATGCCCATGCTCATGTCAGCAGAGAAGTTTCCTCACGTGAGCCATCCATTCTATAAGCAAATATTCTTGAGAGCCTACTATGTGCCGAGTACTATGGTAGATCCCGGGATCCACCAACTAAGTATATTATTTATGTTCTCAAGAATTGTAAGCTCTTTTTAGGAAGACAGATTTGTACATGTATTGCGGTGTAACATGATAGAAGCGTGTGCATTGAGAACTAAGTCCCTCATGGCTTCCCCACAGTACAGTGTCCTCTCCTATCTCCCAGCCACGCTATTAAGGGACCTGCTTCCAGTCTTGGTATCTGACCTATATTCCCTAGTCCAGATTCATGGGTTCAATTTTACTTGGTATGCATTTACTGAAAGCAAAGGAAACAAGCCCAATCACCTATTGTTTAAACAAGAGGCCTTAACCACATTTACATTAGCAGAGACAGAGTTCCAGTTTGTGGGGGAATAGTCATGTCCAAGCCCTGACCTCCCAAACACAGTCATTGATGGTTAAAATACTGGGCCACCAAATGCAGCCAAGAAAAAGAACTCAGACACTGGTGTTTTGAAGTTGAGGACATACAGATCGACGACCTCTGATCCAGAAATTTTCAGAAACTGCTTTAATTTTATGGTGTCTGGAGAACTGAAAAGCTGTAACTCAAATGGGAGCTGGGTGTTTATTCAAGAGTACAGGCATGGGATACGAGTGCTCCTGTTTCCAAAGCAGCTTGAAGAAGTGAATGCGGGACAATAGCATGGAGTCAGAGTGTGATGGGGAAGAAGCCGGAGACTTGTCAGGCTTCGTGGCCTGTGCTTCCTAGGGCCTCTTCTAGAGAACCTGCCCCACCAATGGGCCTTGGATAGAGCACCCCAAAGGGGACATCCCCATGGAAAAAGCAGGCTGATCAGATATTCAGGAGAAGAGTTTGAATTCACACTATGACAATTCACACAATCACAACTGTGCTAAAGCAGAGGTCATGATATAGAGTTGGGGCTGTGGGCTGATTGCATCATGGGCAAAACGAATAAGAGAGGAAGCTAACCAAAAAAGCGAGAATAGACACATGAGAGAGAAGCAGAGAGATAGAGAGAGAGAGAGATTGTATGGCCCTGAGACATGAGAAAAGCGTTGGTTTTTCACTGCAGTCTCTGAATCCATTCATATCCATGAGATGACCTGACATTAATAAGAGCCCCCTCTTTACTTAAACTAGCTTGGGTGTGTTTTTTTCCCTTTGAATTCTAAAGAGCCTTGACTGAGATAAGTCAGAATACAGTTGAGCAGAACCATTTTATGACTTGTCATAAGTAATATACAAATGCTTCAGTGGGTACAAGCTCTATTAATGAAAACCAATGGAATACTGCAAAGCAAATGGAGAAAAATGCACTGCTGGCTACCATAATATCTAAACACGAGAGGGCAAAACGGATTTCATGTTTAACTTGAAATTCAATGGGAAACCAAGACATGTGCCATAAGGGACATTTTAAGTCCTCATCCTCAATGGAAATAACAGCTTGAGTGCCTTGATTGACTACTGGTCTCAAAAATGTTATGAAATCAGGCCCTCCCAAGAACAGCAGTAGTGATTTTAATTTAAGAGTAATTCATAACTCAAGACAACAAGCTAAGGCTTCAAGACAGGCTTCTGGATTTTCCAAATCATGGTATAATCTAACGGACTGAACCCATCAGCTTTTGTTTTCTATGTGGCAATATCAGCACAGTGTTTTGTGCCTGAGTCACAAATGCATTTACACAATCTTTGTCGATACTTACAAGTCATCTATTAAATGGTAATGGTCTATTCCTCCAATAAAGACAGATTATTCTTTCGCTTAGGAGATAAACCTATAAACTGGTTTCTTGTCTACAGCACTCATCCATTATAGATCTTGTGCCTCCTGAAAGATGAATAATTATAGTCCCTGAGGAGATTTGCTATATATAGCGCTGTGGTAGTCATCAAATTGGAGGGAGGGCTGATAGGTGTGGGCAACAATGATAAAACGAACAGCCCTCTTGTCTGCCAGGCTGCAGAGTAAATCGGTGAGAACAGCCCTCATTACCGCAAGTTGAGTGGGAATGTGTGGCGTCCAATTTCTGGGCATGTACTCTTTCTCTCTGTGATAAAATAAATACGATACTATAAAAACTTACTTATCATAAATAAATTCATCGAATGAGTAAGAAAACGAAAGATCATGTGTGACTTATGGATAAGTACTTTGGGGGCTCTATTTTTTATAAATAGCCTGCCCTTTGAAATAAAATAGCCATATTATTTTTTGCCACACTAGAAGTCTATATTCCTTGGGGGAAAATGGCAGATCAGAAATCAGAATCTAACAAGCTGTGCATAATAAATGTGTAGCATATGTTACGGCTGAATTCATTCCTACTGTTTGCAGCATATACATTCTACCTAGAATTGTGCAGAAGTGCTTGTTATCTTGATGACACCGAAGCAAGGAAAGAAGATGACATGAAGAATGCCATATATAGCTCAAGATATTGCCCCCTGGGACAATGTCAGGATTCCTGGCAATAAATCCATGGGAATAAATTCAACAATCACTAGGGTTTAAAATTACCATATTCCAATTATAGATTGTTCATACCAATCCCATAGGTCCTGTGGATTAATTTTATGAATTGTGTTGATTTCATTATAATGCACATCCTTTACAAAATGCAGATTATAAATGACTTGAGCCTCCTGTTAATTCAATGTATTCTTTGGATGATCTGTCTTAACAATTCTTACTAGTAAAGCAAATCCTTCTCTCTATAGCTTCAAAATTTCCAGTTTCTTCTCTTTAAAGTGTCTACATGATTTATGTTCTTTGCCTTCGTTCAACAAATATTTATTGACTGCCAACTCTATGTATAACATTATGCCAGACACTTAAGAGACATGTAAAGATGTATAATACATGCTCCTAGCCCTCTAGAAAGGTAATCTTTTTCAGGACAATAAGACATACACACATGAAAGGTGAAATATCAATACAGAAATTAAAATAATGCAAGATGGTAAAAGAGATATCTCAAAGCAATACATTTTGAAATGTCAAGTAACAGGTATAGACAAAAAATAAAAGAGGAAAATGGAAGAAGCAGTAATACTTCAGTGCTCTGTGGTCAGAAAAAGCTTCCTGGAAAAGGAGCAGAGAAGATTTGAACAGTCTTAAAGGAGGAAGTCTGGGCATGGACAAGGGCACGAGTGCATATGCAGGGGTGGGCAAGGCACGGTGTTTTGGGGAAATTGACACTTCTCAAACTCAGAGAGGCTCAACCGTGGTGTGGGAGAACAAGCAGGAGAGTGAGCTGAGGACGGTTTATAGAGCATCTTGTCTAGTAGTCTTTGCTTTATCTTAAAGGTAATGGGCATCCATGAAAGGTTTTATTATTAAATCAACTTTATTGAGATCTAATTTATATACAATCAAATGCATCCATTTCATTTTGCTTTTTAAATTTATTTTTAATTGACAAAAATTGCATATATTTATGGTATACAATATGATGTTTTTAAATATGTATACATTATGGAATGACTAAATCAACATAATTAACACATGCATTACCTCACATATTTATCATTTTTTATGGTGAAAACACTTAAAATCTACTCTCTTAGCAATTGTTTAAGAATAAAATTCATTGTTATTAACTATAGTCACCATGTAATACAATAAGTCTCTTGAACTGATTCCTCCTGTCTAACTGAAATTTTGTATCGTTTGATCAACATCTCCCCAATCCCATCCCCCCTCCCCAGCCCCTGGTAACCATGATTCTACTTTCTGTTTCATTTCTGTGACTTCCACTTTTTCAGATTCCACACATAAGTGAAATGTACACATTTTGCATGTACCACTAGGTGAGCTTTAGCAAATGGACACATACATTCAAGTAACCACCACTGCAATCAGAATATAGAACCTTTCCGCCACTCCAGAAAGTTCTTTCCTGACCCCGTGCACTAAATCTCTCCCAAACCCCTTCATTCACTCACCACTGTGCACTGCTTACCCATCACTTGGCATTTTGAATAGCTCTAGATTTAAGCTAAAGTATTTTGAAGTTGCTTTATTATATTTCATGCAGCTGTAAACACTTTCAAGCAGAAAGATTTTTTAAAGTTTTATGAATAATTTTCTTGAGACTGAGTCTCAAAATTGCTATCACTGGGTCTAAGTGTAAGATACACCCTAGATTTTACCCCCTAGATTTTGAGTGTGGTATGGAGTCTGATGTCATAGTTCTACCTTGCTGCGACTCCCAGCTTTGCAGGGGACATGCTAGGTTTCTGAATTGGTTTTAATATCAGCATCAACAAGCCCATTTAAGACATCGGGTTAAATATGCCAGATTGATCAAACATTTACGTTTTCTCTCACTCTCAAGAGCCTGATAAAATGAAAATAAATGAATAAAAACATATATATTTATACACAAGGATAAAGAGAATGAGGGCTAAGGTATCAGCAGACAAGAAATTTTAACACATCTTGGGAGGGCAGGAGGCAGATAGAACGGTAGTAACTGACTTAGAAGAGGAAGTCATCTTTGAAAGAGCCTCAGAGATGAGTAACCACTTTATCCATAGAATCTCTGAGATTCTCAGACTATCAATCAGATAACTGCAGAAAGAAGGAATGAGGCATGGAGTTAGAAAATGGGATTGGCTGAAAGTATGCATGTATGGCCTGGCTAGACCCCCAGCTCTCTCCCACATTACTCTGCAGCAAACATGTACCACCTACCCACTCCACCCTCTGCTCCAAGCAGGAGAGGGGAGATTTACTTTCTTGAGACCTCAAAAGAAGGCACTGGTGGTGAGTGCCTGTAGTCCCAGCTACTCGGGAGACTGCAGCAGGAGGATCCCTTGAGCCCAGGAGTTGGAGAAGATAGTGAGCTATGATGATGTCACCACACTCCAGCCTGGGCGACAGAGCTAGACTCTGTCGGAAAAAAAAAAAAAGAAGAAGAAGAAGAAGAAAAGAAAAAAATGAACAGAAAGTTTTCAAAAAAACACCAGAAAGTACCCTTAAAAATTAAAAATTAGATAGAATCAAGATACTCTCCCAGAAAATAAAGCAAAAAGGCAAAGAGGTAGAAAACAAAAAGAAACAAAAGATATCAAGGTTTCAAACTAGAAAGGACATCTGAGTTCCAAAAAGAGCAAAGAGACAAAAAGACAAAATAAGAGTAAGAAAATTATCAAAGAAATACTTTAAGAAAATTGTGTGACTATCTAGGTGGAAAGGACAGCTCAGTAAATTGCAAACAGACTCATCATAAGACACATTGTAAATTCCAGTATACCAGAGATAAGGAGAAGATTAATAATAGTTTTTAAAAGGCTTTTAGACAGAAAAATAAAGCCATACACAAGGGAACATGGATTAGATTTTTCAATAGCTACACTGGATACCAGAGAACAATAGAGCAATATCCTCAAAATTCAGAAGGAAAATTATTTATAAACTTGAAATGTTTACCTAGACAAACTATGAGTCAAACCTCAGAGTAAAAGGAAGACATTTTCAGAAAGGCAAGGTCTCAAAAATTGTCCTCCCATGCACCTTTTCTTACAAAACAACTGAAGGATGTTTTCCACATAAATAAGGAAAATTATCAAGATAGTGAAAGACACAGAATTCAGAAAATGTGGGAATTCAACAGGAAGGTAGTAAATGGAATTTCGAAGATGATGTTGAAGGGAGGTTCCCTTGTTTCAGCTGGGGGTGGGAGGAAGGAGCACCAATGGTTCTGGGAGGGGGTTTCTGGGGGAAAAAATGGAATTGATAGACTTTCTAAAATGCTTTAAAGAAAATTGTGTAAGGGGAAAAAAAGAGGCAATTAATAAATTCAGGTTGAGTTTACCTCAAGTGCAAGTTGGAAATGAAAGTGAAATAACAAGGTGAAGGAGGCTTTAAATACATAGGTCTGAAATGAGCAGGGAGTGGCAGTAACGTGACATGCAGATGTGTAAATGCATACAGGCAAGTGAGTGTGTGTGTGCGTATGTGCATGTATGTGTGCGTGCACATATGTGTGCATGAGTGCATGTGTGTGCGTGCATGTGTGTGTGTGTATGTGTGCATACGTGTGTGTGTGGGTGTGTGTGTGTGTGTTGCAGGGGCAGAAGGTGAAGACATAAGAAGAAGGAAGAATTATATTTTATCTAGAGGTCCTGTCACTGACATAAACCTCAAGCTGCTTTATGGAAATATCCTTCAGATGATTACAGAATCTGTTTCTTTGTTTTTCCAGTCCGGTGTGAAGTAAGAGCTCTCTGCTAACTCTGCCAGGCGGCCTGCAGTTTGCTGTATCTTCTTGGGAGTCAGCATTTCCCGTGTGCAGCCCTCCCCACAGCGCAGCTCTTGACTTGTGCCTTGAGGAATTTCGTAGTGTTGTGAAGTCTGTTGATATGAAAGACTTTCCTGGTGTCCATATGATAACCTGTGTGCCGAAGTCTGTTGTCAGATGCTTGAGTTGTGTAAAGCAGACTGTGTAGATTACGTCTCAAACACTACCTTGTAAAGCCTCCATGTGGTGCTGCCACCTGTTAAAAGAGTTTCAGCAAAGAGCACGGGAGACAGGGAGGCTTCCTGCTGATTTTGAGAAGGCAGACGACTCCCTGCCTTTTAAAAGTCTGGGTGGAAGCCGCAGTGGGAATGCTATTCTGCAAAAATGTTTCCTTTTTTTTCACTTCCTTGACTATCATTACTGATCATTGTTATTTGCCATTAAGATCTGAGACACAGAAAAAAAAAATCTTTAAAATATTCTTTATTTCACACAGCATAATCTTACAGGAATGATGGTGATTACATCAGAATGGAGGTGGAATAGCAGCCCAGCCAAAAAGAACAGACAAGGATGTCAGTGGTACCAGACCATCCCCACCCCACTGAGGGGGATCCTAAAAGGGGGGTGTCCATTGGGCAGTGGCCCCTGGAGCCTGGGCTCAGGGACCTAGGTTCAGATCCTGGCTGTAAACTCAGGCAAGTGATTGACAGGTCTATAAAATAAAGGTAATTATTCATATCATGGGATTGTGTCAAAGATTGCATAAGTTAAAGACTTTAAATGAAAAGAATTGTAAGAGTATTTAATACAAGGTATTATTATTATCTGTATCATAATAATGCATATATAATTAACATGATTATAATACATAATTATTTGATACATTTTAAATGTAACATATATATAAAATATCCTTCCAATTTTCAGTGTTACTTTGATACATTGTTCCTAACATGTAGACAATTAAGCTGTTGTTGACATAAAACTGGAATCACTAAGGTGACAGTTCTCCCATTATTCATCTGGTACAAAGACCAGCTTCTCAGTTGACACAGCTGCTAAGCAGCGAAAAGAGCCCTGATATTCTTAGGATCCAGGACCAGGTGTCTTAACTCTGCCATTTCTCACTCTGCATCCTTGGTCAGGTCGTTGTTCCCTCTCTAAGCCTGAGTCTTCGCATCTGTACAAGGAAGGGGTTGGATGGATGGTCTCTAAGGTTCTCTACCTACTCAGAAATTCTGTTTCTCATATAAGGCATTTGGGTTAGGCATAGGGATAGTCAGCAACTATGTTAGTTATCTATTACTGCATAACAAATTACCCCCCAAATTAGCAGCTTAAGCAACATCTATTATCTTGCCGCTTCTGTGGGTCAGGAACCCAGGCTCTGCTTTGCTGGAGGCCTCTGACTCAGGATCTCTCACAAGGCTTTGATCAACCTCTGGACCAGGGCTGCAGTCATCTCAGGGTTCAACAGGGTCGGGGGTGGGAAGAGGGATCCACTTCTGAGCTCACACATTTGACAAAATTCAGTTCCTCGGGAGTTGCTGGATTGGGGGTCTCAGATCCTTGCTGGTTGCTGGCCAGAGACATCCATTCCTTGCACATGGGCTTCTCTATAGGGCTACTCAAAACATGACAGCTGGCTTTCCCCATAGTGAGGGCTCTGAGAGAGAGAAAGAGAGAGGTGCCCAAAATAGGATCCACAGTCTTTCTGTAACCAAATCTCAGAAGGGACAGCCTATTGCTTCTGCCAAATTCTATTCATTAGAGGCGAGTTAACAAGTCTAGCTCACATTCCAGGGGAAGGGATGACACAAGGCCATGTGTTGTGGGAGGCAGGGGTGTGGGGGGCATCTTAAATCTGCCAACCATGACGACTTAGGGAGAATCATCAGGATGTTGCCTCATAGTTGGAACCATGATATGTTTATCCACTGCAAATATTATGCATCGCCTTCCACAACAATGCCTTGTGCTATGTACTCTGAGGTAGCAAAGACAACAGCTAAGAAGGTCCTCGTCCCCATCTAGTCACATTTGTGCTCAATAAAGTGAGGATGGGAGGCTATCAGAACCACCTGGGGCTGCTTGTCCACTCTGTGTGCCCACAAGAACCCTCCACACAGTGATTCTAATTTTCTTTCCTGCTAAGAGCTACTACTAAGAGAAAGGTTGAGACTGGTACTCAAAGGGATAAGACTGTAAAGGGGTTCTCCTGCTCCCAGACCCCGAAGTGCTCCACCAATGGCTGTTTCTGAGAGATGTTATTAGTAGCAGCAAATGCCATACAATGCCAGGTTCCAATAAGAAGCAAGAAGACAGCTGCTTCTGTACCAAACCCTCCCTATTGCATTTTCTTCTTTCATAGTTTTCTATGCCCATTTCTCCCACCAGACAAAAATCCCCATTGAGGGCAGTGTCTCTGTCATGCCTATATCTCCCCACCCTCAAGTCTCCAAGTCTCCCCTTTCCAGTCAATCTCCCCCAATTTAGTTTCACATTTTGCATGTGGTACATGCTCAACAAATTGTTGTTAGCCTAAAAAGTAAAATAAAATGAGGCCAGGCGCAGTGGCTCATGCCTGTAATCCTAGCACTCTGGGAGGCTGAGGCGGGAGGATTGTTTGAGCTCAGGAGTTTGAGACCAGCCTGAGCAAGAGCGAGACCCCCGTCTCTACTAAAAAATAGAAAGAAATTAGGTGGACAACTAAAAATATATAGAAAAAATTAGCCGGGCATGGTGGCGCATGCCTGTAGTCCCAGCTACTCGGGAGTCTGAGGCAGGAGGCTTACTTGAGCCCAGGAGTTTGAGGTTGCTGTGAGCTAGGCTGACGCCACAGCACTCTAGCCCGGGCAACAGAGTGAGACTCTGTTTCAAAAAAAAAAAGTAAAATAAAAGGAGATACTAAGTGCTACAAGAGTTCAGAGGAAGCAATAGACTTAACTAAGAATATTATTTGAAGTTTTTTCCAAGAAAGAGATAGAATTTATATTTGATTTCCTTTGAAATTAATTTTTTTTAAGTTTTGTCCAATCCAACAAGACTGCCCCCTACTCCAGAAGCCAATCATGAGTAGTAGGTCACCCATCACTTCTGTTTTACTTGGCTACAAACCAGAGGTTCCCATGACCCCTTTATGGGGGTTGATTAATTTGCTAGAGGCTCACAGATCTCAGGGAAACACTCATGTTCACCAGCGAGTGCGGCCCCTGTTGGTGAGAGGGCGGCATAGCTCTGAGGTGAGCCCTTGTGTGAGACACGGTGGGGCAGGGGGTGGGGGGCATGGGGTGAGGGCTGCTTCAGTTTTAATCATCCATGGCCTCAGGACTTTTTGGCCTCCTTTTATCCTTCTTGATGCCAGGTCTGAAGGGAAAAATGGTGTCTTCATACAGCTGACTACTGAGTGTTGAGGGGCATGTATTACCAGTAATAAAAGGGCTCTGCATGGCACAAATATCCCTGAATGAGTCCAATAGTGTCCTCCAAACATCCACATCCACTCAGAACCTCAGAATGTGACTTTATTTGGAAACAAGATCTTTCCAGATGCACTTAGTTAAGGATCTTGTAGTGGGCCCTGAATCCAATGACTGGTGCCCTATGATAAGGAGAGGACACAGACACATAAAGACATGTGAAGACAGAGGCAGACTGGAGTTATGCCTGCTCTGATGTTTATCAGAAATATATATTTTGGTCTTCCTCCCCAGTTCCTGGCACAGAGCTTCTAACACCCCTATAATTTCCTTAACAATAAGGGTGCTAGGAGAATCTCGTGTTCTAATATTCAGTCTCTGACCCTGGTTCCTGGCAAAGCTCCTCCTAACCCTTTGGAATTTCCTGGGCCATGGGAGTACCTTTTGTTCTAATATTCTAGTCTCTTCATAGGTTCCTGAGTGGCGGCTGTCCCCAGAAAGACCAAGCCATGGTTAAACGCTTAGGATTTTCAGCTCCATCACCTATCCACCAGGAAAGGGAGAGAGACTGGAGATTAACAATCCATCATGCCTGTATGATGAAGCTGCCATGAAAATCACTGCACTACAGGGTTTGGAGAGCTTCCAGGTTGGTGAACACATCCATGTGCTGGGCGGGTGGCACACCCCAAGTCCACAGGGACAGAAGCCAAGTAGAACAGAAGTTGTGGGTGAACTGCTACTTGTGATTGACTTCTGGCGGGGGGCAATCTTGTTGGATTGAGCCCTTAACCTGGGGGATCTGATGCTATCTCCTGGTAGATAGTGTCAGAATTTAGTTAAATTGTAGGACACCCAGCTGGCATGGGGAAAACCCCCACACATCTGGTCGTAGAAGTGTTCTGTGCTGAATGTGTGAGAATAGGAGAAACAGTTTGTTTTTTTCTGTCCCTTAGACCTCCATAAGCCAAGACATTCCTGGAGCCACCAGAAGCTGGAAGAGGCAAGGAGGGACTTCCCCCAGGGTCTTTGGAGAGAGTACAGCTTTGCCAACACCTTGATTTCAGATTTCTGGCCTCCAGAACTGTGAGAGAAGAATTTTGTATTGTTTTAAGCCACCAAATTTGTAGTGCTAGATCAGCTCTGAGTTTGAACCTCTGCTTTGTTTCTTACTACCTATGAAATCTTAAGTGACTCTGTAACTTTCTAATCTCCAAAATTGGGATAGTAATAATAACTGCCTTACATTGTTTAATAGTAATAACTGTGAAAGTTGATGCAGTAATGTTCACCGGGCACAGGAATATGTGCTTAACACATAGCTTAATAAATGTTAATTGCCATCATTATTATCATATCATGAGCTAGGACACGGTATTAGCAGAAGAAAGTCAAATTATTTTTGGAGCTATTCTTATATATGTGAACAAGAAGGAGACTGCTTGATTGGATTAGAGAATCCTGCAGGGGCAAGGCCCTTCTGGGCTCAATAATGAGACTTTTCTTCTTTGGTCCCTTCTCTGTTCCTTTGAAATTCAATCAGTTGAAGTACAAATGTACATATATTCACTTTTACAAACTGAGATTTTGCAATAATTGATGACTGGGGAAGCTATTGGCTTTATATATAAAATAATTATTAAGTATATACACACTTAATGGGTGCGGTGCACACTGTCTGCGGGTGGACACACTTGAAGCTCTGACTCAGGTGGGGCAAAGGGAATAGACGTAACCTAAACATTTGTACCCCTGTAATATGCTGAAATAAAAAAAATTAAAAAATATTAATTATTATTAAGAACTTTCAAATAGGAAAATAGAAACCATCATTTCATATAATGAGAATGTGTTAGCCAGCTCATGTTAGAAAGAACATAATTTTATTCTTGAGGCAACATATTTATAAAAATTAAAATATAAAAACAGGTTGACTACAGAGCTGCACTGTCCAGTACAGCAGCCACTAGCTACGTGATTCTACTGAAAACTTGAAATGTAGCTGGTCTGTGTAGAGATGTGAGGCACAGCTTCATACCAAAAAAAAAAAAAAAAAGAATTTAAAATATCCCACTGATAACTTTCATATTGATTACATAATGAATGATACATTGAAATGATAATTTTTTGGATGTGTTGAGTTAAATAAAATGTGTTACTAAAATAAATTTCACGTGTTTCTTTTTACTTTTTCAATGTGGCTATTAGAAAATTGTAAATAGCACACTCGTCTTGCATTTGCATTTCCTGCTATTTCTCTACTGGATGCCGTGGCACTACATGGTGAGAGGCAGCAGCCCCTTCCATGTATTCATTCATATCTTTATTCTACCATCACCAGCTCTTCATGCTGGGAATGCTAAGATAAACACGACAGCCCCTGTCCACATCCCTGGGTTCAGAGTTCCTTAAATTCAGGTAGGATGTGTGGAGACAGCAGGCGAATTCCTGCGTGCTGAACTGGAGAGCCAGCCTTGGGCCCATCCTGGGTCTAGGGCCTGGCTGCTGCAGGCCTCACGCCACGTGCTCTTCAACCTCCTTGCAGCCATCCCTGTCTTCCTACCTCACTCCTCTCCCTCTGCTTATCTCTTTTCTCGAGGGAACTGGATGCTCAGGTTCACACACAGGACCACACACGAAGAGCTCACCTGCATCCTTCTCTAAGCCACCCCAAAGAGCTGGCTTCCTAAGAGGCTAGTCCTACATGTCTGGATTCTTTACTAAAAAGCAACAGAGTGGGTCCTTTGTTTGAGGGCTTGTTTTATGTTTTTCTTAAGAGAAACTATTCCAGACAAATACAGACATCAATAATTCTCTGCCTCCCCTCTCTCTCCCTTCCTCTCCTCCCTCCCATCTTCATTCCTCTTGACTCTTTACAAAATTCCATAATCCCCCAGCTTTACCCCTGTCAGTATCTAATAACATAACATCACACGAGAAAGTGATCTTTCACGCCTGCATCTGCCCTGGCACAATTTAGTCCCTACCCTGTAGTTCTCACAGTGGAGAAAACCGGCTGCCACATCAAGCTAAGGCTCTCCCATATGTTCCCGTGTGGGTAAGGAACTAGCCTTTCTTCCTTTTTCCATCAAATAAATACAATTCTTTTAATGTTTCTTTGGTTTTGGGGGGTTTGTTTTTGCTTCCTTATATCCTTATATTATTCTAATTAGGTTTTGAGGCAATCAATTATTTCATGTATTTTTAAGATTCTTATTTTCTAATATTTGTTTATGTTGGTCTTTTTAGACACCTCCCTCCCCGCCCACAGGTCTTAGTATTCCATTAAATAAATGAAAACACTGCTTTAAAGTACGGAACATAGAATGAACAAAGAACCCTTGGTTTCCACTTGCTGTATTTTTGTTTGTCCTCGCACCGTATTCCCTGTCATAGTAACAGGACTACGTTATTGATTCGTGTTCAACTTGCAGGCCACCCCGTTATCCCTGTCTGTCATTCTCGTATTCTCTGCAATTCCCAACAGAGTATTTCATTTCACTGTCTTTTCCGTTATTCTATAGTTTTTCCTCTTGGATTCCATGCTACTTGTTTTAAAATTGGCAAAGAAAAAAATATTAAGAATGGTTGCTTTTAGATAGTAAGTGAAATTGTGTACGATGGGAGCTCTGGTCTTTTTTATTTCTTAGCTTATCTTATTCCCCAAAGTGAAAAATGCACCTGCTACTTAAACCATAATTCTTTTGGCAGTGGTTTCTTGGTCAGAATCAAATTTCCTTTGCCGTCAAAATAGCAAATACGTCAAGAGTGTTGTTTCATTCTATATATTGAATTATGGAATACCCATAATATTTCCTGGCCCTGAAGATTTCTTAATGTTTGCAGTATCTAGTTCCAGAACACTATTGTTTCCTGACAACTCAGCTAAAGAAATATAAAGGGCATGTGAATTTGGAGCCAGAAAAACACATTTTTATGCACTGTTTTTATTTTTAGCATATTGAAACATAAGGCCAATTTTGAGGTTGTAGCTTACAGTAAGTAAAAATGTAATTGATAATTAAAATAACTTTTGTCAGCTAATAAGAGTTTATAAATCAAAAGTAAATTACAGGGATATTAAAACCACATATAAAATAAAAAATAAATTTTAAAAAATAAAGTGAGAAAGAAGTAAAACCCAAGGCTTTAAATCTCTTAATAACCCTTATTGGAATGTCCTAACTCTAAAAAAGAATACATTTCCATTACAGAAAATGTGACCATGTAGATAAATGCACAAAGAAGAAATAAAATTATTTTAGTGGGTTTTTATTTCTTATGTTTTTAATTTCTGAGATTTTTAAATGTCTAAGTATCCTTCTTGCTCTTATTTCTCATTTTCACGGTAACCTGCTCTTTTTTTATGAATGCCATATATTCTTGATACTCAAGGAGATGCTGCCTGGATTTCTTTTCATTCTCTTAAACGTCCACCATTCATTCTCTTTCTCTGAAGCAACTACCCTGATTATCCAGCTAGATCTCCTTCTGTACGAACTCCTGTTTCTCCCCAAATGCCTAGTCATTTTCTGATGATTGTGCATATTTACAGGTTTCAATGCTAGTAGTAGGTGATTTGGAGTGGACCCCTCCAATAACTGGTTAATTTCTGCTAGTGGCCCACCATGAAGTTTATTTTCCCAGGAATGCAGGCCCTCCATCATCTCTCTCACTGCCTCCCAAAGCAGGCAAAATCTGGGGTCAGATCACACAGCCCAAGCTCCAATCACGGCTCTGTTCCTGCCAGCTTCCATGCAACTCTGATACAAAATTAGGGAATCCATAATGTGCAGCAGAAGGTAGAAGCAGGGTCATCCAATTTAACAAGCTATTAATTTACCTTCTCCCACAAAGTGAACTTGTGAGAGCCCCAGAAAAGCTAAAATTCTGTCATGGTGCAATAAATAAAAACGTTATCAGTCAGATATACTTTTAAGGAGAAACTAGAAATTTGACTACGAGGTGGAGACCAGTACTTCACCTCACATTCTCCAATCATCATGCCCTTGTATGAAGTGCAATTAATTGGCACCAGAAACTCAAAAGAAAAATGTGTGTACTTGCCAGGAAGCCTTGTCCACCTTGACCCCTCATACCAAGAACAGAGGTAAAATCCGGTACTACCAAAGATGGTGTTGACATGAAGCTCTATGTCACAGGGGAGAGAGAAATAGAAATTTTAGTTACATGGACAAATAATTTAATCAAATTGGCAGCAAACACCCAGGAGACTACATATTCACTTTCCAACTGTATTTTTGTCAAAAGTACAAAAACCTCATGTCCCAAACCTTTGTGTTTCTCCTGTATCTGTCCTCTCTCTGAAGATATACTGCATTATCTTTTATTGTATTGTTACCCTAACTCCACTTCCCCCTGATCTCTGTTCCCATTCTGATTTTAGCTTTTGAAGAAACCTAAAGCAAAGCTTGCTTTGGCCTGGCAGACGCAGAGCGTGGGTTAGGAATCTGACACATTTGGGTTCCCATAGCAGCTTCACCCCTTACAAATTGCATGACCTTAAGAAATTACCTAACACTTTCAATTTCCCCACCTGTAAAATGTTAATGACAATGCCCAGGTATGGACAACACATTACCAAAGTACCAAGAGTAGGGGCCCAATTAGTGATAGGATAAGTATGAATCCTCTAGTTTTTTAACTGGAACCTTTGGAAATTGGAGAATTCCACACGTTCCTTTCATGTACAATACCCCGCATGGGTGCTGGGAAGAACACAAAACCTCCAGGGTAATCACACACCTGCTCTCAAGGCAAGGACATAAGCCCAGCCTGATCAAAATGGAGCTCTGAATAGAGTTGGAATAAAAGTTCCTTTTGCAGAGACAGGTCTCCGGGAGACAATCCCGAATGTTTTCTGTGTTCCCTTGCAGGGGTAAGGGCAGGTGGCAATTCCACTGAGCTCTGAAACCATTTAATCCCCTTTTGGAAAATATTTAAGTTCGCCTCACTCCATTGCCCAGGCTCCCCTCTTGGGTATGTGAGCATTCAAGGACATCTTCTCCTAGTTCTGAAAACTCCAGGCTCTGGAACTCACCAGGGCCTTCTTTGCCATGAAGGGAAAGTACCAGTGATGTTTCCTTAAAATTAGAATCCATTTCAGCAAGGTTGGATTTCTTACCATTACTAATAA
Source organism: Eulemur rufifrons (assembly GCF_041146395.1). Taxonomy (NCBI): domain Eukaryota; kingdom Metazoa; phylum Chordata; class Mammalia; order Primates; family Lemuridae; genus Eulemur; species Eulemur rufifrons. The sequence goes on from NC_090997.1 coordinate 45,683,864, forward strand.
GAAAGTTTTTATGTAGAAGTAATTCAGGTATTATATATGGCAAGGGTTAGTAGGAAGAATACAGGTTTCCTCCTTATTCTAGTTGTCTGACTTCTGATTTTTAATTTAATATTGATTATACTGAAACTAAACTCACCTACATGTGCCAGAACTTGAAATAAATGAAACTTAAATATAAGGTAAGGATTAACATTGACTTTCACTAACGACCTTCCTCCTACTTCTTTGACTCCAAGAAAGATTTTTCCTCAGTGCCCTCTGCTATCAAATTGGGACCCTCCTACCAGGTTAAAGTCTGAATCTTAAAAAGTAGGCTCCATATTCTCCCTGTAGTGGTACTTGAGAGAGTTTTCCCTGCATTCACACTTAGTGGGGGGATAGGTGGTTTCACGGAAATGAATGTCTGCTCCTCCATGATTGGCCACTAGAAAATTACCAGGAAAAGCAGCATCCAAGCACTCCCTGTTGAGAGTTGAAGGAGGGTCGCATGAAGAGGCATGTCCACGATGTAGGCACTTTTAGGTTTGCACATTTCATAAAGCAGACTCATCCTATGATGAAAACTCCCATGCCTCTGGTTGCCCTGCTCACAAAACAAATAAAGCTGTGAAAGCACAAATGGGCAGTAGCACCAGCGGAGTTTGTAACTGGAAGTGATTATGTCTGAAGAGGAGGGGAGGACAGCAATCATTAGTCCTGAGGAGACCCCAAAGACCAACTCTGAGGAATCTATGGATTGAGGAGTATAATCGGAGCTTTCTTACCGAGAGGAAGGGTAAGAAGTGAGGCACTGTGAGCTTGTCCCGGACATGTTGGTGACCTGTACCCACCCCAGCAGCAGAGGGCAGACCTGGAGGCATAAATCTGAGCTTGTTTCCACAGAGCCCATAAAGAGGATCCAGACTGGGCAACTGTCCTGAAGGCAGTGGACACTACACCAACAGGGGACTTCAGGGAGAAGAGGGTGGGGGCACAAGAAAACTGCAGCTATGTGTAGGTTGGCTCAGCTGGTTGGGTCAGTGATCATGGTCAGATCCAGATGTCCGTGAAAGAAAAAAAAGGCCTGCCAAAAATTTGTATGATGTTTCTTTCCTTTCACAGAATAAATAGAAGATGTTTCATAATGTATGTACTTGATTTCATATACATGTTTCACTTGTTTGGTGCTTTTCATACACTTTGGAGAATGAATTATTTCTTTTTACTTCCAGGAACGCTAGGACTCTGTGTCAGGGAGCATGCTATGACACGGGGGGGGCGCACCCCAAATGCATTCTGTATGTGCCACCTCCTCCCTCCGTCTGCAGCAGGGACAGCACTTTGGGGGCAGCTGGCCTAGAGCCTCCAGTGGAGCCACACCTGAGGTCAACCATGGGAAGAGGGAGGTTCCCGCGGTGGGAGAGGCAAGTCAGCACTTCTGGGAGGAAGTGTGGCAACTGCGCAAAGGACCATAGGGTCAAACGCCTGCAGAAACCACTTGCAGGCAGGTGAAGCTAGAGATTAGCTATTGGTTAACAGAGATACAACAACGTCACTTTCTCTGCAAGTTTCACAGGCTTATTCTCTATTCCTTCTAGTAACATCTTTTCATCGGAGCTCTGATGACCATTATGCTAATCTCTTACCTCAACAAAATGTTGACAATGTGGCATTTTGGAGAAAGTGTTCAGAGGAGGCGCCAGTTGCCCCTGCTGGGCCCAGTCTCAGCTGCATTTCTGCCCTGGAATCGCTGAGGCTGGAGGAGACACGGTCGGGCAGCTAGCTGGACCCCATCACTGCCCGCGCCGACTGGCTGTTGGGAAGGGGGTCTGTTTTATGACCAGGCTTGAGCGTAGGAAACTCAGAAGCCCCAGATGGCTACTGTAAGCCTGAGCCCCGGAGCCTGGAGCTCCAGGGCCATGCAGAGGAGCAGTGCCGGAGGAACGAGGCCAGCCGCCCAGAGGGAGGCACCCTCTGCCCCTGACCTGCTGCAGAACCTTGGCTTGTTACTAGCCCGGCCTGAACTCCGAGCCTCTATTTCCAGCCCTACCCTGCCATAACTGATGGGCCTTTCTCTCTCATGTCCTTCTACTCCCAGCCTCCCCTCTGAGTGTCACTGCCCTGCCAACAGGCCTCTGCTCAGCATAGCCATGTCAGTTTTTGTACCAGGTACCTTGGATTGTCCTTGTCCTCATTCAGTGTTGGCCCATGACTTGAAGTGACCAATGGAAGGTTCCGTGCACCATAGCTGGGGTGGTAATCAGCCAAGCCAACCAAGCTGCCACTTTCTGGGTCTGGGGGATGCAAAGGGAGTGGGCAGTGGGCTGCACAGGAAAGACGAAACAGATATGTGGACAACAGACCAGGAGAGAGACACTGAGACAGCCACTGCATCCTCCAGTTGCCTCGGGTCCTAATGGCTCTTTGTGTCCACCAATGTACCATCTGTACATACTTTACTGTCTGTGGCAAAGTCAGTACTGCTCATCAAATGTTCTTTTCGCTTTTCTGTACTTCCCAGCCATTTCCAGCTAAGCACGGCCATGTCACCAGCTCTGCTACTGCACTGTAAGAAGATGCTGCGTGTCACTTCCAGGTGGAGACAGTGAAAAGCCCATGAGTGGCCTCCATTCCCTTCCCTCTTCAGTGGCCAGTGGCATTCCACCCTTGCCAGAGATGCTAGGTGACAGCAACAAGCCGAGTCCCCTTAACCCCACCACCACTTCAGTTCACAATGGATATGTGATGTGTGCAAGAAATAAACCTTTAGGATTTCAGGGTTATTTGACCACCACAGCATAACTTCACCTATCCTACCGAACACATCCTGAAACCCAACCCTATTCCAGAATGAGAGAATTTCTGTTCCTTATACCCAAAAGTCTAAGCCACCAGCCATAAATATGAGATGGCAGTCACAGCAATGCAGAAGTAACATTTGACCAAAATGCACATTGGGTATATGTGCATTAATAATCAGAAATGTTAGCAAGGATTATTCCTGGATAGTGAGATTATGGGCAATTTTTATTCCTATTCTATCTTCCTGCATTTTTAAAATTTTCTTCAATGTGTATGTATTCCTTTTATAATCTGAAAATAATATTAATATTACTTTTAAAAAAGAAATTTGTTGCATTGGTCTCAGTAAAGCACATTAGGACAGACAGGTGTTCCAAAAACGATCTGTCACTGCTGCAGACAGACAATTTTCTTGTCCTTCTCTGCCCTCTGGTTCCTGCCTCACCCATCCTGTAGCTGGCTCACCAAGGTCACCAAGGCGTCCATGTGGCCTGGGTGCTCTTCACTCCCCACCTGCTGCCCGTGTGTGTCACTCTCCCTGCACTGGGCCCTAAGCTCCTTGAGGGAGGGCCACGATGGTATTGAAACCAGGAGTCAGCAAGGCGTGCTCCCCGCAAGACTGGGGCAGGTGGGAGGAGGGGTAAGAGGGAGGGACGATCTGTCCCATGGCTGTCTCCCAGTTTCTGGCAAACACCAGCATTCCTTGGCATTCTTTGGCTTGTCCTCCCTTCACTCCAATCTCTGCCTCCATCTTCGCATCACCTTTTGTGTGTGTGTCTCAAAACTCCCTCTGCCTCTCTTGTAGCAATACATGTAATTGCATTCAGGACCCATCCAGATAAGCCAGGATGAACTCCTCCTCCCAAGTGTTTTAACTTAATCACACTTTTGCCATGTAAGATTACAGTCACAGTCTCCAGGGACACACTCATATATTTTCATGGTGGTGGGGCCACCATTCAGCCCGTGACCTACCATCAAATGGAATGGGGCTTATTTTTCCCCAAGCTTGACTGGGTACATCTTGTCTACTCCAAGCCTGCTGCACATACGTCTGTACCCAATCTTCTCTGACCATCGGGTTTCCTTGTCTGCCCACCTCCACACCAGCCCACCGCCCTGTGAGCCCCGCAGGGCAGAGAACACGTGGCACGTTCTTACCTTTCTGCTCCCAGGTCCTCACTCACTCTCTGGCACAGAAGTAAATGTTTGTTAAATAAACTCGGGTCCTCATCCTAAATTAACTACAGGAAATAAGAAAAACTAGCACTGAACTACTGCAAACCTCCTCTAAATTTCCTTGGATTACAAAAACTTCATTTGATTGCACTGCAACATATGACAATGCTTCACTGCATCAAGAAAAGGGTGCATTTGGACCTGAACCTGTGGCCTTTGACTGTCTAATACATTTTTGGCACAGTGTTCTTTTGGAAGAGAGAGAGGTCTTGTTTCCCTTTGTCTGGTAGGTTGTTTAATAAAGTCAGTGGCATGCTGAGCAAATCCACACGGGGTCTGCAGCCCTTTCTCTCAAGGCTGATGGGAGGATTAATCTCCATTGGTGATCCTTCTTTCTTTCACAGTCGAGTCAGCGGGAGCTCCCAGCTCAGAGTGAATATCACCAGATGGAAGGCTGGAGGTCCAGGCACTGCCGAACATAGAATCAACACTATAATTATTAGTCATATTAAGGAATTAAAGTAATTGAGTAGAGAGGCCTGCTATGGAAATCAGTGTAAGGATAACTACCAGGGGCTGAGGGTGGAAATATCTCTTAGTTAACATCAAAACCATTTTGCTACTTGTAGGTGAATCAGAGAATTCTGTAAAGTGATGGTTTTGCTTCTTTAAGGGACCTTGGTTCATCTCAGGCATTGTTCAAGATCTACATTTCTGGCCAAGCTGAACCCTATATGACGTTGATGTTAGAAACTCAGACCATAGATTGACTTAAAAAGATATTGCTCCTCATATCAAATCTCAAATTTTCTATTGGTGTGAATTCTCATTATCTTTGCAATATTGTAAGGCCATCAATTGAGAAAGAATGCTTTTGCCAATGGACAGAATTGAGAACCCACTTTTCCCGTATAATTTTGAATTGAGAACAGAATCGCCAGATTTAGAGTGCTGACATTTGACATCCTACCTGCACCCTCCTAATCCGGACAGACACGACACAGATACACATTTGCTACTGACATGAGGGTTCCCCAAGGAGCCACCCATGTATGTATACAGATCAAAGTGAAGGTCAGCTCCCTCTGTGAGGGGAGCCAGAACCACTGAGAAGGAAACAGGAGCAAAATGACCTTTTAGCAATGAGGCAGCTGGAAAGACCTGTGGTCCTTGTGTGATGTGACGGTCATGGCTTGCAGAGATCCAAGGAACACAGGACAGTGAGGAACGGTCCCAGTGGAGCAGAGGGGTGCACCCCCCGTGAATGTGCCTCTCCCTGCAGACTCTGGGCAGATCCTGGGATCCTGCCCTCCACTAACGGGGTTGTGCCATGAAAGCACCTCACTACGTTAAATACAAGAATGGCACACCTCATTTCATTACTGTAGCTCTTGCCTCCCTGCACATACTACCTCTTCAAAAAAGCTGCTGCAGCTTCTTTTTGGCTTGCTGTCTTTTGCTTCACCCATCACAGCAGCAAGCCATAAGCTGCCAAGAGGAAGGAAAGTAATCTCTGCTAATCCATTTCTTCAAAAATACTAGTCAATTATGTTAGCCTCACTTTTAAAAAATTAAAATATATATTCTTTTGCATGTAAATAGAAAAAAACTGGAAGAATGTACACCAAAATGTGTTTAGTGGTGCTCTGATTGGGAGTAGGGGAGGAGAAAGAGAAAAGACTTTTACTACACTTTGGTTTTGCTTGAATTTTTTTTTTTCTTTTTGCAATGATCCTACATTACTTTAGCAGTTAGAGGAAATCAACAAAGATATTTTCTATTTTAAAAAAGAGCAGAGCACGTTTATTTTTGCTCCTTACTTTGCCAAGGAAAGGCAGGAAGATCATTCTGAAATTGCAATTTGTGAAGAAACGTGTGTGTGTGTGTGCGCGCTTGGGTGTGCTTACGCACGTGCATAACTCGTGATGGTAAAGCGTGCGTGCACATGAAGAGCGCAGACAGAACGGTGCCTCTCAGGGCTTTTGCCTTCCATCTGCAAGACTCTGAAGTGTGAATGCTCCATCTGCACTCCCCTGGCTGTGCATGAGAAACAGTCAGCACCTCTTCTTCCTCTCACAGCTGTGCAGCAGGGACCTTTGTGCCACCAGGGAGTACAACTCCTTTTCATGGATGCCAGGAATCTTCATGGAGAAAGTGATGCACGATGCCTGAGCACCAGCAACACATAACTAACAAAAATAAAGATGGAACAAAGATGAGTGATAAGAACGTGCACACATACATTCAACCAACCAACAACAACAACAACAAAAATACAGGCAAATAAACATTAACACAAGGGATAGCAGGAATTACTAAAGTGATTGGAAATTGATGGAGCTGATCCAAAGATGTCTTGTGTTGAGAGGTGTGAGAAGAGAGGAGGAAAAGGGAGGACAAAATCTCCTTTTTCTTACTCCATGTCCTGAAATCATGTTGCAAATACAATAACTCTCAAAAAAAAAAACAGCAGATATTTCTGGTTCCACTTTAGAAATGTGGAGAGTTAGAGAGAGGTTTGCAACCACCCTTATAACAAGAAAAACTGGGACTAAACACAAATTGATGACTTTCCCTGAACCCATCAGAAAACTGTGTTGACAGGGCAAACATCCAACCTAAAATCTGGGAGGACAGGCACCTGCAGGGAGAAACAAAGCCAAGCATTTGTTTACCTGGGGCAAATGCTGCCTGAATAATCTGATAAGAAGATTTAGCTAAAATTGTAAAGAGTTACTAAAGGCTGAGTGTGGTCTAGTGAGATAGTGTGAAGCCCCTGGGATCCACAGACACAGGGGGGTTCATTCCCTCTTGCAGGTTTCACTCTACAAACCCCACCTGAAGCTTAACCGGAAAACTGGGGAGACGCTGAGAAAGCCTCTGTCCATGGTGCTAGCTGGCGAGGGAACAGCAGCAGAGACTGCTGAAACTTTACCCAAACCCATTGTTCTCATCTCCCCAGTGGAACAAAAGCTTTAATCTACAGGGGGAAGAGCAATGAAATTAGATCACTGGCCAAAACTTATTGTAGCAGTGAGAAAGGAACAGAATTTTTAAAGCTCTCCCAATGGGGAAAAGGCAGGGTCGTGTCTGAGGACCAACATCATCACTGAAAGAAGGACAAGAACACTTGTGAGGGCCACGTGCACAAAAGAGAGCCAGGCTCACACTGCCTGCCTAAGACTAAGGTTAAATCAGAACATCAGAGAGCAGCCCGACACACCCTTCTCTATATACCACAGTGAAAGTGTTGAGTTAAAATAACTCAAGTGGAATATAGCTGGAAGAAGTGCAAGTGACAGTTTCTCTCTGGGGAGTAGAAACAGAAAAGTCCTTTGGCAAAGTAGTAACCCACATCCTAAAAATAGGTTACCACTAGAGAAATCTGAAACTTGTGGTACACTAAGGATAATCCTGTGAAGCAAGAAGCTTCAAACTCAGCCGAACTCCTGACTAGATTAACACAACCCCCCACACTGACAGCCTAGAACAAAAAAAGTTGTGCCCATTTCCAAGCATGAAAATAATTACTTCAGTATCTTCTGTCCTATGGAACATGTACAGCTTTCATACATGTCAATATATATGTTTTCCTTACCTTTTATGTTACATATGTGCCAAAAAGGTAAGGTTTTTTTCTTTCCTTTCTACATTCTGAAAAGATGAAATGATCAACAGAAATAGACTTATATATTACACCAATGTTGTCATTATCAGACAGGGAATTTAAAAAAAGAATGACTAATATATTAAAGATTCTAATGTAAAAAGTAAATGACATGCAAGATCATAGAGATAATTTCAGCAAAGAAATAGAAACTATACAGAAGAATCAAAATCAAATCAAATCAAAACCACAGTAACAGAGATTTTAAAATGCCTTCAATGCAGCATCCAAGAGTTATGAGACAATATCGAATGATCTAACATATGCAAAATTGAAATCCCAGAAGTAGAAAATAGAAAGGTCAGAAGAAATACTTGAAGAAATAACACACACTAACCAAAGATTATAAAATCTCAGAAAATATCCAACAGACTAAATACACATATACACACACACATACACATCTGGATTTATCATATTAAAACCTCTGAAAAACAAAGAGAAATTTTACAGAATTTGGTAATTAGAGGAAGATACGACTATAAAAGTTCAGCATGAGGGATTTTTGGGGTGATAGAAGTTTTTTACATCCAAATTGTGGTTGTTTTTGTATGAATCTATATGCTTTTAGACTTATAGAACTGTCCCCCACCCCAAAAAGGTCAATTTCACTGTATATTAATTTTTAAAAATATAATAACAGAAAAAGAAATGAAGAAATAGATTGAGGCAAAGAGATGCTATGAAATTTTATAACCAGGAAATTCGTGTGATTTTTTTCTTCAAGGCTCCTTGGACTAATTAATCCAAGTCCTGATTTTTTAAAAGCATGGGGTTATTCTGATTTCTGGTTAGATTCTATTTATATACTTGGACAGCCCCCTTTGACTTGCTACCAGGTATCATGCAATGATGCGTTAGATGAGAGAAGGTTTTCTCAGCAGAAGGGTGACATCCTGGTGGTGTAACAGAGGGCCACCAACACAGTGATAAACAAATATATCATAAAGCTGAAATTTTATGGCTCCCTCTGATTTCATTGTAGCAGAATCATGTTGAGTTATTAATTTATGTTTGATTCTTCCAATATTTTTATCTCCTGCCTCCAGTATAAGCAGGTAGACAGACTGTTCTTGGCCCTTGCTTCAAAGAAGATTGAAGCAAGGAACTGCAGAAGTAGCTGAAGTCATCCAGTCTTCCTCAATTTGATCTGCCAAAATCTGATATAAATAAGGGGATGATAATCAGGGTTGAGGGGAATGGAGAGTTGTCAGAATTCCTTTGAAGGCTAGCTGCATCAGTCAGAAGGAGAGGAGGGGATACAAACTTTCATTTTCCAGCAAATGAGGACCCATACATAACCAACTGCCTCCCGGTGCCCTGGGGTGAATCTGGCATAGAGAGAAAAGCAAAACGTGCCCGGGGGGACAAATCCTTAGCCCTGGAGCTCCTGATCACAGCAAGGCTTCCAGACATAAACCAATCACTCTGATCAAAACAATGGTGGAAGGAGGACAAGGGCTCCCCACCCTTTACATATGTCTGGAACCTTCACCCAACCTGAAAGAGGCCAGGAAGAACACAAAAAAATGAATGGTGTTAAACTTTTTGCCAGCCTAACTAGGTGAGGGCTTGGAGTCAGGTTAACTCTCATTTAAAGAAAATGAAATATTAATACTATGGAATTTCTTGAATATGGTCAAGGCTATCAGGGCCCCACCCATATGCCTTCAGCACCTACCATTCCCATGTTTGCTGACCTAGTTTTCAGCTGCCAAAATCCCCAAGTCTACACCTAAGAGCTCTCTATGGTGGCTGGAGTTGGCTCTTCTGGTAGGAGAGCCAGGATTTGAATTTCCAAAAAATTAATGCTGCCCAGGAGAAACCTCCAACAATGACTTGTGGATAAATACCCCAGCCTCCTTGCCCCTCAGACAGGATAACTCTAAGACATATGTTTTACACTGTTTCTCAAAGTTCTCCAGTAGGATTACATGCCAGTTATCCAAAGTGATAAATTGCTTGATAAAATACCCATATTGCCTTCCTTCTCTTCTCTCTCTCACTTCCCCTGTGACTTACTAGTATTTCCTGAGATGGCTTCCTATACAAACCACTGACACCTAAATCTTTGTCTCATAATCTGTTTCTGGGCATCCCAAAACAAAGACTCCCAAGCTCTTGGCTGCAAATGAATATCTACTACATACTTTTTATTTTTTGAATGATCTTTTTACTAATTATTATTGGGACAAACATTTATTTCCTTACTACTCCTGTTTCTATAAAGTGAAGGATAGTTAAAGCACTTCCAGATTCTTATCACCCACTCACACCTCTACATAGGAGTAATCTGACGGGTAAGTTGAGGAAAAAGAATTGAGAATTTGAAGCTAATCTTGGCCCATCGGGGGGCTTCATTATCACTTCAGATCTAGCTGCCTATAGAGAAGGTGTCTTTCTGGTCTATGCAGCCCTGTGGCAGTTACCAAGGCAGGATATATCTGCTACTACACAAGTAAATTGTCTCATTCACAGGTTAAGGATTACTACTTAATCCAATTTGGTCATTAGTCTCAATCATTCACTAATCAGCTTTATCAATAATAAAGTCAACATTTGATCTCTGTCTTCTGTGTTTCGTTTCTCCACTGATCCCATATTTAGGAAAGGAAGAGAGTAAAATAATGTTTAATTGTTGCTTTAAGTGTCATCCCAATTCTTCTTGAAATTAAGCATACATTTCTTTTGTTTATTGATTATATGTATGGGTATAAAATTCTAGGTTGACAGGGTTTTATTCTTTAAGTTCTTTAAAGATGTTGCACCACTGCTTGGTTTCTGGAGAGAACTGCTGCTGTCCTTAACTCTTGTTGGTTTATATATGACATGTTTTCATTTCTAGCAATTTTGAGCAATTAGAATACTATGTGCCTTGGTTAGATCTTTTTTTCATGTTTCTCATGCTTAGAGTTTGCTGACCTTCTTGGATCTATGGATTTATAGTTTCCATAAAATTTGGAAAATTTTCAGCCATCATTTCTTCAAATTTTTTTCTGTCCTAACCCCTCCTTCAGGACTCTAATTACACGTATATTAGGTTATTTGATGTCCCATAGTTTATTAATGTTCTTCTAACCTTTTTCAATCCTTTTTTTCTTTTTATGTTTCATCTTGGATAGTTTCTATTGCTATGTCTTCAAATTCACTAATTTTTTCTTCTGCAATGTCTAATATAACACCAGTTCCATCCAGAGTATTTTTTCATCTCAGACATTGTAGTTCTCATCTCTAGAAGTTTAATTTGGATCTCTTTTATATCTTCAGTGACTCCACTTAATGTTTTGAATGTACAGATTACAGTTATTATAACTATTTTAATGTCTTTGTGTGCTAATTTTAATATCTATGCCAGTTCTCAGTTTTGCCTAGCTGATTTTTTTCTCCTCATTATAGGTTGTATTTCCCTGCATCTTTGCATACCTATTGATATTTATTGGGTACCACAGATTATAAATTAAATCTTTTCGTGTACTGGATATTTTATACTCCTATAGATATTCTTGCGTATCTTTGTTCTAGAATGTAGTTAAGTTCCTTGGAAACTGATCCTTTAGGCTCTTGTTTTTAAGACTTGTTAAATGGGTCCAAAGGAACATTTAATCTAGGGCCAGTAAGTTTCTACAGCTGAGGCAAGACCCTTCTGAGCACTCTACCCAATGCCCGTGAATTATGAGGTTTTCCAATCTAGTTTATAGGAGCAGTGAGCCATGGCCACTATTCTTACTTATCCTTTTGGGTGCTTTTTCTCCAGTTGTAGGTTGTTTTCTCCAATGTGTGGCCTGATAAATACTCTGATGAATACCCAAGGGGGAGCTGTACATTTCAATTTCTCTCTTTGTGTGGCTCTCTCTTGTCCAGGGCTTTGTTCTGTGCACTCCAGTCACTGTAATCTCCCTGAACTTTAACTCCTGGACACCTCTGGTCTCTGCTTGAATTACTCTCCCTGTACTGTGGCCTGAAAACTCAGGGCAGTAAACTGGGGCAATTGATAGACAGAAACTTATTTCACCTCATTCGGTTTCTATCTGTCAGGGATTACTGTTCTTCACTTCGAAAACAAAGATGAAATAAAGGCCTTTTCAGGCAAACAAAAGCAGAGAGAATTCATCACCAACCAATCTTTAACAAAAATTTTAAAGAAAGTTCTTCTGGCAGAAGAAAAATGATACCAGATGGAAATTTGAATCTACACAAAGGAATGAAGAGTGCCATAAATGGTAAATATGTGGGTAAATATAAAATCCTTATTCAAATGGACAGCCAGTTTTCCCAGTACCAGTTAATAAATAGTCCATTATTTTCCCACTGAAATGAAATGCCTCCTTTATTATAATCAGACTCCTTAAATATATTTGGATCTCTTTGTCTATTCTCTTCCAATAACCTATTTGTCTATAACTACATAATAGGACCATTCTGGTTTTATTTCAATCACTATGTAATTGAATTTTTATTAGGGCAACTTCACCTAGTTCATTTTCAAAATTTCCTTGATAATTTTTCCATTTTATTCTATGATATAAACTTAAAAATCAGTATGCCCATTCCTTTCCACCCCCCTACCCTCCCCAAATATAAAATCCTGTTGGGATTCTGACTAAAATTGAAACAAATGCATATGTTAACTTTCAGTGCATCAGCTAGCTGAGAACAAGCTTCCATTAGGAGACCAGATAAAGAGATCAGTAAGAGGGGCACCAAAAGTAAACCTTCCCTTACTCTTAGCTTTGCTGGGAGCCAACAGTTCTCTGTCGCTGAAGAGGTTTTATTTCCCAACTAAAACTCTAAACTGCAAAAGCTTTGAGATAAAAGCTTATAACACTCACATATGAATGTGCTCATATTTTGCCTAAATCCTTTTATATAGGAATTTCAGAGCACCATGAAAACTACGTGGTGTCAGAGTTCACGTATCCCCATCTTTCATGTGAAGGAACAGAAATGCAAGGGGAGTGTTGAAGTTACTTTAAGCTGGAGGGTGACCTGAGACAAAGCTGAAAGTGGAACTTACACTTGGAACACACACTTGCAACCATCCTGCTCTGACTGCGGCTTGCTCCCAGCTTGAGTAGACAGTTCAAAAATATTCAGTTTGGTTCACAGCTGTGCCCTGGAGATGGCTTAATAACTACTTGTACTATAAACTCCGTAAATATTCCTTAAGCTGAATCTTCTGCCCTATATTAGTAAATGAATAGGTTCAAAAGAAGGGAAAGATGGGGTCCCTGACATCAAGGAGCTTATAATCTACACAGGGGAGGAAAGAACTAGAAACATAACATAGGGATGGCATGGATTCCTTGAGAGTGGATATTGTTTCATTCAACTTTGACCTCCCTGGATCTGGCTCAAAAAAAAAAAAAGAAAGAAGGAAAGAAGGAAAGAAAGAAAGAAAGAAAAGCTAAACTGAACACTTGCATTGCACACAAATGAGCAAGATGAGTAATCAGTGCTGAATGATTTCCAAGAACAGAGGGCTCCTGATGGGCTAAGTGGAGAGGGAAGTCTGCATGTTACAGAAAGGATGTGGCCTGGACCCCAAAATTCTTTGAGAAGGAATTCCTTTAAGACCACTGGAGTTAAGTCCTTCTTTCTCACTCTGTACTCTAGAATATAAGAGGGAAGTAGATGTTCCAATTAACTCTTTTCTTTATCCAGTGAGAACTGGCCCATTCATTCACTCTACAAATGGTATTTAGCACATACTATGTGCTCAGCATTGCCCCAGGGCCCAGAGATGCAAAAGTAAAGAGGTCAATCCGGTCCCTGCCCCAGTACTCTAGAGAGCCATGGGCCATATGCTGGTTCTCCTTGCCTCTGACCTCCCCTTTGTGTCATAAGACCTTCTTTGCATCAGAGGCTATTACATCCTTTTCTGTCTCCTTCTACCCAAAGAAGATAGGCAGAAGCCCATTAGGATCCCTAGATGCGGTGAAAAGGTTAGCAGTGACTGTAAACAGCAGATTATTCCCAGGCCCTTGGGAATGTCTAATGAGAAGAAACTGTCATACTCAAATTCTCCGGTGACAGTTTCTTTGGGGAGCTTTCCTTGGGAAAACCTGACCGGACAAAATGCACTTACTTTTGTAGTGTGCATAACCCAGTACTCCCAGGGAAAGAGTGGAGTTGGAAATAGTTCCAGGACACTATAATTAGCAGTGTGATTCCCATAGCAATGAGGAAATCAGATGGGGAATCCGATCCCAGCAGCCTGCCCCTGTCTCTTGCCTTCCTGCTCTTAGGTTTTAGTTCCATTTTCACAGCCACCTCTCTGAGGTAAAATGTGGACTGTCTCCCATGAACACCTACTCTGTGAATCCTGACATGCCCCAGATCCATCCTCTTTTTTCACTGGCCATGTACTTGTTCTCTGACCCTGTCCACCTAAGTCCAACACGTCTTCAGAGTTCCATTGAATAACTATTACAAAGCAGGGATTGGAAAACTCTGGCCTGCAGGCCCAATCTGGCCCTCTGCCTGTTTTTGTGAATAAAGTTTTACTGGAATACAGCTCTACCCATTCATTTATGCATCGCCTGGGGTTACTTTCACACTACAACAGCAAAATTGAATAGTTGTTACAGAGTCTGTATGACCCACAAAACCTAAAATATTTATTATCCGACCCTTTACAGAAAATGTTTGCTGACTTCTGCTATAGAATAACAGAAATTTAGAACACAAATTCTGTGCTTTCGTTGTATCAAAAATGCAGTTGTTTATATAGAGAAAAATGTATTTATTCCCATTCTTTTCAGATAATATGAATTTTATATGTTGTTTGGGATAATTTATCCTTGACATAAGACTCTAATGAGATTGTATCTGTATGCCTGGTTTGTTAGTTTCTAGAGTGGCTAAGGCTAACGACTGATTCCACTGGGTTCAAAGCAAGGTTGGTAGATAGAGAAGTAAAACATTTGGGAATGATTTCACACGAAGTGTTTCAAGATAGTGTCAGAGAACCTGAACTTGGAGGGACATCTTGTCTTGACATGTACCATTCCTTCCTGGGTCAAACTATCAAGTGGAACAGAGGAAATAGAAAACCAGTCACAGATTTCATAAGATTAATATCATTTTCAGTTTAGAAAGGAGATAATCCCAAAGATTCAAAGGAAAAATCTAGAGATGATCACCTAAAATGAAGCCCTGCCTATGAACCAGGAATTCCTAAAACATAAAGATCTTTTCCACTGTAAATTTTCCTTGAAGTTATTAGATTTGCTAAGGGACTGGAAGAGCAGAAAGGGCTCCTATTGAGCAAGTAGTGATTTTGGTTACTTTGATATGAGATGGTCTGTAGATACATAGTCACAGCTAGATAATAGTTGATTGGTTCTAAATTTTCTTGAATTTGTAAGAAGTAGTTTTTTTTCTGTTGGGAGAAAAGTTTGCTTAGCTAATATTTCTTGACAGACATATAAATCAACTAAGTTCCACAGACATACTGAGTCGCTGCCATCCAGTGGCTGAACAAAATAACTGCTTTAACCCTGGAAGGGGACACTGAACTGGGGGGCTGAAGAGAGTCCCAGGAATTGGTCTCACACATGGACCTCAGTTTGCTTTGGTCACACTGAAAGTGTGAAACATATTTAGAGATGGTACAATTGCTTAACTAAAAAAACCAAGAAACTCTATTAAAACTATTAGAACTAATGAGAGAATTGGGTAAAGAGGCTGAAGATAAGATAAATACACAAAAATGTGAAGCATATTTCTTTAGATTAGCCGCAATTGATGTGAAACGGAAATGGAAACAATAATTCCATTCCCATTGGTTATGAAAGCATGGGAGGGCTGGTCCCCTCTCCTCTTCTATGATACATTTGTTCTCTTTCTTCAAACCTCTTACTCTCTCTCCCCTAAACTCTCATCTGCTGACTTCATTTAATACAAGACTGAGAGAATAAGAGCCACCATTAAAGAAGCCCACTTCCCAGTCTAGATATATAGACTAGTGATTCTCAACCAAGGAAAATTTTGCCTCTCAGGAGACATCTGGCAGTGTTTAGAGACATTTTCGATTGTAACAACTAGTGAGGGTGTGTACTACTGTCTTCTCTTAGGTAGAGGCCAGAGATGCTACTAAATAGCCTGCAATGGACAGCCCCCAACTACAAAAGAGCTGTCTAGCCCAGATTGTCAATAGTGCCAAGGTGGAGAAGCCCTAGTATAGATCAACCTGCTCAGATACCCCTTTCTTCTCTTATTCCAATGAAGTAGTGTCTTTGCCCCCATAAAAATCAGTTATCTCTCATTCTCAAGGACTTTCTTCCTGAAATTGTCACTTCTGTGTATGTGCATTTGTGTATGTGTATGTGTGTCTTCAGTTCTCCTTCTTTACACATTCAATCATTCAACAAAAATTACCATATGCCAAATACTCTTCTAAGTGCTGTGGATACAAAAAAGATGAAAATTCCTGGCCCTGTGAAAATCCCTGTTAGAGAAGGAAAATTATCAATATTGTAAATGAGTAAAATATACAAATTAGTGGTGAGTTAGAAAGGGAAAAAGAAAAACAGAGAAGAGGATTAGAAAGTGTGTGGAGAACAGGGGTTAAATTTTAAATAAGAAGGCCAGGGAGGACTCCCTGATAAGCTGAGATTTGAGCACACGTCTGAAGGAAGTGAAGTAGAGACCTATGCATATACCTGGGGGAGGAGCAGGCTAAGAAGAAGGAGAAACAAGTGCAGGGAGAGAGCAAGTCCAGTGTCAGGTGGGTCCAGTAGGTCCAGAGAACAGAGTGGAGGCTGCTACAACTAGAGCACATTGACCAAGGAAAGAGTTGCAGGAGATGAAGTCAGAGAGGTAACGTGGGTCAGATCAGGTATAATTTTCGCTTTTACTCACCTAAGTGAGATGGAGAAACTTCAGAGCATTTGAGCAAGGGATTTCATGATCTGACTTACACTTTAACACAAACTACAGCCAGCAGACCACCACTTGCTTTTGTCAACAAAGTTTCATGGAACACAGCCACAGTCACTTCTTTACATGTTGTCTATGGTTGCTTTCAAGCTATAATGGTAGAAATGCGCAGTTGGGTCAGAGACCACAGGTCCACCAAGCCTGACGTATTTGCTCTTTAACCCTTTCCGTACTAAAGTCAGGAAGCTCAGAAAGCCATACATGAAAAGATACATTTGACAGCATAAAAATTCAAATTCGTCTAGTAGAAGTTATTTTAAAAAGTATAGAAATAAGAGATTGAAAAAATGTTTATCACAAATAAAGAGTTAATATTGCTAATACAGTCATCCCTCAGTATCCCTGGGGGATTGGTTACAGGACACCTGATGATACCAAAATCCAAGGATGTTCAAGTCCCCTATATAAAATGATGTACTATTTGCATATAACCTATGTACACCTTCTTGTTTTCGAACATTTTCAATCTGTGGTTGGTTGAATCTGTGGAGAGCCAACTATACACACAAAGTCCCTGAAAACTGACAGAAAACAGGCCAAAAATCTGGAAGAAAAAAAAAACAGGCAAAGGATTTGAACAAGCAGTTCATAGAAGAGAACATGCAAATAGCCAATAAACATATTAAAAGATGCTCGACATCACTAGTGGTCAGATAAATGCTAATTCAAACCACAAGAAGATACCACTTGCCACTTCAAACTTTAAGAAAGCAGTAACAACTAGTGCTAACTAGGATGCCAGGGATCAGGCTCGTACAGCCATTGCTGGCGGGAATGTGAATTGCATCAGACTTTTGAAAAATAATCTAACAATAGCTATAAAAATTAAAATAAATATATTTCTTGAATGAGCAATCTCACTTTGGGAAATCTATCCCACAAAAATTGTTTCTAGTAGCCTTCTAGTACTAGTTCATGTGTATATACTAGGATACTTTTGCAACATTATTTGTTCTTCAAACAAGTACTGGGGGAAAAAGGAGTATCCAGTAATAAGCACAGATACTATCTAACATTCTTTAGCTATTAAAAAGTCTATTCAGGTTCCACAAAACCTACAGGGGAAAAAATTTTAATTCAGGCAAAAGGCTAATACCTTTTCAATATTGAAAAGAATGAATAATCCAAATTTTCTAATGGGTATGGAATGCAAATAAACAGTTCACAGAAAAAAATTTAAATCCCTTTAAAGATAGGAAAAGAGACTCAATCTTACTAATAATAAGAAAAATTTAAAGTTAAAGCTACTTGGAGATACCAGTTTTCACCTATCATATTGGCAAAGGACAGAAAGTTTAAAGGCAGGCCACATTGGCAAGGGCGTGGGGATTTGGGTCTTGCCTTTCTGGTAGAACTGTAAATGGCACAACCTTTCCAGAGGACAATTGGACTATAGGTATCAAAATTAAAATCAAACATTTGACCTAGCAATTTCATTTCTAGGAATGTGTCCTACAGATAAACTTACATGTATGCAAAATGATATAGTAGCAAGGTTCTTTGTTGCAACATTGTTTATAAAAGACTAGGGGGAAAATACGCCACATATCCATTGGTAGACAAGGCATTAAATACATTTTGGTGCATCCATACAATGGAAAGCTAGGCAGCCTTTAAAAAGAATGAAACCAAATAATAAAAAAAAAAATATGAGGCAGTTTTACATGGACTGATATGGAACACTTTCCAAGATATATTATTAAGTAAAAAAAAGCAAGTGATGACAGTGTGGGAAGAATTCTACCCAGAATAGAACACGTTTCACGCATAGAACAGCTCAAAAGAGGGCTTTGGAGGACGACGAACAGCAATTGCCCCGGGGAGGGGAACTGAATGGCTTTGGGACAGGAGTAAAAGAAGCACTTAATTTTCACCGAATAACATGTATTCCTTTTTAAATTTCTTACCAGGTACATGTATTACTTTCACAAAAATAAATAAGATTTAATGTAAACAAAAGAATAGGTATAAGTTTGAACCTGGAGAGGTGTCCACACTGTACTAAGAAAGGATAAGAAGTGGCAGGATATGTGCCATAATGATCCCGTTTTTGTTAAAACACTAATTAAAACCAAGAAGTGTGGTATGAATTATGCACATAGATTATCTTGGTGGGAATGGGTTTTGGGTGAGGCAAAGAGATACTAGCTTTTCTTTATGTGCCTCTTTTTCTATTTGGTTTATTAAACAAAGTAGCATTATTTTTAAATTTTTAATAATCTTAATACAGTAAACACGCCTAGGTGGGATTGGGAGTGATGTTTATCTTCTTCATTACACTTTTGTGGTATTTTCCTAAAAACACTGCAATGGGCTCAAAACCACAAACTAACAGTTGCACACACTCGGCATCGTTCCTCCCCCGCCGTGTCAGCCCGCTCGGCACGCGCTGGCCCACGTGCGCTCCAGTCCAGAGACGTGGGTTGGATTTGTTTCAGGACACGATCTCACTCATTCCACTCTGCATTTAAAAGCACGTACGAGTCCACGTTCACCTCGAACGCACCCCACACACGCACCTTCTGTCTCCACCTCCCCTTTGGCCGTGGGTGGAAACCGCTGCGTTACTGCGGAAGCATCAACCGTGCGGTGGCGGGTCATACTGGGGCTCGAGGCAAAAGGAAAAACTAGTAATATTGACCCTGTCTCTATGTAAATGTTGATATTTTATTAATCATGGATTTTTTGCATTATTTTTTATTTTTTATAGATTGCATAACTATCTTAATGAGTTTTCTGTTGTTCCCTGAAATTTTACACCCAAGGCAAACGCCCCACTCACCTTGTCGAGCCTGGCCCTGCGCGGGCCAAGACAAAATGTAAAAGGTGCGCACACTGCTGTGGGCTTATCCCAGGACCCCAGAAATCACTGCAGGCGTTACGCACCGCCAGCGGCCGCTGGGGGACTTCAAACACTCTGATCTGCCCAACGAGGGCATGAGCTCCATTTATTTTTTGCCTCCTGAGCTAGAACTTCTCTGTCCAGTACACTAATCCTAGCACATGTGACTGTTTAAATTTAAGTTAGTTAAAATTACAAATGTGGAGGAGGAGGAGGCCCTTGATACACATCTGAGGCAGCTCTGTGAGCACTGATAGGGTGCCCCACAGGAAGAGTAAGGGGCATAACATAATGGCCAATTCATGGTAGCCACAAAGTCATTCGTTTCTTCAGTCAGTAAGTCAACACACACTCACTGAACACCTACTATGTGCTTTTCTAGGTATCAGGGATGTAGCAGTGAACAAAGAATCCCTGCTCCATGTTATAGTAAGGGAGATCAAGCAAAAACAATAATATATAGTGTATTTGGGGTGACAATGGCAGGAAGAGAGATAAAGCAGGGGAGGGGGAAGGGTGGTTGCGCCTGTGTAGGGCAGTTTGGGGAGGGGCCACGGGAGAAGCAGCATTTGAGAAAGACCTGGAGAAGGGAGGGCAGGAGTTGAGTGAGGATCTAGGGGACGGGGCTGGGAGAGGGAGCAGGGAAGACCCTGAGGTGAGCAGGACAGGCACAACCAAGGTGTGACCGCCCTTGCAATGCACCACACTGGTGCACCTCGGCCTCTTTTGCCCAGGCATGGACTGTGCTACTCCATGGAAACATCCCTGCTGTTTTGTCTTTCTTCCTATCCCTGTCCCGCTTTAGGCCACCACAAGAGCCTCTGTCTGCCACCCACTGCTCCCTGATGGCCACCCGGGGCCCACTCTGGTCCCCCACCCTCTCCCTTCTGAAGGTCTGAGTCATCAGCTCTGAGTCCTCATTAATTCTCTTTCCTTCGCTATCATTTTCACTTTTCAAAGTTCTATTCCTCAGGGGTCAGCCACCAACGCAGTGCGTGCCGGTGTCCCTCTGAGTCTGACCACTAGCCAGAGACCTACAGTTTAAGTTTATTATCCTCATCACCTTTTCTGCGTGAATCAAAAATACTCAAGACCGGGCGTGACAGTCCGCATAGTCACCATCAAGTGGGACAGGGCTCCTCCAGCAGGAAGAGGTCAGCCCTCACAGAAGGGGCAGGAGTGCTCGTCCCAGAGTCATCTTTGCCATAAAGGCAGATGTGTGAGTGGATGGAACTCATCCTCTTTTAATTGTTCAGGAATGATTTGCCCGAGTGCAGCACCACCAACTGCTCCTTTTTGTATCGAACATTCAGAGCATGTTCGCAGTAACTGAAACAACACCGCACAGGCCTGTCGAGAGATCAGACGGGCAGCGTAATCTCTGAAGCTAGCAGAAGTCATCTGTGACCCTAACAAGTGGAACCTGTGGGAAGGAGGGAGCCGCCTCCAAGTTCATCTGCCTTCATGCCTCTCATTAAATCTGAAACTACAGTCACTTCCTGAAAAGCTCCTGAGCACAGGCAGTTCTCGCTGAAACTGTGGCCAAAGAGTGCTTTGCCAGCACGCAGCACAAGGCCTGGCATGGAGAGTGGCAAGGGAAGGGGCTATGGGAACATAAGAAGGGGAGGAGTTCGGTAGGTGCTCCTGCTCCTCTCACTGCCTCTCCACAGCCCTGCACCCCTGCGCCTTGCCCATCAGAAGACTTAGTCCACAAAGGCACCCGCACTCCCCAGGTATCTGGGCTTTGCATTTGTTTGTTTGTTGTGCTACCTTGTCAGCTAAAAAATGTTGATGGAAAACTTCTGGTTTGTGACAGCAGACTGGACACACACTTGCTGCCATCCCTCTTGAGAAAGCCTTTTTCCACCAAAATCTAACCGTGCCAACCCCCTCCCCCCAGAGACCACCAGCAATGAGTTTGCTGTATTGAACTGGCAGACGCAGGGAGGGAGCCACTAGACAGAGGGCACTCACAGAGTTCTGATAGGGAAGGGCCTTAGGGTGGAAGGTAGAAAGCTGCTCTAAGGAGGGATTGGTCAGAATTTGTAAATTAGGCAGTTGCTAGAACAATCAATCAGTAGTGTTAGGAACACATGAGTCCACAGGGGTAACTACTAATACAATTACTATAAACACTTAACTGTTTGAGCTTAGCTTAGCTTACCTGTCAGGGGCTTGGTACAGTTCATCTGTTTTGCAAGTCATAGTACCGCTACGGTCCTTGAAATTCATGGTTTCTGTTTTTCAAATGCAAATGGAAATAAATCCATAAGGGGGGAGAGAACAGAAATACAGAGCCATCAGTGAATGAGAAATCACAACAAATTTCAGGAAAATAAAATACAAATGAGAGTGGTTTGATGGATGAAATGGGTGGAAAGGGGACAACCTAGAATATCCTGTGAGGGGGCTGCAAGGAGGGGCTGCCTTTGTGTGTGACCAGACATCTAATAGTAAGAACCACTGTGTCTGGGGTGCTTCCAGGGCCCACAGCCTGTGCCACCTGCTTTCCTTACATTATCTCATTTAATCATTGAAAGGACCTCAGGAAGTAGGTCCCAGATTAGGTAGTTCACAGATTAGAAATCTGAGACTCAGAAAAATTAAATGATTGCCTAATTTTTCATAGTTAGCAAATGTCAAAGCTTGGATTCTAATTTACAAGACTTGACTGCAAGCTCCATAAAGCAAGGATTGTATCGATGGTTCAGTACAATATCCCCAATACTTAGTTCAGTATCTGGCACATGGCAGACACTGTATGTGTGTGTGTGTGTGTGTGTGTGTGTGTGTGTATACACATACACTCACACACACACACAATGGGGAGATGGATGAGAGATTGGATGGGTGGATGAATGGATAGATAGGTGGATGTATGATTGGACAAATCCAGGTCCAAATACTCCAAATCCACCATACCACACTGCCTCCCCAGACTCTAAATTATCATGTAAGGCAGGCTAGAGACAATTTCCATAGATTTGGGTTAAAGCCAGAGGGGTGCAGAGACTGTGGATCTATCTCAGAAAGCAAAGTCCAGACTTGGGATGGGAAGGAGGTGGGCAGCAGAGATGCAGGATGCCAGAGATTGTGGTCAGACAACAAAAGGTTACAAAACTGGACCAAAGGGTCTGAGCAAGAAGAAGCTGGGAATTAAGAGCAGTGCTGAGTGGCAGTCTGGGGCGCCATCCCAGTGCAGAGACAGAGCTTGCTATTACCTTGGGTTGGATGGAGCCAAAAGGCCGAGAAGCAGTGAAGCGTGATGTGGAGCCAGAGGCTCAGAAAGCCAGGTGCTTTTCTATATTTATTCATGTATTTATATGCTGCCTGGTTCAGGGAGAACATAAGGCACCTTGCAAGGACACAGAAAGTACAAGGTAACATAAATAAGAGCTAGGTGAGAAAGGAAAAGACAAAGAATCAGGATTGGGTCAGAAAAAGCCAGAAATGATACAAACATGCATACCTTCAAATCCTATTACACATCTGCCTGTAATCTTTCTAGAGACCAGCATTACACACACACGCACACACACACACTCTTTTTCTCTCTCTACCTGATGAGTCACAAAAGCCACCTTGTCTGTGAGATAGAAATAAATCAATTGCTCAAGAGAAGCACAATTCTCAGTCCTAAAACCAGACAAGACTGTATCCCTTGGTTCTTCATTATAAAGACACTCTGAACATCCTCACAGACATCCTGTGAAAGTTGCCACAAGCCGTCCACCATCCTAGGCCTGACTCTCGTCTCAGGCACGCAGCTCTCTCCTGACTGCAGGAGCAGAACAAGGCAAGACCCAGGCCATTCCGACACGCAGTGCTGAGGAAAGTCAAGATCACCTTCCCCTGGCTTAGCCCGGTCTCTCCAGCCCAGATTAGGCCAAATCAGCTTTTCCCGATTTACCTTGCTATGTACGTACTGTCAACTGTTAGAAGAAGAGATGAGAAAAAGAAAAAAGAAGAAAAGGACAAAAAAGGATGAGAAAGAGATGGAGGTCTTTTATTTATTGCCAGGTGGGGCATGTCAGCAGAGAGCACATACCCCACTCCTTCTGTTTGCCTGTGGGGGACCCCCAGCGAAGGGACACTCCTAGCTTCCACCCCTACTATTCCACCCCTACTATTTTCTCTCAATCTCTGAACAATGTGGGAGTCATTTCTGATGAGTGGGTGACAGCCAGCAGTTAATGTTTCTTGATTGGATACAGCTGATCTTGTAATGGGCTGTTAGCACAGAGGATCTGGCTTCTTTCCATCCCTGTCCACCCTAGACCTCTTGGCTGAGTGCATCTGGCTGCAGACACAAAGATTCCTTCCTGCAAGAGGGCAGTCCTGAGGGCTGGCCTGGAGGGGAGCATGCCAGTAGGAAGCACTGGCAAGCTGATTTGGATGCACACCCTAGCCATGCATTTCAACCTTGCTGTTATTTTAATCCATCTGTCTGATTTCCATACCTATATCTTAATGAATTCTCTACTTGTGCAGGGAAGAAAGGGACTATTGGGTCTCCTCAAACATCTGCAAAAAAATGTAAAAGATCTCTCTTATCAGAAAGATGTTAAAAACTAGAATGAGCCAGTTGCTGTGGTTGGAATATTTGTGTCCCCTAAAATTTACATTGACACTTAATCTCCATTGTGTGGTGTTAAGAGGTAGCGCCTTTGGAGATGTGATTAAGCTATGAGGACTCCACCTTGTGAATGGGATTAACGCCCTTATAAAAAGAGTCTTCAGAGAGCTGCCTGGCTCTTCCACTCCTACTACTGTGTGAGGACACAGCCTGCCTTCCTTCCACCATGTGAGGATGTAGCAAGAGGCTCCAACTTGCAGGCCCCCACTGACACCAAATCGGCCAGCACCTTGATCTTGGACTTCCCAGGCTCTAGAACTGTAAGAATAAATTCTGTTGTTTATAAATTATCGAGTCTAAGGTATTTTGTTGCAGCAACAAGAACAGACTAATATGCTGCTCAAGGGCAGGTACCATACTTTATCTTTGCATGACCACCAATTATCAAAATGCTTTGCACCTAGTAGCAGTCAGTTATTATTCATTTCATATCACCTATGATTTTCAGTGATGTTATATTATGATTCAAAAAATATGACATCTGAGAATTATCCAATTTTCATCATCAAAAATCTAGATTTTTGTAAATCTAATCCTGAAATATCTGTAGTGAGGATGTTGGAGACCATGCAGTGGGTAATAGGGAACTAGTTCTGAGACAACGGTCAGTGATTAAACTATAAGGCTCCTGGTGTTATGGACAGTTTTCCATAAAGTCTGACTCAGAACATTAAGGAACAGTTTCTAAAGTAAATGCAGGAGCTATACTTAAAATACGCAGGGGAAAAGGAAACCATGGCTCTTAAGCATAAAACAAGTTTCTCTCTCCCACTGCTTTTCTTGAGGAAACTCAGAGATCCTCATTTGATTTCGATCTAAATCTATTTCTGGATCCATGTGGAACACCAAATCTGCTAATAGGGAGCATTGTCATCATGTTCTTTTTAATGTTTTGACACTAAAACTTCCCTGACTAGTCGATCATTTCCAGCTAGCTAAGCTTTTCCCCTAAGACTCCCCAACCCTTTGCTCTTTCAGCTGCTCTTTGCTCTGTTTCACCTCAGAGCCCATGGAGCAGACAGGGAGCTATAGGTCCTTCAGGTGTGAAGTCCTTCTCAGGGAGAGACCATAATGCCTGAAGGCTGAGATGAACTCTTTCAGGAGTTACCTGAAGATATTACCATATATATAATATCATGTATCATGTATAGTATACACCCAAAAATGTGGTATCATCATTGTTGCTTTAAGCAATCTTATTTTTTTAAAAGATGAAAAGAGAGAAAAATCATATTTGTAGACTCTTATATTTACCCACATATTTAACATTTTTGGTGTTCTTAATTTTTTCTTATGGATTTTAGTTACCATCTGGTGGAATTTCATTTCAGCCTAATTTTCTAACTTTCTTAGGTAATTTTTTAGATCAGGTATTCTAGCAACACATTCTCTCATTTTTTGGTTTATCTGGGAATACTTATTGCATCTGTATTTTTCAAGGAAGGTTTTATTTGATATAAAATTCTTGGTTGGCAGTTTTTTTTCCTTTCAGCATGTTGAATATGTCATTGCACTGCCTTCTGGCCTCCATTGTTTCTAATGAGATTTTAATTCTAATGCTTTCCATTTTGTATTTTTTTTTTTTTTTGCTTTTCTTGTTTTTAATCTTTTCATATTCAGATGTATTTATCTTGTTTCCATATTTTCCCCTCTTTAGTAGAGAAAATTTTATTTGCTCCCATCTAAGATAAATATAGTGTTGTTTACTTTCAGATTTTGCAAAGGTTTGTGGTATTGTTACTGTTTTTGTTCATTTAACTTTTGATCTGTTTGTACGGTTTCACATGGTGAGTGATTGGGTCCAAGTTCATTCTCCTCCAAAGTCAGGGCTTCTTGTTCTGGTGCTGGGTCAAGTCTAGGAACCATCCAGTTTAACTGAAGTTGGGATGGGGCAGAGCTGAAGCTCTGAGGACCTGAAGAACCCAGACAAGCTGGTGGCATGAGGAGGTCCAGCAAGAAGTGACAAAATGAATGACAAGCCCATCATCAGAGATCCTTGGGCAAATTCAAAATCATGAGCAGGAAGATAATCAGTGTGAAGTATGTCTATGATCAGGTTAACAGAACCTAGCTGGTATTGTTTAAGTTTGTTCCCACTAAAACTGATGTTGAAATCTGATCCCCAATGTGGCAGTACTGTGAGCTGGGTTCTAGTGGGAGGCGTTTGGGTCATGTGGGTGGATCCCATCATGTACTGCTTGGTGCCATTCTCATGGTAGTGAATAATCTTTCTAGTAATCTGGTGAGACTGAATCAGTTCTCATGGGCATGGATTAGTTCCCTCAAAAGCAGGTTCTTATAAAGCCAGGAAGTCCCTTGGGTTTTACCTCTCCATGTGTGTCCACTCCCCTTTGACCTTTCACCATGTTCTGACACAGCATGAAAACCCTCACCAGAAGCTAAGCAGATACCATCACCATGATTCTTGAAGTTCCCAGCCTGCAGAACTGTAAGCTAAATAAACCTCTTTTCTTTGTAAGTACCCAGTCTCAGGTATTCTGTTATAGCAACACAAAACAGCCTAAGACACCAGCTAAATGCCTGGGATGAAAGCAGAATTCCAGTGTGACTCTGTGGAAAGGATCTTGGCTTTGATGTTAGGAAAATATGGCTTTCTCCTGCTTGTGTGATCTTGACCAAATTATTAACCTCTCTGAGCCTTATTTTCCTACTTGTAAAATAGGGCTAATAATGCCTGTTGTTTCAGGTTGTTGTAAGAACTAGAATTAGTATACATAAAATATTAATATGTGGTGTAAATGGTAACTGCCTATATTATTATAAATGTAAGGGCTGATCATTTAAGTGGGGCCTCGCACCTAGAGAACCTGTCAAAGCTTGGCTGCAGACAGACACTGGGTGAACAAGGTGAAAATTCAGTTCTCAGTACCCAGAACCAAAATAAGATTCTAATTATCCGCATGGGGGCAAAGATCAAAGCTGGAGTGGGTTCAGAAGTCACCTAAATATTGCACTAAAATACCTCAAACTGCTATTTGAAGCATCTGATAACACTGATACAAAATGAGCATCATTTAACAGTTTGTGAGGTTCTTTCTCTATAATGGAGCCGATACATTAATACCTTGTTCCAGTTCCCGTGACTCAGTAACAAATTACTCCAAAATTTAGAGGCTTAAAGCAATGACAATATTTGCTTTGTTTGTGAATCTTTAATTTGGGCAGGGTTTGGCTGCGTGACTAGTCGATGCACAACTCAGTTTCAGGTAGGGAGATGGGAAGGCTGGGCACCTCAACTGTGAGAGACTTGTTCATCCACGTGATGCTGGCTGCCAGCGGAGACCTTAGCAGGGACCGTTGGCTGGAACACCTACTCATAGCCTCTCCTTGCAACCTGGCCCTGGCGTGGATCTCCTCATAATATGATGGCTAGGTCCAAGAATGAACAGTGAGAGGGAGACTCAATGGAAGGAATCATAACGCCCTATCCTTCATGGAGGAGTGTCAACATTATAATTTTAAAAGAGCATGTTGGATGGGATATAACCATAGGAGTATCTTTCACAGGGGAAATAAATCTGCCACTCAGCTTTTAATTTTTTCTTCAGACATGTATAAGAAAACATGTAATCAAAAATAAGTGAAATTAATTTAGAATAGTAATTTGACCTAAATGAAAAGTTATGATTCAGAGGATGATATGTAATGCACTTTTTGCAGCTGCACATGTTAAATCATTGGTTTCGGGAACAGTCTTCTTAAAATTATTACTAACTTTTGAAGTAAATGCTAATGCTTCTTCAGTAGATTTATGTCTTCTGGTTTGTACCTGGTCAGTGATATTACTACAGTCTCCTTTGGTGGATGATAAATGTCAACAAATATTTGTGCAAGTTATACGTACATCACCAACTTCCTTGAGAAACAAAAATTCAATACTCAATATTTCATGAAACATGAACTTTTGTTTTTTGGTCTCATTGGCAACAAAGGAGTTTATTACAAAGTCATCAAGCAATCCCAACCAATAAAATAAACTGATTTATACACACAATGGAATATTATTCAGCCTTAAAAAGGAAGGAAATTCTGACACATGCTAGAACATGGATTATCTTTGAGGACATTAAGTTAAGTGAAATAATCCAGTCACAAAAGGATAAATATTGTATAAAGTAGCTAGAATAATGAAGTTCATAAGGTAAGAAAGTAGAATGATGGTTACCAGGGGCTGGGGGGGAAAGAAGATCAGGGAGTTAGTGTTTAGTAGATACAGAGCTTCATTTGGGGAAGACAAAAAAGTTCTGGAGATGGATAGTGGAGATGGTTGCAGAATAATGTGAATGTACTTAATGCCACAAAATTATACACTTAAAAATGGTTAAAGTGGTAAATTTTATGTTATGTATATTTTGCCACAATAAAAAATGTAAAAAAAATAAATAAATACACTGATTATATTTACATACTAAATGAGAAACCATTGTAAAAAATATTCAGAATACTCTATGAGCTCTGTTGAAGGACTGTCCCATCTCCATATCTTGTATACATATTTCTCTTATTATACATAACCTATATTCCCCAAGTTCTCCACTGACCCCACCAACAGGCAGCCTGGTGGCTTCATGCAAACGGCTCATATGGGCAGAAGCTGATACACCAACTTGCCAGTAGGAGCTGAGAGCCGCATCAAACACTTTTCCCACCTCAAACTGGAAAATAATAGCTATCTATAGAGTCTGTGTGCAAGTTGCTTCATTGGAGAGTATGTCCTCATCTTGCATGCTACACGCAAGGGAGGAAGCATCAGGTACCGGAGAGGGAGAGAGAAGGGGGTTATCATTGGTCATCTTTCAGATTTAAGACCCGTTAAAGTGAGACTTCCACTCACTACACATGCTTCTTATCCACTACTAGATAAGACCATGACAGAGTCTAGAAATACTTCATGGAGATGGTACCAAACCTATCCCAGATTATTTTAATGTAATAACAATAATATGGTCTTCAAAAATGAAAGCATCTGAGAGAAATATTAAATGAAAGGGGAGCATTAGGATAATAGCATAAAACAGGACTGCCCCAGGTATATTGGAACTTATGGTCACCCTAAAATGGGAATAATAATAAAACATACCTTATTTCAAGAGTTGTCTTGAGAATTAAATGAGATAATGTTGTGAAAGCACTTTGTATAATCTAAACTGTTATATAAATATCTGTCTATAGTTCATCCATATATGCATTCTTGCCCACTGATTATTTTAAAAAGAATTTTACCATTATTTTACAAATTTCCAAAAAGTGTCTTGCTGTGATTTTAATAGGCATTGCATTAAATCCATATATTTACCTAAAGGGTACTGTCATCTTCACTATTATTGGCCTTTCAAATAAATAATATAGTATAGCCCTACTTACTCGTCTGCCTTTATTGTCCTCAGTAGAGTGTTATAGATTCTTTAAATAAATCTCTTTGTCCTGGATTATATTAATAGCCAAGAATTTATTGTCCTGTTTCTATTTTAACAGAATCTATATTTTCATTGCATTTTCCAGCCTTGCAGCACTAGTATACAGAAAGATTTTTTTGTCTGTGTGGTGAATTCATCTTACAACCTTTTCTCACACATTCACTCCATTTGATCTCATTGCCTCCTATGGCTTCTATTCCAAAATCTCTACTGTCAGCCCCATTTCCCTGAGCACCAAGCACATCTACACAACTCTCTGCTGCCCAGACATCTCACAGGCATCTGAAACTTAATATAACAGAAGAAAATTCATCTTTCTCCCAGGAACTCCTCCTCCTTTGATATTTCCTTTTTTTAAAGAGTATTTTATTGAATGTCACCAATTAAACAAATATGTAAGCTTTCAAATCTCTTAAGTCCTGAGTGATAGATTCTCATCACAAAATATATATGAAGTTTTTAAGCTCACATTATTTATGTGCTTTAATTTAAGCCATTTGCTCTTCTTTCTTAATTTATTTTTTTATTTCAAAATACTAAGGTGGTACAAGTGTTTTGGTTACATGGATATCTTGCATAATGCTTAAGTCAGGGCTTTTGGTGTGCCCATCACCAGAATAGTGTTCATTATACCCAATAGGTAAGTTTTTATCCCACGTGCCTGCTTCCAACCTGCTCACTTCTTGGTTTCTCACGTCCTTTATATCTCTTTGTGCCCATATGTACCTATCTATTAATGCCCACTTATTAGTGAGACTATATGGTGTTTGGTTGTCCATTCCCAAGATTCTTCACTTAGGATAATGGTCTCCCATTCCATCCAAGTTACTGAAAAGACATTATTTCATTCCTTTTATGGCTTAATAATACTCCATGGTTGGCCAGGCATGGTGGCTCACGCCTATAATCCTACCACTCTGGCAGGCCGAGGTGGGAGGATTGCTTGAGGTCAGAAGTTCAAGACCAGCCTGAGCAAGAGCGAGACTCTGTCTCTACTAAATATAGAAAAAATTAGCCAAGCATGGTGGCATGCACCTGTAGTCCCAGCTACTAGGGAGGCTGAGGCAGGAGGATCGCTTGAGCCCAGGAGTTTGAGGTTGCTGTGAGGTAGGTTGATGCCACAGCACTCCAGCCCAGGCAACAGAGCAGAGCCTCTGTCTCAAAAAAAAAAAAAAAATACTCCATGGATATACCACATTTTCTTTACCCATTCATCAATTGATGAGCACTTAAGTTGATTCCACATCTTTGCAATTGTGAATTGTGCTGTGATAACCATTCAAGTGCAGGTGTCTTTTTGATAAAATGACTTCTTTTTCTTTGGGTAAATATGCAGCAGTGGGATTGCTGGAGCAAATGGTAGGTCTATGTTTATTTCTTGGAGGAATCTCTGTACTTTTTTCTATAGAGGTTGTACTAATTTGCAGTCCCACCAACAGTATGTAAGCATTTCTTTTCTCTCTGCATTCACAAAAACATCTATTGTTTTTTGACTTTTTTGTTTGTTTGTTTTTTTGTTTGTTTGTTTTTTGACTTTTTAATCATGGCCATTCTGATAGAGGTAAGGTGGTATCACATTTGTGGTTTTAATTTGCATTTCCTTGATGATTAGTGATGTTGAGCATTTTTTCATATGTTTGTTGGCTATTTGTATACCTCCTTTTGAAAAACTTCAGTTCATGTCTTTTGCCCACTTTTTTATGTGGTTATTTGGTTTTTCTTACTGATTTGTTTGAATTTTTTATAGATTCTGTCAGATGTATAGCTTGTGAATATTTTCTCCCATTGTTTAGATTGTCTATTCAGTCCATTGATTATTTCTTTTGCTGTGCAGAAACTTATAAAAGCTATATATGACAAACCCACAGCCAATATCATACTGAATGGGAGAAAGTTTAAAACATTCTCCTTAATAACTAGAACAAAACAAGGGTGCTCATTGTCACCACTTCTACTCATTGTAGTACTAGAAGTCCTAGCCAAAGCAATCAGGCAAGAGAAAGAAATGTAGGGCCTCCAAATCAGAAAAGAAGGGGTCAAACTATCCCTGTTCACTGACAATATGATCTTGTATCCTAAACATTCCACCAAAAGACTCTTGGAATTGATAAATAAGTTTGGCAAAGTCTCAGGTTACAAAATCAATGTACACAAATCAGTACCATTTCTATATACTAATAACAGTCAAATGAGAGTCAAATCAAGGACTCAATACCATTCAAAGTAGCTACAAAGAAAATAAAATGCCTAGGAATATACTTAACCAAGGCAGTAAAAGATCTCTACAAGGAGAACTACAAACCACTGATGAAAAAAATCACAGATGACACAAACAAATGGAAAAACATCCCATGCTCATGGATTGGTAGAATCAACATTGTTAAAATGTCCATATTGCCCAAGTGATCTACAGATTCAATGCAATCCCCATCAAAATACCAGCATCATATTTCACAGATCTAGAAAAAATAATATTAAACTTAATTTAGAATCAAAATGAGCCAAAGCATCTTAATCAAAAAGAATAAATCTGGAGGCATCACATTTCCTGACTTCAAATTATACCACAATGCTATACTAACCAAAACAGCATGGTACTGGCATAAAAGCAGAGACATAGACCAATGGAACAGACTAGAGAACTCAGAAATAAAACCACCTACCTACAACCAACTGATTGTCCACAAAGCAGATAACAAAGTACACTGGGGAAAAGAAGCCCTATTCAATAAATGGTGCTGGGGAAATTGGATAGTCACATACAGGCGAATAAAACAGGACCCCTGTATCTTGCCATATACAAAAATTAATTCAAGATGGATTAAAGGCTTAAATGTAAGACATGAAACATAAAAATTCTAGAAGAAAATATAGGAAAACTCTTCTAGACATCAACCTAGGCAAAAAATGTACGACAAAGACCACAAAGGCAAATATAACAACAACAAAAATAAATAAATAGGACTTCTTTGATATTTCTAATTACAGTGAACTGCTTACCCTGTTGTACAAGCTAGAAACATGGAAGTCAATCTTGACCCTATCTTCTTTCACTTTCACATCTCATCAGACACCAAGTCATGTACATTCTGCATGCTTGTGTCTCTCGAGTCAATATTTTCTCTTTCTTCAGGTTCAGACCTGCAAATCAAGATAGGTTTTCTTAGTTTTTTTTTAACTGTTCCCCCTCTTTCCAGTTTTTCTGACTCTCCCCTTCCCCAATCCCTCCCCATTCTTACACACACTCAAGTTTTTCTTCATACTACAGCCAAGGGGATCTTTCTGAAATCATGCTGCTCCTATGCTTAGAATGCTTCAAATGTTACCCGTAATCTGTGGCTTGGTGCTACCTGCATCTGCATCCTCATCTCTCAACAGTGAACCACATGCCACCTCTCATCCCCTTTATTATAGTCACACTAATTTACTTGATGCTGTCCCAAGCAGCTACTCTATTCTCTGGACTTTGTATGATTCCCATTCCCTCCATCTGGGAACACTCACAAGTCCTGCAGGTCTCCTGTAAGAGACCACTCATCTCCAGGAAACCTTCTCTCACTCCCTTCTAGGTTAGACTCTACAGTCTGTTTACTGGTAGGTCTTCAGAAGCAACCTGTGTGTGTCAGAAGTGGGCATCCCTGAGTAGACTTATCTCAAGTGCAACACAATATACTTCATGCTTTTGAAGAAACATATCAGCACTTGAGACTTGACAGTTCATGAAACCAGGTACCTAAAATGGGAAGCACTGCTTACTCTTATGTTTGTTCAGCACCCATGGTAAGCATGGCAAAATCTTTGTCATAGTGGACTGAAATCAAAGATAAACCACATAGACAACTCGCTGCTCTCTGTCAGATTGTGGGTCCTCCCACTCTGCCAGGGTCACAGATCAGGGAAATAGGTGGTCAGTACAGGAGTGTGAAGTAATGGTCAGAGCTTCTGTGGTGTGCACTTACTTACATGGTGTACCGTTGTTCACTGTTTGTTTGATTGTTTTTAATTAGCAGCTGAAAGAATAAGGACGTATCATTCTGGGGTTAACATCTCCAGAAGTGCAACGATTAGGGATGGTGCAAAGGGAGTTACATAGTCCAGGAGGGAGTCTATTGAATTCTAGGTGAGTCCTCATGGAGGGTGAGTGTAGCAAAAATGTCAGTGGAAGGTGTTTTTATATTTGCGGTGACTTTGTCTTCAATGTGTTAAAAGTGAAATGAATGAACAAAAATGTATATATTTTCCAGAAAATTCTAGCATGGTGTAGAGGGAAAGGACAATGACATGTTATTTTCCCAGTGGACAATTTATCTTCTCTTTGCCACTGACATCTTTTGGGATAAAGCAGAGTCAGTCAGGCACTGCAGCACATTTTATTCACACCAGCATTTGTGCCCACTTTGCATTATAACTTTTAGTCTATTTGTCCGTTAGTTTCAAGAGTATCTCCTATATACAGCTACATACTCAATAATGATTTGTTGTTGTTGTTTAAACTAGGAATCGACCTTTCTTTTTCCATAATGGATCCTATTAAACTTATGTAGTATTTTATATACTCCCCTGTAAACTTTATTTTTCTTTGCTTTCTCTTCTTATTTTATAGAGACTATAAAAATAAATTAAACTTTCCTTTTGTTTTTAAAACTGAGTTGGAATACAATATATTTTTCTAACCTCATCTTATTACTTTTACTCTTATTAGCTAAGGAAACATCTAGCAGAGATAAGACATGTAGCTGTTTGGGTTTTTTCCACTTTGCACTTTCCTTCATTGCCACTGTGATTATATCATTTTTGAAATTCTATCTTAACACCTTGTAGTTTTCAGAGTATATAAACTAATTCAGTGATTTACAAACTCAATCAGGTGGCAGATCCTTTTAAAGTAGTTATGGTATTCTTATATTCTTTGTAACACCATAAATATTCATTCAACAAATATTAATATTTATTGACTACTGTATGCTGGGTTTTGGGTGCAATGGTCTATCAGTTCACTTTTGATGCATACCAAATCACCTCTAAACTTTGTGGTTTCAGACAACAACTGTATATTACTTCTCATGATTTTGTGAGAAAGCAAGGCAGTTCTTCTAGTCTGAGGAGCTGGGAAGACCTCTGCTGGGCTTGTTCATGTGTCTATGATCAGCTGGCAGTTGGCAGGTATTGGCTGCAGTGTCTAAGTTCCTCTCCATGTGGCCGCTCATCCTCCCAAGCTAGCTCAGGCTTGCTTCCGTGGCAGTTTCAGGGATCTAGGTATAGCAAGCCCCAATACAATTCAGCCTCATCATATTTGCTAATGTCCTATTGGCCATAACAAATTTCATGGGCAGCCTAGATTCAAAGGGTGGAGAAATAGGCTTTACCTCTGATGGGAGGACCTGCAAAGTCACATTGCAAGAGGGTGGATGCAAGGAAAGATGACCATGTGGCTATTCCTGCAATCTACCACAGTCCACCCCTGGCCACAAATTATTTACATTCTTCCCACATGGAAAGTACCACCACTCCCATCCTAGGATCTCTGAAAATCCCATCCAATGAAGGCAGTAGATTTGAAGTCCAGGATTTCATGACCTACCTCAGGGCAACATGTAGCTCCTCTTAACCCAGAGGCTGAAGAGCTCAAAAGACAAGTTATCTGCCCTCATATGTCCAACATATAATAGCAAGACAAGGACAGGGTAACTGCAATAGGTAGTTATTCAAAAGGGAAAGAATGGGAGGTGCCTACCAGTCCTCAGTCCATACCAATCATGAAATACAACTGAGCATAGGTTCCCAGGATCCCCCTGCAGAGACTGTGGGGGCAAAGACTATTTCTTGATTGGGGCCCAGTTTCGTTCTTTTGGAATAGCTCCCCAATCCATTGTCTGATTCTCTTTGACAGTGAGTCTCTATTCCATTGTCCTTCAAGGCTTGTGGCATCACCAACTGGGCTCTTGACCTTCTGAAAGAGCTGTATGAGATATTCCTCTTTTTCCATTAGAATGGCCCATGTTTTCAGCTACCTGCTGTGGAGAGACAATTCTCCATAGGTCTTTTGCATTTCTGCACATCTTACAAGTATAATCACTGACTGTGTTTGTTCCAAACTACCTTTTTTTTCAAAGATGTTTGCATAGTGAACAGTCTTGGAATGTAGAGATGGTGTCTCCCTCTGGAGTAAAGGGCAGCTTTGCTTTAGTTTTAGAATATGGAGATAATGTGCTCCTTTGGGGCAATGGGCAGGCACACTTACTGTCTAACATAAAAGATTCAGGTTCCCAAACTTTAAACTTCCTCTCCTGTATTGTAAACCATTGCCTGTGCATGTGTCATCTGGCTCTCCTCCTATCACCCTGTGGGAATTGGAGCTCAAGAGACTAACACAAATGTGCTCATGCTCACACTGCCTGCTATGCCACGAGTAAGAAACTGTTCTTTATTTTAGTCTCTGACCTGGGAAATCGTGTCTCTTGACAGTACTCATAACACTGTGACAGGCTAACTTGTTATCTTACCTTTCTCAGTTCTTGACACCTGCTTTCAACATATAGAAAGTTGAGAGACCAGAAATCTCTGCAATTTGAGCAATTACATCCTCTTTTTAGAACAAATTTGTTTCTTTGGTTGGTATAACTCCCTTAAGATATTTTTGGGCTTTTTATGTATCAGATTATGACCCACTCCACTTGACAAAAGCTACATCACTCTTTCTACTTTGAGTAGCATGTTAGGCTACTATAGCATAACATCTTAAGATTCAGAAGACTTTTTGTCTAGCTGAGAAGATCTTAAATCTTTCAGAAGCATAAACCAAGACTCATATACAGACACCTTGATTTGACCTTTGGCACCAGGACTCCTTCACTTTGAGAATCTTTCACTGTCTGGATTCTGGGGATGAGAAACAGTTTTGTTTTCCAGCCTAATAAGACCTCGCTCTCTAATTCCCCCTAAATTCTGCATGCAAAGCAAAAATTCCTTCTTTAACTCATCTTTCTTTTGCAATATCTTATTATGTACATCCAAGAGCATCCTGACACTTCCAGAATTTTGTTTGAAAATCTACTTAGCCAGATCTAAAATCTTATTAGATACATTTTCTATATTCCAGGTTTCCACATGCAATATTTCTGCCAATTGTTTTGCCACTAGGTAACATCTGTTGCCATTTTTCCAGCCTCCAAAAACATTTTCATCATTTTTCCAGCCTTCACCAATAGTTTACTTTCCATTTTTAAAGATCTACCCACTGCCTAGCCCCAAAGCTAATGGCATATGTTTTGTGTTTTTGTTTTGGCAGCATGTCATCCCTAGGTATCAATTTTTTCTTTCCATCAGTTAGACTTTTCTGCTGTATCAGTTATCTTTTTCTGCATAACAAACCACCCCAAAAGTTAGTAATTTTATTTTTCATAATTATGTGGATCATTGATTTGGTCTAGACTCAGCTGGTTAATTGTTCTTGTGTCTCCTGGGATCTCTCATACATCTTCAGT
Organism: Eulemur rufifrons; assembly: GCF_041146395.1. Taxonomy (NCBI): domain Eukaryota; kingdom Metazoa; phylum Chordata; class Mammalia; order Primates; family Lemuridae; genus Eulemur; species Eulemur rufifrons. The sequence continues at coordinate 45,720,831 of NC_090997.1, forward strand.
CTCTGGCAATTTGACCAGGGCAGGATGGTTTAGGATAGCCTCACGTAAATGTCCAGTGTTTGGTGGACATCCACAACATCTCTCATCCTAAAGCAGGCTAGTCCATGCTTCTTTACAAGAGAGAATCAGGGCTCAGGGCTCCAAAAGGGCAAAAGCAGAAGTTGCAAAGCATCTTGAGGCCTAGGTCTAGGTTTCACAATTGAAGATATGCAACTTATACCACATTCTTTTGGTCAAAGCAAGTCAGAAGGCCAGTCTAGAAATAAACTCCACCGTTTGAAAAAAAGTAACACTGTAGTGGATGCTGTGTTATATGACCCTGCTTCTCTTCTAGAAGGAAGGCCCTCCTTCCGCATCCTCTGGAAGCATTGGCTGCTGGTGGCTCACAGTCAAGTCCTGCCCCAAGAATTGCCCTCTGCCAAAGGGAGTTTCCTAACCCCAGGTCACTCCCTCAAGGGGCCATGCCAATCCAGTGACTCAGACCCCTTACTTCAATGAAGGACACATCTGAAGGTTGTTTCATACTCAGAGCACCCATGAGGTTGACTAAGGCCATCCTTGCAGCTGCATTAAAATTCAATCTCCTTCCTCCCAAACCTGTTTCCCCCATTCCCTCACAAATAATCCCAACAGCATTCCTCAGTAAATTGCATGCATGCAAATCTTCCTCAGAGGCTATTTCCCAAAAAACCAAACCTAAGATAGCAGCAAAGTTACACTGCAACCTACCATAGTTGCACAGTAAACCACTCCAAAACTTAATGGCTTAAAACAGCAACCGTTTATTACTTCCCGTGATTCTGTGAATTGGCTGAGCAGTTGGCTGATCTAGGATGATCCCATCCACATGTTAAGCGGTCTGTAGTTTGTCCATTGAGTTCCTTAGTTCTTCATGTGCCTCTCATTCTCTGACAAGCTAGCTCAGGCTTATTCATATTGCAGAGTGGCATAGATTTTACAAATGGCCACAAATTCTTCCTATCCCTACATCCACTGCAATGGGATATTGCAGGTCCCCTTGACCACAAATGTAGGAGTAAAATCAGTTCAGGCAACCCAGACCAGAAGAACTGACCCACAGAATTATGATAAATAATAAGTGTTTATTGGTTTGAGTCCCTGAGATTAAGGCAGCTTAGTTCACGGCAAAAGCTGCATATGTTAATGTAATATGCAGTGGTAAACAAAACAGACCATCCATCACACCAACCAGGAATAATTTTGTTAGCAAAAAATGTACACAATATAAAATCGCAACAAAGAATAAACAAATGTCCATAAAAATCAAACCATTCAATTTATAATTATTATCTTTTCCTGAAAACTTTATATAATATTTCATTCTTATCTATGCTCTCATATCATAAGTATGGAAGTTTTAAGAAAAAGTTTGATAAGGGAGGGAAGATGAGTGTTAAATTGAGGAAGTTATAGTCTTCAACTTATCGTTCTACAAATTGGGAAAATATTGCCATCATTTTATTTTATTAGTTGGATGCAAATATTCTGCAGAGGACATTTGAAAATGACATCAATAGGTCTAATTTACCTATTGATTTTACCTTTTAATATTAATCTTGCCCTTTGGGGATGTTCTACTCTACTTATCTCTCATTAGTGTCTTTCATCTACCCTCAGATCCATATAATCCCTTGTAATGATCTTGCCAGCTGTGAAACTTTGGGGACAACTTATCCGGGCTGTTCTAGCCTTTAAAATCATCTACTCATCTACTCCTACTTTAAAAGAGTGGGCAAAAGACATGAGCAGAGCTTTTTCAAAAGAAAATAGACAAGTGGCCAACAAACATGAAAAAATGCTCAACATCACTAATCATCAGGGAAATACAAATTAAAACCATAGTGAGATATCACCTTACCCCCGTCAGAATGGCCATTATTAAAAAGTCAAAAAACAATAGATGCTGGCATGGATGCAGAGAGAAAGGAATGTTTAGACACTGTTGTTAGGACTACAAATTAGTACAACCTCTATGGAAGATAGTATGGGGATTCCTCCAAGAAATAAATGTAGACCTACCATTCAATCCAGCAATCCCACTGCTGGGTATCTACCCAAAGGAAATTAAGTCATTTTATTAAAAAGACACCTGCACTTGAATGTGTATTGCAGCAATCGGAGTTGCTGGAACCAACCTACGTGCCCATCAATTCACAAGTGGATAAAGAAAATGTGGTATACATATACCATAGGGTACTATTCAGCCATAAAAAGAAATGAAATAATGTCTTTTCAGCAGTCTGGATGGAACTGGAGACCATTATCCTAAGTGAAGTATTTCAGGAATGGAAAGCCAAACACCGTATGTTCTCACTAATAAGTGGGAGCTAAACAATGGGTACATATGGGCAAAAAGAGATATAAAGGACATTGGAAACCAAGAAGGGAGGTGGGTGGGAGGATGGGTGAGGGATGAAAACTTACCTATTGGGTACAAAGAACATTATTCTGGTGATGGACACAATGTGACTTAAGCATCATATAATACAAGGTAGCCATGAAACAAAAACATTTGTATCCCCTTAATATTTTGAAATCAAATAAATAAATAAAAATAAGATAGTAAAGTTGACTTATTCAGGCATTAAAATTATGGTGATGACTCCGTTTCTCTCCATCAAGAAGAAATCATAAATTCGTAAGCTTTGATGATATAAATGTAAACAGAAGGCAAGTAAATTTATTCTAGCCCTATTGTGAAACTTGGCCAATGTTTGGTCACTGGTCACATACATATATCTTTAATTGAATTCCAATAGTATGCCAAACAAAAACATAAATATTCATTACTTGATAAATGCTATTTTGTAAATCATTAGAAAAGTGACTTCCTGAGGGTTATAGAATAGATATAAGAAAATTCCAGCATTCCTGATTTACCTACAGGTCTTCAGATACCACTCTGAAAGGCAGATGGTTTTCAAAATTCATATGGAAAATAAAATGACAAGAATATTTAGCTTTCAGAAACTTAGTCTCCAAAGCTTTAATAGAACTTACAATTCTTTTTTAAAAACATTATTGTACACAGAGATAATATCCTTATAAAACCATAACAGTAAAATTAAATGGCCCATATAAATTCTCAGAACAGCCAAAGAGAAAATGAAATGAAAGTAAAATTTGTGTTATTGGGTTTCTCATTCAAAGCAAAGCTGTTCAATTTTTGTAATGCTTGGAAGCTATAAGAAAGTTTTCCATGCAACTGTTTTATCATTTAAATTTGCAAAAACTATATCTGACAAATCCTGAGGAGACAGAAGAGACAAAGTGAAGTTTGCTGAGAGCTAGAAAGCCCCTCCCAGCAGCGTCGCTAATCCCGCAGTTTTACAGAGGGCTTTGTGCCTGCCGAAGGAGTTTAACACTGTGCTTCTCTGAAATCCCTAAAGCAAGACTTTCTGAGGTAAGGAAGGCACTGTGGTGTCTGTGTGTGATTCCAGGGACGTATCCTCTCAGTGAGCAACACAGATGTAGATAAAGAACTTTATCCCCCAGCTGAGTTTGAAAAAGAAGACCTGGTGTTTGAAGACACTAAGAAGATTAAAGCATTAGGTATTTTTTTTTTTAAAGCTTCAAAACACTATCTTCCAGATGGTCTTTATTGAGAGAAGGGAGTTTGGTGGTTTAAAATGTATAAGATAAGAAATCCTTAGACCCCCAGGATGTGACCTGCACAGAACATGACTTTTATTTTTGCTTCCTGGGTAAAGCTCTTGACCCGTGGCCCCTAATGCCGAGTGAAGACACAGCAGCCTCAGAGAATTCTCCGCCTCAGAGAAACTCCATGCAAAGTCCCACGCGGTCCCTTTCCCCGAGGAGGAAGGGGCCAGTACCTGGGGGGGGGGGGGTGCTAAAGTATCCAGCCATCTCAGTGACTGTCAGTGTGATTCAAACAGCAGCAACAACAAAGTTTAAGACTTTGTGAAAAATAATCCACTCCCACCAATTGACTCATTGTTTTCCATCAGTTATGGAGGTCAGAGTGTAGGGGAAAGTCTGGTTTAATTTGTGTTCAGAACACAAGGTCCAAGGAGCAAGCTATCTATGCATCTGGGGTGGGACTTCCACCCAAGGAGATGTGGAAGAGGGCAGTTTCAGGTAGAGCGAAGAACAAAAGGAAGGTTGAAGGTGGAAGGGCTTTCATTCAGGTCTCTGCTAAAACAACACCATCTCAGAGCAAGCCAGCCCGCATGAGACAGCCTGGCCCTCGCTCTCCACTCTTGCCCTGCTTCGTTTTTCTCTGTAGCACTTGTCACTCCCTAGAGTTGTATTATGTATTCTTTGTCTATTGATTTATTTGTCCATTCATCAGCTCTTTATTGATTATCTACTCTGGCAGGCCTATTCTAAGCATTGGGATTATAGTGCTATTAATAAATTAAATAAACCAAGTGCTGCTCTTATGGAGCTTACATCCCAGTTGGGGTTGAGGAGAATAACTGACAAGGAGCAATGTCTGTCAGATAATGGTAAGTGCTCTAGAGAAAAAAATAACACAGGCAAGAAGTGTGGGGAATGACAGAATGTAGACAGTGGCAATTTTAGACAGAATCAGGGAAGTCCTCACTGTAAAGACAACACTTGAACAGAGAGCTTCAGGAAATGAAGGAGAAACCCGTGGCAATCTGCGAGGGAAGAGTGCGCCAGGTAGCATAAACAGCAAGTGCAAAGGCCCTGAGGCAGCAATGTGTTTGGTGTACTCAAGGAGCAGTAATGAGGCGAGTGGGCTGAGGAAGAGGAGGTGGTGAGAAAATGATGGGTGATGAGGATGATACTGAAATGCCAGATCATACAGGGCCACTGTAGGGACTTTGTCTTTATCTTCAAGTGAGATGGGAAATCATTGGTCCAAGAACACAAGATAAAATACAAGATGTCACGTAAATTGAAACTTCAGATAGACAATGATTTTCTTTTTAGTATAAGTACATCCCAAATATTGCCTGAGACTTACTCATACTTATAAAGCATTTGTTGTGTATCCGAAATTTAAATTTAATTGGGTGTCCTGTAGTTTTATTTGCTAAATCTGGCAACCGTATATTGGAGAGTTTTGAGCAGAGGACTGACAAAACTTGACAGGACTACTCTGGGTGCTGAAGCAAGAATAGACAGCAGGGGCCAAAGTGGAAGCAAGGAGAGCTTTTAGGGGGCGGTTACATAGTCCAAGATGATGAGGCCTTTCTCACTGTGGAATGAAGGAGGGAGGGGGGTATGTCATCTTGCTGAAGGTGTGGGGCAAATTAAGTTGGGCCATGGGGAATTAATGCTAGAAATGTCTATTGAGACCAGGTCAGAGTGCCGTGTGAGAGATTTGTATGTCATGTTTTAGGAAATGGGAAGCCCTTAAAGGTTTTGGAGCAGGTGAGTGAGTAATATCAGAGTTGGGTTTCAGAAGGACACTCTGCTATCCTTGGGGGAAAAGAGTAGAGAGTAGAAAGAGGGAAACCAGTTGCAGGACTGCTCAATCTCTGGTTTAGATAAGCTGAGGGCCTGAACTAACATGAGGCCTGCACGGTTGTTGTTACTAATTAATTCTAGAAAGATGTTCTTCTTTACCAATCAGCCCAATACCAAAAATATTCAATATATTTGGTCTCCTGCAATAAAAAGCAAAATGTGTAGACATTCACACGTCTCAAAAACTCGTTGGTCCAAGAACTGGGAAGACCTGCCCCTTCTTGCACACACCCCTTGGGGGAGATCCAGCCACCTGCACACCCTTCACCGTCATCCTGCCCTGCAAACGCCAACTCGCCTTCGCAGGTAAGTAATCAGAAATGGAGAAATGGGGGGATTTTTACCAAACCATTTGGTGACCTGTTTTGAAACCTCCAGTTGGGAAGGGAATTCTGAGGGGAGGGAGCAGTCATGTGACCCCAGGGCCACCCGAGGCCTGGACGCACCGGGTTCTCCCACCCCCACGTAGGCAGGGTCTCTGGAAGCTGCGGCCACCCAGCCCCGGGGGTGGGGCTGGCCGGCTAACGGCGATTTCAGACCCCTTCACGTGGTGGGAGAGGAGTGGAACGTGACCCATCTCTCACTGACAAGTTCACAGGAAATCTGGGGTCGAGGGTGGTTGTGGGACAAGTTCCCTGGTTCTCAGCTTCGAGAAGAGCCACCTTGTCTTCCTCAGGATGATGCAGGGTCTGGATGTGACGAGGCCAGCTCAGAGGATGACCGACTGCAGAGAGGAAAGAACTTGGCCCATGACTGCGTGGCGGAGCCCCTGAGCCCGCCAGGCCGGAAGCCCAGCCCGCCCCTGCACGCCCTGCAATGGCATCCTAAGAGTCCTCTGTGCTGTCCAGGCCACTGGGACAGAAGTTCTGCGACTTACTGGTGACGGGGTCTTCACTGCCAGACCGGGCACCGGTGTCAGGCTCTGAGCCCAGCAGGTCTCGGTACTAACGCCACTCCAGACGCTCCCAGGGGAGGGAATGCCGATTCCCTTCTAACTCCCGTGCAGGGGCTTCGGCAGCCAGGCCGGCAGTGCCCGCCGGCTGGACCTTTGCCGGGTGGGAGGGGACTCCCTGTTCTCCACCCTGGCGGCCAGGCCTTCAGCCGAGGTAACCCTCCTCGCCTCTCCCCTCCTCCTCCTTCCTCTCTGCCCAGAAGAGGGGAAATGATCCATCTGATTGGGGAGCTTGGGAGGAAAAAAGCAAGTCTTCTTGGCTGAGCCTCTTCTCTCCCTGCTGGAGACACCACTTCTGCCCCTCCACGAGCCCCGGGTCCCTGCAATTATCCGCTGAGCCAGGCACTAGGCAGGTAGGTCTAGGTCAAAGTGAAGGCTTGGCAAGCGCACGTGGCTGCTCCAGCCAGGTGTTGTCAGTAACAAACTGCTGATCCCCATCTGTCTGGGTCCAGCATCCCTCTCTTAATCAGTTCTACACTCAGGAAAGGAAGAAGGCCTTGCTCTTTCACCCCGTTGTATTAGTAGGATAAAGGCTGAATGGCTGTAACAAAGTGGCCAGCAGGACAGTGGCTACAAGACAGAAGTGTGTTAGGAGATGCAAGCAGTCTAGGTCGGCAGCAGGTTCTGCTTCACATACTCTTTGGGGACCCAGGTTCTCCATCTGGGATCCCCACCCCAGGTATCCATCTGTGCCCCATGTTAGCCTCACATGCATGGTGGAGGCTGGGCCATGGCCACATCCACCCCAGCCCACAAGAAGGGAAGGAGAGGATAGAAGAACAAATGCCCCAGGTTGTAAGGCCATGGCCCAGAGGTCGCACAGCTCACTTCCACTTAACTCCAAACCCAGCGCTGTGTCCACAGCTGATTGTGAGGACAAAGCACATCTCCAGCTTGCTGGCTCTGCTCCCTAGACCTCTGATTTCTTGGGCTGATTCACAGACTCTAGGATTCACTGCCTCCTTTCATGGGATAGATAGCACAGTCAATCCACTTAGCTACACGCTGCTGAGCTGTGATTGAACATCGGTGAAGAAGGGGGTCACTCGTGGACAGTGTGACTATGAGGAAGCAGCTCCTTCCTACTGCTGCTTCTCCACAGCTCTGCGTGGGGCTCTTCCTGATCATTCTGCAGGTGAAGGAGCTGAGCTTTCACTACCCAGCAGCCATGAGCGGGAGCCAGGCCTCAGCCCTGCCCGATGAACAGAAGGTACTTGATGATAGTTTGAGCAGTGACTGAATGAATGCATGGGTGGGTGGGTGGACTCCGTCCTCTTTACAGGCCAGTGCTGTCTCCTGTGGGCTCGGCCAGGGCACTATACCTGTTCCAAAGTGGGCCGTCCCTGGGCAGGAACATTCTGGGGCATAGCCAGCAAGAAGGAACATCTGGTAGAGAAAGTACAGTAGGGTATAAGCAGAAGAAAACCCAAAAAACTGCCTTTGTTCTTTGTTTTCTTTGTTGTGAAGAGTTCTGCTGTAAAAATGACACTGGGCTTGTTCTCTCCAGTGTCTACAGGTTTTTTAAAAAATCGCTTCTCTGAAGTTGCTGCTGGCTGATGTTGGCTATTTCCCTGGATTCTTTCTCTGGCACCTAAGTCATGAAGACAGACAAACAGCAGGGGTCTGTCCGTGCTTCGTGGTGGAAGGTGTGTGCACAGCGGGCCCTGGGTGGGGCTGGCTTATCAACCTGCTGGGGCTGCAGCCCTCACTACGCAGGCGTTTTGATGGTGCAGCCAAGAGAGAACCAGCAATTTGTGGACTATAGACTGAGATTTTCCAGTCCTCAACTAGGACAAACCACGCTACTGTCTTGTAGCATCCTGAGCTTCACTAACAGGTGCTGTGCCTCAGTTTCCCCTCCTATAAAAGAAGGTAAAGCATTCACCCTCTAGAGCTGTTCTGAAGAAAATAAATAAATAAAAACAGGTGTCAGGTAACTCAAATTTCCCAGGACCCACTGAGGTCTGCCTCATTCCTTTGGTTCTCTTTTCCTCTCTGACCCATCTTTTATGCTACTGCTCTATCAAAGCAGCTCGGGGCCCTGGGGCTGAATAACCCCACCTTCTCAGTTACTGTCCAAAAACATTCACAGAGAGCGCAGTTTTAGGAGGACCCTGAAAAAGCTATAAATTCTTGGATCTGCCCTTTGGGTAGTATCCTTTAACAGACTTTAAAAATCTCCCTCTTGCAAGAGGGCTTGTCTTAGTGTGCAGGAAAGAAGCCCGAGGAAGAACGGAGATTTCAGTGGAAATGCTTTTATCTTCCTAAGTACCCCCTCAAGTGGCAAAGACCAAGCCCCAAGTGCTACTGTGTAAAAGGTAGCATTACCCTGCCCTTGAAGAGACTCTTTCATCCTGCCCTGAATTGGAAAAGAGGAAGAAAGGGAGGAAGGAATGGAGAGTGGCAGGGAGGTAGGATTGTTCTACTCTGCTCCTGAAAAACAAATGGCAGCCACTGGTCTCTCTCCTTCAACGGAGGACTTTGCTTCTCCGGCCCAGGCGCTGACACTGACTTAGCCAGGCCCTGGCACTCGCAGAAAAGCACAGCCCTTGGCCACTGGGTGCCCCTGAGGATTTAGGAGGTACAGGGTCCTCTCCCTGCCCACCAGAAAGCACCACAAACAAGGATAATAGAAAGCTGGGGAAATCGAGGGATGGAAATTGCTGGAATATCCTGTCATATCCTCTGCTTGTTCATTGTTAAGTGCCGAGCGTAGGCTCTCCGCTTGCTGTGAAAGGTCATGTTTATCGCCTCAGAAAGCAAACATTTTGTACCTTACCAGGAGAGAATTTTCTTTTTAATACAGTTCTGCAAGAGAGGCGGATTGCACCCTCTGTGAGTCTGGAGTGCATGCAGTGCTCTCTCGTGGCCTCCGCGCCTCCTCACCGGGCACAAACAGCCCTAGCAGTGTCTGGACTTAAAGTGCCAACTCAGATTTCCAATTCTCCGAGCACTTTTCCCCACACCAGAGCGGCCCTCCAGAGGAGGCACAGACAGACCAGCCCCTTTAGCCTAGTGCAGTGGTTCTCAGACTCTACACATCAGAATCACCTGGGGAACATATACAGCCCAACGGCCAGGCGGCCTCCAGACCAATGACACAGTGCCCCCAGGCACACATTGGAAATCTCCTGGAAAGTCTTTCCAGGTACAGATGCCTGATCCGATCCCCAGCAGCAAGTCTGAGAAACAGAGATGGGACTGCTGGGCAGACACCGTCTGTTCTGTGTCTGCCCCTCCTGAGAAGTTAATGGACTGCCAGGGTCACACAGTTATCATATGGAAGTGCCAGAATTCCAGCCCATCTCAACTGATGCCACAGTCTGAGCTTTTAACCACTTTGCCTGAAATTTTCCGTATTTTCTTTATTGATATCCAATGACCTGAACCTGCCCATTCTCCAAAAGCCTATTCTCCAAAAATACAAGTTTGCCAAAAGCTAATTTGCCAAGTTATCAAGTCACCAGGAATGTCCATGAGGCATCTGAAGAGTTTATAGCCATAGTGGTACATAGCTGGTTTCAACAGATTTTGAGGATTTTTGCCCCCAAGGCTTTAGTTTTGATATATGCAGACTGTTGAGAGGAAGCAAAAGGTCTTGGCCCTCCACAGCAATAAACTTCTGCTCCTGCCGCTGACTCTACACCACGCCTGTGTCCTGCTGGCATCAACACCTGCACACACGCCCTGCCCACCCCCAAGCTCTTGGCCACACTGAGAGAGGGGGAGAGAGAGAGAGAAAGAGCGAGTGCACGCTCTAAGCAGAGTAATAGAGAGATGCCACTCCAGCCAGCTATCCTAGACCCATCAGAAGCTATTTCTCCATCAGTTTGAGGCAAGTCAGTCCTTCATCAAATTGATTTTCAATAAATTGACAAGAGCCCTCCAATGCAAACCCATATGCACTATCATGGCATCTTGTCCCTGCCCAAGGCAAGCATTTATTAAGCATCATAAATGCTTTTTTACTTCCCTCGTGCGGCAGACTGTGAGCTTCTTAAGGGCAAGCAACTCCTGCTCTTTCACTTTTGTACCTCCAGCACCTAATACAGTTCTTTTATTGTTAGGGCCCATAAAATTTATCATTCAAAGCAGAAAGCTCAGAGGGTGAGAGGGGTGGCTAACTCAGTGGCATGCTAGGCCAACAGGCATAATCCAGGACTAACCTGAGAAATATGGATCATGATCTCTCTCCTTGTAGTAGGCACTCAAACATTGGTTGGGTTAGTAAAATCAAGAACTTTGAATGCTAGAAACCCCACCGAGTGCTGAACGTACTTGTCCACATCTACTTTCTGTGCCCAGTTCCACTGAGGGGCTAATGACAGCACCTGGCACAGAGCAAGTGCTCCATAAATATCTGTTGAAGTTGAACTGAATCAACACACCTTGTTAAAACACTCACCACGTAGTTGATCAAGGATGGTGTGGGTTGCATTGTGTCCTCCAGAAAGATGTTTATGTCCTAAACTTCCAGTGACTGTGAATGTGACCTTATTTGGAAATCAGATCTTTTCAGATGTAATCAAGTTAAGATGAGGTCATGGTGGATTAGGGTGGGCCCTAATCCGATTATGGGTGTCCTTATAAGAAGAGGAAATTGGGACACAGACACATAGGTGAGAATGCCATGTGAAGTCAGGCAGATGTTGGAATGATATGTCTATAAGCCAGAGAACACCAAGAATTGCCAGCAACTACCAGAAGTTAGGAGAAAGACATGAAATAAATTCTCCTTCACAGTCTCCATTATGAACAACCCTACCCAACACCTTGATTTTGGACTTCTGGCCTCCAGAACTATGAAAGAATAAATTTCTGTTGTTTTACGCCATCCAATTTGTGATAATTTGTTATAGCAGCCCTAGAAAACTAATACAGATAACACGTTTTCATTGTGAATAAGAATATAAATGGAAATACAAACGTCACAACCTGACATACCCAGTTCTTCATAATCTTACCCCAACCTAACTCTACAGCCTCCTTTCCTACCACACTCTTCTAAGCATCCTCTATGCCAGCCATATGGGCTTCCTCATCATTCCAAGGACATGCTTTGCCATTCATAATCCTGTGACTTTGCCTATAATGTTCCGTCTGCCCTTGTCTTTCAAGTCCTAGTTTAGCAGCTTACTCCTTTAGAAGCCTTCTCTTGCCCTCTCAGAAAGAACTAAAGGCTCCCTTCTTTGAAGTTCTACAGAATGTTCTTATGTCTCTCCTGGTGTCCCTTGCAATGGTCTTTATTCTTGCCTATTTTCCCCTTACAGAGTGCTGAGCCTTTCTAGGATCTATGCCTTACTGCTCTCTGAATCTATGGTGTCTAGCACAGTGCTTGGCATGGAGTAGGGACATCATAAGAATTCACATGATAGGTTGGAGAAACTTGAACCTGGAAAGTAGTGAAAGCTCAGTAAGTAGACAGTGGAGTGTGCAGCTGGTTGAGGTTGGAAGATAAGGCTAGGAGAGTAGGTTGGAGCCAGATTGTGAAGAGTCTGAGAAGCCGGGAAGAGGAGGTTAGACTTTATGCTGCAGACTTCTAAGAGCCTGTGGAAGTTTTTCACCTGTGGCCTGATGAGCTGTGTGCTGTAGAGCACTGGTTCATATGGTAGCGTAGAAGGAAGGCCAGAGGGAAACATGTGTAGGTCTCAAATTTGCCCTTCCAGGTGAAAGATGGCAAGTGAATGATCTAGAACAGAGGTGGTTCAGATGGACCAGAGAGGTACATCCAAGACACAATCAGGAGTCTTCATGGCCAAATTGTTGACAGTGGAGAAAAGGACCGAGGAGCACTCTGAGGCTTCCAGCCTGTGGATGTGGGTAGGCGATAGTACATCCATCATGACAGGAATGCTCAGGAGAAGAGTGTGTTGGGGGCAGGACTGGGGGTGTCCAGAGAGTCATATCTGTTCTGGACCTACCTGGAGATTCCCAGGAGACCCCTGTATCTGTGGTTCTGGAGCTCAGAGAAGCTAGCAGGTTGGAGATACAGCTGTCGGGGCACAGGCAGGGGGTGGCCAAGGCTGAAGCCGTGCATGAGATCCTCGAGGACAGTGTACACTGCAAAGGGAGAAGTGGGTTGTCAACAGGCCCCCCAAGGAACACCAACAGCGAGCAAGACCTCCTCTGTAAGGCCCTTCCTGGGTTGCCTTCCTCTGAGCTGGCCACGAGGATGCTCTGCAGCTCTGCAGCTTTGCAGCAGGCTGTCCTCAGAGTCCTCTGGGCTGCCTCCAGAACAGCTCTCCTATGAGGACTCATTCTTTCAGTTTGCCATCTCTCAAAATTATTTTTTTGTTTGCTAATAATATCCAGGCGCAAAATCACTGGCACACAAGCTTGAGTTTAATGTGCTGAAAATCCATATTCACCTTGAACAGGCGATTTCAGATAACGGATATTTATTTGATCAGACTCCATTATGCCCTCAGCTATATCCCTGCTTACAACAAAAAGGGCTCAGCCCAAGGTTTTGGAGACCACTCTTCAGTGTCCTTCGATCCCTGGAACACAGTTCCCACAAGAAGAGACAGATTAAAAACTAATGAACGTGCTGTACTCCATGTCTTGCAGTCAAGGATATTTAAGTAGATAAAAGAGCAAGGGAGGAGGGGAAGGTTTCGTTGCTAATGTTTTCCTTTATAATTATTAGGTGGGAAAAAGTGGTGAAGAAAGTGGGGAAAGGAGCTAGACAATTGTCGCCAAATGAAAGGCCTGCACTAAGAAGCAAGGCCAGCAGAGACGAGCATGTGCAGACAAATGGAGTATTTTTAGGCTGGGTCGTGTGGGGGGTGGCACACAATAAAGTGTGGAGTACTGTGGGGAAGGAGCAGAACGTTTCCACCCAGGCAGCTTCGCCCAAAGCCTGTCCAGCCCTGACTTGAATAATGAAGCTGTTTGGACTAGCCTGAGGCCAGTAGCAGAGACTTATGTAACAAAACAAAATAAAAAAGTCTTTGGCTTATCTACCTTCCTCAAAGAAAATATGAGGCCTCCTACACATTTTCATTTTTGATGGCCATGGAGTAGTTTTGTGCAGCTGCTCTGTTGTGGTTACCACCAAAGGAAATGTGTGTTTCCTAATGAGAAGTGAATTAAAATGCCAATAATGAAATAAAACCATCCCCCCCACTCCAAACACGCATTCATATTTGCTGAACCCTGAAATGGAACGAACCAATATTTGTATAAATGAACTATAAGATCAAACAGATTTTGTCCCCCAAAAAGAATACCTAGCGAAGTAGAAGCAAATCTAAATGTTTTCTGATACTTCTGAAGTATTACAAACCCAGAATATCAAGAAGTTTTCCAAATCACGCCTGAAGCAAAGCAAGATTGTATTTGGTTCAAGTCGTGCCTCATGAAATATACTATTATAATATGCTTTTTTAAGGAGATAACTAAAGTGTTGTGGATTCACTTCCTATAGAAAGCAGAAGACGCCTAGGATGAGGAATTGGCTAAGTATAATATTATCTGTGAAACAGCCTGGATTTTGGTAAGTTAGACCAGTTGAGCTTGGGGAGCAGCAGAGCCGCGGTCAGGGCTGTGGTGGCCTCATGCGCCACTGGTTCTGTCAGGGATCAGGAGCCAAAGGACCAAGGGAGAGACAGACATTGCGCCTCCCGTCCACGAGGTGGAGCTGATGCGAGTGCCCTCTTTCCAAGTGCATAAGGCATCCCGAAGGGCAGAGCCCCGCTGAGTCCCCACCCCCACCCCCGCACAGTGTGGTGTGACACTCACCATTCATCGGAATCACCCGGGGGAGCTTTTAAAATCTGCAGATGCTCAGATCTCACCCGGAAGGTCAGATTGGGGCTGGGGTGGAGGTCGTTGGTCCCCGTGTGCACTGATGAGGAGAACCCTGCCGTTGCCCCGCGGAGCCCGAGGCTAAGTCCTCTCCTTTTCCATTCACATGTCTCCCGGGGCCAGGGAACGCCACTGGTACCCCTCCTCTACCAAGTGTCTGCAGATGATGCCAAAAACTAAGTGATCGTCTCTGAGCAAGGAGTGATGCAGTCTGATTAGTGTTTTAGGAAAATAACCATGTAGGCAGGAGGGCTGACGAGGACAAGGAGAACAGCTTGGCACTGACGAATGCCAGCTCTCAAAGCCATGGAGAAAAGGGGGCAGGCCGGGGCTTGGCGGATGCAGGGGAGAGTCTGAAGACATGTCTCAGAGTGAACCAGCAAACGTGGTGACTGCATGTGGGAGGGGAAGGATGAGGGAGGAATTGAGGGTAAAATTTCCTTTTTTTTTAAATTTCAAAATATTAGGGTGGTACAAATGTTTTTGTTACATGGATACCTTGTATAATGCTTAACTCAGAGCTTTTGGTGTGCTCACCACCAGAATGGTGTTCATTGTACGTGACAGATAAGTTTTTACCCCTCACCTACACCAGCCTCCCCACGTTTTGGATTCCAATGTCCTTTACGTCTCTTTGTGTGCTTGTGTCTCCATCGTTTAGGGAGAACATATGGTGTTCGGTTTTCCATTCCTGAGATATGCTGCTTAGGATAATGGTCTCCAGTTCCAACCAAGTTGCTGAAAAGACATTATTTCACTCCTTTTATGGTTGAGTAGTACTCCATGGTATATATATATATACCACCTTGTCTTTATCCACTCATGAACTGTTGGGCACTCAGGTTAATTTCTACATCTTTGCAGTTGTGAATTGTGCTGCAATAAACATTCAAGTACAATGTTAAGTCTTTTATTCTTCTTGAATTAATTTTTGTATATGATGAGAGATAGGGGTCCTTTATCATTCTTCTGCATGGGGCTATCCAGTCTTCCCAGCACCGTTTATTGAATAAGGCTTCATTTCCCCAGTGTATGTTGTTGTCTGCTTTGTCAAAGATCAGTTGGGTGTAGGTAGATGGTTTTATTTCTGAGTTCTCTATTCTGTTTCATTGTCTATGTCTCTGCTTCTGCACCAATACCATGCTGTTTGGTTACTATAGCTTTGTAGTATAATTTGAAGTCGGGTAATGTGATGACGCCAGATTTGTTCTTTTTGATTAAGATTGCTCTGGCTATTTGGGCTCTTTTTTAGTTCCAAATGAAGTTCAGGATTATTTTTTCTCGATCTGTGTAAAATGATTCTGGTGTGTTGATGGGGATTGTGTTGAATCATTAAATCACTTTGGGCAGTATACACATTTTGACAATGTTGATTCTACCAATCCACGAGCATGGGATGTTTTTCCGTTTGTTTGTGTCATCTGTGATTTCTTTCATCAGTGTTTTTTAGTTGATTTGCATATATCAAACCATCCTTACATCCTTGGGTTGAAACCCACTTGATCGTGGTGAGTTATCTTTTTGATGTGCTGTTGAATTTGGTTTACTAGCATTTTGTTGAGGATTTCTGCATCTCTGTTCATAAGGGATATTGGTCTGTAGGTTTTTGGGGTGGTGTTGTGTTCTGTCCTGCCTTTTGTATCAATGTGATATAACTTCAAAGAATTAGTTAAGGAGGATTCTATTCTTCTTGATGTTATGGAATCATTTCTGTAGGCTAGGTTCCAATTCTTTTTTGTAGGTCTGGTAGAATCGGCTGTGAATCCCTCTGGTCTGGGGCTTTTTTTATGGGGAGATTTTTTATTACTGCTTCAATCTTGCTGCTCGTTTTTGGTCTGTTCAGGATTTCTATTTCCTCCTAATTCAGGCTTGGGAGGTTCTGTGTTTCCAGGAACTTATCCATTTTCTCTACATTTTCTATTTGTGTTCCATAGGAGTTTTTATATTATTCACAGATGGTATTTTGTATTTCTGTGGTATCAGTTGTAATGTCTACTTTTTCATTTCTGATTGAGCTTATTTGAGTCCTTTCTCTTCTATTTCTGGTCAATCTGGCTGGTGTTCTATGATTTTGTTTATCTTTTCAAAGAACCAACTTCTTGTTTTGTTGATCCCTTGTTTTGTTTGTTTGTTTCCATTTCATTTAGTTCTGCTCTGAGCTTTGTTATTTCTTTTCTTCTGATGGATTCTGTTTGGTTTGCTCTTCATTTTCTAGTTCCTTGAGATGTGACATTAGATTGTTAATTTGTGATCTTTGTATGTTTTTGATTTAAGCATTTAAGGGTATGAACTTTATCTTCAGGGCTGCTTTTACTGTATCCCATAGATTTTGATAGCTTGCATCCCTTTTGTCATTCAGTTCAAGGCATCTTTGTTGTTTCCATCTTAATGTCATCATCAACCCAAGGATCATTCAGTAGCAGGTTATTTAATTTCCATGACTTTGTGTAGATTTTAGTATATCTCTTGGAATTGATTTCTAGTTTTATTCCACTGTGGTCTGAGAAGATACATGATATGATTTTGATTTTTTTTAATTTCCTGAGACTTGTTTTGTGTCTTAAAATATGCTCAGTCTTGAAGAATGTCCCATGCGCTGATGAAAAGAATGTATAATCCGTAGTTTTTGAGTAGAATGCTCTGTAAATGTCTGTTAGGTCCATTTGTTCTAGAGTCCCATTTGAGTCCAGTGGTTTTTTATTGATTTTATGCTCCAATGATCTGTTCAGCTCTGTCGGTAGGGTGTTAAAGTCCCTGGCAATTGCAATGCTACTGTTTCTTTCTTTATTTGGATCTTGTAGAATTTGTTTTATTAATCTGGGATCTCCTGTGTTCAGTGCATATATATATTTAGGATTATTTTAACTTCTTGTTGAATTTCTCCCTTTACCATTATATAATGACCATCTTTGTCTTTTTTTAACGTCATCTATTTTATCTGATATGAAAATGGCTACACCTGCTCACTTTTGGTTTCCATTTGCATAGAATTATTTTTTCCATCCCTTTACCTTGAGTCTGTGCAAGTCCTTGCAAGTTAGATGTGTTTCTTGGAGACAGCATATACTTGGGGTGTGTTTTTTTCATCCATTCATCCAATCTGTGTCTTTTAAGTGGGACATTAAGACCATTCATATTCAGTGTTAGTATTGACATGTGGGATACTGTTATGTTCATCATGTTGGATGATACCTTTTTGTTTTGTTTTCCCTCTTGTGCTATTGTTTTATAAGAGTTGTGAGCATTAACTTTAGGGTGTTTTTACACCAGTGGATATCTATGGTGCTGTTACATATATAATGCAGTTGTGAGCATTTCCTGTAGAAGTCTAGTAGTGACAAATTTCCTTAGTGTCTGCCTGCCTGGAAAAGTCTTTATTTCTGCATCATTTATGAAACTTAGTTTTGCAGGATATAAAATTCTTATCTGGCAGTTGTTCTGTTTAAGAAGACTGAAAATGGGGCCTCAAATCCCTTCTGGCTTATAAGTTCTCTGCAAATAAGTCTGCTGTTAGCCTGATGGGTTTTCCTTTGTAGGTTAGTTGTCACTTTCATCTTGCTGCTTGTAGAATTTTCTCCATTGTTTTGACTTTGGCTAAGTTGATAACTATGTGTCTTACAGATGTCCTATTTGCTATGACTCTTCCCAGTGTTCAATAACCGTCTTGTATCTGGATATCTGAATCTCTGGCAATACCAGGGAAGTTTTCCTCAATGATTCACTCAAATATGTCTTCCATGCTTTTTGCTTTTTCTTCTTCTCCCTTAGGGATACTATAACTCATATGTATGAATTCATAGTTTGCTGGACATAGTCTCCTATTTCTATGAGTGATTGTTCATTATTCTTTATTCTTTTTTCTGCATCTTTGACTGACAGGGTTAGTTGGAGAGCCTTGTCTTGAAACTGTGAAATTTTTTCTTTTCCTTGGTCTCGTCTGTTGCTGAAGCTTTCTGCTGTATTTTGAAGTTCCCTAAATGACTCTTTCATTTATTTAAGCTCTGTTATATCCTTTCTTATGTTGTCTAGCTCTTTAACAATTTTTTCATTTTTTCATTGATGCCCTGTAATATTTTACTTTTTTGCTTCTTTATGTTGGTTTTCAACTTTCTCTTCAATCTCATTCATCTCATTTGACATCCATATTCTGAATTCCATTTCTGACATTTCAACAATTTCCTTTTTGTTGGGGCTCATTGCTGGAGATCCACTGTGATCCCTTGGGTTTGTTGAACTAGCTTGTTTTTTCCATGTTGCCAGAGTTCTTTTGCTGGTTTCTTCACATCTGAAACCTCTTCTCTTAGCTCAGGGCAGATAGGTTTGCAGAATACCTGTTCTCCTTTGCTAGGAACTCTCCTACTTAGTGATAAGAAGAAGTGGTCCCTAGATGGTGTTTGGAAGATTGACCTGGCTGGGGAGAGATAGATGCACTGACAGCCTGTAACACAGCTGGTCTGTGTTGTCTCATTCCCCTGTGATTGTCACAGTCCAAGCCAGTGCTGGATGGTCTTTGTGCAGAGTGGTAGGTTGTTCACCAGGCTGCTGTTGGAAGCTCAGGTTGAGGGCTGGGCAAGTCCCTCTCCACAGAGGCTGGTGTTGTGGGAGATTGTTCTGCCTGTGTCTCCCCATGGCAATAACAGTGGCAATGGTGTAAGGTTATCTCAGCAATGGTTGTGAATGTCAGGGCTATGGGCATTCTCTCCAACTGGGTCCAGGTGCAATGGTGGCTCAAGGGTAATGGGTCCCTGCTGGAGCGTTGGACCATGGGGACAGTTCTTGCCAGGCTGTGGGTGGGAGGCACAGGGGCAGGGCCATGGGTTCCAGTGGCAGCAATAGAGCCTCAGGGTTGAAGCCCTAGGGCCCAGCAGCAACACTGGATCCTCAGGGCCAGAGCTGCAGGATCTGGAGGTGGCACTGGAGCCTCATGGGTGGGGCTTTGGGGGCCAGGCAACAGTGAAGAAACCACAAAGGCAGAGCCTTGGGGCCAGGTGACAGCTTGTGGGTTGCAGGAGTGGGGCCATGGGGCTGGGCCACTGGGCAGCCAGGGCTCTCATCCTGCCCAGATCCCACAGAGGCAGTTGCTGCAGTGCTTCTCTGGTGGCATCTGCGGTACCTATTCTGCTCAGATCCCCCATCAGGAGGAAGGGTGCTCAGCTTCCAGTCATGAGGTTCACAAGAGCATCCTCTCTCCATGCTCCCTCCCTGGCCCGGCCTGGGCAATGTGGAGGCGGCTGCAGCAAAGCTAAGCTCTGTGTATACCTGCTGCTCTGGACCTGAGAACTCATATGGCATCAGTTGCAGCAACCCAGGAACAGAAGCCACAATGTCCCTGCTGTTCCCACTCTCCAGTGCAATGTCGCTACACAGACTCCAAGCAGCTCCCTGATCAATCTGGAGGTCTGCAGTGGCTGGGGGTGCCCCATACAGATCAGGCCACGGTGCCCACAGGGGAAGTGTGGTGTCCCAGGGTTCTCTCCTCCTGTTCTTCTCCACGTGTGGATGCCTCCCCCAGTGGCATTCTCACATGGATCTTGCCAAGTGGATGGCCCCAACACCTTCTCCTTCACTCTGAATGTCAAGGGTAAAATTTCAAGATGGCAGAATAATGTTAAGAGTGACAAGATTAACCGAAAATACAACCAATAGATTTGGAGAAGGAGAAAAAGCATCCATCTGCCTGGACTGTTTGTCCTCCTTTCTTGTTCTAGGCCCTGGAAGGGCTGGAGCAGGTTGAACAAGCTGACATTAGACCTGTGCTATGGATTTGTGTTGTGGTAATTCATGTTGGTGTCTAGACTCCAAACTACTGAAGGCGAGGAACTGGTCTGGTTCAACTTTTTTAGTCTCAGCATCTAATCCAGTAAGCACATCATAAGCACACAACATGTTTTTGCTAAAAAGACAAGTGACATAATGGAATTAGGAACAGCCTCACTGGGAAATCTCGGTGTTACTGAGGCAGCCTATGACAAAAACAGTATCACATAAAAAGGAGCCAAAAGTCCTTGTTCACCCGGGCTGCAAATGGCTTGCACACCCATGATGATGCCAGCAGCGTCCTTTGGGAGGAAGTGTTAATGAGGAAAGGTTTTCAGGCTTGAGGCATCATGCTTTGGTTTCCAGTCTGGGCAGCCTCTGACAAAAGCTGTTGTCCACGGTAGGTGCTGCCTTTCCGAATGTGGGAGAGCAAGGAGGCAGATAGGGTCCAAGAGCAGAGCCTGCATCTGTCCTTGTCATGGATACACTGGGGGTAGAGGTGGGGGACATGGGGGGGCTGAGTGTGAACTTGGCCAGCAGAACCTGGGCAGTGGGGGACATGCACTCGGCTCAGCGACAGAACAAGCTGCTTTTGAATGGGGTGCACAGTGGTGGCTATCGCTGTAGCAGGAGTGCAGCCATTTCCCAGAGCCCGGGGGTGCAAATTGTATGCCTCTTTTTCAGAACTGCTATTCTTTGCTTCAGATCTCCTTGCAACACCCCTTTCTTTTCCAGGGTTTCCTGAAATGACAGAGTGAATATGTTTAATTAATCAATCAATAGCCAGTGATTATAAAACAGCTGCTATGTGCCTACCAGAGAGGAAGCTGCCACAGTGCAAACTAGGGGGTGACCCAGACCAGCACGTATATGACCTCAAATGTGCCCTGGGAAGCACGTGACCTGACGTTCTCATCCCACCTCTCCTTACAGATCCTTTCTAAGTAGTTTGATCCCTCCTGTACCAGGAAATTGATCATGTCAGCTACCGTTGTATTTTTCACATAAAATCTCCCTGTGTTATTTTTTTTTACTGTGAGCTATCTCCCTCTCCCCACCATCCCACTCCAGTCTTCATGGGGGACAGTGTCGCATTGCCAATTAATAGTACAGTATCCAGACTTCCTTTCTGCAATACTGTGAAGGCTTCATTTTCACATTTCTCCTTGGCCGAAAGTGTTAACTTTCAGTTTCAGGAGGTGAGGGTGGGTTTTCCTTTCCATATCTATGAAATTCAGTATAAATTTGTACTCACTTTCTTTGCCCTACAGGTTTTCCTCTTCCATTTCTCAAAAGTCAGCAAAATTTTGTGCAAGGCAGAGTCTAGGAGAGCTGATGTTGACAGCTTGGGAGAGCAGAAAGGAAAGAAAAAAGAGAACTGGGGAAGAAGAGAAATAAAGAAAAATGCCAAAAGTAAAAAGCATTCTGGAGGCAAAAGGGAACTGTCCCGTGGTTTTGGAAACAACTCACTGGCCACTGTTGTCAGCGTGGGCTTTTATTTTCCATATCTTGAACTCAGTCACCACCTTATTGTATTCAGTTCTATAAGCCTGGTTCAGCTTTCAGATGCCCTGATACTCGGCTAAGCAGACTCCCTGCAAAGGCATGCGTCATGGAAATGAAGCTGTGTTGCAAAAAAACACAACTAAAACTGAAGGGAAGAATTTAAGCTAGGAGACAAGGAAAAATATTAGCATATAAATATTCAGGGCCTTGCCCTCTTCCCTGTCTGGGAGAGTTCTGGGATTCTTCTCCGTGCATACCCAAAGCTGTGTGGGGGGCGCCTCAAAACCTGCCTGGGTTTGCTTCAGAAAGAGCAGAGAATAGATACGTAAAGGAGCAAGAAATGAGGGACCCCGCTCCCAACAACTGGTTAGAAAAACAATGAGGAAAAGGAGAAAGACTGCGGGGGATGGTTGGGAAGCTGCTGTATTAGGGGAGGGAGAGAAAGAATTTCTAGAAGTTTTCTGTGTATTATGACTATAATCTTCATTCAGCATCTTCTTAGTAAACTACATTGAAGATTCAAGTTACCCCTTGCTGAGGACAGGCCACCACCCACCTTTACACGGGTCGCAGATACGTCTAACGTCATTGGAGGCACTGAGGTTTAGAAAGTGCTGGCACGGAAAGTGGAATTGGTGAGAGGGGGCGCTCGGGGAAAAAAGTAAGGGAAACAAGACACTCATAATGGTATAGAGAAGCCAGGCTTGATTTTCCACCAGACTGTCCTCAGGTACTAAACTCTGTCACTCATGAGCAATGACAATCATGAGACCCAAGGGTATTACCGAAACCCAGCGAGCCCCAGGGCCCCAGAGCTCGCTCCTTTCGGTGAAATAACCTCCTTCTGGTTGCTAAATGTCAGTTAGATGTTTCCTCTGTGGCCAAAGCAGCAATGCTGACCCCCTCCCAGGCTAACAGGGCAGGACTTGCCTGCCAGAAAGGCTACTAACCACACCTCACTTCACCAGGGGACGGGGCCTCCCCCTGCTCTCTTCCCCTGCAGCTTCTCTAGATGTGCCCACCAGCCTGAGAGCCAAAGGGATCCTGTGACAGAACAATCCCCCCTTAGGGTTTACTGATGTCATTAACAAATGACCATAGGTGAGAAGTCACTTTATAGCAAAAAGAATTGATCCGCTCCCAAAAGTCAGCTTCCAGGATATTTCAGGGAAGAACTGAGCATTAGTTTGGCAGTGGGCATGGGAAGCTCCCCACCTGGAAGCCACAGCTCCAGCTTCCTGCCTTTGAAAGCTGCGTGTCTGGGGCTCTGTCTGGGCCCACTGGGCCAAAGGGCCTGCCACCCAGGCAGGGAGTCGCGGGACCAGCAGGCTGCGTAGACGGCTTGACCTGGAGCATGCAGGCTCCAACTCTCACCACCCCCTACCCCGGCCTCCTCAAGCAGGAAATGGGAATCCTTTTACCCTATGAGATATCATGTTGCCAAAACAGCCAGAGCAATCCTACCTGGAGATCACAGCCCCCAGCAGTGGCCCAGGGAGCGCCAAATTCTCCCTGAGGTCCAGGGTCAACTCTTGGTGCCCGGTGTTTAAAATTATATAAACATGATAATCTCTGTTAAACTATGGAACGTATATAAAAGGTTAAAACGTAACCCACATGTACACCAGAGTTATTCTTATTTTCTCCATCAAATAAAACTTCTATTTTCACAATTTTCAGCCACGACCATTTGCAACTTTCACAATCAGAAAATCTCTTTTAATTGGGAAAATAATTGAAAGCCCTTGCCCTGCCCCCCCTGATCACCCCAGCGTAATCAACCTCTCTAAGCCTTGGTCTTCTCGTCTGTGA
Organism: Eulemur rufifrons; assembly: GCF_041146395.1. Lineage (NCBI taxonomy): Eukaryota > Metazoa > Chordata > Mammalia > Primates > Lemuridae > Eulemur > Eulemur rufifrons. The sequence continues at coordinate 45,744,148 of NC_090997.1, forward strand.
AATGAGAAAGTTGTGTGTATTTGTGACTTGCCTGCTAAGACCCCATTCAGCACCAACATTCTGGAAATGTACAAGTTGTACTGATGTAGCCACAAGAGAGTATAATCCTTAAAAACCTGTGAGGAATCCCAATTATTTGTACCTAACTTGAAAGAAAAAAAATTAAACGTGGCCTGGCATAGAGGGAAATCATTATATATACTAATTCTATTTTATCTTGTGGGGAACTTAATGGTCCATTCATTTATCAGACACTGTTAAGGACCTATTATGTGCTAGGAACTCTTTCAAGCATTGTTATAATCGTCACAATTCCACGGTATTGATGCATTATTAGTTAAGGCATGCTAGCTGCTGCAACAGATAAACCACCAGCTGTCCGAGGCTTGCTACAAGAGATGTTTGTGTCTCACTCACTTGAAGCCCAAAATGGATAGTCCTCGTTGGGCTAGGAGTAGTCATTCCCAAGCAATGACTCAGGGGCCCCAGCTCCCCCGTCCTGTGTCTCTGCTGCCTTCAAAACACGGCTTACTAGTTCACAGATCTCAACTACCTTAATTTTTCGGAGGGAGGGAGCATGGAGGTTTTTTAAGGGCCACTTCTGTAAGTGGTCATCGTAAGCCTCCCTCATGTCAGTCACATGACCACGTGCACAGGGTTTGGGGATCAGCTGTCAGTCTTTGCCCCGACAGGCTTTATCACCATTTTAAAGATGAACAAACTGAGGCTTAACCAGTAAGTGGCAGCTCCAGAATTTAAACCCAAGACTTCTGCCTGCAAGACAAATGCCACAGTCAAAAAAACTACAAATAGACTATAATTGTGGATTCTGTGATAGTGATAAAGGAAGCAAAAATGACAAAGGACCTCACCGGGGAGCGACACTAATGTTGCCTATTGGAGGTTGCCGGGGGACAGAGGATCAGTGAAGCTAAGTAAACTGCTCAAGACCAGCCACCCAGTCAATGGCGAAACTGGGGCTCCACGCCCAAAGCCCTCTTTCTACCACTGTGCTACCAGATTGCCTTGAATTCCTTGAAGAATGAATTTGTGTTTGCTGGCTGACAAGAGGAGGCAGGGCACGGCAGGCATCAGAACAACATATATCAAAGTCTGAAGGCAGAACAAAGCCTCCAGAGAAAGAGCAAGTCACCTCATGTGGTCAGTTATCTCTTAACTAAAGCAGTCAAACTGCCTACAGCCAGCCTGAAAGAACGTAGATTAAGTCTGTGGAATACTACTTCTTGGATAGCCCAATTGTTATATTGCCTGTCATTTTTATTTTTGCATAAAATTGAACTTTATGGTTTTATGGTAATAAAATCCTTTCATTTATACCATGTTCCTACCCACTAAGCATTCACTAAGATATACTCTTTTATGTTACAGCTATATACTTTGATTAAAGCAGTCATAGATCCATCTAATTCCACATTCAAATAACTGTCCTGATCAATTTTTATTTTGCGTACTTTTTCTTTTGATCCATTATCCCGTTTCTCCAGAATGGCTCTAAGACAATTTGCAATCTCTGGCATTTTGCTCTATGTATAGGTGCTGACCTATATGTTTAATAGTCGTGCAAATCAGCCTGGCTTGATCTGTGTTATTTCTCATTACTTGCAACCTGATTAAAGTCATGAATCTCTGAAGTATAGCTCTGTTTTCAAGATTGTCATCTAAATTATGTAAATAACTAGCACTGTAATTAGCTCTCTTCTTTGATGAGCTTCCGTCAGGGTTCGAGGTGTGTTCGTCTCCCAGACAGGCGTGGCAGTGCAGGCGGGGAGCCTCACGGGGCAGGTGTCACGTCAGAATGGCGTGGCACCAGTCTTCCTCTCCACGCCCAGCCCACATGCTTGCCAGTCCTCAATCCTGGGAGATTCTTTCAAGGAGTGCAAACAATCAAATCTTTATTTCTCCTAATTGGTTTTCAGCATCCTAAGATTGAGCACCGTTTTTCTCTTTCTACATCTTGTCTACTTCTGTCAGGGAAAAATATTCAGACGCTTCTAGAGGAACTCTTGCTCATCTGGACAATGGGGTCATGACAGTCACGTGAGAGAACACAGCGACAAGAACCTCTGAAGCAGGACTATGTTTTCAAGATTTTCATCTAAATTATGTAAATAACGAGCATCGTAATTAGCTCTCTTCCTTGATGGACTAAGAGTTGTCATGAGCTCTACGGGGGACTGTGTGTGTCAGATCACCTGGCATTGCTCTTCCGAGAAGCAGTGTTATGCGGTGGTCCACGCACAGATTCTGGACCAGAACCCCACTCCACTACTTTTCAGTGACCTTGGTCAACTTACTCAATTTCTCTGGGGCTCAGTTTCTCTGTCTCTAAAATGGGCATAATGATAGCACCCATCTCATTGGGTTGTTTTAAAAATTCAGTGTGAGCACTCAGAGTTGAACTGGGCATTTAGTGATGCTCTATTCTCAGCTACAATCCTTCTGACCCAGGGCTGAAGATGGCAAACTCTCGGGAGAGGTCCTTTCCCTCTCTTCTCACTGCCTTCTCACAGAGCCCCAGGGTTGTGTCCCAGGGCCTTGCTGTCACCTCACCATTGTTGGAGGGTAAGAAGCTGGAAGTAGCTCAGGGACCAGGACTAGCCCCTTGCTCTGGCTCTCCACAAACAAAACCATAGGCACCTGGGCACTAACACCTCGTGCTTGGTTTTCCCTATTGGAGTTAATGTTGTAGTCGAGGCCATTTGTGGATTTTCATCTTGACTTTTCTACCTCTGCCCATCACCTTCATGTCCTAATCCCAAATTTCCCAAAAGTCCTCAGTTACTGCCTGGTCTATCTCCTCACTCAATATTCATTCCAATATTGTCAGTTGCTCCTTGCTTTTTTTTTTTTTTTTTTTAATCTCTACAAAGCAGCCTTTGCTGCCCAGGACAAATCACCAAGGAAGCATACTGACTCCTGCCACTGGCCTGAGTGCAGGATGGGAGCCTGAGGTCCCCCCAGCAGGCGTCTGTCTCTGCAAAGCTCCAGGGCCTGAGCAGCTGCAATTGGCTCCACAGCCAACTGGAGAGAAACCCTGGGGGCAATGATTAGACAGACCAGACAGGAAACCAGGGAGTGCTCCCTGGAAGGAGAGAATTTTGAACTAGACTTTAAAGCAAGTTTAAAAACACCTGCGGAGGGGAAAGGAGCTATTGAGCGAGAGGAAGAGACCCCATCAACATTGGCTGTTAGGTCTTCAAGCCAGATAGCTCACATTGAAGAATGGAGCCCAACAAATCCACAGGGGCAGAAAGTGATGAGTGGTCGCCAGAGGCTGGGGCATTGGGGTGTGGCTGCATATGGGTATGGAGTTTCTCCTTGGAGCAATGGAAATGCTCTAAAATTAAGTAGTGGTGATGGTTGCACAACGGTGCATGTCCCGAAAACTACTGAATGGTACCCTTTAAAAGATGAATTTTATGGGTATGAATTATACCTTAATAATGCTTTTTTTTTTTTTTAAGAAGAATGGAGTTCTACTGTGATCCCATGGTGGAAAGGTCTCCCTGTTCTGCTGGCCCCCCTTGGGGACTGCCAGGAAGCAGATATGCTGTTGACACAATGCCACAAACCATGAAGAAAAGCACAGAAATTAATTGATGATAACGTTTTTTATCTAGCTCAGTGGTTCTCATTCAGATGTGATTTTGCCCCAGAGGACACTTGGCGATGTCACAACTTGGGGAAGGTGCTACTGGCATCTAGCAGGTAGAGGCCAGGATGCTTCTAGACATCCTGCAATGAAGCAAACAGCCCCCACGACAAAGTTATCTAGCCCCGAATGCCAGTGGCGCTGAGGTTGAGAAACTGGATCTAGCTGAAATTCTACAGGTCCCTCTTGTTAGCTCTTTTAATGCAAATTTCATTTAAGTCACAGCAATGAGTATCTGAAACAATTCAAAAGTTCTCTCCCCAAACTATTTTTCCCTATAGATAATTGTAGCAGTGATATCCTAGTTTCAATTTGTTCCAGACTCACAGGGCAAACAGAGTTTTTCAATAATTTCCCAGGTTTTTCCTCTTTTGCAAGCAAAACTAGGTAAATTCTTTGCAGGAATATGGTATTTTTAGCTAATTAGAATGTTTGTACGCTCAGTTGGATGATTCCACGTTTCCTATGTATTCCTCTGGGCACATAAATAAAGCTTTTACTTAACTAAACACAAATAATATTGCTTTTTCTCTTTAAAATTTAGAAGAAATATATCTTCTTGTAAAATCAGAAGTGTGTGCTTATCAGCATGGGGGATGGCAGAAGCGGGAGGCGGTTTGGTGGAGGGAAACGAACCGGAGCTTTGAGTTAGACTGAGTCTGATTCTCAGCTCTGCCTCTCTCAGCTGCGTGGCCCTGGGCAGGTCACTGTTCTCTCTAAAGCCCAGTTTCCTGTCTCACAAAACCATGGGTATGCACACCCACCGCTCAAGGTTATTGTGGGAACCGGGTGAGATCGTGCCTGTGTGAGCACTAAGCTGACTCTCAGTGATGTTTCCCCCAGTAGCTTTGCCTTGGGCCAGCCTGCACCACCCAGCCCACCCCCACACACACTGGTGAAGACTCCAAGGACCCGAGCCCAGTGGTAGCTTCTAGAAATGATACTAAGGAAATGGGTTTGCCACTGGAGGCACCTATGCCCACTGCCAGGCCTGGCGCGGGGGTGGTTGGTGATGGTTCCTGTCATCTCCCTGGTCTGGCACCTTCTCTGTGGGGCATCCCTTCTCTGTGGTCAGGCAGGCTCCCGGGGCTGCCCTGAGCAGGGCGTGACACAGACCCCCTGCCACCTGTTCCACATCTGCTCCCGACTCCTCTGCATTATGTGTCTTGAGTCCTTCCTCAGACTCCAGCTCGGCTGGGAAGCGCCTTCAGGAAAGGGGATGTTAATACTTGCCGAACACCACCCACCTGATGGCACTACGCTAGGCACTTCACACACCTCATCTCACTTGACTCTTCGTAGAAAGTAATCATGGTCCTACTCATAATAACAGACCGTCAGTGATTGCTTGGCTCAATGCCAGGCAGTGGTCAGCACTTCACGTGCATTAACTCATCTTAATTTCACAAGAAACATCTGAAGATGATACTAATATTATGCCCATTTTACAGATAAGAAAATCAAGGCACAAATGGGTTAAGTAATTTGCTCTAAGAAACACAAGAGAAAAGTCAAGACTTGCTTCTCCTACACGGAGGAGTTTTACACCACGTAAAGAGCTGATGACTCCTTCAGAACTTAGTGCCTTACCCTAAGCTGCCTCCTTTCTGTTTATGGTGACCTGCCCTCAAGGTGGGAGCCATAATTAACGTCCTTTGGATTAAGTTAGCATATCTGGAGCACCGTCCACAGACTAACGCTTCAGGACCAAGTCTGCCTGTCTCTGGTTCCAGTGAGGAATGCCTCAGAGTCAAGTGCAGATCTGAAACCCAGACACCAGATATAATTTAAAAGGCAAAAGCATACTTTCAAAACTGGAAAATCCTACAGTCTCAGCCTTCAAAGCACTTTTAATTTTAAAATGAGGCAGCGTTACTCATTTTCCATCCCCTTGGGGTAGAGAAAAACTTACACAGAGTCCTTCAAAGGCCAGCTCAGCTATAGGTAAGAAGGATCCGCAGTATCTTTCTGTACATACCACTACACCCTCTGAGAATCCTGGTCTACACCCCATAATCCCAGCAGAGTTCAAGTGAACCTAGGGGCTCTCTTCCATTGTGAGCCAGTTCTCTTCCCTTCCAATAAGTCATATGTTTGTAGGAAGTCCTAGATCGAATATGACACCACCTCTGGACCTATCGGGACAAGAACCAGAACAACTCTGAGCTATAATCAATTCCTGCATCCAACGCAGTCCAGACTGGGCCTTTGGGAAAATGGATTGTAGGCCACGGAATGGACCGAACAGCCCGGGATTTCATCCCGTGTCACAGGAGTGCAAAGATCACATCAAGGATGCATCACTGATGAATCATCCATCAGACAGCCATTTCCAGTGACATGTTCCCCTGCTTGGGGTGCTTGTTTCCACTGTTCTCCTGTCTTCCTCTCACTCATACTCAAGAGATGCAGCTCAAATGCTCCCACTCTGGGAAAACTCCCCGCTCCACCCACTGAGTGAGTGGCTCCCCTTCTGGAATCGCTTTGCACGGATGGCGGCTCCAGCGCCTACTGCACTAGAAATGACCTGCTAGGTCTGTCTCCTCCACCAAACTGCACAGAGGGCAGAAACTATGTTTACTCATGTCTGGAGTCCCCCTGCCTGAGGGTACCTGGAACACAGCAGTCAGTGCAGATGCTGTGACAGGAGGGGACACAGGGAAAGGGACTGGGAAGGCAGGGTGTGAGGGGAAGAGGTGGAAGCTGGTAGCGTGGAATGCGTCCACGCTGAGGCTCCCCACAAAGCCCGATCAGCATGGTGAAATTGTATTAGATTCCTAGTGCTGCCACAGCAAATTCCCACAAACTTGCCAGCTTAAACAACAGAAATGCATTCTCTCCCAGTTCTGGAGGCCAGAGCTCCAAAGCAGGGTATTGGCAAGACCACTTTCCCTCCGAAGGCTCCAGAGGAGAATCCCTCCTTGCCTGGTCCAGTTTCTGGAGGCTCCTGGCACTCCCTGGCTTGTGGCAGCCTCACTCCAATCTCTGCCTTCATCTGGCCTTCTTCTTTGTGCGCAGCTAATCTCCCTCTCCCTCTCCTCCCTCTTACAAAGACACCAGTCACTGGGTTCAGGGCCCACACCAAATGCACAAAGATCTCATCTCCACATCTTAATTACATCTGCAAAGACTCTATTCCCAAAAAAGGTCATATTCACAGGTATCAGGGGTTAGGAATTGCACAGCTCTTCTTGGGAAACACAATTCAGCCCACTGCAGAAACAAATCCCACATCCTCAACACCTCCACCCTGTCTGTCACCTGGCTGTCCCCAGAGCAGGGCTCGCTCTCTATTCCTTGTTCACCTCACAGCACACTGGGGTGAGAACGTGGCTGTCATGGCCTGAGGCCACCACCCTGGGGCTCTGGCTGCCCAGGCCTGCCCCGTGGGCTCATTCCAGCAGCTGCAGCCCACCACAATGACCTACAAAGACATCAGGGGCTCAAAACTTGGGGTCGCCACCTCCAGGCTCCTGAGTTCCAAAGCTGGTGGAAGGCACAAAAGCAACGCTTGCCTCTAGGAGCCCCTTTCTTCTTTTTCTCCGGCATCCACCCCACCAGACGTTCTGGCTCTCCTGTCTCGGCCTTGGAATGGCAAGAGACAAGGCAGGCGGGTCTCAGCCCTTGTCTGAGAATTCCCAGAAGGGGTCAGGAGCTCCCTTTCGCCTGTGAACTTCCTCCTGACACGTGGCCTGAATCTTACTTTCGTGGCTGCATGCAAGTCCAGTGTCAGGTTCACAGTTCTTTATCTTCCTTCATCACGCCAGTGGGTTTCCACGGACTGCAGGGCGTGCCCATGGCCACACGGGACACTGGCGCCCTTTATCCTCTCGCCCCTGTGTGTGGGGAGGGGCCGCTAGTCAGCAGTCTTGCGATGTTTTGCCTGAGGTCTTGGGGAGAGGAAGGTACGATTTTCCTAACTGTGGAACATTTCCACCCGGCCCCAGTGTGGGATTCTGGAAAAGGCTGTTCCTAGATAGAATTCACTTCACATCTCTATTTTGTATTCTGATGGTGATTGGAGTATAATCTGTTCTTCCTGAAACACCCTAATCAACTAACTTGGCCAAGTTCTTTCCTAAACAAACCCTGTGCAGCTTCCAGTTCTTCTTCCGCAAGAAATACCAAATTAGCTGCTTTGTGGTTTGCTGGTGAGCCCTGAGCCCTTCGTCTCATTACCAGGCACTCCCTGGCCTACAGGGAGAACCGCCCGGAATATCTAAAACTGTCTATTGTTGAAGTTCATTTCATTTCATTCCCGTGCCTGCTTCCGTTGGTGATCTCGAACATGGGCTGTATATCAAAATGTTACCAGAGGGGGGAAAATATATGAATAAGATGATTATGTTGGCAAAGAATCCAATTCGTTTAAAATGCCCACATTTCTTTTCAGATTTAATCATTTATTCCTTCATCTGTGCAAGGATGATAGTCAGCACTGGCTGATCTTAATCAGTTGAATTTTCCAGGAATGTGTTCTCAACCATGCTGCAAAATAGACGTGGCTCAGCTTTCCACATTTGAATGGGAAGGTAATTTTTTATAAAAGCAATTTTTTGCAGAGGATGTTCATTTACAGAACTGGGGAGGTAATTTTGGTGGGTAGAGTCCGTCTGCCCTTGCTGGGCTCACATCTCAGCGAGGCCCCCGACAACCCTGGGAATTTGACAGGGCTCATTTGCAGCTTCAAAGGCAGAAGCCATTTAAATTCACAGCCTCTGTAACAGTTGGATGTAAGGAATCGTGGCGATGCTGACATTTTGCCCCTTCACTCAGCTGTGAGTCAGAACACAAACTATCACAGTGCCAGCATTTTCAAGGGATGACTTTAATGTTCTCAGCTGGATTAAGATGGGCCATATATTTGCTTGTCAACTATGCCCTATGACCCCTCTGGGGTGACTATATAACTTACCATCCAAATGGAGACACTTCTGAAAGGAAAGGGGCTACACATAATAATTTTCAGGAGAAAGGGCATAAGCCAAAACCATTCCTGGTCAACTGGGAAGTGTGGTCAACGCATCCCACCCCTACTTCTCTTCCCTCCCTCAGGTGCCCCTCTCATCCCTGCGTGCCTGGAGGTGCCACCCTCCGAGCCCCCAGTGGCCCTGTGGACAGCAACGGTTATGGGGTGGGGCTGGGAGTGCTGGTGGCAGTCATCTCCTCAGCACCTCCCTCCATCTCCCATTCAGATTCTGCCATTGTCACCACGTGTGACCACGTGGAGATGGCAGAGTAGGGCCCTCGGCAGGAAATCATGCAGCCCCAGATGTATGTGAGAAACCACGCCAATACCTGCCTCATTGCATGACTACCCAACTTACCCCGCCGGCTCCCTCACCCCATTTGTGCCATGGAACCTAGAAGCCCAAACTTGCACTGGGAAAATGACACGTAACAGCACTTCTAGTTAGCCGACATTCAGCCTTGATGACAGAAATGGATGCACAATCATAGATTTGGGAGACCCTTTGAGAATGTGGCTGCTCCAAACACTGAACCTAAAGGAACTAGTTTCAGTCACGTAAGAAAAATGTTGTTGTTAGAAATTACCTAGAGATGGCGCTTCCAAAACCTGTCTCAATAAATCTATTTTCATATTTGGCAATATAGCAGCCAGAAACTCCTTACGTTAAACATGCTCTGCAGTTGAGGACTTATTTCCTCTTGTCTGCCAATGTGGTGCATGCTCTGTAGAGCAATCCCTTCTCCACTCTTTTCTTTCTAACCCTTTAGTCATCTGTCTTGTTCCGTGTGGTTTCACAATCATTCTTGGTTGCACAGACTGTCAGGGAGATGGCTTAGGAGGGACAGTTTTCCACTGTTTCTAAATCATGGAAATTTGAGTCTTATAATGACACTATTATTCACAGATTTACAAGGGGACAGCTAAATGCTATTCTGCCTCACCTGGTCATAGCCAGCCATCACGACTTGTTTCTAAGTACGGATTTTACGTTTAGAGAGTTCAAGGTTGTCATGGCCCAGGGATTTTTCCCATTTGTTGTTTGGCTTCTAACACCTCCTCTGGTTTATGACAGATATTTGGGTTCAATATTATGTCTCTCTGCCTTAAGTAAGCCAATTAAGAGGAAAGCTATTACAAATTTAGTTACAGATGGGAAAGATCTATCAGAACTTTGGGGAGAACATATAATGCCTTGCAATTACTGGATACTTAATATGTTTGCTGAATTAAATTAATTTCAAGCTCAAAGTATTCTGTTTAAAAAAATGTTAAGACATGTTTTCAATGTTTCCAGTGAAGAATCTTCTCTCACTTATCGTGGGGCGAGAGCAAGGCATATTTCCCCATTGAGAAAGTTTTGCTTATGGGCCACGTTTATAATATCTGTCGGACAGAGCTCTCAGCTAGGGGCTGTAATGAACCTCAGGTACATCCTGATGGCACCCAGCGCCAGCTCTGTGACCTTTAAAAAAATCACTTTACCTCTCTGGGCTTGGTTTCCTTACTCACAAAACATGGACCATAAACCAGAATTATACTTTAATCTCTCAGTTCATAAATTCCATGATTCTATTCCTTTACTCAAGCAAATTATTTAAATTATTTTAAAAGTATTGTTCATGTGAACATTTAAAACATATGAAAAATTACAAGCATTATAACAACTATTTTCCATCTACCAATATGTAATACCTCTTAAAATTTTGCCACAGTTCTTTGAAATCTTATCTTTAAAACAAGAAAGAAAGAAAGACAGACAGACAATGCATTTGAAGGCCTGTTTGGCAACTTCTCTCGTGCTTTCCACTCTATCTCCTAAGAGCTTAACATTATCCTAAGATTAGTGAGCGTTTTACTTCCACCCTTGTTTTTACACTTTTGTAATATATGCAGATATCCATAAACTATAATTAGTATTTTGTGTGTGTGCTTTAAAATTTTACATAAATAATGTCATGGCTTAAAGTCTTAAATCTTTGTTTCTTCTCATTTTAACTTCTGAGAGGTTTAGGATCAACATTATGATTGAATCAGCCTGTTAAATATCTGTTGAGAGTTTGTCTCACATATCAAATCCTTTGTCCTATCAGTCATTTTTGGTTTTCTCTGGGGAGTTCATGTTGACTTATATCGAACTTCATTTAACTCTTTGCTCTTGCCACAATCTAAAAGTGTGCATTCCTGAAAGGAGAAGGAAAATTCTCATTCTTAAATTCCAGAATTTAAATATTAAATGAGAGTAACAATTATAGAAAATGATGCCATTTTGTAGTGCAGTTTCTCTAAAGAATCCTTGACAACCTCTAGCTCACTTGTCCTATGGAGAAACAATTCCTATGGGATGTAGAATAAAGAATGATGGTTTTGTTTCATTTATAACCAGTGTCCTTTGGGATGGCTTCAAGAAAGGCTTCCTGAACACTTGGATGGACTGGTAGATTTCTCATACTTATTCATCAACATTGTCTCTCTTACAAGATAAGCACCAGGGAAACCCCTGTCTTGTGGAGCACCATAGAAAATACCAGCATGTATGTAATAAAAATTCTGTGATAATAGTGATGACAGTCACTGTTCTGGATATAAGGCACTGGGAAAAAAGGACTGAGACAAATCAAGGCAGATGTTAACCTTTATTTGGATTTAAATCACATGCCCTGTAATTATCAGACCGAAAGAAAATTAGAGTCAGCATTATTAAATCCCCTTCAGCTAAAAATGGGGACAGTGATAATGACCACTTACTTTGGAACATCGCACATCAATATCAGAGTACAAAGCAATATTCCTACATCTGGTGGAAAATACAACTTCTGCATTTTATAAATATTGCTGCTGTGGGGTAGTGAGAGTCCAAATGATTTGATAAAATTATGTAAGTCGATGAATTGTCAAGCCAGGATTTGAACTCTAATAGAGAGAATATTAACCATTCAAAAAAAAATCTTGCTGTGAGGCAACAGGAAACATCTCTAAAGCAAATGAACTACTATGCATCTGAAATAATGAGCAGATTAATTCTCCGTTTGGCAAGCATCTGCCAGATTGGTAGCTATCCACCTGGGGAAATGGTCCTTTTCTAAGGTCCTAAGAGACTGGAGACATGTGAGAAAACTCAGATTAGCATCCAATGGAGTGTGTCAGACAGAAGCATCTAGTTGTGATGTTAAACTATGTGCCATCCTGCATCTCAGATTCCAAAATAAAAATTCACAAAGAAAAGGTTCTTTGAACATCTTTCTAGCTTACTAAGAGAGTATGATAAACTGTCTGGGGAAATCAGAGATGATGAAGGGAATTTCTTAAGCATGAAAAAATCATCTTTACACATGAGGCACTATTTCTGATCCTCTAGAAAATACCAAAGGGGAGTCCAACATCAAATGCAAACCTTGGTATATTTCTCCCATACTTTCCTGAGTTCTTCTCATCATTCATTACTGCACAGAACAAGCATTTCATATTATTCTTAACTGCTGGGAAAACTAGCACTTACTATAAAATGTTTCTATATGATATTGATTTCATCCCTTTCTGCCATCACTATAATAATGGCTAGCATTTATTGAGTAATTCTTTCATGTAAGGCACTGTGCTAAGCACTTTATATGCATTTTCCCATATCATCATCATCATCATCATCATAACCTGTATGAAATGGCATGGTGGCGGATGAGTAGACAACCCAATGCAAATTGACCTAAGCAAAAAGAACAAGAATAACATAAAATAACAAAAAAGGCTGGGCATGGTGGCTCATGCCTGTAATCCTAGCACTCTGGGAGGCCGAGGCGGGAGGATCGCTTGAGCTCAGGAGTTTGAGGGTACAGGGAGCTATGGTTGTGCCACTGCTAACAGCCTGGCTAACAGAGCAAGGCCCTAAAATAAATAAATAAATAAATAACAAAACAGCAACAATAAGGAGAACCTAGGGATGTTTATAAATATTTCTTTAAATGGAAGCACATAGGCTATTATCATAAATTTTTCTGAAATATAATCCTAGATATTAAAAGTGTGGGTTCTGAGCAAGAATTGTGCTTTCATGATCTAGCAAAAATTAGGCAGTATTGTTAGCAGCTCCAAGCCCGCATTAAGGATTCCAGGAGCCAGGTGAAGCTGCACTGAAATCTGTTCTTCCCCTGCATGGCCTCACTAATTCCAGTAAGATTTTGCATCTCGGACTAAGAGAAGAGCTTGATGTAAGTTCACAGCCGAGGGCGGTGGGGGTGGTCTGTGGCAGGGGGGTGCGTGTCCCTGTGAGGGGGGTCTTTTCCACCAATCCACACCCCAAATGCAAGAAAGAAAGAAAAAGAAAGAGAAAGAAAGAAGAAAAAGGAAAGAGAAAGAGAAAGAAGAAAGAAAGAAAAGAAAGAAAGAAAAAGAAAGAAAAAAGGAAGGAAGGAAGGAAAGAAAAGGAAAAGTGAGAGGGAAGGAAGGAAAGAAAGAAAGAAGAAAGAGGAAGAAAGAGAGGAAGGAAGGAAGGGGAGAGAGAGAGAGAAGAGAAAGGCCAAGGAGAACATGGGTACTGATTTTAAATTCTTAACTGCAAGTAATTTTGTTTCTAAAACTGTGTTCAAAATAGTTGCCCCAACATGCAAATCCGACCTTGAGACAAATTTGGACAAATATCCTGGGAACTAATTGGGTTAAATTTTATCTTCTGATGTTCCATGTTTTCCTTGAACAAGAACATAGCATTTTTATTTTTTATTAGTAAAAATGTAAGCAATTGCTTTTTAAAACTTCTACTGGAAATAGGTCTGCATATGTAACCTGCCACAGTAGAGTATTTGAGTGTCTGGGCTAAATGTCATAAAAATAAAAAGCATATAAGGCCTCATTTTCAGGATGTTCACGGTTACCAAGAATACAGAATTAAAACTGTCTCAAGACAATTCAGCCAAAGTGTTAAGGATCTGACTTCCGTGTGTTAGACCTGATTTTGTTTGTGGCATAAATGATCTTGCTGGATCAGAGCCAACAGAGATAAGAAGAGGGCTGGCAATGTGCCCAGCATCTCCAAAGCTGGATATCTTAGGAAAATAAGTGTTTTTCCTTTCTTTTGGGTCACCTTAGGATCTTGGCTTGAGGCCACAATTTCTTTGGTATCCGAGCTTCTGTGCTTAGGAGGATGATGGGGCAGCTGTGCCTCCCACTTTCCTCAGCGGCACGTGCGGCCGTGCTGTGGAATGGATGCTGTAGACGTCGGGGGGACGTGAAGTGGGTGGGTTGGACAGAAGTATGGCACTGGATGTTGGAATGGAAAAGTGTCGGGGACTTTGTTAGAAAATGTGTCTCTTGTGCAGAGAATAAACAAAGGGAGTTGAGGAAGAGGCACTCTGAACAGACTGCACCATTGTTCGGAGAGCTAGGACGAGAGGCAGAGCCAGCCAGACGAAAAGCAGGAGAGGAGGGCGTGGTGGGACCCCAGACCCTTCCCCCAGTAGAACCAGGCCCCCACATCCGCTCAACCTCCCCATGCCAGAAAAATTGAGATGGCTCATGCCTAGCCCAGACCTACCCAAGCTAGATGAGCCAAGTGGTGAGATGGGGAGGAAGTCCACTGAGACTCAGCTAGAAGAAGGAGGAGGAGAAAAGGGACTCACCAGCTTTCAAAGCAGAGTAAGGAGGAGGAGGCTGCATGCTGCAGCAGTACAGTCCTTAGCCCTGGGGGAGGTGAGCCCTGGCCCGGGCCCCACACTTTAGGGGGCCCTGGATATTGGTTCACCTGTGTCTGTTACCAGCAAATGCAAAAAAAAAAAAAAAAAAAAAAAAAGTACAAACATCTGACTAGCCTTCCAGGGGCAGGAGGTGGGCTGTACCAAACAGAGTTGTAATCAAGTCCTCTGACCAGACTATTAAAACATCCAGATATAAAAGAACATACTTGAAGCCAGAGGGTGGCCTGTTCCAAGACCCTGGACAGCGTAGAGGCAGAGGCTGTTCAGGGAGCTCAGGGCCCTGACTCTGCGTTCTTGAAGCCAATGGCCTTCAAGACCGTGTGTGAATATTCCTTTAATGAAAAGGCATGGTTGATTGAGTAAGACCTTCTGGAATGGTGATGTGAGCTCAGGTCTGAGTTCCGTGCTCGACAAGAACTGGCAGACGAGACCCGGCTGTGTGGACAGTGTTGCCAGCAGCCGCAGAAGCCACCCAGAGATAAGCTGTCTCCTCCTGCCCCGTGTGTTCACCTCACATGTCATAAGACTTTGTATTCTTGGCTAATGAAACCAGGAACTTACTGTAACCTCCCTGTGGATGTGGGTGTGTTGGGGATGAGCAGTGGTGTGGGAGGATCTCTTGTTGCCAATCTATAACCCACTCGACACGGTACATACCTCCTTTTGAAAAACTGTCTACCTTAACAAAACAAGCAGGAATGTAATTTCTGGAACAAGAAGTTAGAAATCTCTGAGAGGTCTCCTTGATCCTTTTCAGACAAAATGCTGCCTAAAGGGCTTCCGATTCTTTGACGGAAAAGTGAAGTTTAGCTTACAAATATTTTCCCCTTACATTTCACCTGAGGCTGTGAAATGGAGCCAGAAGGCATTTCTGATCTCCGATGAAAGGTACTCATTAAGTATAATTGTTACCATTACCTGAATTCTATTTTTACTCTCCTCATGTTTTTAGTATATAGAAGGCACGATGTGGTCCACGAGAGCTCCGGCATTAGCATTCTTACCCACTCCTGGGTGGAAGGCGGGCATTTCAAAGCCGTGGGTCCCTGGGCACTGGGCCTCATGGCACCCTGGGTCTCATGCTCCTGTGGGTGGCACTTTCTGGCAAGCACAAAACCTCATTCCAAAACAACTGCGCCGATAGTTGGCTTGCTGAGGGTACAATTAGTCACTTTCTCAGAATGAGGAGCAAAGGGCTAATTGTTCTGCAAGTGGACAATTGCTGCTGTAATTATTAGCCCCTGTAATTTTTCATCCACACATAATCGCACATGTGGCGGGGAGAGCTCGGCCGTCTTCCCGCAGTCCTGCCCACGAGGCTGCTCATTGTCATGCTCAGGTTTCATCCCAATTTATGTCGCCACAGTTGGTTGTGCTTTTCCATGATTGTCTTTTTTTACTCTGTAAAATATAAATGCAAAAGCAGCTTTTTAAAAAGTTTCCCAGAACAATTTAAATACTGAATCAGCCCTCCCATTATTTAGTTTGCATTAAAACACGACTTGGGTGTTTACAAAGGCGAGTTTCTAACTGACTTTTATGGACTCATGGAAAAGAATGAAGCTGGAAACATCCCCTCAGCCCCCAGTATCTGCTCTCCCCTCTCCTCTTCCCAAAGTCTGAAGAGGAATTGCACAGCCTCTCACGGCACCTTCCTTCCAGCGTTATGCCTCTAGCTTGAAAACGTCCCAGTATGGCATGTGCCCAAACTCATCGTGGTGGCAGAGGTGTTAGTTTCTCTGAGCAGAATGGAACCAAATTTGCTATACCTAGGTTCATAGCCAGAAACCATCTCGAGAGGTAAACTCATTTGTTTTAGGTTTACACATGAATTTTGCATTAAATGGTTTTAGAAGCAGCTGATATTTCTCACAAGGCATTTGGCTAAAATCCACCCAGCTTGATTGCACCTACACCCAGACCCTCAGCTCACGGCAGAAATACGTCTGGGCAGTAGAGGAAGCCGTGGAGAACACTCGCCTCCTTCAATTTGTGGAGCCGCCTGAGAACTCCTGGAACCGAGGGGCATCCGCTGCTTGGCGGGCACGGCTGGGTCTCCCAGACAAACAAGATTGCCTGGCTCCCACGCTGCTGCAGGCTTCTCTTCAGATGAAAATGCTGAATACTTAAGAAGATTCTTTTCAGTTTTGTGAACTCTTATAATTCAAGAATTCACGGAGCTGGGTAATGCTGGGAAAGACAAAATTGATGTAAAGGATTTGGGGAAAATCATGCCGTTAGGCAACCCTTTGATTTTTTTTTTTTTTTTTTCTTGTTCTTTCACTGGTTCCAAATAAAAGTGAAACTCACTGAAAGATATAATATCTACCTGCTGAAGCTGAGAAACAGGCTCCGGCAAAATCATTTGCTCTTAAAGGTAAATCTCCCTGTAACGTGGACAGCAGCTGCGCCCACACGCCTGCAGAGCTTTCTGCAGCCTCAAAATAACACTCAGCTGCTCCCTACCTCATGACCCGCCCAAGAGCTGTGAACTGAACCCCCATCTAAGAATGTTAATAGCCACTGCCGGGATCACGTCTTGCATTTCCAGTGCCAAAACCCCCTTTTTTTCCTGCTCTAAGTGAATAGGATCCTAAATGCGCCACGTCTGCTTTTGTGAGGATGCATTTGCCAGGCGGCCTCAATGCAAGTCCAAATGCTTCAACAGCATTAATAAGAGGGGTGGTAATCTGAAGAGCCTTATTTTCGTCCCTAATGTTCACCCCAAAAGGAAATGTGCTTCTTGCTAATAATAGAGGATGTGACCAAAAACACTGAGTATATTTGTCTGTTCCTAGTTCATTTGCCAAGGCTAATATTTCCCATCAGAGCTCTTTTAGAAAGGCTGAAGCAATTAACCTCTCTCTCAGTTGCCCTGCCAAATGCCAAGGTCTGGCAGGTTTTTGTTTAGGAGATTCAACTGAAGACCAGCCCCTCCTCCCCTAGCACACAAACCACATTAACACGCAACGCTGATAAGAAGAAATAGCATTTATTGAGCTGGGTGCTGGATGCTGTCCTGGCACTTTACACATGTTATTATAACTCAGTCAATTCTCAGAAGGCCCCTGTGAGGTAGGTCCCGTTAGTGTTCCCATTTTCCAGTTGTAGAAACTGGGATACAGAGGTGTTAAACACCTGCCCAAGATCACACAGCTGGGAGGTGACGCTGTTTTACAGACACTGCTCTGCATATGATGTCACTATTGATGCTGCCTCTGTGTCACTGCTGTTTTGACTTTTAAGATGTCATGGACTGACCCAATGCCCCCAGATTAGTGTCAAGGGACACGGGACTGAGAAGAGCAGTACTAGCTTTTCCCCTTATTCCTTGAAACTAGGCTCCCCTTAAGGCTCTTGCTGTCATTTAGTTCATATGTGATTCGGCTGGATTCCTGACTTCCAACTCAGATATGCTAAAAAAAAAAACTAGGGTCCCTGGTCCAATATAGGTTCTTCCAGATTCACTTAGAGGGCTCTGAATAAGTTTGTAGTGTGGCACAGTACTAGACAGACAAGCTCATTATCAGATTCTGTGTCTAAAGAAATAACAAGCAACACACAAAAGCCGGTCACACCAGCTTTATGACCACCAGGCATTTGTCAATGATAGTCACCCAACCTCGCTGCTCATTGCTAATTTTCTGTGAATGGTGCAATGTCATCAAACTAGAACGTAATGATAGATAAGCTATCTTGCCGTGCAGATCTTCCATCTCCCTTGATTTGATCCATTTCCATGTACCACATAATAATGATTTTTTGTTAACCTCTCTATAAATATCTTTATTTTTTTAAAGTACATTTTCAGAAGCTCTTAGCCCTTGCAATAATTCGATGGGTACTAGTTTGGTGAAATTCTTGTTGGTTTTTTAAACCAAAGCTAAATTTTTTCAATAATTTTTTTATCCTTATAAAACTCTTACGCCTTCTTTCTTTTTTTTTTGAGACAGAGTGTCACTTTGTTGCCCTGGCTAGAGTGAGTGCCGTGGCGTCAGCCTAGCTCACAGCAACCTCAAACTCCTGGGCTTAAGCAATCCTACTGCCTCAGCCTCCCGAGTAGCTGGGACGACAGGCATGCGCCACCATGCCCGGCTAATTTTTTCTATATATATTTTAGTTGGCCGGATAATTTCTTTCTATTTTTAGTAGAGATGGGGTCTCGCTCTTGCTCAGGCTGGTCTTGAACTCCTGACCTTGAGCGATCCACCCGCCTCGGCCTCCCAGAGTGCTAGGATTACAGGCGTGAGCCACCGCACCCGGCCTACGCCCTCATTTTTAATACCTTCAGCAAGCTCTGTACAAGTGAGAAGCTGAAAACCAGAAGTTGGTACCAAACAGTACACTCTAATATAGAAATGCTTCCCTTGGGCAAAACAAAAAGTCCCAGGCAACTTCCTTCTACATCAAACTTGATCAACTGAAGCCCAGGAAAATGCACAAGAGGCTCCAGATATGTGGCCCATGTGTTTCCCAGGTGTGTGTCCAGGTTGTGATCCTTTTCCTCCTCCTGAAGCCAGTGACCCCCCTGCCCTGCTGTTGTCCACCGGGACCACCTGCTCCCTTCTCAAAATCTGATCCAAAGGAGAAAAGGGCTCGGGAGGCCTCCTCCCTAACTGAGTGTAGAGCAGCATTACTCGGGGTTGGATTCACAGTGGGTTTTAATGTTTTAATAATGGGTTGGATTAATCATCGTTTTGAGGCCACAGAATACCTCCCCCCACATACCAAGCTTGTGAGCAATATGTAAAACATCTCTCTGATTCCCCAGCCTATAGCCTTCCAAGTTTTCCTCTCATAACTAACACTGTTTCTCTTCAGAGCAATTAACTCAGGGAGAAACCAGCAATCTGCCTTTAGCTTAACCTTCGCTGGTTTCCAACTAAAAACAAAAGAAGAAGAATCCCTCGTTTGGCCAGTGGCGCAGCCAACTGCTTCCCTTGCCAGGAGAGTTTTCAACAGGTTCCCCACCCTCTGAGGGTCTAGAGACTGATTTGAAGCCGCAAACCCTGTTTCCTTCCTGCCTTGGGTTTCCTTCTGCATCCCGCAATGACTGTGTTTAACCAGAGACAGGCAGATCACGGAAGAGTATTTTTTCTCCACTTCAAGCAAAGGAAAGCATAAAGCCCAGGTTTATCAAAAAGGCAATTTCCAGCAGTACTTTAATTAAGTGTTAACCTTTCTGTGAAGAATTATAAATTGCATTAGAACATAAACGTCAACCGACGACATTTAAGACCTGAGCTGAACTTATGTAATGTTTCCAATAATAAGTGTGTCTATTTAAGATGTCAGTTAAAAGTTCAAAACCTTGATTTGTGGGCGCCACCACAGAGATCGGAACAGAGCCCACACGTTGGGGTCTTCGGGGAGAATTTCCAGAAAGGTGACAGATTTTGACCAGAATTGAAGCTTACTTTTGGCCTAAAGATCAGTTTGCTTTCCATTCTCCGGGCCCTCCAAGGCGCTTGGGAAAATCTTAGTAACACTACACGTGTATACAAGTCAGACTCAGTCCATTCACAGTCAAGGTCTGTGATGCTCTTTCCCTTCTTAGCAAGCTGATAGCCCCTCACTGACGTCCCTTCACCCGGGAGTGATGCTATTGCTGGTTCTAATCTCCCAAATTCCTTTCAATCTGCTCACTGGTACGAAATGGCTTTCCCTTCCGTCTGGCTGACAGATGTCATGAACTGCGCACTACTTTGTCAGCCCTGAAGTCAGGGCATGGATAACTTCCACGGGGGCAAAGTTGATAATAATCTCTTGGTATGAAATTGTCTTTTAGAAAATTAGATAAATGGGAAGCTCTCCACATTGTCAGGGGCATCACTCAAGGCTGCGTTGCCCATTTTGACAGCCCGCGACGGTGTGTCTTCAGGCCTGAAGCCCACCCCCAACCCCCCACCCCACCCCCGTTTATTTCCGGCAACAAACTCGGCCCCACAAGGGCGCCTTGGCGGCACCCTTCAGCCTGAGTGGCCCTGACAGCCCTGGGACTGGCCGGCCTCGAGGCCGCTCTGAAACCGATGACTGACCCTGAGGAGTGAATAATTCATCTCGCTCTGGTAATATCTCCTTTTTACAGAGATTTCTGTGACACAGCCTTGACAACTGACACATTAGTTTTTTTGTTCATCCACAGGGAGTGAGGAGAAGAACTAGGGAGAGGAAAGGGAAGCCCCGACATGACGCTGGAATGTAATTTCACACTGTTAGCACAGCCCACGTTGGAAATTACTTTAACAAAATGAACTAAGTGGATTTACAGGGTCTCTGAACTGGTCATGCTGGAAGGGTCCCTCTGGTCCAGGCTAAGGCTCAGGCAGGACCACGTCCTTGCCGGTCAAGAGAGATGCCTGGCCTTCTAGACGTTCGCCCAGTGGCTACTTTCAGATATTAATGCTTTTAATTATCCAGGGAGGAATGTCTTTCCTCGGGGTCAGAACTCTCCTTCTTGCTGCCACTGACACCTTTTCCTTGAGTGGTTTTCCTTCCCGGCCCCCTGTCAGGCACTGCCAAGGCGCCCAGGTAACGAGCTCCTGGGCCTGCCCGTTTGCTGACCACCCCCACAAGTACTTAGGGAACACCCAAGTGACACCACATGTTTGAGTAACACACTGATCACCCGAGTACCGGCCCTGCCCTTGGGAGCTCATAAACTGAGATTTAAGATTTCATGAGTGTATAAGGATCCAGGAGCAGACCTCGTGACACCCTGCAGCAGTCCTCCCATCCACCCTCTAAGGAAAGCAGGGGTCCACACGGCAGTCCCCAAGGCCTGTGTATCACTGCCCAGTGCCACCACCACACACGCACAACTGCCATGTCTGCAACCTCCCTCCTGCCCCTCCTTACCCACCTGGCCCTGGTCCCAGCTCAAGGCCTTTGCACTGGCTGTTCCCTCTGACTGGAACTCTCTTCCCTCGGGTGTGGCCCTGGCTTGCTCCTCTGTCACCCTCTCCCTGAGCCCCGGCCTGACCACCCCACCCCACACTGGGGAGCCCCCTCCCCTGCCCTGTGGTTTTCTTCATATTAACCACTTTCTACATGCTGTGATGGTTACGCTTATGTGTCACCTAGACTGGGCCATGCGGGCGGCGAGAGATTTGGTCAAACATTATTCCGTGGGGTCTGTGAGGGTGTTTCTGCGTGAGATTGACATTTGCATCTGTAGACTGAATAAAGCAGACTGTGCCCCCGGTGTGGGTGGGCCTCACCCAATCCCTCGGAGGCCTGAATACAGCAAAAGGCAGGGTAAGCACGTGCTCTCTCGGCCTCACTGTCTCCCGGCTGGGACGTCATTCTCCTGTGCTCGGGCTGGAACTTACATCAGCTCTCTTGGCTCTCAGGCCTTTGGACTTGGACTAGGACTGCACCACTGGCTCTCCTCGGCCTCCTGCTTGCAGACGGCAGGTTGTGGGACTTCTCGGCCTCCGTAATCATGTGAACCAATTCCTTAAATCTCTTCATATGTATGTAAAATATCAACTCCTGAGCCTATCCCAGATATATTTATATGTATATATATAAAATATATAGATATATCCCATTGGTTCTGTTTTTCTGAGGAGCCTTGAATAATATGCACATTATGCAGTTTACTCAGTTATTGTGTTTATTCATAATTGGTGTCTCCCCCAGTGAGAATATAAGCCATGAGGGCAAAAATTTGGGTTTGTTTTGTTCAATTCTCTATTTCCAGCACTTAGCTCAGTACTTGGCACATAGTAGATGCTCAATAAATATTTGCTGACTGGATAAGTACACATCAGACCAGGGATGGGCTTCCTGGCTCCCACGAGGAGTCAGAGCCGCAGAGGAACCTCACCGGGCTGCGGGGCTGGAGGGAGCAGCCAGCCACGCAGAGCAGGACAGCCCCCACAGCCTTCCCAGAGAGCCTGGACTCCAGAAGGCTCATCCACCCGCCTGCAGCTCAGACATTCTGCTGTCTCCCAGCTCCTGACACCCCTCGTAACAGTATCTTCCCGCTTCTCTATGGGCTCCACCCAGTGTCTGTCAGACTGACCCTTCATCTCAAATCAAATCATTCACTGCACATATATTCATGGAGGCCCCACTATGTGCAAGGAATGTTCTAGGTGCTAGGGATAGGGCAATGACCAAAACTCCCTGCCCAGGGAGCCTTATGGTCTAGAGGTTGTGGCAGACAATAAGCAAGCTAAGTAAGACACATGCTGTTCGAGAAGCTGCTGAGGAGAGTCTGCCTTGCTTGCTTCAAACCCCTCCTTGGAGCCTACGGTCTCTAGGATAGAAGTCAAGCCCCTTCTGTCCAGGAGCAGACAGCTCTTTCGTATGGAGCCTCCAGCTCAACACTGGCCACACGCACCCACCCGCCAGGCAGAATGAACTGGCGCAGGTCCTCTCTCGTGCCTGGCTCTCTGCCACATCTCTGTCTCTGCACGTGCCATTCCTCCTGCCCAGAGCACCCTTCTCCCTTCCCTCCAGCCTTCGCCAGTTTAAGTTCCTCTCAGTACCTGGCTTGAGCACCACAGAGCAGCCCTTCCCTGTCTCCCCAAGCCACCGCCTCACCCCTGTTTCAGCCAGGGTGCCCCTTGGTTGTCCTTTCCCATCTCACTGTGCACATCTTTATCCCATTGCGCTCCCCACCAGGCTCCAACTGCCTATTTCCCCACTGTCTGGAGCGATCTTTGGCCTTTATATCCCCCAAGTGCCTGACCCATTGTAGACAATCAGCAAATGTTTGCTGAATAGATACGTGGACAAGTGGAAGAAAGATGGAGGAAAAGACAGATGGTGGGTGAATAAAAAGATAGATGAGTCTGGTCTCAGTGGCTCATGCCTGTAATCCCAACACTCTGGGAGGCCAAGCCAGGAGGATCACTTGAGGTCAGGAGTTCAAGACCAGCCTGGACAACATAGTAAGACCCTGTCCATACAAAAAATAAAAAAAGGGGGGAAAAAAGGATTGGTGAATGGAAGGAAGGAAGGAAGGACAGGTGGGTAGATGGATGGATGGATGGATATTACCCTCCCCGCAGCCTCTGTGGCTCCAGCTCAGCGTCTTCTCTCAAGTTCCTGACCCTGCCTGAGACATTTTGGCTCTTCCCAGATGTCCCAGCTTAGCCCTTGACCTCCATCACACCCCCACCCCGTGGCCCTCAGCCTCCTCTTCCTCTCTCAAGGCATCACCTTTTTCTCCCCAGAGCCCTGCTCCTTCTGAGTCCCTTTAAACAGCCCCCTCCACCCAGGCCCCACCTGCTGGAGTCTCCCAGAAGAATCCAGATCCAGCTTCGCCTCCAATGAGGACCCCACTCCAGCCACCTCCCTGGGTTCTCACACGCCCATTTTCCAGGAAGGAGGCACTTTTAGTGACGGGACCTGGCCCTTCCTAGGAGGCTCCCCGGGCTGTGCCTTTGCTCTCTCCTCCTCTTCTTCCTAGGGAAAGGGCCCAGACTGTGTGCCCCAGAGCTGGGCAGCCCAGATGTGAACCCAGCTCTCTTGTCCCCAACTGTGTGACCTTAAGCTGCTCAACGATCCCTCTGCCTCAACGCCCACATCTGTCAAATGGGGATGACAGCAGTACCTTCTGGACAGGGTCACTGTGAGGACTGAGTGACACATACAGAGTGCTCAGAATGATGCCTCGTGCACCCAGTGAGAGCCCCCTGGTTTACAACTGTTACGATCCACCCCAACATTTCGCAAATGCACTTTTTACCTCTAACCCCACCCGCCGGTGCCATTTTTTGTATTCTCTCTTCCTGGCATACCTCTTCTCCTCCTGCTTCTTTTAGTTTAGGCAAAACGGGGATGGGGGTGGTTTCTATGAGCTCACATAACTATTAATAGGAAGAACAGGGACGACGGCGCAGCCAGGCCCCCTCCACCCCCAGCCTGCGTCAGCCCCGCCTGGCTCCGGGGACGGCGCCGGCCCCGCCTATGATTTTTCAATTACAGCCTCACATCCTTGGTCCTCGGCCTTCCCGGGATCGGCTGCCTCCGACGATCCCCCGGCTCCTTGAGGCAGCTCCATTTCCCAGCTAAAAAAGTTCACGGCGACTGGGGAAGCCAGGGCAGGAGGGATCAGAAAGGGCCCAGCTCCTTTTCAGCAGGGTACTCTCTGATCTTGTTGGCTTGTGTGCATGGATTACTGTGATAAAAATGTAAGTAAAATGGAATGTTTCCTCTCAACTGGTAAACAGCTGAAAGACACGGAACTGAAAAGCAGGGCCAGCTCAGCTTCCCTTTTCCTGAGGTAAAATACACACAACATACAATGTACCACCTTTGACATGTTTAGGTGTGGAGTTAAGTGGTATCCAATACATTCACTGCACATTGCTGTGCCGTCATTGCAAACATCCGTCTCAGCAATTGTTTCCTCTTGCAAAACTGAAACTCCGTACCCATTAAACAATAATTCCCTCTCCCCCACTCCCTCCCCAGCCACTGGCCCCCACCATTCTACTTTCTGTCTCCATGAATTTGACTATTCCAAGTACTTCCTATAAGTGGAATCTCATCATATTTGGCCTTTTTGTAACCGGCTTATTTCACTTAGCATAATGTCCTTAAGGCTCATCCTTGTTGTAGCATGTGTCAGAATTTCTTTCTTTTCTAAAGCTGAATAATATCCATATGTATAAATATATATGAATGAAGATATATGAATATGAAAATGTGATATATATATATCACTTTTTTAATCCATTCAAACATTGGCAAACACTTAGGTTGCTTCTATATTTTGGCTATTATGAATAATGCTGCTATGAACATGGATGTACAACCAGCTCAACTTTTCAAAGTACATTTTTAGGAGTATCTCTTCATTTTAGTATAAAGATTGGGGAGGCAAAGGAAGGACAGGCATTACGGTCTGAATGTTTGTATCCCCCAAAATTTTTATGCTGGAACCTAATCACCAATGTGCTGCTGTTGGGAGGTGAGGCCTTTGGTAGATGAACAGGATGGGATTAACGCCCTTATAAAACAGGCCCAAGAAAGGTCATTCACCCCTTCCTGCATGTGAGGCCACAGTGAAATTGCGTCATCTGTGAACCAGAAAGTGGGCCCTCACCAGACACTGAAGCTGCCTGCACCTTGGTTTTAGACTTCCCTGTTCCCCCGGGGACTGTGAGAAATAAAATTTTGTTGTTTATAAGCTACCCAGCCTCTGGTGTTAGTATTTTGTTATAGCAGCCCAGACAGACCAAGACCTTAGGGTACCTGGAAAATAAGTTATCACTTCGTCATCCCTGGCCATCGAATGCCTCCCCTCTGTATTCTGTTCGAACGCCCTCTGAAGCAAGCGTTATCGTCCTCATTTCACAGCTGGGAAACTGAGGCTCAGAGAGGTTAAATAAGTCTCCCAAGGTAACATAGCTAGAGAGAGGCTGAGATTCAACCCAGGGCTTACTCCACAGCCCAAGGCCTTCCCACTGCCTCCCAAAGCGGGGTCCAAATGAACCGACGTGTGTGGAGGTGGGAGAAGGCAGGAGGCAGGACCTCCGTCCCTCCCTCCCTTGTGCCTAATGGACAAACATCATTTTTTTTCAGGGGCCAGTGGAGAACAAAGAAAATTGAGCCTGAAAGGATGCAGCGATGGAGCCTGACTCGGACAGAACACAGTGAACTACCGAGAATGAGGCGGAAAGGAGGGAAGAATTCCCCAAGTCTGCAAGGAAATGCTGAGCTGAAGAGGAGGACGTGCCAGGAAGTGTTTCAAGGCTGGTGAGTGGACAGCGAAATGGCAGATGAGTTTTAACGAGGGTAAAATGTAAGCCAGTGCACTCAGAGAAAATCACCAAACTGGACTTAATAGGAGGATTGCTCTGAGCCAGTCGTGTAGCTGCAGCAGAAGTCCTGGGGTGAGTGTGGGCCGGGCCAGGGGACACAGAGCTGCCCAGGGCACCCCTAAAGGGAAAAGACATGAAAAACACTGGGCATCACTGGGAAAGACATTGGTCACAAAGTCAAAAACAAACATAAAACAATGAAACCCTTACCAAGGTTAAAAACAAGGCTTTCATTAGAAGAATGAATAGATACCTGTGTGGGGTCCATCCTCAGGCTCTTGCCTTTGAGACATTTTGCTGAAACTTCTAACTCCAAAGTGATGCCTTTGCCGCCTGGAACAAGAATCTCAGGTGAGGGCAGTAAGGGAGGTTGTGACTTCCTGGGTCCCTACCCCACTCAAGTCCATGTGTCAACACCATCACTCTCCCTGCCACCGTGCACTTGGAAGCAGGGCTTTCTCTGGTCCCCTGGTCTGGCACATGAGTCCCACCAAACCCTGATTCAGGGGCCGTCCCCTGAGCCCCACCATGGATGGTCTCACTTAGGACTCCCAAGGGCCACTCTGGCCTGTGCTCAGTCCCTGGGGAAGGGGCCAGTTGTGACCTGGCGGGGCTTCAGTTTAAGGAAATAGACAGGAATGAGTGAAGCAGTTAGGAGGGCACTAGGGCACACTGGGGACTGGGGAAGGCATATTGTGGAGAAAAGATGAGGCAGCCAGTCAAACTCCCGCAGTCCTAGTAGTGACCGATGGGGGGACCGATGCAGTTGTGCAGCTCCCGCACTGCACAGTGGCTCCCCACAGAGGCCAGGAGTGGCGGCAGAAGCTGCACGCTTGCCTAGCCCTTGGCCCTAGTACAGGGCGGTGTCCACCCCAAGATGAAGACTCTTTCTTATCCACTCAAGATGCAGCATGCACGAGTGGACAGCCCTGCGCTTCCCACAAAGGGGGCACTCAGCACATGTCACTGGCCGGACCGTGAGACACTTGACGAAAATGACCTTGCCTCCTTCTTCTCGGGAACACTCGGGGGAGGTGCACCTGTGCCTGGCCTTGGTCGGCAGCTCTCGCTCAGCAAAACCCCATCCCCGGCTGGCAAGGCGTGCTGGGCTCATTAATCCACAGGGCAGGTACCTACCTGACGTCAGCCCTCGGACTGGGCACCAGGCCTTACCCCAGGCTCTGACGTGGCAGGAGCACTGTCTGAAGAGCAGCCTGCCCCCACCCATCCCCACCCATAAGCATAAGAATCCTTCATTCCCATTAATCAGCCACCTCCCAGGGTGCCGGGATAATACCCTCCCTGTGGCCGCTCCGCAGGGATGACACACAAGAACCATCCAGAGTGCAAGGGGATTGACCCTGCTCCACGGTGCTCTTTCTGCTTAATAGGAACAGCTGGTCAGTGAAGTGTTTGCTAGCAATTTAACAAGGCTCAAACAGCAAGAGGCATCTGCCGAGAAATCAAAAGGGAGCGCCCGGCTAAATGAGGTTTAATTTAAATTCCTATCTCGAGCTGGGAGAAGAGCTTCATCATGCCTTCCAGTTGTATTAGCACCAGCAAGGCCTGGGCCAGTTTGGCATGGGCTGGGGCTGAGCCCGGCCGCCTGCTGGGGGGTGATAGCCCCCATAGGAGTGAGCTGCAAAATCAAGCCACGCTGCAGAGAGGAAGGTAGAGGAAGAAGGAAAGAGATAAGATGTTGTTTTTTTCTCTGGCAGATATGCAACAAACAAAAAGTCTTCACTCCCTTTGGAAGCCATAAAACCCGTGGTGGCCACAGACACATGCACAGAGGTCACCCCCTGGCGGCAGAGGGCGGGAGCCCACGCACAGGAGCACAAACGAGCCTGGCAGGGAGGGCACTTGTCCTATGCAAATGTCACCAGTCAGAGCCACCATGACACCCAGGGAAAACAAGAGCTGCTTCTTTCTCATTGTTTCCTCACACAAAGAGCTGGACACAGGCTCTGCAACCCGTACACAAGCCGTGAGCTTAAAGAAAGTCCTCTTCCGGCTTTAAGCTGTGCACAGCCTTGCATTTCCATATGCAAGTACCCCAGCCTGAACAGACTTGATTCTCCCCTTCCCAAACATCCCCTTTCTTTTTAAAATCAGGGCCCGTAGTAAGCTGACCGCTGCTTAACCTATTCTTACCGCATGCTCATGTCTGGCAAAAGGAGGTGCAGGAAGCTGAGCCATGAGTCCCTGCAGATATGTCCCTCAAGGAGGCTAGCCCAGCTGTCCTTCCCCCCGTGTCCTCCCCCCACGCTTCACTTCAGGGCCTTGAGGGTCTAGCAGGCAGCTCAGTCCCCAGGGCAGCCCTGGAAGAAGGTGGCCCCTTGACCAGCTGAGGCAAAAAGCCTGGCTTAAAGTCCACACACGTTCAATCAAACATCACCCTCCTCAGCCCTCCCAAGACAAAGTCTGTCCCTTCCCTGTCTACACACTGCTCCCAGGTACTCTTTCCAACTCTGTCCTTCTGCAGTGTTTCCCTTCAAATCAGCACACGTTCATTAGGAACGAGACCTGCCAGCGCCACCTCGTACCCCTTTGTAGCAGGTTTCAAAGCTGACAGGCCAGGACGACACCTAACGCAGGAGTGTACCTCTTTCGAAACAAAGAGAAGAAAGAGTTTATTTTTCTCTCCCAGGAAAGTTTCCCGGCAGCATCCCTGGACTGGCACGGCCATGGGTGTCAGGGACAAGGCCCCTCCATCCTTTGGCTCTGTGTCTTCACGGTCTGGCTTCCGTGCTGTAGGTCAGTCACCCCATGTGCAAAGACTGACGTTGGAACACCAGCAGTCACATCCGGTTTCAGGTGGGAGGCGGAAGGAAGGGAGGGGCGGTGATGACGATGACAGAAGACACAACACTGTCTGTCTTTAAGACGCTTCCCCAGAAGTCCCACTCGAGAATCCCTGTGTGTATCTCATTGGCTGCGTGGCCACAGTGCCACAGGAAGCTGGGCACTGCGGTCTGTGAGCTGGGCACATCGCCACCTCCCACAAAAATAGGGGTTCTCCTCCAAAGGAAGGAGAGGAGAAGGGACGTTGGCAGCACTGGCAGCCTTTGCCACAGTGGGCGGCATCTGGATTTCATTATACCATCTGACCAGGCCCCCATGAGGTTGAGACGGGGACACCCAGACAGGGTGGCCGGACAGTCCGGGGCATTCTGTCTAGGCAGCATCTCAAAGGGTGTACGACTGTGCCAGGTGGGACAGAAGCCTCTAGTGACCATCGCAGGCCCTAGTCCTGGCTGCATATGTCATCAATGGCTTAGATGGAGTTTCCGAGAAGACAGGATCTGTACCCCAGTGAGGAGGGAAACATAGAAGAAAAGCAAGCAAATATATCACAATGCGACAGCTTCTATGGTAGCAGGAGGACAGAGCGTTCAGGGCATTGAAGGGGGTACGTAGAGTGATTTGCCCTGGATTCTGACCCTGGGAGTTTGCCCTGGACTCCAGGCCCTCCTAAGGACAGCCCTGACACCTATGGGGGATTATTCGCATATAGAGACCAAAATAATTAATAAATTGCTTTTCCTTTTGCACACACCATGTCTATGCTTAGTAAACATGCGCTGATTTGTCAAAATTAGCCACAAGGTTCCCTACGTTGGTTTTCAGTGAGGCCACTGAGGGGAGCAGATGAATGGAGCAGGGTTAGAGGTTCCTCGGCACCTGAAAAGACCTGCAGCTTCTCTCTCACAGGTATTTTGGGGACCACAGTGTTTGTTTGAATTGCTCTCAAGATGTTCTTCGAGGAACTGGGCAAATTGGATGGCCCAAAGCAAGAGAGGCAGAAGAGGAGCTCTGCTCCCGACTCAGGAATACTCAGCTTCATACACAGAGTAAGACTCGGCAATTGTTCCTGTTCAGTTTTTTGTTTTGCTTTGTTTTTTACTTTTCATTTTGAAATAACTTTAGACTTACAAGAAGTTGTAAAAAATAGTAGCGTTCCCATGTATCCTTCACTCAAGCGCCTCGAATTATAACATCTTACAGAGACAACCAGAGCACATCCTCAAGACCAGGAAAGTAGCACTGGTACAATACCATGACCTCGAGGACAAACCTTACGTGGGGTTCATGACGTTGGCACATGGATCTAGGCACGTGCACAGCACTAGGACAGTGATGCAGAAGTGTGTGTTCTGCCACCACAGTGAAATCTCTTTTGCAGTCCTCCCACCATCTCCAGCCCCTGGCATTCACTGTCATGTTCTCCATCACTATAATTTTGTCATTTTTTGAATGTTATATAAACAAAGTCATATGGTATATAACACTTTTAGGCCGGGCGTGGTGGCTCACGCCTGTAATCCTAGCACTCTGGGAGGCCGAGGTGGGCGGATCGTTTGAGCTCAGGAGTTCGAGACCAGCCTGAGCAAGAGCAAGACCCCATCTCTACTAAAAATAGAAAGAAATTATATAGACAGCTAAAAATATATATAGAAAAGATTAGCCGGGCATGGTGGCGCATGCCTGTAGTCCCAGCTACTCGGGAGGCTGAGGCAAGAGGATTGCTGGAGCCCAGGAGTTTGAGGTTGCTGTGAGCTAGGCTAACGCCACGGCACTCACTCTAGCCCGGGCAACAGAGTGAGACTGTGTCTCCAAAAAAAAAAAAAAAAAACACTTTTAGATTTCTTTTTTCATTCAGTATAATGCCATGAAGACCAATCCAAGTGGTTGTGTGTGTCAATAGCTTGTTCCCTTTCGTTGCTGAGTAGTGTTCCATGGTGTGAATGTAGCACGGTTTGTTTTGTTTAACCATTAACCATTGAATGCCCTCTGGGTTGTTTCCAGTTTTTACCTGCTGTGAGCACAGCCGCTGTAAATATTTGCGTACTGCTGTAAACATTTGTGTATAGGTGTTTGTGTGAGCATAGCTTTTCTTTATCTAGAATAAATACGCAGGAGTGCGACTGCTGGGTCATACGGTAAGTGTATGTCTAACTTTATAACAAATTGCCAGTCTGTGTTTCAGAGTGGCCACACCACTTTATATCCCACTAGCAACAGGTTAGAATTCCAGTTGCTTTACATCATTGCCAGCAAATGGTGTGGTCGATTTTTTTTTTTAATTTAAGGCATTATAATAGGCATATAGGAGTCTAATCATGGTTTTAATTTGTATTTGTCTAATGACTAATGATGTTGAACGTCTTTCCATGTGCTTATTTGCCGTCCATATAGTCTATTTGGTGAAGTGTCATTCAAATCTCTTGCCCATTTTCCGATTGCATTGTTTTCCTACTGTTGAGGTTAAAAAGTTTCTGGATGCAAATTCTTTGTCAGAGATATGATTTGCAAATATCTTCTCCTAGTCTGTGGCTTGTCTTTTTATTCTATTAACGATATCTTTCACATAGCAAAAGTTTTTAATTTTGATGAAGTCTAATTTGACAATTTTCTTTTATGGATTGTGCTTTTGGTGTCCTATCTAAAGAAATTTTCACTTAACCCTAGGTCACAAAGATTTTCACCCATGTTTTATTCTGAAAATTTAGTTCACATTTTACATTTAGATCTATGATCAATTTTTTTTTTATTTTTTTATTTTTTTTGAGACAGAGTTTCGCTCTGTTGCCTGGGCTAGAGTGCCATGGTGTCAGCCTAGCTCACAGGAACCTCAAACTCCTGGGCTCAAGCAATCCTCCTGCCTCAGCCTCCCGAGTAGCTGGGACTACAGGCATGCGCCACCATGCCCGGCTAATTTTTCTATATATATTTTTAGCTGTCCATATAATTTCTTTCTATTTTTAGTAGAGACGGGGGTCTCGCTCTTTCTCAGGCTGGTCTCGAACTCCTGACCTCGAGTAATCCTCCCGCCTCGGTCTCCCAGAGAGCTAGGATTACAGGCGTGAGCCACCGCGCCCGGCCTCATTTTATTTTACTTTTTAGGCGCCCAGTCTATGATCAGTTTTGAGTTGAAAAGGCCATCCTTTCTCTTTGAATCACTTTTGCACCTTTGTCAAAGATCAGTTGGCTGTACTTTCGTAGTTCATTTCTGAACTTTGTTCTGTTCCATTGATCTATGTGACCATTCACACTGTTATCGTAGCCTTACAGTAAGTCTTAAAATCAGATAATATGATTACTCCAGCTTTATTTTTTCTTTTTCAAAATTGTTTTAGCTATTCTAGCTCTTACTGTCTTTACATATAAATTTTAGAATAAAATTTTGTATATATCTACAAAAAATCCTGCTGGGATTTCCACAGGAATTGCATTAAACCCATAGATCAATTTTTGAGAGAACTGACATCTTCACTGTCTGAGTCTTTCAACCTCTGAATGAAGTATGCTCTCCATTTATTAAGGTCTTTGATTTCTTTCAGCAGTCTTTTGTAGTTTTCAGCATACATGTCTTGTATCCTAAGTATTTCATTTTTGAAGCTATTATAAATGGTATTTTGTTTTTAATTTTGGTTTCCAGTTGTTCATTACTAGTATATTTAAATAAATATGATTGATTTTTGTGTATTGACTTTGTATACTTCTCCTTAGTAAACTCACATTTTAGTTCTAGGAGCTCTATAGATTGTGGGATTTTCTACATTCACAATTATGTCATCTACAAATAAAGAAAACATTATTTTTTATTGTTTATGGGGTATCATTACTTTCATATATTTTCAGATTCAATTTCTTAGTATTTTATTCAGAATTTTGTGCCTATTGGCAATGTAGAGTACTGGTCTATGGTTTTCTCTTTCTCTCTCTTTTTGTCTTTATTTTATATTGGTATCAGGGTAATACTGGCCTCATGAAATGAATTAAGAAGTGTCCTTTTTCTTCTACTTTTTAAAAGATTATGTAAAACTGGCATTATTTCTTCTTTAAAAGATTGATAGACATAGACAGTAACCTGGAGATTTCTTTTCCAGAAAATTTTAAACTATGAACTCTATTTCCTTAATAGTTATAGGACTGTTCAGATTATCTGTTTTATCTTGGGTGTGTTTTAGTAGCTTGTGGTTTTTGAGGAGTTGATTCATTTCATCAAAGTTGTCAAATTTATGTGCATAAAGTTGTTTGTAATTCTGCCTTATTATCCTTCAAATATCTATGCGATCTGTAGTAATATCCTCTTTCATTCTTAATATTAGTGATTTGTGTCTTCCAACATTTTTCCTTGTTAATCTTGTTAAAGGTTAATCAATTTTATTGATCTTTTCAAAGAACTAGATTTTAGTTTTATGAATGTTCTCTATTATTTTCTGTTTTCAATTTTATCAATTTCTGCTATTACTTCTTATCTTCTGCTTACTTCAGGTTTTTTTCCTCTTCTTTTTTTTAATATCTTGAAATAGAAGCTTAGATTATTGATTTGACTCCTTTCTTCTTTTCCAATATAAACATTTAGTGCTGCAAAGTTTCTTCTAAGTACTGCATTAGGTATACCCTATTGATTTAGATATGTTATATTTTCATTTCATTCCATTCAATATATTTTAAACTTCTCTTGAGACTTCCTTTTTGATGCATGGATTATGTAAAAATGCGTTACTTTATGTTTTTGAAGATTTTCCTTTTTTGTTATTTAATAATCAGAGAATATACTTTATATGATTTTAATTTATTTAAATGTGTTAAGGTTTGTTTTATGATCCAAGATATGGTCTATCTTGGTGAATATTCCGTGTGCACTTTAAAAGAATGTGTATCCTGCCATTGTTGAATGAGTTGTTCTATAAATGTTAATTAGATCATGTTGGCTAATGGTGTTGGTGAGTTCTTTAGTATCCTTGTTGATATCCTATCTAGGAGTCTCTCAATTACTGAAAGAGGAGTGTTGAAGTCTCTAACTATATGGGTATTTTCTTCTTTCAGTTGTGTCAGTTTTGGCTTCAGATATTTGAAACTCTTGTTTGATGCATACACATTTGGGATTGTTATGTCTTCTTGAATAATTGACCCTCTTATCATTGTGTAATATCTTACTTTTTCTCTGGCAATTTTCTTTGCATAAGTCCACATTGCCTGGTATAAATACACTCCCATCTTCCTTTTGATTAGCTATACAGCTTTATGCATTTTTTCATACGTTTACATTTAAACAATCTATATCACTATATTTGAAGTGAGTTTCTTATAGACAATATATAATTGGGTCACCTGTTTTTCATCCATTCTGCTAATATTTGTCTTTTAATTGGTGTGTTTAGACATTATGTTTAATGTAATTATTGGTATTTTAGGATTTGTCTGCTATTTTATTATTTGTTTCCAATTCCCCCCCCTCCCCTTTTCGTTGCTTTGTTTCCCCTTTCTCGCCTTCCTTTGGGTTACTGGAAAAACTTTTGGTATTCTATTTTAATTTATCTAGAATGGTTTTTGAGTATATTTCTTTATATAGTTTTTACAAAGTGTTTGCTATACTGATGACAACATATATACATACATAACTCATCACATTCTACTTACCACTTCAAGTGGAATAGTAAAACCTCACCTCCATGTAGGCTTCTTTTTACCAGCCCCCTTACAAAAGAATTGTCTCAAATTTTACCACTATGTATATTGAGAACCATATCAGACTGTTATAACATTTTGCTTCCAATCATTAAAATTATTTAGAACTCAAGAGAAGAATAGTCTATTATATCTGTCTAGATATTTGCTCTTTCCATTGTTTTTCTTTCATAACTGATGTTCCAAGTTTCCCTCTGTTATGATTTTCTTTCTGTTTGAAGAAATTCTTATAGTAAATCTTTTCAAGCAGGTTTGCTGACAACAAATTCTCTTAGTTTCCCTTCATTTGGGAATGCTTTGATTTCACCTTCATTCCTAAAAGAAAGTTCACTAGATAAAGAATTCTGTGTTGACAGCTGTTTTCTTTCAGCACTTGAAAAACATTCTGCCTCTTCCTCCTGGCTTCCATGGTTTCTAACGAGAAATTTGCTAGCATTAAAATCATTCTTCCTCTACAAGTAATGCATTGTTTCTCTGTGGCTGCCTTCAAGATGCTTTCTTTGTGTTTAATTTTCAGGAATTTAATTATTTGTCTATGAATTTCTTTAAATTTATTGTTTCATATTTGTTCAGCTTCTTGAATATGTAAGTTTATGTTTTTGACAAAATTTAGGGAGTTTTTTGCCATTATTTCTTAAAATATTTGTTCAGCCTCTTATTCTCCTCTCCTAAGACTCTGATGATATGAATGTTAACTCTTCTGTCACTGTCCCACAGGTCCTTGAGACTCATTTTTTTAAATCTATTTTCTTTCTTTTTTCTTATTTTTTTACCCTAACTTTACCTACAGCTGCATATTTTCTGTTTTTCAGAAATTGAATAATTTCTATTGACATATCTTCAGATTTACTAATTCTTTCCTTTGTCATCTTCATTCTGCTATTGAACCCATTCTGTGAGTTTTAAAGTTTTGATTATTGTATTTTTCAGTTCTAAAATTTCCATTTAGTTCTCTTTTATATCTTTCATTTGTTTGCTGAGAGTTTGTAGTTTTTTATTTGTTTCAAGAGTATTCATAATTGCTTGTTGGATCACTTTTATAATAACTACTTTAAAATCTCTGTAATATCATTCCAACATCTGTGTAATCTCAGTGTTGGCATTTGTTGATTTTATTTTCTTATCTGAATTGAGATTTTCCTGGTTCTTGGTATGAAAAGTTATTT
This sequence comes from Eulemur rufifrons, assembly GCF_041146395.1. Lineage (NCBI taxonomy): Eukaryota > Metazoa > Chordata > Mammalia > Primates > Lemuridae > Eulemur > Eulemur rufifrons. Next base: position 45,779,907 of record NC_090997.1, read on the forward strand.
TGGATTGTCTCTTGAACATTTTGTGTATTCCATCATGAGACTCTGGTACCTATTTAAATATTCTATTTTAGCAAGCAGTCAACCTGTTTAGGTTCAGAACACACATCCTGGCCCACTTTTGTGGGCTTGTGGTTTAAATGTCAATTTAGCTTTCAAGGCCTTTATAGTGCTATTCTCATCTGCCCCACTTATACACTACGCAGAGGTCAATCTGAAACCTGTGAGGTATTATTTTGGTTTTCAAACATATTGCTGTGTTGATTCTGACCAATTTCACTCATGGGCCACTTGAAAGTTTGCCCATGACTTTATTCATAAATTTTTAAAATCCCTTTCTTCAAAGAAATTTATAAAGAGTTCTTCTCTGTAATCTGTCCCAGCCCCTTTCTTCAGCTCCCTCTTCTCTGCAATCCTCCCCCTTTGCTGATCTTCTCTTGGTGCAGGGTGGTGATGGTCCACAGGACTCCTTCCCACAGTCTGCTGCTGCTGTGACTGTATGAGGGGGAGAGGAGCCACCTCTTTGCTGACATTCATTTAGTGCAAGGGGGTGGTGGACAGGGTTCTACCCCAGCCTCCCCAGTAACAGGTGGAGAGGGATGGAGTGCTGCCTCCTTAATGCCAGGAAGTGATGGTCCCAGGGCTCTGACCACAGTCTCCACAGCCACAGCACCCAATGGGGAGGGAGAAGGTTGCAGCTTTTTTTTTTTTTTTTTTTTTGGTCCTTTTCTGACAAAGGGTAGATATAGTCGTACAAGATCACTCTTCTCCCAGTCTTTTAGCTGGAAAAGGTAGGATTTTCTTGGGGCTTCTTTTGTCTGAGCCAGTTGGCATTTCCAGGTTTTGGGTCTCTCTAGGGCCCAGACTAGGATATCCTACACATATAGGAGGCAAACGCACACACACACACACGCACACACGTGTGCACATGAGACTCATCTTGGGTTATTCTCAAATTCCAAGTCTCTAGCCATCCATCTTCTTTTCTCTGTTTTTCAGAGTTCTCTGGTAGTTAGCGCTTGATGTATTTCGTCCAGCATGTTTAGGTGCAATTAGGAGGTGGAATAGGTGGAATGCACGACTCTATTTTGTCTGGAATCAGAAGCCCCTGTTCTAACAGTCTTAATGCAAAGTGCTGTGCTCAGGAGTCAAGGCAAATCTAACCTTGTGAGCAGGAGCTCCCTGAAGCAAGCCTCGATCCACAGACTCTGGGCTACCGTAGCCTCCCTGTCACACAGGCTGTCTCTGGTGTCTGTGGGTTACATTTTGGTGATATGATGGCCTCTATTTTTACTTCTCTACCAAACACAGAAGAGCATCAGTAGGCTTTGTTTCGTTTTTATTTTTTTTTTTACATCACATGAGAGAAACATTAATTCTCATTTTCAGACAGCATTATGGTGCAGCACAACGTCTGATGAGATTTGGGGGATGGTGCAGTTAGTTAGACAAAGCAGTAACCAGCCCACAGAGCCTTCACCGTGCTCAGACGATGGGAGAGAGGTGACAGGAAATGAGCCGTTTGCAACGTCCCACTCACAAACAGTGATATTGGGAAGGGGCTGAGAAGCAACATGAGGCATTTTTCTTTGACGGGAGAGCTGTGGCTCTAGTCTGTGTTTGTCACGTCTAGACCTTCTCCAGAGAGAGGACGGGTGAGGCAGCGTCACAAATTGAATGCACACTTTCCAACTCCTTGCTGAGCAAGGCCAGTTTGGCTTTGAATTTGAATACAAATTGGCTCCAGCAACTCACTATGGGCAGTAAGCAACACTAAACAAGCAAAAGCAGGAAGCACAAGAGGAGGAAATAAGTCCCTTAGTCGCTGAAGATTTTGCAAAGGGTGAAAATGGTGTGAACCACTACAGTCTGGTAGCCAGGATCTTATCACCCCAAAGCTGTCCCCCTGGGAGAACTTGGCAAAGATGCCTAACCTTTGCGAGCTTCAGGAACATCACCTCCATGACAGTGCTGCCAATGCCACCACCTCTGAGAAGCACTAGCAGCCTTTGTTAAGCAGCCGAGGCAAACTCGGCAGGGGAAAAACGCCAAGACAGAAGCTGAGCGTCTCGCTTTGCGATCCTAAGGAAACGTGGTTTCTCTGCTCTGTCTCTGTCTCTCGGTGTTAGCAAATGAATTCACATTTCTGCTGTTTATGTGTCTTAAAAGCCAACATTTTCCGTGTGTTTTTGGTGTGGAAAACGATCATCCCACAATTGGCATGGTGAGATTATTTCTTAGGCGAGGCATTTCCTTTGAGACCGAGCTGCCATTTGTACAGTTTTGTCATTTACGACAACACATTGCCTGGCTGCTCAGGGAACAGAGCACGAGTAAACTGACGAACTTTCCCAGGAACACGCCAGCCTCAGCTCCCGGTGAGAGAGAAAGCAGGGCTTGGCGAGCGCCAGGCAGAGAACACCTACCTGTTGCTTTTGCTGGGGGGCTGCACCGCCCCTCTGCCTGCTGCCCAAGAAGGCTTCCCTCTGGCCACAGACAGCAAAACTCACTGAGGCTAAGAGGGCAGAAAATGGCCTATTCTTGAGCCAAATCCAGCTGGAATGCAAAATCTGTGCAAAGAAATGTGGGCATGCTTTCTCTTTCAGTCGCCCCAGGAGGTGTTCGTGCTCCTCACACACATTCATGATGCCTCTTCCCTTCCCCCGTTGTCCTTCACGGCCTCAGAGTGTGTCCCTGGGGAAGACGGCAGGATCAGGCGTGGGGCTTCAAGCACAGCACGCTCGTCAGTGGAAGAAATGCAGTTGGGGTGTACAAGCCGCAAAATGGACTTGTGTGGTGTCTGGAGATCAGACCCCTAACAGCGAAGGCATTATCAGGATACTGGAGAGTTTTTACTCAGAATAAACCCCCGACCCTGTAGATGTCCTTGAGGCTCTTACTGTTCATGTTCCCAGTGGCGCCCCCATGAAATCAGATTCCCTCCAAGACTGAAAGTGCAGCTGAGTTTTTCCCAGAGTCATGGCCAGCTGGCCTCAAAGGGAAGCCGGGCCTGACCCTACGGCTCTTCGCGGGGGGCTGGGCCGCGACCCCCTCTAGAAGTCACCTCCCCCTTGTTGCCACTCTGCTGTGTGGGGCTTTCCTTCATTCACACGCCTGCCACTCAGCAGCGCCATCGCTTCTGTGGAAGCTGGTCCTCCCCTCTGCACCCCGTGCCTGCTGCAGCTCCCTACGAAGGTTATGGAATGGTGGAAGGGAGGTGGGAAGGGGGCAACAGAGGCTGCTCCACCCCTGGAAGCCCAGCTGCTGAGTGGCGGGCACCTCCCGGCCTTGCCAGCTCCTCCCCTGCTCAGGCCCTGACTGATGGGTGCAGGGGAGGGGGAGGACCTGGAGCACTCCCGCCCACGCTGACACCTGTGTCCCTGCCTTGGCTGATGCAAGAACATGGTCTCTCCCAAGAAAGGACCCCAGTAATGGGGAAAGGCCCTCCACCAGCACCAAGATGCAGAGCTATTCAGTTTCAAGGCCAAAATCAACCAGCTACCCCTGCCCTATTCTTATTTAAAAAGTGATTAATCTGAATAGAAAAAAAAAATCTGTGTTTGCTGGCATGTAAGGATTTCTCTCAATCCCAGCTGGAATGGGAACACCAACCAGCATAAAAACCGTGTGCCAGGCAGAGCCCCCTCCGGTCCCAGCTGCCAGCTTCCGGGCAGCCTGTCCAAGAGCACCAGGCTCGCTGGGGTCTGGGACCCCCTTCCAGGCCCTGAGCTGGAGGCGGGTGGTTCCAGGGGCATGCGCCGCAGTACCCCGAGGGAGAGGGCGCAGAGAAGGGGCTGGGCTGCAGGCTCTGGGCAGCGCCCCTCTCTCCTCTCCCTCTCCCTAGCTGGGAAGGGGCGTGTGGGGTGGGGTGGTTCTGCAGGGTGGACTAGCTCCTCCCCAACTTCTTGCAGCGAATCTTCTGTTGTCACATGCCCCTGGCTCTGAGCTGGCAGGTAAGGTGGGTGTGTGTCCCCCTCCTACCCCCCCGGGGGCTAAATTACTGAGGTCCAGCAGGGCCTCCTTGGGGGAGCTTCAAGGAGTCAGTCTCCTTCCCCTCCACCTTGCATCTGTTCTCCAACTTCATGCTCTGCCTTTACTCTGGTCCTAAACCCTTCCCTCTTTTCACCGTGTCGTGCCTGCCGGAGTGTGGGGGACGGGGCAAACCTTCCCTGTGGATCCGCCCGCCCCCTCCATCCTCCCCAGCACATCACGAGAGCCTGCTGGAGCCCAGCTTCTTCCCTGTCAAGCAAGCGCCAGGCCAGATGCTGTCTAAGCTTCCCGACAGCCCTGGCATTTTCTTTTAAAGGTGGCTAGTTATTTTCTTCCTCGGATCCCCAAGGCAGCGAGATCCTGCTCCTCACCCTTCTAGGCTGCTCGGCCTCTACCTGCACTGTCCAGTACCGCGGCCGCCGCCAGCCACGTGTGGCTCTGGACAATTAAATGACAACTCATTACAATTACATAGAACTTAAAATTCAGTATTTCAGTCGCACTAGCCACTCCCCAGTGCTCAGGGGCTAGCTGTGGCTCGCGGCTACCCTAGGACACGGCACGGGAAACACTGCTACCACTGCAGAAAGTTCTCCCGGGCGGTCCTGCTCCCCACGGGCTTGGGTCCTAGGGCTGAGTAACGTCCTGACATGGAGGTGGCAGAGAAAGTCCTAATGACCCTCATCTGGACTCTCATGCCCAGAACACCCTCCTTCATCTCTTTCTGAGAAAACAGTAGCGCGAACCCTGAGCCAGAGAAAGACCCCCCAAATCCCTGTGAGCCCCATATTGAGCTTTGCAGGGGCCGCCCTCCCTCAGTCGCCACTGTCTGTGCTACAGGACTGCACCCAGTGGCCACTTCCCCAGCTCACTCTGTGCCCCGGAGCGCAGGGCTCAGGCAGGGCGGACCAGGCCCAGTGCTGCCTTACTGGGGAGCCAGCTTGTCCTCCAGGACACCAATCTGAAGCAAGATACATGCTCTGAGAATTTTTCCAGCCAATGTGGGCTGCACCCAAGACCTAGTGTGCACAACGCAAGAGACACAAGAAGCATGTACTTGTCCCTGACCTTGAGGGGCTGAGGCAGGGCAAGCCCGGCTTACATGGCAGCCATGGTGAGAGGCAGATCCACCTGCTGCGGCATCTTTCCGCCTGGTCTCCTCCCCAGGGTCTGTTCTTGCAGAGCCCAGGAGGGGACCAGCTGTCTGCCAACACAGGCACCTCCTCAGTCAGCGTGGCAGTACTGGCCCCTTGTTTCCCTCTCAAATTCCTCCCTTGCTGGGTCTGTGGGCTGCAGGCCCTTCCCGCCTGCTTCTCCTGCCTGTGCAACCTCACCCTCTCCTTCTCACCTGGAGGCACCTCTGCCTCACTTGGTCCTGAGACGCCGCATTTCCTGCCTTTCCACCTAAACCCTCTCTTCTCACTCTATTTCCTTTATGCTGACTGTTTTCCACTGGCTGTTGCCAAATCTGCCCTCCACGCTGCTCGGGGAGGCTGGCCTCCAGCTAGGGCCAGCCAATGGGAGACGGCGGCAGAAGGGAGGGTGGGGGTATTTATGACCCCTCCTTCTTACCCCCGTTACGGCCTTGCTGGTTCTGGTGGGCCCTCATTTTCCCCAGGCCCCTTTTCCATGTCCCCAGTGGCTTCCAGGCTCCTGGTCACACTGTCCCCTCCTCTATGTCCCTTCAGGCCTAGGGGAATAGGGTCAGGAATGGCTCCTCGTGTTGTTGTCCCTATACCTTTCCATCCCTTTTGTTCTCTTAACCCAGCCCACACCTCCGTTAATACCCACTTCTTCAAACTTTGACCTTTCAGCTCTTCTGAATGGACCATGTCTTTTGCAGGGACCCAGAATGATACAGCCCTGTCCCCATGCATGCTATGACTGCCTCAGAAACCACCCGAACACAGTGACACGGCACAGTGGCAGTCAGGTACGGCTGTTGTTCCTCACGGCTCTGGCAGTTGGCTCAGCTCGGCCAGGGCTCTCGCTCAGTCTCTCAGGGGGCTGTGGTCAGACAGTGGCTGTAGCTGGTGACATCTGGAAGGCTTTCTCCTTTGCACGGCTGGCTGTCCGTCGGGATCTCAGCTGGGGCATCTACCTATGGCCTTCCCATGAGGCCGTGGTGTCCTCACAGCACGGTGGCTGGGTTCCAAGGGCAAGAGTCCCAGGAAGGAGCCATGTGGGGGCCGCATTGTCTTTGATGACCCGGTCTTCAGGACGGCACACAGCGTCACTTCTGCTGCACTGTATTCATCAGAAGCTACTCACTAAAGCAAGCCCATCCATGTTCAGGAAGAAAACTCAACTCCACCTCTTGATGGGAACAGTGTCAAAGAATTTGTGGACATGTTTTAAAGCCAGCACAGATGGTAAATTCCCAACACCTTCATCCTGACCCATGTTATCCACACCCTCTTGGGTCCCCACGGCAGAACAGAGCATTTCTGCAGACTCCTGTCTGCTCGCCCCACGCCCACGGGCCACAGGTGCTATTGACTCGGCCCCAGCTCCTCTCGTCCCTCCACCCCTGCTGCAGCTGGGCCTCTACTGTCTCCTCCGGGTGGTCACTGCCGACCTTCCCCCTTCCCAGGGGCTGCTCCATCCACCACTGGGATGTCCCTCAGACCATCCCACAGCCCTTCACTTTCCTGACTGGGAACTTGAGTTCCAGAGAGGTGAAGGGACCTGCCCCAAATTGCACAGCCAATTGGAGGCAGAGGCAAGCTAGACCTCAGGACTCTGGCAGCTTAAGGCTGGGCACCGTCTCCCATCCTCGCTGCCCAAGGGTGATCTTTGGTTGTCCTCGGAAGGCAGTGTCCCACCAGAGGCCCGGGACAGTCGCTTAGTCTCTTCATTCCAGGCCCAAAACATGGTCTCCATTGCTGGATTTTGCAACAAACTGTTGCTAGAGAAATAAACAGCCACTTTTATTATTTTCTTTATTCTAATTTACCATTTAAGTAGGCATTTCCAGATTTCTGGGTGTCATCATCTCATGAAGGAACTATTCTTGCTCTTAAGGAACTTCCATTCTAAAATTATACAAGACACAGACAGAGGAGATAGACACACACACAGAGACACTATGCTTTTCTTTTTTTGGTAAGGGCTGGGGGAAGTGCAGAGAAGGGAGAGAAAATAGAAAAGGATAGAGAAAGATCAACACTGTTTGGCGGATGAAAATAGCATGAGAGACAGCAAGAACTTGATGGGATCTGTCCCTAGGAAGAAGGGATTTCGAAGCTGCACAACTATTTATTTATTTTTGCATATGGAATCAGCCATTTTATGCAACTGATAAAATCAAGGACAATTAGACCAAATTGAGCTTTAATTTTGGATTGAAAGTATAATTCTTCCACTGAGAACTCCCTCCCACAACATCTGAAATTACTAACTAGCTGCAGAAGGCACCCAGAGCCATCAGCCTAGATAAGTGTGAGCTTATTGCTTGTCAAAAATGTAGACACTGATAAGATCTGTGTGCTCCTACAGGGGCCCTGGAAGTCTAGATGAGATGCAGGTTAAAGATGCACCTCGGGAGCATTATTTAAAGCATTTGCTTGTTTACAGCTTGTTTAGCTTTGGTGCTGAGGAAGAAAAAGTGGCCCCCAGACCTCCAGAAGAGTCTGGGCTGCCGGTTGTGGGTTTGGGAGGGGGAGGTTGAGGCCCACCCTCCACTCGAGAGCTGGATTTTCCTTACAACTTCATTCTCCAAAATGTGCTGAGCTTCCCCTAACCTTTTTTTTTTTTAATTCTATCACTTCTTTTCTCTTTTTCGCATCTCCCTTCCTTTGCCCACCTGTTTGTAATAGCACAATACCAAAGTTAAAAGCTTAGCCTCTTTGAGGTCAGAAAGACCTGGGCTGCAAGAACTGCATCGTGTTCTTGCTTGGTCCGTTCAGCCAGGCAGAGAGGAAAACAAAGTTTTTCCAGAGTGCAGCAGGAGAGCTAAGGCCAGGGGAGAGGAGAGGACAGAGCATCTGTGGACTTCACCCCCCCACCCCCGAAGCAAAATCCCGCGCTCCTGGAACAGGAGAGGCCGCATGGGTGGGACACAAAGACTGTGCTTCCTGGAAGGACCGAGCGCCTGTGGCTCTGGGAGCTCATGGGGATGGCTCATTGAGACCGCGTAGCAACGGGGACAAGAGCCAGGACTTCCAGCCCTCCCCTCTACGGTGCAGGCTGGTGTGTTAGTCTATTTTGCACTGCTATAAAAGAAATACCCGAGGCTGGGTAATTTATCAAGAAAAGAGGTTTATGATTTGGCTCACGGTTCTGTAGGCATAAGAAGCATGGCGCCAGCATCTGCTTCTGGGGAGGACTTCAGGAAGCTTCCAATCAAGGCACCAGGCGAGGGGAAGCAGACGTGTCACATGGCAAGGCAGGAGCAAGAGAGGGAGAAGGTGGCGCCAGGCTCCTTTAAACAACCAGCTCTCTCGTAACTAGTAAAGCGAGAACTCACAGATTATCGTGAGGAGGGCACCAAGCCATTCCTGAGGGATCTGCCCCCATGACCAAACACTTCCCGCCAGGCGCCACCTCCAACACTGGGCACCAAATTTCAACATGAGATTTGGAGGGGACAGACATCCAAACCATGTCAGTTGATGTCTGGGTTTGAGAAAGGACAGAGCCCGATACCACAGGCCTTTCCCTGTGTGCTTTTCCAGAGTTGCCTGCCTCTCCCTTCTTCCGTCAGACCTGGATTCTGTCTCTGTCCTGCAGGGAAAGGGGAGGCAGAGGCTGAGGCTGGGCTTGGTGAGGACGGGGCCTTGCTGGTGAGTGAGAACTGGAAGGAGGGATGGGAGGAAGACAAAAAGAACAATTTGCTCTTGTTGGGACTCAGAAAACAGTACCCCAGAATGGGGGTCTCGGAAGCAGCCTCTGAAGCTAAAGTTTTTCTCTGACCTTCTCCTGCCCTCCTTGTCTCTCGGTCCCATTCTTCCCGAGGCCAGAGAAACTAGAATCTCTCTGCCCCAAGGCGGGTCATGGAAACTAGAACCGCTTTTCTCGAAAGCCAGCCATAAAACCTAAAAATATTCTGTGTAAAAACTGGCCATAAAACATTATCTGACTTACTTTGTTTATGTGTAGGTCGTAAGACCCCCATTCCAGTGAGGGTCCTGCCCTGCACCCAGAAGGAAGAAGAGGCCAGGAAGGATCTAGACAGACAGGGTTTCCCGAGTCAATCTGTTAGCACTAGACATACCCTTTTTGCACAATCATATTTCTACATGGCTGTCTACACTCTGTTAAACCTAAGCATAAAATATGAGACAATATCCCTCTTATCTCTGGGTCTTCATTCCGAAGGCTCCCATGTATGTATGTTAAAGAAACTTGTATACCTTTTCTCCAGTTACTCTGCCTTTTGAGAGCCGATTTTTCAGTGAACCTCCAGAGGTGCTTGGCCCTACGCTGTCATCCTTCAGCTGCCTCCCCAGAGTGGTCACAGTTGTTTGTGCAGCTCGTGTCCGGCACAATTTCAGCACGATTCCTGCCCTCAGGGGCTCAGGAGGGAGTGGAGAGGACTACAGATAATGTCAGAGGCAAGCACAGGGCTCGCTGGACGCCCACAGGAGGGCCACCTTCTGGAGAAGGAAGTGTCGAGACGAGAATGCAAAGGGTGAGTGAGCGGGAGTCAGGAGTTAGCCAGGTCATGGGTGGTTTGAGGACAGTCCAGAATAAGCACGCGCGCACGCGTGTGTGTGCGTGTGTGCGTGTGTGCGTGTGTGTACTTCAGTGCTGCAGGTCGCTGAGGGCGGCTGGAGCCGCAAATGTGGGGAGGGGCATGTTAACAAGGGGCGAGGTTGGCAGGGCCCATGTCACCGAGGCCCCGAGGACACAGATTTCTCAGGTAGGTGATGGGAATCCCCTGGAGATGTTGGGACAGGACAGTGCCGCAGCAGGGCTGCATTTTAGATCAGCCAAGACTGCCTCTGTCCTGGTGACGCGTGCCCAGGGGGCATGTGGGTCTTGGATGGTCACACCCCCTGCCGCTACAGTCCTGCTTTGGCGAGTCAGGAGACTCGAGGCCACGTTATTTATTCCTGCCTTTCCTTAGTGATTGAAGCCAAACAAACTGGTCTTCTGTGTCTTCAGAGGCTGGATTTTTCAGTTTTTATTAAAGTAGCACATATGCGTAGGTCAAAAAAGTCAAACATGACTACAAGGCATGTAACAGAAAACCCCTGTCCTTCCCCATCTTCCTCCCTCCCAATGCTCCTTCCTCAAAGACCACGTCTCCTCTGGATTCACCTCCAGATTTGGAGACAGCACACTCAGCGTGCTTTTCTCATTTTTAGATTTAGTGCAGAAGACCATGCCATCTCCCCAGTACACAGTTGCCCTCCTCTCGTTTCCGCAGCGAGTTAAGCCACTGCTGTCAGCTAGGTCAGTGGTTAGCTTGGTAACTGCAGGACAGCCGGGCCCCTTGTTTACTAGAACAACAGTTTCATTGTCATTTGGTTCACCTCTTGTTTTCTTGGAGTTAGTATTATTATCAGTTGCTTGGTTTTTCCATGTGACTATCACTGATGCATTCCCAGCCTCTCCAACGGAGCCCGAACCTGCTTCCTCACCTTCAGCATAGCAAGCCTTCCGCTCTCTGCCTAGAAAGCCCCTTTGCCTGCAGAGGCCCATTAGGGGACATTTGGTGACCCTGATTCCTCAGGTAGAAGGAGCTATATAAAACTTTTAAAAAATTAGAATAATTTTGGCCTTTCTTTTTAATGACACTGGAAATTACTCACATGCCTTGGCTTTCTGAAGGTGCAAAATCGAATCCGTTTGGTTTGGAATCCACTAACGCCTCTGTTTAGCCGTTCTGATTTATACAATGGCATGCGAGAAGCACACCTGCTATTACTTCCAGGTGCACACACAGTCATTTAACTAAATGCTACCAAAGCCTTTCCAAGTAAAAAGGCCTCCCGGGCTTGTTTTAATGAATAGATAAAACTAATTTGTAATTAGTACATTTAGTTGTTAATATGCAAATGAGGCCTGCTGTTATCTGTAATTAGCACCAAATTCCTGATTGCTAAGGATGCTGCTAAAGTGCTTAGGAAAGCCTGTCATCCTCACTCGGGTCTCCACCTACCTGAGGACCCCCCCCCAGACCTCACCTCCAGCCCACATTCCCTTCTGCACTCCCCTCCCAGGCACTCAATTGCCTGCTGGACCGCTTTTCTCTATGTTCCAGAAGCACCTAGAACGAAATCTAAAACTGAACTCAAGTTCTGTTCCCTCCCTACACTTGCAGCCCCTTCTAAGACATCCGCTCCGCCACTATCTGTCCGCCCTCTTCCTCCTCCCTCTCCAGCAGGGTCCGCAGGTCCGTGAGACCGCCACCGTCTCTGCAGTCACCCCACTCAGAAACCTGCGCCTCCTCGCCAGCTCTGCCCCCTCTCTCCCTCTTGCCCACCGTCCACCCATTTCCAAGGCTGCTGCTGCTGCCCCACCCGTATCACCTCCCTAGGTCACACCACTTCTTCCGGAGACCCCTGATGGCCTCCCCACGGCCACTCCTTCTCCTTTCTTGGTGTTCCATCCATTTCTCATGTTACAGCCAGTGTGGGTTTTCCAAACCACCTCTTCACTTTCCATCTTTAGGGTCTCAGTTTCAACACGGCTTCCACGGGGGAGCCGTCTGTACGCGCCTTCCTGCCGCTCCGCACCGGCACTGACCCCGCGTAGCGCCGAAGCGCTCACTCGGCGTCCCCCTGTCGGTTTGCCGGCTTCACTCCTTAAGAGCAGGAATATGTGCTGCTACCCTCATCAACTGACGGACAGTAGACCGTGCATCAATAAATACTCGTCAAAGAATGACTTAGTCTTCTCAGGTTGTTTTTAAAAGTTCTCCATCAATTCTTGTTATTTAATCTACTTGGCAAACCAACTCCTACCCACCGCGGGCAGGGGTAACCTTTGTCTTAGCCTTGATCCATTGACTGTGAACTCCGAGTCAGGAGGCCTGAGTGCACGGTGCCTAGTTTGCCGCCCCCGGGTAAGCACAGAGCTCTCCGGGAAGGTAGCCAAGGGCCCGGGGCCCTGCCGGGGGAGTCAGGAGGTCTGGGCCCTTCCCGTCTCTGTGCCGTGGCACCCCGCGCCAACCGACCCCCGCGCCAACCGACCCCCGCGCAGCCGGGGCAGAGCGCAGCCCCATGAAGCCGAGGCCCCTCCAGCTCCGCCACATGGTGCGTGATTCTCTCGCCTGCATCGCCCACATCTGCAGCCATTGGCCCCAAATGCAGATTAAGTCCTTTGATGGCAGACTCTAAAAACAGGAAAGATTTTCTCTTTGGTAGGAACATTTGAAATAACATCTTTTCAAGTGTGTCGAAGATCAGAATATGAATAGGATGGGGGTGTGGCAGGGAAGGGTTGTGAAAGGAGGGGCTGGGGCCCACAGCTTGGACGACTCTGAAAGGGGTGGTGGCGAAGCTGGCTTTCTTTTCTCCACAAAATGACAAAATCACTGTGGGACATTTACAGCCAGAATCTGACATTTTTAAATCTCCAAAATCATCAAAAATAAAACAGTATACCACGTGTGTTGGCAAGCGAAATGCTTTATGTCGTGGGGTTGTTTAAAAGACACCAATGGAGCCTGGTTGGCTTAGTCAAATTTGCTCTCTTGAGTCTGTGGGTAACTGAAACATTAGTTCTAGTGTCCTGGGCTGTGTTTTCTTCATGGGCGCTGGGGTGGAGAGGACTAGTGGCTCACTTGCAAGTCACTCTGCAGACATGGCCGGCGTGATAGTCCACAACTCCCCTCTTTTGGAACAGAGGGGAAGGAACAGCAATGAAAATATTTGAGGTGCGTAAGAAAACGATGTGCTGTCTGACCACCATTTGCTGAATTAAACCACCCTTCAGAGCTGGGTGTTAGAAGCCAGTCCCAGACCCATGGCTCACCCCTAGGAATCCGGGAAAATGTAGGAGCCTCAGCTTTTCATTCAGAGGGGCTAGGAACGGAGCCCAGCAATCTCTGGAGGGTCCTGGAGCCTCCACTCCCTGCTTCATGCTCCCCACCCCTGGGAGAGTGACTTCTTGGGCAAAGCTCACAAACAAGCACTTGGCCCGGAGGGTAGAGAAACAATAGCCCTGAAGTTCCAGTGGCGAGGCAAGCCGGCTGTCCCCCAAAAGCCATTTGGCCGCCTATAAATAAACCATCTACTTTCCCCGTTCTCCACCTGTGATTTCATAACGGTATCAGCCTCAACAGTTTTTGCTCAGTTAATTGTCTTCTAGAATCTGGTGTGATGCCAAACTCCAGCAGCCCACCAGCACTTAATGACAACTTCCAGCAAAGATGCTGACAACAGGAGAAGCCTTTAGCGTTGCTGAATACGCTATTCTTCGCGTGGAAGAAGCAAAAAGCGGGGAGGAAGGGGCCTGGATCTTGTGACCCAACTTCAGAGAATGCGCCAAAGTGGGCTGCACAGCCAGAGCCTGGAACAGACTCGTCAGCACAGCTTGACCCTGGACTGTGCCTTGCTAGGAAAGCAGGGACACAATGCAAGCTGGCTCCGAGGCACCCAAAGCAGCAGTGCTATGGACAGCTTTGTGCTGACAGAAGTACAGGCTCCGAGTGGTGCAGCCCTACGTCATGAATGTAGGTTGGTCATCCATTTGGAAATAGCACACAAAGCCAGCTTTGTGTCTGGGATTCCTTCTCCGTTGTCTTTACAAATGCACCCAAAAAGGTTTGGTAACGTGCTAGTTAAGGGAGTCTCCTGACCAAAACTTACTTCATGGCTGTAGTCCACGTAAGGAACAGTTCTCCACTCGCAGGAACAGCTGTGCACCAACACTCCAGCTCCAAACTTGTCCAAGAAATGGCTTCTGGTTCTGAAACTTTTTGGATTATAGAATCTCTTGAGTATTAATTAGGCAGAAGTTCTGGACCCTCCTTCCAGGAAAAAAAAAAAAATTGCCCATAATTTCCCCCTGAAAGAGCTCACTTACAGCCTCCAGATTAGGGTCCGAGTTAAGGAGTTGACAAAAAAGCCCCTCTAAGGAGAAGATTCTTCACCGTGGTGGGCAAATTATTGCATTTTCCCTGAACACATCATAAATGATCAGTTTTACCAAGATTCAAGTTATGTACAACTTCTTAGGAATGTCTCTGCTGATAGAGCAAAATGCACCTGTGGTGTGAAGGAGAAAGGTTATCTCAGAGGGAGAAGGTTGGAAGGAACTGGTTTTCTCCAGAACCTGTGTCAATTGCAATCCCAATTGCTGCAGGAGATTGTCTGAGCTGGAGTTTGTCACTGATATGTTCTTGGGCATCCTGTCTGCTTCTGATAATTTATCTGAGCAGCATTTGTCTAGGGTGTGTTTAGTGATGATGTCAGTAGCGAACTTTGCACAGGTTCTCTCACCCTGGTGTGATTCACTGCCGACTGTTCCACACGCTACCTTGCAGCTGAAACTCGGCTCTAGCAGTCGGGCTCGTTTCCTACCTACTTGATTGCCACCTTTCCCTCCCCAGTACCCCAAATGCACTGTCACCAGAGCTAGAGGTGTTAGGAATCACCATCCAATCCAAATTTTTAGCTGGGACAATGTAGGTGCTGGGTTTCGGGAAAACAGTTCTGCAGGGGCAGGGTAAGCGGCTTGGCAAGGCACTGGCTCTCTCCAGGAAGAGCTGACAGGGGCGACAGGCACACCCCTATGTGCAGTTTGTGCCCTGCTGACAGCCAGCTCACTCTTAGCTTAGCAAGCTCTGCAAACTTGGCGCCCCATTTGCCAAAAGGAGGCAGTTTTTTCTAATTCTCACGCAGGCACAGTATGCGCTGGCCGGATCCTGGGAACGAACGCCCCCTACTGGCGGGTGTGATGACGGGCCAGGTCAGGGGTGGAAAAGAGGGGTCCTAGGAGGGAGTCCCCATCTGACAGCTGTCCAGGCCTGAGGCTCCCTGGTAAGAACGGACAGGACAGGGTCCGCCTACCTGTTTGGCATTGGTATTTGGGACAAGAGGTTACCTTAGCATCAAAAGAACTCAGGCCTCTCAGAGCAGGGAACTCTAGTATTGGTGACAGACAAGAGTCAACACTCTTTCTGCTTACAAGTTGCTGCAAATCATTTTTCAGGGTTTTCACACTGGGCAATCTTATCTTCTCAATCTTGGAGTAAGTTCTAGGAGAACTGTGTCTTCTGTTTTTCTAAGGTCTGCCAAGGTGCCAAGCCCAGCCCTGAACTTGTAGAATTCAGTCTAGGGGCTCACACCTTTGCTCATGCAGTCCCGAGTCCCCGGGAAGTGTGCCTCTGTCCAGTGGCAAGATCAGACTACTTCCTACCCTGAAGACCCACGTCAAATGCCACCACAAGGCCACGTGGAGAAAGAAACGGGGTCAAGCTCCACCTTGTCTGGGCCATGCGACCTTGGACAAGACACTGAAACTCTCTGTGCCCCAGTCGGTGGCCCTGCACAGGGAGAACTGCTACTGCTGCTGCTGCGAGGGCTCAGTCGGGGAGGACGTGCTGTGCTCCCCACACAGCTCTCTGCAGTACCTGCCCACACTATGGCCCTTCCTAAAGCCAATCAAAGAGCATCTCAGCCTCTTCCAAACCTCCACTGTAATTTAGAGCCTTCATAGCTCACTCTTCTCCTGCCTTGTATTGGTACGATATACATTTGCTCCGTCCACTCCCACGGCCCACCCCCGGCCCCGACACACGTTCCCACTTGTGAGCCCCCGAGGGCCAGGCCGACAGCTGCTCCCGCTTTCCACACACGAGAGCCTCCAGGATGCAGCAGGCTAGCACAGACGCTGCCCGGATTGAATCACGTAGCGCTGTGAGGTACATTTCCAAGTTCTATGAAGAAAAGCCACACAGAAACGGTGATGTTTCAAACTTGAAGATTTCCTCTGCAACAAAACTGTCTTTTTCTATCAGCAGCCATGTGAGTAATTTTAAACAGCCTGAAAAATTACCATTGATTTCGAAGCATTGATTTTCTGCACCACAGTAACACATTAAATCTCTTTGCTGAAAAAGACAAAGAGAACTAAGAGAATAAAGTTGCACTCCAAAGAGCAGGGTTAGAGAGGGACTAACACAGCGAAATGAATTTAGTAAGTTACCTATTTTTATACCGGATGACCTGCAAAGGACACTTTGCTTCGGTGCGGAAAACTCTGTTATACAGTAAGTGAAACGTCAGATGTGCCCCAGAGAGGGGAGCCAAAGCCGTCTCCAGCCCCTGGAGTGGATGGACGGCCCCTCCTCCCCCTGAGGCGCGGGGACTCAGTGCCAAGCCCCAGCCAGGCGTGCATCCGTCTCTGGTTACCCTGGAAGGCAGATGCCAGGCCTCCAAATCTGAGTCCTATGCATCCGGTCACCTCCAGCTTTGTTTTGTTACTGGAACTACAGGTTTAAAGCAGTGTTAAGATTTTCATCATGGTTTTCAACTCTGAAGGAGTATCTTCAGGCATATGTGTGATGGTTTAAATTTATAACCACCATTCATAAATTTTTTCCAAGACGACCTTGTTTCTGTGACCTTTAGTCATCTTGTTATTCCCAGTAGAACTGCTCACAGCTAAAACAGTAGTACTGTTATAACTTTGTTTTTACACTGAAAAAAAAATTTTTTCTACCATCTTTCACCTCACCATTCCTCCACCACTCCTCCCCACTCCCCCACCAAAAAACCCCAGAAACTTCTAAACTTGGTTTCAAGCTCAAAGCAGCTTTTATTTATTTATTTATTTTTAGAACACATCAGTTAAATCTGTTCGTCTTTTTTGAGTCGAGGGACTGGAAGAAATCACACATCGTTTCTGATGTGATATACCCATGGGCGGTTTTGCATCCTACCTAAAGATAGCTCAACTTCATTTTAAGATGTTTTGCCTTCTTTGGCAATCAAAATCAAACTTTTCTAAGTAGATGTGTGCTTGTGCGTTACATAACTCCGAGCACACATCAGTGTTTGCTGTGGTCTTCACTTCACCTTGGGCAAACTTCTGAGCCCTGGAGGTGTGAGTGTGCTACCAGCGTCCCCACTGGCATACGAGTGCCCCAGGCTGCTCAAGCTCCGGGATGAGAACAGGGTAGAGTGGTCACTTCTGGACTACATATAGGCTTTCTCAAAGGTCAAACTGTCTGCCTGATTGGAGGGATTTTTTTTTTTTTCCATCCTCATCTCTATTTCCACAGGGAATAATGCCAACGAGCTGGAAATCAGAAAGTTGGAGGACCAACTGTGTGACCCTGTTAAAGTCACCTACCATTTCTGGGTCTCACTCTGCTCACCTGTAAAATGGGACCGGATGCTCTCAAAGACTATTTCCAGCTCAAAATCAGTCTGATGCTTTTCTCACTGGAAAGATCCCAGGAGGTGATCAAGGTAAAGGAAGTAGCTCTCTCCTCCCCAAACTTCTCCCACCCATCCGGTCTCCTGCTTGTTGTTACTTTTCTCCTGTCCCATGAACAGCATATGAAGCTTGAGAAGAAAGTCAATAACACAAGGCATTGAAAGATGGAGAGCTCCTGGATCAAGCCATGCCTGAAGCCATGCCCGCCTCCTGGACTATTCAGTTATGTAAAGTAGGTAAGTTTGTTTTTTTACTATTTATAACAGAACAGTCCTGATACCTAGAGTGAGGCAGCAAAGGAAAGTTAAGCAAAAGAGGGAGGGGAATTGGTTCTGCTGTTTGGTTTGTTTAAACCCCAGGGCTAAATATATGTCCCCTCCAAAACTTATGGTGAAACTTAACCCCCAATGTGGCAGTATTGAGAAGTGAGGCCTTTAGGAGGTGACTAAATCATGAGGGCTCTGCTGTCATGGGTGGATTACTCCATTCCTGGATTAACGGGATATCATGGGAAGGGAACTGGTGGCTTTGTAAGAAGAGGAAGAGAGACACGAGCCAGCACGTTAGCACACTCACGCCCTCGCCACGTGATAACCTGCTCCGCCTCGGGACTCTTCAGAGAGCCCCCACCAGCAAGAAGGCTCTCACCCCATGCGGCCCCGCAACCTCGGACTTCTCAGTTTCCACTACTGTAAGGAATAAATTCCTTTTCCTTACAGATTACCAAGTTTCAGGTATTCTGCTTTAAGCAACAGAAAATGGACCGAGACAAGCGCCCTGCCAGTCTCAGCTCCTGCTCTCTCAGCCCTCTGGAGCCGGCTCCACGCTCTGGTCTCAGGATCCGGCCCCGTCCTCTTTCCCACTCACCCAGGCTGTCATCCCCTCCTGGCTTGACTTGATTTCTTACCCAGTGCAGGGCAAAGTCTCTCACCTTCTCAACCCTCCGTTCGCACCTTGCCACTCTCCAGTACTGAACCATCAGGAAAATCAATGCTTCTGGTCATTTTCACGACATGGCAAACACAGAAAATGATAATATTTGAATGACACCTGGGGTAAACTAAACAATTAAGGTATCTATGGGTGCTGAGAGGGAAAAGCCCGCTACATTTTCTTTATATTACATAGTGGTGGTAAGAAAAAGTAAAATACAAAGTCCTAGGGAAGATATGGCTTTGTATGAACGTTGAAATAAAATCCTTCCAAAATGTTACATGAGAAATTTGAGGTTGCTTCCATGGACATGCCTTTTTTATATCAGACTTAATGCTTCCACTGGCTGTCCTCAAATCCTGACCAAAACTTTTTAATAGGCCGGGCGCGGTGGCTCACGCCTGTAATCCTAGCACTCTGGGAGGCCGAGGCAGGCGGATTGTTTGAGCTCAGGAGTTCGAGACCAGCCTGAGCAAGAGCGAGACCCCGTCTCTACTAAAAATAGAAAGAAATTATCTGGCCAACTAAAAATATATATAGAAAAAATTAGCTGGGCATGGTGGTGCATGCCTATAGTCCCAGCTACTCAGGAGGCTGAGGCAGAAGGATTGCTTAAGCCCAGGAGTTTGAGGTTGCTGTGAGCTAGGAGGATGCCACGGCACTCACTCTAGCCCGGGCAACAGAGCAAGAATCTGTCTCAAAAAAAAAAAAAAAAAAAACTTTTTAATGACAGTCTCTTTAAATTCTTAGTAGTCACTATCAATGAGAAACTGCTCGCGTTGGGAATAAAAAATTTAAGCCACTTTTTGCAACCTTTCAAAAATGTCAACAGTTTAAATTATATTTAAAGAATCAACTTTTTCTCATTTCTACACATAAATTTCTTATGATTTCTCATTGATATTTCTTGTGATCATGCAAATGCATTTCTAATCCAATGAGATTATTTTATGTTATCAATTCTTTCCAAATAATGATGAGGCCCTAATGTGCAGAATGCACGAGCATTGTTAAACCAGCCTCCCAATACCTAAAATGAATGCCACCAAAGTGGTCTGTCACAGGTGAAGGCAGACTTTGTGCCACCCACAAGTGCCCTCACCAGCCTCCTAGATGCCCCTTTCTGGTCAGCCACACCCTGGGCCGTGTGCTCAGCAGCTCCACGGGCCCCTGGTCCAGGATGGACAGTGTCATGCTCTGAGGTTGGCCACACACAGCCTCCAAGGGGGAGGACGCCTTGTGTATTTGATGTTTGTCATTGCGCTTTTGCCTGCAGGGACTCTGGGGTGTTCCCCCTCAGGAGCCCAGAGGCATCCTTTGGCTGGAGGCAATGGTCCAGGCGTCACCTGGCCACCCCCATGGGCTGAAAGGATTAACATCTATGACCTCCTGGCCACACAGCAGGGTGTCCTGAAACAGCAGTTGGGAAGCTCCAGACAGCTCCTGTCATCACAAAGTGAATGCACCCTGTGTAATCACTACCCGTGGGACTATTAATTCATCTGTCGGCACAGATGAAACCTCAAACCCTGTCACCTCCATTTCTTCCTGTCTTCGCTTGTTTCTTCCTTGACCCCATCCATCTGCATCCTGCTTCTGCTGGGCACCCGCAAACCAACTTCAAGACCCTTTTCTCAGCCCTTGACTCTCCAGGACTTTTCTGGAGCAGTCAGATTTTCTGCCTCCTCTATTAAGAACCATTTCTCTTTCGCCCTGGGGGCCAGC
This sequence comes from Eulemur rufifrons, assembly GCF_041146395.1. Taxonomy (NCBI): domain Eukaryota; kingdom Metazoa; phylum Chordata; class Mammalia; order Primates; family Lemuridae; genus Eulemur; species Eulemur rufifrons. The sequence goes on from NC_090997.1 coordinate 45,799,890, forward strand.
ACCTTCTTGAGCCTCTCACTTCTTGACTTGCATTTTTCCCCTTACTTGCTTGATCTTACTTCTTGACGCCTTACTTTCTTTGCTAGCTATTTTTCTCTTCCATCCACTAATGTGGGGGCTCCTGACCCTTTTTACTTCATGCCTTCTACTCACTGCTTTTACCACCACTGCTGTGTGGACAAATGTAAAATCTTACCGGCAGTGTGACTGCCCGAGCTCCAGTTCTAAATTTCTGCCTTCCCTTCGAAGAGTTCCGTCTGACACTCCTGTGGGGGGCCTACAGTTCGTTGGGCTCCAAACTCCAAACTCCTTACTCCTCCCCCGCCTCAGTCAGCCCTTCCTTCTCACTCCCCTGCTTGTGTGAAGAGCACTACCATTTCCCCACCAGGGCCCCAACCCCTGAGGGTGGCCTTGGCTTCTCAACTCACTGTTGAATCTTGATAATTCTCCCTCCTGCCACATGCATCTCTTCTACTGCTGGAGATGCCACCCTGTTCTAGGTTTTTTCCTCTCTCCTCTGCATTATTAATCCAATAGCCTCCCAACTAGCCTATCACCTTATTATTCTTCCTTCTGCCACCTTAGACAGATTATTACCAGATTACTATCACAAGGCAAACTCCTTTAAAAGTTTTCAATAGCTCCTCATTAGTGATCAAATTTAGCCTAACTTCTTAGCCAGACATTCAAGGCCTTCAGAATCTGTTCTCAGTCTATTTATGCAGCCCTACTGCATTCATAGGTTTTAGAAATATTTGTTTAACCCCATACTTTGTGCCAGACTGGCCTAGGTGCTGGAAATACAGCCAGGAATGAAATCAAGTCCTCAGTTCCCATGGAACTTACATTCCAGAGAGGAGAGTCAGATACGAGGCAAACCAACAAGCACATGTGTCAGATCGTAAGTGCTTACAGGAAAACAAAGCAGGGTAAGAGGGTAGATGGTGACGGGAGTGGCATTTTTGATAGGATGGTCAGGAAGATCTTCAAGTGCTTAAGGTGGGAACTTGCTTGGCAAGCTGGAGAAACAGCAAAGGAGCCAGCGTGGAGGAGCAGAGTGAATGAGGAGGAGGACAGGAGATGAGGTCAGAGAGGCAGCCGGGGCCAGGTCATGTCGGGCCACGTAGACTGTGGTCTGCACTTAGGATTTTATTCTGCATGAGGTGAAAGGCGTTGGAAGGTTCTGAGTAGCAGAATGACATGTTTTTAAAAATATTATACTGACAGCTATGTTGGAGAATAGATGAGGGGTGGGGAGATGAGAGTGGAAACTGCGGTACCAGTGAGGAGGCTATTTCAACAGTCTAGGCAAGGCGATGAGATGAGAGTTGCTGGAAAAGTTGAGCAACTGTCAAATTCTGGTTATGTTTTGAAGGTGATGCCAACAACATTTGCTGATGCATTGAATGTGAAGTGTGAGAGGAGGAAAAGAGTCAAGGATGACTCAGAAGCAACTGAAAAAATGCAACTGCCATTAACTAAGCTTTATAGGAAGACTGTGGGATGGAAGTCTGTCGGAGGAGGGAAGCTCAGTTTTTGGTGTGTTAAGTTTGAGGTGACTATCAGACACCCAAGTGAAGATGTCAAGTTGTCAGTTGGATATTTGAGTCTAGAATTCAAGAGACAGATCTGGGCTAGAAATGAATTTGGAAAGTGTTCGTGTCTAGAAGGTATTCGTGTTCAGAGATCAGGAGAGGTCTCAGAGTGGAGGGAGAGGACAGTGGACTGAGCCTGGGTCACTTACCAGATAGTTGGGAAGGTGAAGAGGGCTCAGCAAGGGAGACGGAAACAGAACAGCCCGTAGGCAGGAGCAAAGAAAACCAAGAGACTGGAGTGGCCCCGGAAGCCAAATGCAGAAAGGGCTCACCGAAGAGGGCTAGTCCACGACTTGTTTGCAACTGTCACGTGTGTACGTGCGTGGACTGATCAGTGTGTAAACAAACAGAAACTGTCACAGATTGGTCACTGCTGAGTCTGCGTAAATGGGAGTTGACTTTACTGTATTCTTTAATTTTGTATATCTTTGAAATTTCCCATTAAAAAGAGTAAAAAAAAAAAGTGAGAAACTGTGTCAAATACCGCTGGTAGGTGGATGAGGAGCATGGATTTGCCCCTGTTGAGGGCACTGTCGGTAGTGACAAGAACAGTCTCCGTGGAAATGACAGCCTGTGGCAGTGGGTTCGAGAGAGACTAGGAGGGAAGGATGGCGGCTGAACGAGTGCAGTCAACTCCTTCAAGGAATTTTGCAGGAAACAGGAACAGAGAAGTGGGTCAGCAGCTAGAGGGAGACCAAGGGGCCAAGGGCGGTTGGTTGGTTGGTTGGCTGGTTGGTTTTAAGATGCAGTGATTACAGCTCTGTTTCCCACCATTCTCCTCCACACGGCCCTGGACAAACCCCTCGGACGCACCCTGCCCCATTCACCTCACCCATCCCTCAAGGGAAACAAACGCCTCCCACTTCCTGCCCCACCCAATCGCACGTGATGTCTCCAGGTGTTCAGATTCTATCTACATGCAACATTGTCAAGAAATTTTTTTTTTTTATAGGAGAGCTTTGGTTGTGGTGTTATTCAATTGGGGTCTCTGTGGTCCTCATCTTCAATATGTATCAAAGCAACTGTGTTTATACTACAGGTCAAAACTACACAGTATTCCCCTGACAGCTTTCAAAAGGGAAGCAGAACTTCTACAGAAACTGTAAAGTTTCTTATTCCTTTAGATCCTGGAAGACAGCATTCGGTAGGAGCAACAAGAATAATATCTTTCACTTGCCTTTCCCACTCGAAAAGACAAGGCTGGAAGCAACAATTCAGACTAAGGAATCACGGACTTGAATTTATTTTTCAAACTAACTGAAAAGCCTCAGCAGTTACCAAAAGTTTTCTCTTTGAGAACAGTAGAAATTGGGTGAGAACAGGCAGGTAGGGAGAAGGCGCCTTCTAGTTTGAGAAATGGCAAGTTCAGTGAAACTGCACTAAAAAATAGGACTTGATTGAAAACACTACTTCCCTCACACCTCCCTCAGAGTGTATCACAGCCAGGAGACCGGGGCACTTTCTTAAGATCCTTCCCGCTGAGAAGTTTCCCTCAGACGCATTCATTTTCAGTGCAAAAGGCAAGAACAGACAAGACACTTCTAATCAGGATTAAACACAAGATGCATCAGAGAAGAAATTCTTCTCTGAAGAAATTCTTCAGAAACAAGAGATGTTATCGGTGCTTCTATTATGCTACGGTGAGATGGCTGGGGTGACAGGAAATTATGTTCATATGTGGCTAAACTGAGGAGGACAATAACACAAAAGGGCATTTGAACCTCTTGCCCTAATTACTACTGAGTGCCCACTACTGTCAAGCTCTGTGATATGGGTCACAGAGATGACATAGTCCCTCTGCCACATCGAGAGCCCCTTGTCTTGAAGAGAGACCGAGGAGGACTATTGTAATACAGTGTGAGATTCAGGAGGCTGTCTATGGGAGGACAGCTTCCCTGATCCTGAGATTGAGGGAGGTTGGGGCTTTCTGGCAGAAGCAGCAGCAGCACCACGTGCAAAGGTTCCTGGGCCTAGAGAGGATGGCATTCTGGGAAAAACAAGGAGTCACACCACTGTCTCACAGAGCAGGTGCAAGATCCAACCTGGACGGACAGGCTAAGGCCAGAGCACAAAGGAGCTCTTAATGGGTGGGGTGGGTGGTGGGGGGAGTGACAGTGGCAAGTCTGAAGTTTTAAAAGATCACTCTGGTGGCAGTGATTTAAAGGAAAAATAGACTGCATACCAAGTTCAAAGTTGTGGAAACTAGTGACTTTCTGCTGGTCTGATTTGTTGTCAAAGCCACATTCTGATTTTCTCTGTTGTATTTGGTTGTGCTTATTTCTATACCTCAAACACCCGAGGGCTTCACTCTATTTGGATATTTTTAAACATTCGAGTAATTGCATTTTTCACCTATACACCTTGTATCATGAGGGCATAATATAATCAACCCCTATAATCAACCATTATGAAGTAATTTACTATGGTCAACTGTGGTTATGACCTTTAGTTACGAAACCAAGAGCTGCTGCTTTTTTGAGGGTTTCCATGCTCCCCTCCCTACCTACAAGCCCCTGAATGGAATCTCATCTATGCAATGATCCTAACACCAGTCCCTGAGAACGTTTTCACCAGTTTGGGATGAAATACAGAAGGAAAGGACAATGTAGTGAATCTTTCATAAATCAAAATTATTCTACATAAAGGCCAATTCTTCCAAAATATATCCCACTTCCTGTTTGGGTGTAAAGAGTCCCTTAATTTTATTAAACGATAGTAACGAAAGTTTTTTTAATGCCCATACATGGCAAAATAGTTGGCAACCCCAGATCCATACACTGGTTTTTTGAAATGTGAAATCTAGAAGACTGGGCGGCCCCTGCTTTGAGTCCCCTCTAGCACTAGCTGATCATGCACAGTGGCCACCGCTATCAGTCAGGTGAGGGGAGGGGCACTCTGCATTAACCAAGGCTGAGGATGACCTACTGAAGTGTCAGAGGTAACAGCTAACCATGCAATTATCAGGACAGTGTTGGCCCAGTGGGTAATTTAATCACCATATCTTTGGAATTTCGTACCTTAATGAGAATATGAAACTTTCCTTCGTGGCTGCTAAGTCATTCACATTTAAATATTGTTGAGTAACTAGTTTACGTAGATCCTAAAAATGTATTTACTACCTTGATTCTCAACTTCGCCTCCTTCTATTGGAGAAAGGTGCTTGAAGTCTATTACCCTGTTAGCACCAAAGAAATGACTTAACTAGTTTGGGACCCCTGGCATGGAAGCAGTCCTCCACGCAGGGAATGTATCGAAGCCTGCAGGAGAGTGCTGTGCAAAAATTTAGGTGCTAGAGTAGAAAGAACTATGTTTGGGGCTCAGCTCACAACTTAGTCTCACATTCCTTATCTAAAAAGTGAGGTTAGTAACAGTATCCGCTAGGATAGAGCAGTTGTGTCTGTGACCGTCTTGGTGCTTGGTGAATATTCAACAACGGGAGTACTGCCATTATTGTGACTATGAGAGATTTACAAAGTACTGGCTTCTACACAAGACTCATGGTTAGACCTGGAAAAGTTCTTTTTGATTATCTTGTCCAATCTTGCCTTTTTATACACAGGTAAAATGGGGAAAGGACAGAACATAGAACCAACAGGCGCCTGAGCCTGGACTTGTCTCTGGGTCTAGCCTGGAGTGTTCTCTACCACATGAGTTCTCCTCACTTAGGAATATTCAGTTCTTAACTTTCCAGGTTTTTTTACATCAGAAAGAACTGCAGAGTTCAAAATGTACACATTTAAAGATGGCAATTCCATACTACAAAAATGCCAAGTTAACAAAAAAATTTGGTAGTTCATTACTTCATCATTTCAGAATATTTATTGCTGAGTATTCTTAAAAATTAAATGCATTAAAAATGACATAGCAGAATATCTACTCATACAATAGACTGCTGAGATAGATGAACAGAAATATTAAAAAGATGTGCCTTCCTCTATTTCTCTACACTTCAAAAATTAAAAGCCTCAAACTACACCCCCTATGTCAATCAAATTTCTCAGTTTCTCAGGAAGAAAAATAGAGGATTTCCAAGTCTTTAATCTCTAGAGTGTAACAAAATCGATGGATTATACTGGGTGTGGCTGACAGAAGCAGGATCTGATGTCAGCAACAGAAGAGGCACAAAAGCATCACCAGTAAAACAAAGTAGATACACTTCTGTTATTTTAAATCAGTAGTTTTATTACAATATGCACTAACACACAATTAAAGAAGGAATGTCCTGACATTTTCTGAGCATTTCACGGAAAGCAAATGTAACCATCCAGGCAAGTAGAGTCGTCTACACCTTTTCCTAACAAAAACCAAAAGCTTTTACATGTGATACTGAAAAAAGCAGTTTTCTTATTCTTATCTAAAAAACTTCAGCCTCAGAAAATAGCTATTGTGAAGTGAGCTGAAAAGAGAAGTGTTTCCTTCCTGATATCCAAAATCCTGCCTCTGGATTTCTCCCCCAGCCTTCTACATGACTTTTTATGATACTCCAGATGGTCGTGTGTTCAGGAGCTAAACAGGATCTACCTATAAGGCCAACTATTATACTTTACTATAATTGAAAGGAAAGGATAAATTAAGAAAATTAAGTCCTGCTAAAATGCACAATGACAAGGAGAAAATATCTGGGCATATTAAAAATGAGATGCTCTTTTCACATAACTCATTTAAAAGGTTACAATTACCATAAACACTTTAACTCCATTAAACATCACTGGCAAAGCTTGTTTTTATGTCTGCAAAAGGGCTCTGCCTTTACCCGGGCTCGGAGGAAAGCAACATACCGTATGAAGAGTCACTAGTCCTGGACAAACAGGCATCAGACTATTTGGGGTTGCATAGGCATTTTTTAAAGATCCATTTTGTAAAAGACACTATGGAACCTTGAGAATTTTCCCTCTTTCAACAGTCATTGTGGCAGTCAGGTGTTTTAATCCCTTTAGTGCCCAAACGACAAAAGTACTCTAGGAAAAAACATTAAAATGGCATTTTGGATAAATTCACCATACATTTACATAACTTGGGAACAACAAAGAAAAACGCCCAAGCATGACTCTGGTATTTTATGTAGAAAAGCACTGCAGGAGAAAACTTTGTTTAAAAACATTTAAAACTCAAGTGAATATAAATACATTTTTGGTTAATCTGTGCTGTGTCATATAGAAATCCTGTCAGATATTCAGTCTACCAGGTAACTCACTTGGATTTTCATGTCTGACTGTATCGGTAGAAGAATATATACTGTTGCATATACTTACATATATATGCATCTACATATATAAAATTCAGATCATGAAAATTTGTTTTAAATACCTAAAAATAAATACATCAGCCTCTAATCAGCTAATTCTGAAGAGTTCCTTCACAAACCAATCAGACATAGTTTCTCAGAAATGGCAGATGACCAATTAGCTGCCCTTCAAATCCATTATCTATCAATAAACATTTTAAAATTCAGATGTCTAACAGAAACAACATCCCCAGAATAGAACAGAGATAGAATTCTGGCTTTGAAAATAAATGTCTTGATTTTCTTGATGTTTAGTTCCTACAAATGTCTACGCTTTGCCTCTGCATTTATCTAGCAGTGGGAGAGCACTTTCTAGTGACAGCATTCTATTCCTCTGACATTACCTTCTAACCAAAGGAGTCAGCCGGCATTTCCTTTGCTGTTTTGTTCCAGGGAACTAACACAATATCGTTTGTATTTGATATCACTCCCATAGATCACAGTGAGTTGTGTCTTTTAATATAATTTACAATGTGCTGATACCACTGAGGTAAAGCAGAAGTAGCCCTGGCATTTAAAAAAAAGAAAAGTCTCCCAGGAAAACAACACATAACAGACCTGGTGGTGTATATCCAAGTTCCATGAAGTAACTCAAAACCACTGCCAGAACGGATAATTGAATATCTGATAACATAGTTTAAACAACAGAAACAGATGAAAATACTCAAAATATGTCTTTTAGGAACGATGCAATTCACAAAAATGGAGCTTTACTTTTTTACTTTTACATTTTCAAAAAAAGAAAACCCTCCTTAAAATGATATAAACCAGACCAAGTTGTTTAATACAGTACAATCCTTAACAAACTTGTCATTTGTTTTTGAATACAGGAATCTCGGAAATGTCATAAATCCATGATAAATGATAGCAAGAATGTTTAATGCCATTGCCTAAATTTTTTAAAAGGAAAAACTGCCATAGTTGAAACACAACTTCTAAAAAATACAGTGTTTTATGTGCTCACAGTTCCCGATTGCTAACTTTATAAATTAAATGTGAAAGTTATTCATATACAAACAAGGCCTCTTTTTCATTGATTTCAATCTTGTTTAAACCTTTGGATATTTCAATCTTCAGATTCCACAAGGTAAGGCTGAGTTTATCAGATATAAATAAAATGTTTAAGTCCATGATGTATTGCAGCACTGAGGAAACAAACGCATCAGTATTTACAGGCTGGCTACAATACCTTTCTTTTCTTAAAAAAATTCAAATGTGTATCAACATCAAGTCACACTCACTTTTGAATTTCTCTGGCTACAAAAATCGGGCAACAGCATTTTTTCTCATTCATCTTTCCTCTTAACCCTGAAGTGAGAGAGAGGCAGGCCTTAGGTTGAAGGGCGCGGTCTTTTGGGAGGTGGTGGTGGCATGAGCTCCGTGTCAGGGTCCAGATGATGCTTTCGCTTCTGTCCTTGAGAAGCCGCAGCACATCTGTCGATGAACTCAAACAGCATCTCCTTGGTGACAGGGTTTGAGATGCTATTGCACACAGCTGTGGACAAAGGGAGACATGTGTCTCATGTGAAGGTTAATTAAGGTAGCTGACTCACCACAGGCTTGTGGAAAAGGTTTTCATCCCGACATGCTAAACACTTCCATTTTACCAATTTGAGTGACATGCTTCAGATTATACTAATCTCCTCCCTCACCCACACCCAAAATAAGTGCTCTCCTAGTGTCTACCCTTTACTGTAGTATTAATTTTAAACCAACACTTTTTAAGTATTTAGGTTATAAGCATGTCTTCAGTATGGTTTCCTATCCCTTAGAACACTCTATGGGATTTTGATCTAGCACGGTGCATTGCATTATAGTCCATATTCAATTAAAACTTCCACAGAAAATGTGCCCTATAATTCTTCAATCTCTCAGAAAGAAGTCCACTCTGTGAAACATATCATAGCGCCAGCCACCATTCCTAATGAATAGGGAGGTTTCATTGAAGCTGGCAGACCACATTACTTTATCTTTTTTTAAGTGGTCAAAATTTAGTACCAGTCCTTTTAATTGCATCTACTTATGGTTTTTGGAAGAAAAGACACTGGCTTAATCATTCCTACTTTTGAAATTAATCTTGTCTGAACACAGATAGTTCAACAAAACCCCTATATATACAAAAGTAACTTTTAAACTGCAAAACCTAAACTGGCAATTTCTAGATTTTCTTACAAGCTTATCATATATAGTCATCATCACTGACTGAATACTTTAAAAGAGTACAATTCTATTAACCTTTAATCTTGGTTTTTATCTTTTTTCAACTCTACTAAAAATGCAATCCAGAGCAACAACTGCTACTACTGGTAGTATACCTTATAAACTTCAATTCATTTGTGTTGTTCCCCATGAAAGAAATTTACTATTCTGAATTCCCAAAGCATTCATATTGTACCCAAAGAACACTCTGAAGGACAGCATAGCAGATTTTGTTTTTTTGAAAGGTTTTCATTTACTTTGTTCTCCATTGTTTGTAAAGTTATTTTAGGAGCTGGAAATTACATTTTCCCCTGCTAATTTTGTCTTTTACCATCTGGCAAACAATGGTTCTTATAGTTTTAAATAGATCTGAAATTATCATGGCTTTTGTTATTGTTGTTCAATAAATTCAACTTGTATACAGCCCAGTATCCTGCCCTTTAAACTTCTCTTTTGGATGCATGGGCACAAGCCCACCAGTTTAGAGAGGAGAAACTATAAGCTGACTGGAGCCCAGCAGGGTACAGACCTGACACATCTTTCCCATCAAACAAGGATGGGGTCCAAATGACTCTATGACCCGTCAAGCAAAACAACTAAGCACATTTTGGTTCTAACACCTTCACTTCTTTAACACAGTGAGCACTGGCAGGTCATCATACTCACCCATGGCAGTGTTGTAGGCATTAGGAAAACTTTTGTCTGTTCTCTGTCTCATGAAGACCCAGCTGTTGTTCTCAAATTTGCATTCTATAATTTTGTTGTCATACTGTTTTAGCTCTTTTGTCACCTGTTTCAAAAGAGAGTTGAAGAAAATATTTAAATCATTTGAAAGGCTTTCTGCTTTTTTGCTTCCACTATGTGACAGACACATTAGGAAACGCCAAAAATACCTCAGTAACTCTTCATGCAGAGCTCTCTGTCATCTGAAGTATCTAATCAAGCCTGAAGATATGTTGTACACTCCCCCTTGTACACATGCTCATTTATCTGACATTTTATAAATAGTTGTGAAAACCACTGTCAATATATAGCAATTAAAAGAAACTAAGCAGAAACCAGCTACTTCTGGGCCAAATGCGAATATGTTACCATGGGGACCAATGCCTTCAATATTGTCTGTGTCTCTATGGCTTTCAGAAATTGAATATACTGTCTAGGTTTCATCAATTTTCAGAAAGGTCTCACCATCTAAATTCCTGTGTCAAACCTAAGGAAATTCCCTTTATTAGTTAAAAGAAAAAGTTACACATAAAAAGTAAACACTAGGATCAAATTCAGGCAATGTGCATCCTAAATATTTTGCTTTTCAAGCAGTGACAACCCAAAATCTAGCCTTTAGGCTGTTTACCCTTTTCATCTCCAAACTAGTACAAATTTAGAGATGAAGCTACTTTTGACTTTAGTTGGTGGGTTTTTTGGCTTCTTCACCTCAGATCATTGAATATGGATACTCTATCAAAGCTAACAAGTATCCATGGTAACTATAGAACCTTTTAAAAGATATTTCACTGGGCTGTGAGAATGGTTTTCATAAATAGGAACCCAAGCTTATCTCTGCAGTTTTCAAATCAAATGCCAGTCATGGTAATATTTTAATTCTGTCCTCATCTTTCAAAGCTAACAACTTTTCCTCACAATATGGTAGATTGCAATCATTCAACTTCATTAGCATTATTTGAAATGCTCTCATTTTTCTACCCACATATTCACTACCACCTAGGAATGTGAAGGGAAGCAAATTTTTAAAAGATGCTTTCAATTCACAGATTAGGCAGTAAATGTCTTCATAAAAACTTTCAAATTGTATTTCTTTTCCCTTAATGAGTATTACATTTAATTGGACTATTTGCATTTTCAACAAATCTGACAGGTCTAATTCATTCCATGGTATCGAAACTAGACCTGCCCCAAAAAGTGATGCTCTACTTAGCAAACTTGCTAAATTTATTCTCAAATATTCATTATTCTAGTCTCAACTCCCTAGGGACCCACCTCTTCTCTTCTCTTCTCTTTTCTTTTTTTTCTTTTTTTTTTTTTTTTTTGAGACAAGAGTCTCACTGGGTCCCCTGGGCTAGAGTGCAGTGGTGGTGTCATTCATTTTACTTTTGATATGTTATCTACACCCAAGTATTAGGCAATTCATTCAGTTAGGTAACCACATTTGTGTTATACCATATGTATGGTGTAACATAAATAAGTTTTTAAACCTTTCAGTCTCCATTTTCTAATTTCTAAAATGGGGAAAGGAGTTCCTAATTTACTGGGTCACTGGAAGAATAATAAAGAAAAGTAACTGACACATAGTAGATAATTAGTAAAATTGTTAACTGAATATAAAATTAGGCATTGAAACGTTGCTTTATAAAAATTGTGGTTAAAAAAACCCAACAAACTTACCATCTTAACCATTTTTAAGTGTACTGTCAGTAACGTTAAGTATATTCACACTGTTGTGCAACGTATCTCTAGAACTTTTTCATCTTTCAACACTGAAACTCTATATCCACTAACTCCTAATTCTCCCCTCCTCCCAGACCTTGGTAACCACTTTTCTACTTTCTGTTTCTATGATTCTGACTACTGTAGATATTTCAAATGTATTTGTCCTTTTGTGTCTGGCTTATTTCACTTTGCATGTCCTTGAAGTTCATTCACGTTGTAGCATGTAACAGGAGTTTCTTTTTTTAAGGCTGAATAATATTCCACTGTATGTATATACAACACTTTCTTTAACCATTCATCTGTTGATGGACATTTGGGTTGCCTCCATCTTTTGGATAATGCTGCAATGAACATGGGTGTGCAAATATCTCTAAGATCCTGCTTTAAAATCTTTTGGGTACATACCTAGAAGTGAGATCATTGGATCATATGGTAATTCTATTTTTAATTTTTTGAGGAACCTCCAAACGGTTTTCCATAATGGCTGCACCTTTTTACATTCTTATTAATAGTGCACAAGGGTTCCAACTTATCCCCATCCTTACTAACACTTGTTATTTTATGGGGTTTTTTGATAGTGGCTATCCTGACAGGCGTCAAGTGATATCTCATTGTAGTTTCAATTTGCATTTCCCTAATCTTTGGTAATACTATGTTTTCATGTGCTTATTGGTTGTATACCTTCTTTAGAGAAATATCTATTCAAGTCCTTTGCCCATTTTTAAATAAGGTTATTTGGTTTTTTTGTTGTTGAGGTGTAGAAGTTCCTTAGATATTCTAGATATTAAGCTCTTATCGGGTTGCCTTTTCACTGTTGCTTGGTTCCTTTGATGTACATAAATTTTTAAGTCTGATGTAGTCTATTTTTTATTTTGTTGCCTGTGATTTTGGTATCATATCCAAGAAATCATTGCCAAATCCAATGTCCTAAAGATTTCCCTGATGTTTTCTTCCAGGAGTTCAATAGTTTTAGGTCTTATATTTAGGTCTTTAATCTATTTTTGAGTTACTTTTATGGTGTATGGTAAAGATCGAATTTCATTTCTTTTGCACGTGGATACTGTTTTTCCAACACCATTTGTTGAAGAGGTTGTCCTTCCCACTGTGTAGTCTTGGTACCCTTGTGGAAAATCATTTGGCCATATATGCAAAGATTTATTTCTGAGCTCTCTATTCTATGCCATTGGTCTATATATCTATCTTTATGCCAGTAACTAAGTATACTTTCTTAATTATTGTTGCTTTGCAGTATGTTTTGAAATCAGGTAAGTGTGAGGGCTCCAGCTTTGTTCTTGCTCAAGATTGTTTTGGCTATTCAAGGTCCCTTGAGATTCCATATGAATTTTAGGATAATTTTTCTATTTCTGAAAAAAATACCACTGGGTTTTTCATAGGGATTACATGAATCTGTAGATAAATTTTGGTAGTATGGCTATTTTAACAATATTAACTCTTCCAACCCACGAGTGTAGAATGTCTTTCAATTTATTTGTATTTTCGTTGATTTATTTTAGCAAGAAACAGTTTAAAAAAAAAAAACTTTACATGTAAATTTACTAAAGAAACCATGACGACATAGAAAGGTACACTTTCAAAACAGCTGTCAAGAAAAGTAGATCATATGCATTTTACAAGAATGGCTTGCTAGTCAATGTGCAGTCTGTACTTTTACTGACGAGCAACTGTGATGAATCTTTATTATATGGCTTATCATTCTTATGTTCTCAGTTTCAGAATTGCTATAAATTATGTGTTGCTCAATCTGACTACAGCAATTAAGCAGTATTATTAACTATCTCTATATCTGCTTGGCCATGCGTTAAAAATATGGGAAACACAGCTTTCCAGAAAATGCATGCACCTGCCACTACTAATGTCAATGTATTTCCATGTTCAAGAACGGTACATCGTTCTTCATTGATCACACCAGTTATATTCCCAAGAAAGACAAGCTGCAAAGTACTCATTTGGTTAACTGGTAAAATATATTTAACTGGTAAGAATAATATCTCCTATATGAGCACAAACCAAAGACAGTTTTCACTAATGGTCAGATCAAAAGAATGACTAGCATACAGGAGACGAGTTTAATACTAGTATCCAAATTCTAATTTGTTATTATGACAATAATCATCAGCAGCCAATTATATATTATTATTTACTAAAACAGGACCCCATTAGGCCTTCTATAATCAACTCTATCCTAGTTTGAGCTAATGAGGGCTTGAAAGTAAAAAGATAAAATTTTTGTAACTCAGGATTTCACATCTGTACCCATAATTACACTGAATTAATGAGGTTTTATTGGTTTTGAAAAAAATAAAGAGCAACACAGTATATTTTATATTGATAAACATTTTTTCATGTATTCATCTTACTGAGTTCTACACTTTTATACTATTTGAATCTACCAATAATCTGGGGTTAAGAGACTGTCAGATGAAACCTGATCTGGTACCTCTGCAGATTTTAAATTAGCAGCTCAAAGATAAAATCTGGAATGAAGGGCTCAAAACAGAGTCAGGTAGAACCTCAGCTGCTCTACTCTGCCACTGTTTTACAGAATACTGTTTTGTATCCTAAGTGCTCAGCCCACTAAGTCACAAAAGGCACACAATCAGTGTTGGGCTGAATTGATCTGCACAAAGTAAGCAAAGATGCATTTCTATTTCTAGTTATGGGACAGAAGCCTCTAAAATTTATTGTCCTTGGTCTGTGAGACTTTACTTTTGATATCAAGAGCTCATCTTTCTTTTAAAGAGAGACTGAACAAAGGCTTGGGAGAGGGCGATTTCTCTGAACTAATTTGCTCAGATGATACTTTAAAATAACAAATATCCTTCGACTGAGAAAGCCACCAGGGAGTTATTTTCTTTTTCAACTTTTCATTTTGAAATAATTTTAGATTGATAGAAAAGTTTTAAAGATAGTACAGAGAATTTCCATAAGGGTTGAATATCCCTTATCCCAAATGCTTGGGACCAGAAGTGCTTTGGATTTTCACATTTTGGAATATTTGCATTATACTACCAGCTGAGCATCTTAAATCCAAAAACCTGAAATCTGAAATGAGCATTTTCTTTGAGCATCATGTCAGTGCTGAGTAAGTTTCAGATTCTGGCACATTTTTTATTTTGGATTGTTAAATTTGCAATGCTCAACCTTTCTTGCCTTTACCCAGCCTCCTCAAATGTGTGTACTTTACCTATCATGTTATATTTATCAACTCTAAAAAAGTAGCATTGGTACCATACAATTAACTAAACCACAGACTTTAGTCAGATTTCTTCAGTTTTCCACTAAGTCTTTATCCTGTCCAGGATCCAATTCAGGAAACCGCATTGCGTTTACTTGCCACGTCTCCTGAGTCTCTTTCAACTTGTGAGAGTTTCTCAGATTTTCCTTGATATTTCTGAAAAGTTACTAGTCATATATTTTGTACAGTGTTCCTCAATTTGGGATTTTCTGATGGCTTCCTGTGATTAGACTGAGGTTATGGATTTTTGGAAAGAATGCGACAGAGGTAAAGTGCCCTTCTCGCTGCATCGTATCTAGGGGCTAGGATATCAACATGACTTATTACTGGTGATGTTAACCCTGATCACTTGGTTAAGGTGGTGTCTGCCAGGTTTCTCTATTGTAAAGTTATAATTTTTTCCTACCCATTCTCTTAGTTATGAGTCACTATGTCCAGCCTCACTCAAGGAGAGGGGAATTAAGCTCCACTTCCTGGAAGGAAGAGTAGCCAAGAATTTGTGGACATTTATTAAAACCATCATAGAAATTAAACATTTCTTAGGAGAGATACTCTGAAGCTATGCAAACATCCTGCTTCTCAAAATCATGCTCATTCATTTTAGCATTCATCTGTGAATCTTGCATGCAGCAATTATTCCTCTGGTATTCTAATGGAATATTCTGTATCTTCTATTCCTTCTACATGTATAATCTAGACTTCTGTAAGGAAGATTTGTCATTTCTCCCCTATTTATTTATTTAATTACTTATCTATATCAGTATGGACTCATGGGTATTTATTTTATTCTTTGGTTTAAACACTACCATCATTTCTTTTGTTGCTCAAAGTGTTCCAGTTTTGGCCACTGGGAACTCTCAGGTAGGCTCCCATGTCTTTTTTTAACTTGCTTCCACTTTTTCTACGCAGGGCCCTCTACCAGAAATTTTTTAAAAACAAAATTACTCTTCAACAGTCCAGGCTATACTAAGAAAGTATTGCCACCACTTGCTTTGGTCAGAATTTAAAATTACTATTGAGAGGAGGAAAGGTGGGAAGAAAGAGGGAAAGGGGGAGAAGTATATATGATACTATAAATGTTTATGCTTAGCATTAAACTAAGTTGGCTATTTTTTCTTTTCTGAAGTTACAATTCTACTTTTTGATAATTCTACCTCTGCAGTGTGACAGAAGGTGAACTTGAAAAACATATCTTGAGTAAACGAATGCAAACAAAAATCTTGTTTTCATGTAAATAACTTCATTTTGTGGTACTTATGAAGGCAGAGAAAATAAACAAAGCAGAAATGAAATGGAATTATTTAATACAAGTTTTCCAGGTGGTGTCAGAACAATATAAATAGCTTAAGTCTGACTTACTAGATAAATAATCTTTTAGAATTACTACATTATAGTAGGGCAATGATATATTAATACTTTAAGAAAGTACATCCCTCTACGAGAGGAAGTAAAACACTTGTCAAGTTACCTTTTTAAAGAACTTGTTAGACCAGCATTTTAAAAAATTTCCTTCACTGAAATCTATTGGTCTTTATGCCTCTATACTGAACAACTACTGTGTAAATAGCACACCATGCACCTGCTGGGTAAAGCTCTTCGATCAGACATTCAATTAATGAAAGGAGCCAACTAAAAAGGCAGCAGCTGTAACTCTACTTTATCCTAAAGTCCTGGCAGACAAGTCATAACTCCAGAGTATGAAATTCACATTAAACTACCAACAATTACCATCCAATAAAATCAGAGTTAGTCACAGTTACTATTCAAAATATGATAAATCTCCATATCAAACAACTGGACAGACAAACAACATGCTAGTAGTACTTATTGGTGGAAGATGGAATTAGGAATGACTTATTTTCTTCTCTGTGTTTTGCTGTATTTTCCAAATTTTCTACATTATATATGTTTACTTGTCATAATTTTTAATAAAAAATCCTTAAAAAACTATGTTTCATTAACAATAATAAACATTAGTTTAGCTTTTAATGTAGAAGTATAAAAACAAGAAGAAGAACTAAATATTTGAATGGAAAACAAAAAGTCTTGGGATAAGGCTCTTAGTCCACAGTTTCCAAACTATAATGAGGCACTCCAGAGAATTGCCGCAAACTCACAGGGGCATTTGTGGGCTATTTTAAATTTTTAGGGAAACACAGTCACATGTGTTGGACACCATGAAAATTACTAGTTGAAAAGAATTCAGTTTCAAAACCAAATTCCTCCAGTTGACATGATATCTTCACAAATCTGAGTGTGGAACAGTTATTTTGATTAAAAATGAAGTATTGTGTGAAAAATCAATGTGTGCCAGGACATGAGATTGGTGCTGTCCAGTCTGATTCCAAGGTTTGAGAGGGGATGTAGTCTTTAACACATGCTAAGTTATTAGGACATAAACACTTACTTAGTTGTTTGGATCTATCTACTTAATAAATAGAATTGTTAGATATTTCTTTTGGCCTAGAAGTGCTGTGTATGAGGAACATGAACTGAGAAAGTTTGCCTTAAGTCCTTTTCATTTATTGTTCCCCAGATCCTAGTCTCTAAATTCACACATAGGTTTACATCTAGCACCTAGTGGAAACAAACCACAGTAGTGAAGAACTTTGCTAGAGGTGCAAAAACCAGATCATGGCACAGAATAAGAATGTTTATCAAGTTAATTTCATTGACTTTGATCTAGATCATGAAAACATGAACTCCTCATTGTACAGTACCTACTCTAGAGTAGACCCTCAGGGAAGATGTTCCCTAAATTCGAGAATCATGAGCCTCGGCTTAGCAACCAGCTTGTACTGCTGACAGCTGGATAAGTAAAGTAGGCCAGTATCATCTCTAAGCCTTTCTCTGTTCCCACCTTACAAGGAAAGTAACTGAAAGGACCAATGTACTTTTTAATCTTTATTTCCATTTTCTTCAGCCTTTTTCTGTCTATTAAAACCAACCTCCTCTGCTCAGTTCATCAGAACATTTATTCTATTTTATGGCATGAAGTGTTGCTCAATTCTAGAATTGCAAATTAAAGCTAATTAATATCTTTAAATGTGTAGTAATTTTGTCTTTTGACAAATCAAAATAGCAGTAAATGTTTCAGTTAAACAACTGAAAGTTCATAAAATGTACTCAATTTATTAAACACCTACATGGACATGTGAGTGTTAGGTGATACACAGAATTAAACTAAAAGATAGCTTTGCTGGATAGCAAGCATTTTACAGTCAGGTATCCATTTAGTTTATATTTACTATGATGACCGTCATTCTTTAATATACTCCAATGTGGCTTCCACTTTTCCCACTCCACCAAAACTCTGGTGGAGTTCCTCAATGACCTCTCTGTTGCTAAATCAAATGGACTCATCTTATTTGACCCCTCAGCATTGTCTTACACAGTTAAACACCGCCTCCTTAAACATTTCTCTTTTCTAGGCTTCCAGGACATAAAATATGGTTTTCTTCCTTGCTCCTTTGCTGACTTTTCTTTTGAAGTTGGCAAGTCCCGAGAGGCTTGTACTGGGTTATTTTCTTTCTCTAGCAATCCTATTTACCTCTATAGCTTTAAATACCACTTATATGTGGCTACTTCTCAAATTTTGTCTCTTGTCAGATTTCCTGAGCTCTAGAACCATCCTTTCTAGAACCATCCGACAAACATCAATCACTCATGTGCCCAGCAAAGGGCTGCAGACTGGTGACACAACAGTGAACAAGGTAACCCTTTGGAATGTAGTCTAGCATGAAAGGCAAACAAGTAAACAATTACAAAATACGATAAGGTTTATGAAGAAAACAATGTGTCACACAAATTAATGCAGAGAGAAAGTTACCTGGTTTTAGGTAGCATAGTCTAAAGAGATTATATTTAAGCTAAGATTTATAGCATGATAAGCCAGTTAATAGAAGGGAAGAAAGAAGAAAGGGAATGAAGTAGGAAGGGAGGAAAAGTAAGTGACAGTGGCAAAGGCAGTGGGGAGATACACATTTCAGGTACATTTCAGGTAGTGATTAACAATGTGTCCAAAGGCCTAAGGTTAAAAAAAGATCTTATGATCTTGGCATGTTGAAGGTGCAAAGGCAACGCTAGTGAAAATAAAGAATGTCTCTACAAGTCTTTGAACGAGATCCCATATAGATCAGACTCATTTCCAAACTCTTCCTCCTATATCCTATGTTTATCATATAATATATATACACACACATGTGTATGTATTTTTCCAGGTGCTTGGTTAACATCTTTACTTGAAGACTTCTCAAGCCCAACATGTCCAAAACAACTTTTCACCTTCTTCCAAATCTATTTCTCTTGTCTTCTCCACCTTGATAAATGGCAACCCCATCTACCCAGTTCCTCATGACAGAAACCCAAGGTCCTCCTGATCCTTTCCTCTTCTTTTCCCTCTTTTTCAATTCATTACCTGGTACTAAGTCTACTTTCAAAATATAACCTGAATGTGTCTATTTGTTCCCTCTTTTATTACCATTATCATAGTCCATGTCATTACTGTCTCTCAGATTCCTGCAATAGCTTACAAACTGATCTCTTCTACATGTCCCTATCCTATCAATTCTTTATACTGAAGCCAGATTCATTTTTGAAAAGTGTTATCCAATCAAGTCATTCCCTTGCTTAAAAGAAAAACAAATAAAGATCTACAGGTAGAAAAGGGAGAAAAAGACTGTCTATTCGCAGATGACATGATCACCGACATAAAAGAAATCTACAGAGGCTCCCAGAATAAGTAAATTTCATCAGATTGCACAATACAAGGATAATATATACATAAATGGATACAGAATATAAGAATATTAAAACCAATTGTATTTCTAATGAACAGTTGGAGATTTAAAATTTTAAAAATATCATTTATAACAACACTAAAAACTAAGAAAACATGAAATATTTAGGGATAAATCTTAAAAAAACGTACAGGATGTGTATGCTGACAACTACAAAATACCAAAGAAAGAAATCAAAAAGTATCTAAATAAGTGGAGAGACACATCGTGTACATAGATTGGAAGGTTCAATATTGTTAAGAGGTCAATTCTTCCCAAAATGATCTATAGATTTAACATAATCACAAGCAAAATCTCAACAGGATTTTCTACAGATATCAACAACTTGATTCTAAAATTTATATAGAAAGCCAAAGAAACTAGAAAAGCCAAAACAATTTTGGGGGGGAAAAAAGTTAAAGAAGTGATATTAGCTGATTTCAAGACTCAGTATAAAGCTACAGTGATCAAGACAGTTTGATATGGATTGGTAAGTGGAGAGACACATGGATCAGTTAAACAGAATAAAGAGCTCACAAATAGATCCATAAATATAAGGTCAACTGATATTTGACTAAGCTGCAAAGACACTGTAATGGAGAAGTGACAGTCTTTTCAACAAATGGTGCTGGGACAACTGAATAATCATATGGAAAATATATACCTCAACCCACACCATTAAGATTACATAAAAATTAACTCAAACTGGAAAGTACACCTAAACATAAAACTGAAAACTAAAAAACTTCTAAAAGAAAATATAAATCTTTATGACCTAGGGTTAGGCAAAATTTCTTAGAAACACCACCAAAAACATGATCCATAAAATTAAAAATTAATAAATTAAACTGCAACAAAATTTAAAACTTGTATTCTCTAAAAATATTGTCAAGAGAATGAAAACACAAGACACAGTATAGGATAAAATTTTTGCAAATCACATACCTGGCAAAGGACTTGTATCCAGAACATGTAAAGAAATCTTAAAACTCAATAATAAGGAACAAACAATTCAATTTCAAAAACGGGCAAAAGATTTGAATAGACACATCAACAAAGAAGATATATGTATGGTAAATAAGCACATGAAAATACTGTATGTTCAAAATCAGTCATTAGGATAATGCAAAGTAAAATCACAACATTACATATACATATTAAAGAATGTCTAAAAGGAAAAACACTGACTATCAATTTAACGTATGTCAATTTTAAAAGGTGAATTAAAACAAAGAAGAAACGTGAGAACCATGTCAGTTAAAAAAAAAGGTAATTCCAACCATGTCATCTCCTGGCCAATGACTTCCCATTACAAAGCACTAAATGACATAGCCCCTGATTATCTTTCTAGCTCTCATAAATTGCCTTAGTGTACCCTACACCTTTCCTTTATATTATTTATCATTGTAACTAATTTAATCTATACAAGAATCCAATGAGATTTTCACATGTGGAAACTGAAGCCAGAGAGTTTAAGTAACTTGCATGAGGATACAGAGGTGATTTGTTTTACTAAAAAAATTCAAATTCTAGGTCTTCATGAATCAAAAACCTGTGCCCTCCTTTCCCCCACAATCTAGGTTCTATGCTGAAAAAATATTAATGGAGGCAAAGGTAGACTATATTTACAGATGATCTTACTTCTCAGGTAATAAATTGTAATTTTTTATCTAAAGGCATTTATGAAGATGTACTTTTTTTTGTTTCAGAATATTATGGGGGTACAAATGTTTTGGTTATATACATGGATTGCTTTTGTACTGCTTGAGTCAAAGTTGTAAGTGTGCTCATCACCCAGACAGTGTACGTTGTACCCATTAGATATGATTTCACCCATCCCCTTTTCCCCCCGCCCACCTGCTTGATTTCCACGGAGTTTTACTTCCATTTGTGCACATGAGTGCTATTTGGTTAGTTCCAACTTAATAGTGAGTATATGTGGTGTTTGTTTAGACTTCACTAAGGAGAATGGTCTCCAGTTCCATCCAGATCGTTATAAAAGGAATTAATTCATTTTTTTATGGCTGAGTAGAACTCCATGGTATACACATACCACATTTTATTAATCCACTCATGAACTGATGGGCACTTGGGTGGATTCCACATCTTTGAGATTGTGAGTTGTGCTGCAATAAACATTCTAGTGCAAGAGGGTTTTTGATAAAATGGCCTTTTTTCTGTTGGGTGAATACCCGGTAGTGGGATTGCTGGATCAAATGGTAGGTCTATTTTTAGTTCTTTGAGGAATCTCCATACTATTTTCCATAGAGGTTACACTAGTTTGCAGTCCCACCAACACTGTGTAAGGGTTACTTTCTCTCTGCATCCATACCAGCATCTATTATTTTAGGACTTTTTGATAAAAGCCATTCTCACTGAGGTTAGATGATATCTCATTGTGGTTTTGATTTGCATTTCTCTGAAGATTAGTGATGTTGAACATTTTTTCATACATTTATTGGCCATTAGTCTATCTTCTTTTGAAAAGCTTCTGTTCATATCTTTTGCCCACTTTTTAATGGGGTTGTTTGATTTTTTTCTTGCTGATTTGCTTGAGTTCTTTTGTAGATTCTGGTTATTAGCCCTTTATCAGATTATAGCATGTGAATATTTTCTCCCATTCTGCAGGTTGTCTATTTGCTCTGTTGATTGTTTCTTTGGCTGTCCAGAAGCTTTTGAATTTAATCAAGTCTCATTTGTTTATTTTTGTTGTTGCTGTGATTGCCCTTGGGGTCTTCTTCATAAATTCTTTGCCTAGGCCGATATCTAGAAGAGTTTTTCCAACATTTTCCTCTAGAATTATTATGGTTTCATGTCTTAGATTTAAGTCTGTTATCCATCTTGAATTAATTTTTGTGAGTGCTGAGAGATATCCTCATAAATTGTAATTTAAGTAATTATTTCCAAAGATTACATTCTGCTTGGGAGAGTCTGTAGGTGGGAGGCAAAGTGATGTGTGACTGATGAAGGGCAGAAGGGCATAACAAAGTGGCTTGAACCAAGCATAATATCTGTCAAATTTCTTTTTCTTCCCTTTCCAAATGCACTTCATTCTGACCACATCATTTCTGCTGTTTGCTATTCTAGCTGCAGCACAAAACACAAATCATAGCAAATTGCAGAATTTCTCAATCATTAAGGATTTACAATAGGTTAATTTTTAAGTGGGCTACATTTCACAGCTGCAAAGCTTTTGTCTCATTTCTAGACCAAATGAGAAGCCATTATTGGATTGAATGACCTTTCCGTGGGCATGACTAGCAGGAAAAGGAAATGTGGACAAAACAGGCTGCTCTGCCAGGTAAGGTGAGGTAATGGCAATAGCTTACTAAACAGAATGCCAAACTCTATGGCACAATATACTGGCTCCCTGTGTCTGTTTAGTACCAAGCACGAGGAGAATTATAAGCAGATTATGGATTCACTGCATGCTTGGGATAATAAAACCAAGACACAACCTGGGAAAGCTTTGCAATCTACCATTAACATCGGAAGGAGGAGAAAATGCAATATGCATGTGTAATACTTTTCTTTTTAAAAAGTCATAAGTACAACTGGCTTATTTGATCTTGCTTGTTTTTTAAGATGTCTGTCGCACAACCAATGCAAGTATTTCATAAAGTATATCTGTCAGATTGAATTCAATAAATGATCTACCTACTTCTGGCAGTAACAAATTTCTAACTTAAAATCATTTTAATGATCATTAAATACCCATGTTTAACAAAGTTCACAGTATACTGAACGTAATATTTGAGCAAGGCAATTCATTAAGATGTCAATGTATAGTTCAAATTTACTTCATTCACTTTCGAGGACTTGCTAACAATTTGGATCCAATAATGTTCTTTTTTTTTAATCCTTTAGCAATGTGTGCTGGTTACATATAACATCATCTCCTTTCTCTCATCCATTGTAAATTCAGCTATGCCTTTCTTATAGGTAGAGAGACCTCAAGAGAACTATCTTCCAGATAGGCCCATGTGGGGTATGTGGCAGTAAAACCAAAATGCTTCAATAATAAATGAAGATTTCCTTCCTATTCATCGTACTGCTTAGAACACCAAGAATAATCCTGAGATTCTTCCTTTTTGATCTTATAGAGTAAACTCTTTCTCCTTTAAAATGACTCACTTGGCTTTAGTGGCACTTACAGGCACCAAAGCCCACAGACGCACACACTTTTGAATCACTAGATTAGAAACACAGAACTCCATAGTTTAGTAAAAATGTTCTTGTGGTGATTAGGACTGATCTGAGCAAACAAAGCTTCTAGGATTCCTTTCTTACAAATCTGTGTATCAAGTCAGTATAGACTCTAATCACAGCAGCTATAACCTGCCTACCTGTGATAGGTATGACTGGGCATTTACTCTTGGCCATGCCCAAATCATTCCATTTTTATATATGCTTTCTCAACAACTAATATTTCTTCTACTTTGAGAAAGAAATCTTAAGAGTTATTGACAAAGGCATTACACAGAGTGATAATAATACTGCTCAGAACCCTAGGGTTCCATTTTGTGTCTCTATGTACTCCTTGAAAGACATCCACAATGGATTTACCGAAATCTGCCTCATCAGCTCCAGGTATTGGGGATATCAAAACCCCTCAAAACACATTGAAAGTTTGAAAACGCTTACAATAAATTAACTGCATCAAGTGTCACATTCCCTAAATATCTCCCCGTCAATTTTTTTTTTTTTTTTTTCCAGAACACACAATAACCTCTCTCATAAAATCAAACATTTTGGAGCTGAAACTCAAAAGCAGGAAATTTGGAGATGATCAAATCAAACACCTTTATTCTAAAATATTCAAGTACTAAAGTGCCCCCTATTATCTCTGTTAGTGTATGTGTATGTGTGTGAGCATTCATGTACTAACTAAGGTGGTATAAAACCAAGGGAAATAGCAAATCTATTATTTTGGAAACTTGTACTCAAAACTAACTTACAGTTTTTAGTCAAGACAGTTATTTTTATCAGAGATATATACTTTCTAAAATTACTGACTGAGATTTTTTCCTCCATGGGGAAAGGAAGGGGACAGAACTAACATTTATTAAATACCTGTGATGCAGCAGGGCACTTTACATATATTGTGCTTTTTATAATAATGTGGAAGTTAATGATCAGAGTATTTAAGTAATTCCTTCTAGATTGCATTTGGATTTAGAGGTCTATGTTGTACTATCTCTTCGTAATAACTGGGAAATTCAACATACTAGAGGAAAAGGAAAATTTTATTATTGTTCACTCCTAATCAAGAAATTACTACACAGCTAAACCAAAGAGCTAATGGAGTTGGGCTGATAGAGTATCCTTTGCAGGATAAAGTAAAGTAAAGAAGACATATGGACTCTCATAGGCCATGATGAGTTTAATGTAATATAATCTGATAGGAAACATAGGCTGCAAGTGAGGAAAAAAACCCAAAACCATGTGCTTCAAGTGCCAAGTATTTGGCCAAAACCAGTCTGGAGAAAAGAGGTCTGGAAAGAAGACAGGACAAAAGAAGTTGGAGAAATCTCAGAAGTGGGTAGGGATGAGATGCGAAGAAGGAGACAAAAGTTCTAAGTGTCCTCAGCTGGATCTGTGAAATGGGATAACGAGCTTTTTGGTTCAGTAATACACAAACAAGACTTCACTGACAATCAGCACTATATAAATTTTTAGTAAGCACCAGTGATTAAAACAATCTTTTCTGTCCTGGCAACTGGTTTATCAGCTTTTATTGTCAAACCTGGAGGGAAAAGGAAAGATCTTTGCATAAAACTCTACATGTATGTAAAATACATGTCATTATCTAAAGATTTCTATAGTAAGTAGTATCTGATTGATCTTTGAGAGATGAGAATTTTGACAATGCATAATTCCTAAAGATTATATTTAGAACCAGATTAAATTTTTCATTTTGTTCTCTCCTTCCCCCATAGGGGGAATGTGACACTTGATGCAGTTAATTTATTGTAATCTCCCATACTTCCTCAGGCTTCTGTTTTAGTTCTGTCCTGGTTAAGGGTAATGGGAATATCTCCCGGTGGGAATAAAAAACAAAAACCAAAATTACACAGGCAAAGAAAAAAAAACAGCCTACATTTTTAGACATTCACCACTCAACTGCTCTTATCAAGCCTTCAGAGGATCTATTCTAAACAAGATAGCTGTGGTTGCCTATTATTTTCTGGGAAATTATTAATATTTTCTGGGTACATGAAAATTAAGGCAGGTGGCTTTTCACCTTTCCTCTAAAAAGTATCTAGCACAATCTTGGTGCTTAATAAAAATTATACATCAGGGCAAGTGATATGCTTGGCAAGCACGCTTTCAAGTTGTATTTCGCAAGTTATCCTCACACTAGCATGCCTCCCTCTAATTTTGACTACGTCCAACTCCATGACTATCAAAAATCACCATGTGAGTCTTTGAAGAGTGCGTCTCCTATCAATGCCATGCTGTGCCCTTGCCAACTTTTAGGCAAGTTTTCACCTGCAACCCTGAGCTCCTGTGGCTTCCACTGTCGTAGACTGTTGGGCCAGTAGCATACTTGCTACATGAGGGTCTGCTATAGCCAAATGACAATGCAGGAAGGATGTCTATTTAGGGGCTTTATTCAAAATTGGAGGACACTATGGAGTGTTGAAAAGTAACAAGCCAAGAATTCATCATCTGCTTTGTTTGCCAGCTGCCAGCTGCCACAGAAGACACAGCAGATCACCTCCTGGTACAGTTCTGTGCCCAGAAGCTCCAAATTAGCACTGTTTTAAATCTCTTGCCACCACACTTCAGATGTTACCACTATCATTTCCATTTTTCTTTTAGAATATTCCAGGGACAACAGTCCTTCAAATCCTACCATATAATTGGTGCTAAATTTACATACAGTCATGCTTCCTCCTCTCTGGTATAAAATGGATATTCAGGCCCTTTTCTGTCTTTAGGAAAGGTGGGGGTGTGGTGGGGAGAGAGGGAGGAAGCTCCCTGTTTTAACTATCACATAGCCTGGAGTTTCACTAGCAGTCAAATGCTGGGTAGCCCTACTCTAGAGCCTACTTACTGATGGCAAAGCAAATAGCTGACTTTAACCTCAAATTAATCATTAAATATGAACTCCAAGTTAAAGAGGCTGGCAATAGTTTGGCAAGCCAGGAGAAGTGGCAGAGTGAACACTTGGGACTTTTTTTGGCTTTTTTAAAAAAATCTGACACGATAAAAGGAAAAGTAACTCATTCTTAGTTACATTTCCTTTTGTCAGTTTTGTTTTTTAGCAACTTGTTTTTTGCTTAAATAACTTTTTAGAAAGCAAAACCCAACAGTGAGAACAATTATGCTAATAATGCCAGGAAATTTGTTTGCTTTGTTAAATTGAGCTTCAAAAGCACTCAATTGAACATACATTTGTGATTGCAAGTAATGCCTATTCTTATATCCATTTAAAATGTTTACTTTATTACAGCTTATTATAAATGTGAAGTCTAAAATGCAGCACCATGGCTGCTCAATTTTCAGGCCACAATTTTATGATAATCATATGAAATGTATTCATGTGTCAACAGAACTGCCTAACAATGCCCCAAATGGAGTTGTTAGCAGCTCTGCCTTTCTGATGGCCACACAGTCTGTGCTTCATAGCATTAAGAAACTACAAGTGGAGAGCTCTTATTTGATAATTTTAACTTAGTTTGTAACATGTACTATTAATACTTTGCTACACTTAGCTCAGTTTAATTCCTACTATCTCATAATATAAGTGAAAACTGACTCTAAATACTCAAACATATGAATGAGATAAATGGTTCTGCTTCTTTTATGTGGCTGGATTCTCATTTTAGGTAGTCTTTAAGTGCACCAGAGAGGTCGAGACTGTAGAATCTTTCAGCATTTGATGTTCCCTACTGCATGGAGTGGTAAAAAGGTACCTAGAAGATACCTTTTGTCACCTTGACATCTCAGCACTTATAATACATGCGGATCCAATAACTGGAAATGAATAATGGTCTAGAGGTGTCCCTCTCTCCCAAGTACTGGTTTTTCTGCAGCATTGATGTCTTCCTCACTTTTGTGACAAGTAGTCCATAGGACAGTGTCTGGTGTAGGGGCTGAGATTTCAATCAACAATTTCTCAACTCCACATTTTTTTTTTTTTTGAGGTTTTACTATGCAGGTACCATGCCATGTGCTTTTATGCTCATTATTTCATTCAAAGGATCCATGTGTATGCAGCGAACCACACACTTTTGGGAAGTGGGGGCAAGCATCTACTGTCAGGAACCAGGATCATGTAGTAGTAAGTCATATGTATGTTTTCTGCTTTAGGCTGAAAAAACCAAAAAACTCCTAGGACCACTTCTCTGAATTAATCATAGATCCGCCCAAATGTCCAACCAACTTTAAGACAATTCACTTTTTACACTCAATTGCTTTTTGAAAGAGTACCAAGTCCAGAATGTTGGCTGGAAGGGAGCATAGGACTCACCTAAGCCAACTCTCTTTTTAGATGGAAACCACCGAAGTTCCCAGAAAGCTTAGCCTAGCATATGCCTTTCTGGGTACAGAGCTAGAACCAGAGTCCAGACTTCTGGTATCTCAGTCTAGTGTAATGGACTCTGGGACGGTTCTACAAGACAGTCCTTAACAAACAAAAGGGATAACTTTGCAGGCCAAATTTTTGCTTGCAGTCATGTAAGTTTCACCAAAAAGGAGAAAAATGTTTGATCCAGTTAATCCAATGCGAGAAAGAATTTATATAACAAACACATATTTCGTAAAACAATTTATTTTCTTACTTTGTGCAATACATTGTGCTATTTTCTCTTCTATTTTTCTTTTTTTTTTTTTTTTTTGAGACAGAGTCTCACTCTGTTGCCCGGGCTAGAGTGCCGTGGCATCAGCCTAGCTCACAGCAACCTCAAACTCCTGGGCTCAAGCAATCCTTCTGCCTCAGCCTCCTGAATTGCAGGGACTACAGGCACACGCCACCATGCCTGGCTAATTTTTTCTCTATATATTTTTAGTTTTCCACATAATTTCTTTTTATTTTTAGTAGAGACGGGGTCTCGCTCTTGCTCAGGCTGGTCTCGAACTCCTGACCTCGAGTGATCCTCCTGCCTCGGCCTCCCAGAGTGCTAGGATTACAGGCGTGAGCCACCCAAGACTGACCACCAAAGCGGAAAAAAGAACCTCACAGAGTATGAAGGAGAATGACAAATTGACTTCAAGCAACTAGTAAGGAAGTAGAGAAGGGATTTTACCTTTTCTAGTCTTGGATTATATAAACAATGGAGGTAGACAACTCTCAGGACAGGAGTCTTCCTGCTTAGGATGCCAAGTTAGGTTCCTGCCACTTTCCTTTCCCATAGTGATTACACTGTAAAGAGGCTGCCCTGGCTGGACAAACACTCTCACCAATCTCTTCTGTAGTCCCTTTGGTATAATATGCTACCAAAATATAGCTGATGCTTGACTTTAATTTAAAATTTTCAGATGACATTTTTCTCCAGAGAATTGAGTCTATTTTGTCAGGTCCTAAAATATAGCACATGACTTCTTTGAGTATAATTCCTTTCTTCTGTTTACATTCTCCCCCATTAAGTGGTAAGCTCCTTTAGTAAACAAAACAAGGGCCATCATTTTGTTCACTCCCAGATCTCCTACTAAACACATAAAATGTGCTCAATAAATATGTGTCAGGCGGAAAAAAAGCTCAATGAACCTTACATAAAGGAATTATAGAAATGGCATCAGATTTCAAAACATTCCAGCCATTATTAAATGACTTTCATCCTTGGACTGAGTCAGCTCTCTTGTTCCAGGCCTCTGTATTTATTCTCCCCCCATGACAGACATAGGCATTTTCCCCTCTGGATAGCCTCTTCTCTTTTACCAGGATCACTTTGCCTGAAAAATCCTTTCTGATTCCACAGGTTCTTGTGCTTCTCTGTTAACAGTACCTTATTCTTCCCTTATCTTGGGAAGACAGTGTGTTGAAATCTCTGTATCTCCCAACTTGACAATGAGCACAATCAGGATGGAACTTTAATATAAAGTGTCTGGCACAGTATGTGCTCAACTAAGGTTTCTTTTCTGTTCTTTTTTTTTTTTTTTTTTCATTTTTAAAATAAAGTCTCTTTCCAATTTTTGCAAGCACATATGCATGAAAAGTTACATACTTTTGGCCTGAAAACCAAACCAAATCAAAACAGAATTAAGTGCAACCTAATGACCCAGTCATATGGGTAATTAGTAGCTGGATCAACTATAGTTTTTTGAGTAGAAGTCCCTTAAAATTATGCTACCACATATAAGTAGGAAATAGGACATTAGAGGGGGAGAAGTGAAAAGGGGAATAGGGAGGAAAAGTGAGCAATCCAACCATCTATCACGCATTTTTATGTCAGACTGGAAACAAACAAAATGGTTAAGGCATTCTATTGCATCATATTCACTATATACCAAGAATTTTCTTGCTTCCTAAAATATGAAAGATAATGACTTATTCCACCTAGCATTTATAAAATTGTTTACAGGAGGAAAAAAAGATACATGCATCATTCCCTTTTGCATCAAGTGCCCAATTAGGAGAAGCATTAGACAATACATCCTATGAAAATGCAAATTTTAAATAAGAAATGCATTTACAGAGCACAATTTATAGGAACTCAAAGGTTCTATAACATTAACCTTTCACATTCTCATGAGATAGTTTTGCAAGATTCCTATTTTAAACAGTGGACTTAGGACCCACGTAAATAAAGAAGAATTTAAAATAGGTTTCTGACTCCCTGGTCTGCCTCTCTAAAGTAAGTCTACATTTCCTTCTTAAAATAATTTTCCATATTTCCACAATAAAAATCTTAAGAAATATTTCCATCATAATTTCCCACCAAATCTGCAGATAGAAGGATCAGCAAATTGTTTCAAGAAATATAACTTGGCAAATTAGTTCAAACTGGCTTCAGTAATAATACTCACTGGGACTGCATGTGGCTGAAAGGCTATAGACTTGAGAAAAGACATATGACAATCCATTGAGAGTCTGCTCTGAGTTTACAAAAGGTTGGCTTCAAGTCTCTAATAATTCATCACTTTATTAATGATCCAACAGATGACTTCATGAATAGCCTACTGATAAGGTCAAAATTCAAATTTGAAGGTTCTTTTGAATCTTCTCCAGGAAAAGTAATAAATCTCAGAGGAGGGGTTTTTGCAAAAAACAAAAATGCAGAAAACAAAACCTAACTAAGGAAAAAATATAAAAGATGAAGTCCTGATAAATATTTAATATGTAAGTGAAAATAGGAAAGTTATAATCACTATGGAGAGAGAAATGATAGTAAATAGACAATCAGAATAAAATTTAAAAGGAGACATCATATATTATTGTTATTATTAATAGTACTCCCTTTTAATAGATAGAATTATGTTACTGTAGCAGGATATAGAATTTTGGAGGCAAGACTCTTGAAGGAAGAAACAAATATTCTGAAGGAGCTAAGAAATGTTGATGCAGAACTGAGGTTGCATTTGAGTAGCAGTTTGTCAGGCTCTTCCTTTTTTCTAAACCTTCTGTGTATATTCACCCAGAAAACTACAAAATGCCTAGATAAAGTAACAAGGAAAAATACACACAATCATTCCTTTGTATTTATTGTTTTCTGTATTTGGGCTGTGTGTGTGTTTGTGTATGCATGCTTGCAAGTATATGTGTATGTATATGATGAATATGCATATAATATATAGGTATTACATTTATATATGTTTTATATTTTAAATACCAAATCCAGAGCTTTTAGAAAAAAAAATCTAGAATTTAGACAGAGTATGAGTAAATCAAGCCTTCCAGTTGAGGAGAGGATATGAACAGAAAGCTTATCTTTCATTTTTAACCTTCCAAGGCCTAGAAGGAAAAAACAACTCCAGCCCCTCAATGCACATCTATAGATACAACTGCCCGTGCAGTCAAAACATGACAGATTCAGGAACAGAATCCTGCATTCTTGATTTTCAGTCCTGCAGTCTTTCCTCTATTTCACACTCCCCAACATATACTTTAATTTAATTTAATCATTTGGATATATGTTATTAATTTTTATTCTCCAGATCTACAGATATTATAACTTGTGGTTTCTAGTACTTATGCTGGTATCTTAAAATGCATCATAGATTCAAACTTCTCCAGTTCTTTGGTACAAAAATAGGGACATACTCTCCTTTTTATATTTCTTCAGCTCCTACTATTGTACAGTCATATTCTGAAGAACAAAAAGAGCCTCCTCTACCACCACCTTGGAGTGCATTTGTATCAGAAAGAAACCAACTATAATACAATTCTTCTATGGTCAAGGATATCTCTAGCAGCTCACCTGCCAAATGAGGAGTAAGATCTTACCCTGGAACTTCATTTGAAAGCTCTGATATATACATTGTCCAGCACCTTGGAGTTGATGCAGTTCTTTCAGGAAAGCCAGTTTGGTTGTAGCCTCCTATAGATTTAACTTATTCAGAATTCTGAAGTATAAGGAAAGCTGTTTTAAAGTAATTGCAATTTATTATTGCTAATTAATCTATCACCCTTTAGTAAACTAGATCATATTCTAACGAGGAAAAGACATATGTTACTATGAGATGGTAGGCAGTGTTTGCATAATTCAGGCAGCTCGTCATGGAAGATTTGAAACTTACTTCCCTCTAATTCCAAAGCTCTTACCCATATAATACGAATAGAATTCTCAAAGCATTTATTTTATTTGGCTCTAAATAGTTTCACCTTTCTTTTATAAATCCTTAAAGTCAAATAATCATAAATGACTGTATTTTGGTTTAAGAAAAAAAAAAAAACCTAGAAAAGATCCTGGACAAGATTTAATGAAAAAAACCCATTTTTAATTAACAATAACAACAACAAAAAACTGTTTTAAGACAAAGATGAGAACTCCAACTCTCACACCCAATTCTGAGCTCCTTCTAACATACCACACTGCTTCCCTTTTGCTTCTTCATAGGTAACTACATTGCATGCAATTTAAGGACAATTGTGTACAGTATCTTCCTCATCTTTCTAGATTGAGACAATTTAGGAGAGAATACTATAAGAGACTATAAAGAACTCTAGAAAAAGGTAGCACCAGATTAAAATCTTGAATCGGATGCTTTTGATAAATGTGCATTGTGCTCCATATTTCACAATCCTTATGTTACTCAATTTTTAAACTACATAACCTGGAGCACAATGCTCGGAATGCCAGATGGTTGCTATGGCGCTGAATGAGTTAACCTATATAAACCATTTGGTAGACATCAGGGGACTTAACTCTGTTAGTTTGCTTTCCTGTTATTTCCTGGAGTTTTTCTGCACTCAATTTATGTAGGAAAGTATGATAATACATTACATAAACAGAAGAATTTACTCCCATTCCATCTCCTACAACTTCCATTTTAAACAAGAAAACTAAATAAACTGAAGAGACTAAACCCCATACAGTTTACTCTTACTTATTCAACATATATGCTTTAGCATAAAACTGCTAATGGTAGTAAACAAAAGCAAATAATAAACTACTTCGTTTATTTTCATTCTAGTCAGCCTGAATTGAGAAAGGCTTGTTATTCCATGAGGTTATTTATAAATTAAAACCAAAGTAAAATGTAGCTTTGAAACAGAATACCTTGAGCTCAGAATGTCTCCTTAAGTTGGAACTCTGTGTCACAGATGTGAACTCCTGAGCACAGTGCCCCATATCCCCTACTTTTTCTGGAAATGTGTATCAAGTTCTAGGAAGTCGGAGTCCCTAAAACAAATATTCAAAAAGCACCCTGTGGTTTTATTTGCTTGTTTGGTTTCTCATGTCACAATTTCTCATTGGAAAGAAAAATGTGAAATGAAAGTACATCTGAGGATCCTAATGATCTGAATCCCAAGGTGATAAAAGAATAAGGCCCCTATCTGTAATGCTTTATAACTTCCTTGGTGGAGAAGGGTGATGGTTGCAAAGGAAACACCACTTTTAAAAATGACTTAAGAGGCTGGCATCATGCTAGATGCTTTATTCCTACCACTGCATACAATTCATACAATAAATTCTAAGAAATACATATCGTCGTTCTCTATTTATAGACAAAAAACCAAGGCACATCCACTACTTAGACAAGAACCTCACCAGGTTTGTCTAGTTCTAAAGTCTGTCCTTCGGTTCAGAGATTACACTGCTTTTCAATTAAATAGCAAATCTTCCTCGTGCATTTTAATAGACTCATTAAAAAATTTCCATAAGGGTTTCGGACATAAACATGTGCCACACCAGCCTGCCACCTCTCTCACGGTAGAATCTACGCAGAAAAGCACAAGAGCCAAAACAAACTAAAAACTGAAGGGTACTATTCTTCTCTAATCTGCCAAATTTCTCTATTGGTTAGATAGTATGAGCAATTTTCTCACAGGAAATTTCTTGTATTTATAGCAAGCTAATTACTTTTTAGAAGTGATTGTCATATGTATGTGGATGGTTTTAGAATTCAATTTTGTCAAAAGCTGGAAAATTAATTCATGCCTCATCCTATGCAAGCCTCATGTTTTAAGAGATTAAAAGCCGCTGCAAAGACCTATTACCATAGAATTCTGAGGTCTACTCTTAACTAAGAAATCCATTAATCTTTTTTTGATGATCTAATCTATAAGACAGAAGGTATGTTTGCTGTGATAAGTTCAATGTTCTACCTCATTGTGAAGGAAATGTGTTTATTACAAAGAGTAGTTTTATGTTTTAAAGCTTAGACCCAAAAAAAGCTTGCATCTTAATCATGAACATACTGCATTAAGACATAAAAACAAAAAATTCTAGCAAATAAATTATTCATTAATTTTCTTTTAGCAAATCAAATCTATAATATTATTGGCTACAGGAAGTAAAATGTTAACTCTGGTTAACACTGGTTTTTTACCAGTTAAACAGAGGCACTTTACCATCTTTACAGATGTTTTTCCTACATACTTTTCTCAAAAGCTACAATATGTTATTTGCTACACAATAACTGTTGTCTCTCCAGAGGGGAATGTAAGCAACATTTTGAAGACTTTAATTTGTTGGAATTTGCAACCGTCTGCTGAGCCTCTTATTTTGTATCAGCAAAAGTGAATTATGCCACTTTTGCTACTGTCAAACGGAAAAAAAAAATGTTTAAATGATTTCACTCTTCAATTTTTTTCAGTTGACTACGGTAATGCTTTTCAAAAATGATGTCAAAGATGCCACTTTACTACAGTAAAATAATAGAACAGACATTTGGTGGAATCAACAGATGGTGCATCCATAAAGAACTTTTTTTTTTTTTCCCAGAGAAGGCAACATCTATTTCTTCATCTACACTGAGTCCCTCCAAAGCATGTGGTCTTCAGTATGAGACTTTTAAAATGAGTAACCCTAAAAAGTTTAATAGGCTTTCAAGACTTCTCATCAACAGATAGAGTACTTATTATTCATATACTTCAGTCTGTGAGATATATACTTTCTCACTTCAAACATCAAAATTTCAGTGGTGAGTAAAAATATACACAAGTAAAATCACAAAAGGTAAATAGGAATACAAGAAAATATAAGATTCCACAGGCAGTATATGAGTACTTGCCAAGTGGCACAGATCATACAACATTCCCAAATAAAAAGATTGCTCCTTCCCAGAAATTGGCTCATACCTCCCTTACAATTCTTGCTGTACTACTCTTTGCTTTGTATCTATTTGTATATATACCATAAGTTCCTTAAAAGGATGAATTTTGTTTTTCATTTCTGAATCCCACCACAACACTGAGCGATACCTAGCACTTGGTAAGTGCTTAATAGATATTTATTTGAATACCTGAATGAATAAATGATAAAGGTGATGAAGACAGCAGCTACACTCAGCACCAGGCACTGTTCTAAGTGTTTCACATGCATTAACTAATTTACTGTTTTCTCTGGGTATCTCCACTTTACAAATGAGGGAACTATGGCATAGAGAGAACAAATAGCTTGGCCCCATTCATCTAACTCCTTCACACCCTTCAATTTTTGGTTTAAAGATAACTTTATCAGGGAGGTCTCTGTGACCCTTGCCATCCATCTGTATAGTCCCTTTCTTTTCTGTATCATTATATTCACTACTCCTGAAGTACTTATTCAATTAGCAGCCTTGCACAGTAGACAGTAAGCTGCATGAAAGCAGGGACCATGTTGGTCGTCTTCACCACCTGAATCCCAATGCCTATCAAAGTACTTGGCACAAA
Organism: Eulemur rufifrons; assembly: GCF_041146395.1. NCBI lineage: Eukaryota > Metazoa > Chordata > Mammalia > Primates > Lemuridae > Eulemur > Eulemur rufifrons. The sequence goes on from NC_090997.1 coordinate 45,835,711, forward strand.
ATGGGCACTTAATGAATATCAGTTTAATGATTCAATGATGCATAAAATTCAGTAGGTATCCATTAAAAGTTCATTTATGGAGTAAGCAACAAAAATAAGTGACTCTGAGGTGATGCTGAAATAGTCAATTTAATTGCCTGGTAGGAAGCTGAAGATTCAAAACTGAGGTTTAAGAAAAGAATGAGGATTAGAGGTAAAGAATCAGATTACTATTCTACAGTTATAAATGAACATAACAAAGCGGTGGCATTACAGTTGACCTATTTCTGAATACCAATTACTTATATATTCAGGAGAATTCAACATTATATGTTTAAGTTGTAAGCTCCCAAAACAAAAATTTGGAAAGTGTCTCTATTAATTGAAAAAGTAGATGAAATCATTCTTTAAGAAGTTTCTCGGCACAGTATGGTAAGCTGCTTGGGTTATTTTTATATTTAATAATATATTGCTTTTATGGGAGTGCCTAGAATCTGCCATCAGCATGATTCTAGTTAGACATGAAAAGCTTCCAGTTTACATTAAAACTGCTGTGTGTTTTAAGATGACCATGATGATGCTGAAATATATTGTTACCATGACTATATACCACAAGCACTCAGACACCAGACGCGAGCTCTGCATTGTAGAGACAAGCCAAGTATATAAATCTACAGATGAACTTGAAAAAGGAATGTGGATTATAAATCATGTTGCACTGTTACTGCTAAGACAAAAGTGAAAATTCCAGTAAGACACTGACTGACAAGAGAATAGAAAGCAGAACTGATTCAGTTACTCTGGTTGGCCCCAGAGAAACTTGCAGATACACATTTGCAAGTAAAGTTGGAAAGAGAAGCATTTTAAGCTTCAAACCTGTTTTACATCACTTTGTATGGCTGTGAGTGGCAGGAACAGAGACATCAGCCCCTGCCACAGTGAAGAAAGGGAGATTTTTGGAATAAAGACAGCAGAGTCACTGAAGAAAAGAAACCACTGCAAATGAAAGAACCTTCTTTCTGAGCATAACTCCTATTGCTTTTTTCTTCTTGGCTGTATTCATACATACACAGCCAATAAGCAACATTAACATTCAAATATTTAGGATCACAAAAGCAATATATGTAATTAAAAGAAATAAAAGGTAAGTCTGTTGGCTCTTTAAACATATAAAACATTGCCACTGGTGTAGTACTGTCTAAGGAAAATACAGAAGAATTAGTTATCCCCTTGTTTAAAAAAAAAAAAAAGAGAGAGAGGAAAGGGATTACAATGTCAGTGAATCAAAAGACATCTTTAGGTCCACAGGTCAAAACTTATGGATATATATTAAGTGGATGCAAATTAAAGTTACTGATTTAACAAGTTTAGTTACCTCATTTCCCCAATAAACATGGGCACAAGTTATTGGCAGGAAAAAAAAGTCAGAAGCAGCAGGAAAAGAACTGCCAGAATTTGACCTTGAGAAATGACAGCAGACAGCAAATACCTAACTATAAAAAGATAGTAATTGGGGGCTGCTTTTCGACATTAACCATTCCTAAGGCCACTGCCTTTTTTTTTTTTTTTTTTTTTTTTTTGAGACAGAGTCTCACTCTGTTGCCCGGGCTAGAGTGAGTGCCGTGGCTTCAGCCTAGCTCACAGCAACCTCAAACTCCTGGGCTCAAGCGATCCTCCTGCCTCAGCCTCCCCAGTAGCTGGGACTACAGGCATGCGCCACCATGCCCGGCTAATTTTTTGTATATATATATTTTAGTTGTCCATATAATTTCTTTCTATTTTTAGTAGAGACGGGGTCTCACTCTTGGTCAGGCTGGTCTCGAACTCCTGACCTCGAGCGATCCACCCGCCTCGGCCTCCCAGAGTGCTAGGATTACAGGCGTGAGCCACTGCGCCCGGCCAGCCACTGCCTTATTAAAGCACAGAGCAATTGCCTAAGATGACACCCAAAATAAAAGCTATATAACTTATAGAGCATATTGTTTTAAAAAGTAAAGATACTTCCCTATATCAAAGAGAAAAAATAATATAAATACTTTAGACAGCTACATGGAAAATAAATGATAATGTTGGAAAATTAAAGCAAGTCTTTACTGTTTTACATTTCTATAGAGCTTGTTCTTTTAAGTACACTATTGTTGTATGTGCTGGCTCCCTTAAATTTACTTGATATCAACATTCTCAAATGAATAATTGAAGCCAGCAATATTTATACAAAAACAGTGTCATGAGAACAAAGACAGTAGGTTTAGGGAGTCAGAAAAACTTGGGTTCCAATGTCAAATCCATCATTTACTGTCTGTATAATCATGGGCAAATGATCTGTGGCTCAATTTTCTCAACTACAATAAAAATAATATTTATTTTATAAGACTGCTATAAATACTAGAAGGTATAATATAGTATGTCTTAGGCACATAGCATGTGCTCAATAAAAATGATTTCTCCTGCCTCTTTATAAAAATACCTTAATTTCTTCCACACCTAATACAATTAAAGTCAGACAGTTCTACTTATGCCAAAGCTAAGTTTTTTTAAAATTATCTTTGCTCTCAACACAAACATATCACTTTGAAAATACTGTCAAAGATTATTTCCAAAAGGGAAGTATACATGTTTCTCAACTTATAATGGGGTTACATCCCAATAAACTCATTGAGTTGAAAATACCATTAAGTCAAAAATGTATTTACTATGCCTAACCTATCTAACATCATAGTTAGCTTAGCCTACCTTAAATGTGCTTAGAACATTTACAGTAGCTTACAATTGGGCAAAATCATCTAACATAAGCTTGTTCTATAAATGTTGAATAGCTCATGTAAGTTATTGAATACTGTACTGAAAGTAAAAAGCAGAATGATTGTATGGGTACTTAAAGGATGGTTTCTATTGAATGCATATTGCTTTTGCACCCCTGTAAAGTCAAAAACTCATTAGTCAAACCATCGTAAGTTGGAAACCCTTTGTGTACATACTGAATCAGAAACATGCAAATTATATTATCAGGCAGCAGAACACCAGAGCATAAGTTTCTGATTACAGATTAACATGTAGAAACACTGAAAGGAATATTTGATGGAGATGATATACTACAGGAGCTAAATTTTTAGATTTATGTGTTATTTATAGTTTATAAATAATTATTTATTTTTAACACAATAATAGACTCTTGATGCTATGTTTTTAAAGTCATAATTTTGAAGACAACTTTCTAAAGAAGCTATGAATGCAATAAAAAAGGGCAATTATCCCCTTCAATTGGGAAAAAGGTGCAATGAACTGATTTATCTTTCAAAATAAAAACCTGCACTGAACAAACCTGAACCAATCAATCTGTTCTTTTTCCAGAATGCAATTCTCTTACGAAAAATACGTAACAGACTTAGGCTTAATCTTAACCTCTCAAGACAAAAACAAAGATGAAAATAACTGAAATAACAACTATGGAAACGAAGAATCTTCCATGACTTGAACTGTCAGACTCAAAGATATAACTAGCCATATTAAGAAAGGCTTCCACCTTTGCATTCACTTCCTGTCGCAAATAATAATAGTTTAACTTGAGCAGCAACAGAATGTCAGAAACAAATAGAAACATTTACTTGAACTGTTTTTGTATTAGTTCCACTTCTTTGTTTCTGAAAAACCAATATTTCAAATGACATGAAGATATGAAAACATTTTACTGCCTGATAGTCAAGACTTTAAGAATGCAAGACCCTTTTGTTATCACCCACAGCAGTGACCATTTGGTATTAGTTTCTTTAGCGGGGGCCTAAAGAAGCCATCTGAATTATTGCTATGAATTACCAAGAAAGTATCAGTTCTTTATGAATAAGTTTGGCTGTAATCTAAAATTTTGATGTCTTAAAAAGGCATTACACTATCCTACCCCAGTTCTAACTTAGAAACTCTTAAAGAAGTCTGTATAGTTTTGCTGTTAGTACATGTAGTTATTTGTTTGTTTTTTAATTTTCTAACACCAATTTACATCTTCAACCATATCTCCTATTCTCTCCCTACATAAACCTGTGCTCCTAGCTAACTACTGTCTCTTTGTACTCGTCTTCAACCATATCTCCTATTCTCTCCCTACATAAACCTGTGCTCCTAGCTAACTACTGTCTCTTTGTACTCAAGGCAAACAAAACTCCACATATTTTGCTTTTTCTATTTTCTTCAAATACCTGTCACACAGGTATTTGTCCTGTCCTTACAGGAAGCAGAGAAAGATAAAGACACACATACGTACTCACTTACAGCCTACCAGTCACCTAATTGGTAGTGCAAAGCAGTTTTCCCTTCCTTTGTGAATCCTACCTCAACTGCCCCCATCCACGGTATTTCCCTCAGCTTTTGACAATTATAGCCAATTCTCAACATTTGACATATCACATCCAACTGTATGCTGTCAAGTTGGGGGCAGGTAAAATATCTTATTAATTTTTATATGCTCAGTCTCCACCAAAGTACCTTGTACATATACAGCAACTCCTCACTTAATGTCATTGATAAATTCCTGGAAACTAAGTACTAAGGACTAAGTAAAGCAAAGTATAGCAGGTCCTCTAATAATGTCATTTCATTGTAAAACGTAAATGAGGGAAAAAAACTGGTTTCCTTATATGTCTTTTCACTTCAAGTTGCAGTTTCCAAGAATGTATCACTCATGATAACTGAGGACTTACTCTATGCTTAACTGATGTTTGTTTCTGACTAGCAGGTAAGTTTTGAGACATAGGACAGACAAGAGAATAGTACATATAGTCACAGGAATAGGGAATTATAAACATGTCATTTATTAGAGAGAAGTGGGAGTTAGGGAAAATAAGGGCAAATGGGGAAGAAAAGCCTGATGGAAGGACTTAACATTTGCTACAGTAGGCAACAGAACGTCACTGCGATGTTAACGCGAGAGTGTCTGTTTATGCAAGAGTGTCAAGATACCTGGAACAGGGACTATCAAGGAGTGGAAGGTTTGGGGGAAGAAAGCGATGCGGCCCTACGCCAGGGCATTCAGAAGAGGATGCTAACTGTCCTGGCTGAGAGAGCTGACTGAAGGCGAGACTGGGCCTCAGGAAGAGTGGCCCGAGTAAGGGTCTTTGGGGCTCTGCCAAGAATGAGTGGAATTCAAAGCAACAGAATTGTGTTTACTTTTTTACACCTAAACTATAGTTTTTCGTGATTTATTGATTAAATCACTTGCACCCATAAAGGCGTTTGAAAATCATCATCAGGCTTTACTTAAGATTTTACTTATTATGGATAAAAATGACTCCTAAAAGAGCCTGAGAGCCTGGATACAAGAGCATGAAACAGTTCATCATTAACAGTAACCTCCCCTCACCAATACACTTTACAATTTCTACCTTTTCCGCATGTGGCTCCACTCCGCTCCAGACATCTCTGCTCAACGACATCTAATGACCTAAATCATGTGCATGTTGCCTTATTTCATTCATCCTTTTGCTAAACCATAACTACCCTGGGAACATTTCCTTGATTATACTCACAGTCACTGCCTTTTACATCATCCAATTACCCTTGTGCTATGCAACCAACCTACTCATCCTAAAACTCAAAAAACATCTGTTCCTTCTCCCTACAATTCTGCTATAATTCTTTTTGCAGCTAAAATAAGCCCTGAGTCATCAAAATGCCTCTAAGATATACTGATCTTGAAAATCATAGAAATGTTTTAATTCCAACTGTGCTCACAAGGCATACTCAACTTTTGGCTAGAAAATGAGAAACTATTTTCATCGTATCTAACACAACTGCCACAACTACCTGGGGGGAAAAAAAATCTTACAAACGAGATATTAACTTTTTCTTTCTAAGCTAATCTGAGCACTCAAAATGCACAGGTAATTTGTTCACACTAGCTAGTTTTTGAAATAAAATAGACTTTTAGGGACTGTTTCAATCAATAATCATATAATACTTTTACCCCAATCTTTTAGATATTAAGAAGTAATAAAGGTAAAAACAAAAAGTATTTAATACATTAGAAAAACAATAAATAGGGTTGGTCCTTTCAAAAAATAACAGCTAGGAGAAATATATGACACAGTAAATTTCCAAGTGGGATGCTTTGGGAACAGGAAGAAAAATACTTCATAACTATATCCGAAGATATTATAATTAACAGTCTTTTAATATCTCAGAGATTCACAAGTATTCCCAACACAAGAACTCTCAGCTCTTGCTATTAACAACTAAGGAATGTAACCACTCAACAATGACTAAGTAAGTAGCAAAGATGAGATTATAAGTTTGAGCTCTCTTTATACTTCTATCTCTTTTTATGTACACAAAACACAACGATTCTCTATTTTGATCTTTATGGTAAAACCCCATTCCTTTAGTCAATTCATTTAGTCCAGTAAGTGTCTTAACTAGTATTAAATAAATTACAGAGATAATCTTGGCCTACTGTACCAAGAAAACTCAGAAGGGCTTCAAGGACTATGATAATGTACTACATATAATAATGCAACATAAATAGTAACTAATTACTTCAAAATAGTGTGCACTAAAATACTCCATAGGAGGCAATATGGTGTAATTGCACTGTCATCTTTTTTATCTATAAAACTGGAATGTTAAATGTACCTACACTTTACAGGTTGTTTGAGAGTTAATTCAAATAGTGCCTGGCATATAGAGCTCAACAAATGTTGGTTACTTTTCTTTTCTTTTTTTCCTTTTTTTTTAACAGACAGGGTCTCGCTGTTACCCAGGCTGGAGTGCAGTGGCATGATCATAGCTCACTGTAACCTCGAATTCCTGCACGCAGGCATTCCTTCCTGGCTTAGCCTCCCAAGTAGCTGGGACTACAGGTGTGAGCCACCATGCCCAGCTTGGCTATTTTTCTATTTGATAACAGTAATAACTTTAAAAATTAAAATGTTATTGTTCATGCTTTTGATTTTAAGCAAATAAATTATCCTGGTTTTTTTTCATGTTACAAAGTTATCAAATAGTGACAAAGAAAAAAAAAACAGATGAGATTTCCAAAAAGAAATTAATATGGTTGTAACATCATAAAATACAAAAATTACTACACATTAGGGATACATTAAATTTAAATATTCTTTTCGATTACTTGTTTCTCAATGTCTCAGCCTTCTTTGTCTCCCTCTCCAAAATTTTTATTTTAAATTTTCCACTAGATAATTGCTTTTGTTGGCTAAGACTTAGAAAGTCAAATCTGATTCTAAAATACTACAATCTATTGACAATAAATTCTGGATGGTTAAACAACCTAAAATGTTCCTTTTATGTCTGTGCACACAGATTGTGGATAAATTAGTTTTTTTAGAGAGTGTGTATGTATATATACACACACACATACATATATGCATATATATATAATGTGTTCACTGTTAATATTTTGACAGTTATCAGTCTTAAATCTTAGCAGAAAATGTAAATAAGTAACTTATAATTTTTCACTGTTATTGAGTCAAGTAAAACTATATAAGATTATTTTAATCAGAAACAACATATAATTTTAGCAGATAAATTATCACTTGTGAAGCTATTTCCTGATTATTGAAAATGCTGACCTGGTAACACTATAGAAAAAATTTAAATATTAGTTAAATATTTAACATATTTTACTAAAACTGTAAATATCCAAATGGTACTTCAATGCTGACTTGTATTTGCAATGTTAAATAAATTTACAAGTTTCTCCATATCTTATACTTCATTGTATTTAGCATAGTTTGTAAATTTCCTGAACTACAAACTTGTCATTTTTACTTAGAGGCAGTTAAGTCTACAGATAATGAAATTTTAGCATATGGAGAAGACAAATATTTAGCTCACAGTTTAGAAAAAATTAGTTTAAGAGATTACTAGATTTTACTTGAATATATCCTCTTTATTCCGGTTTTAGAAAATTAAAGATCCCTTCTACCTACACATCATAACATTTCTGACAAGATGTCACTTACTGTAGCAGTCTCAAACTTCTGAAGATGCTCAAGTACCAACTTTAACATTTCCTATTACAAATTTTGGCAACATACGTGGATTTGTATTATTTAGACTCAGAGTTTGTTACTGCTCTTGGGGAGTGGGGACAAAAGGAGAATAATCAAGAGGGCAGGTCATGTTTTACTTACTCAGGGCTGTTCACAATGCACATGTTGTCAGCAGAGTAAACAAAGAGCAGCACCGGTCCAGAGATTTCCTAACTGCATGAATCATGGCCATGGAGCACTTGAAATGGGTCTTTACAGTTGTGTCTGCATTTAGGGTAGGAGTGGGAGGAGAAGCTGTTTTGTTGTTTTGTTTTTTGAGACTTCATTAGGCAAGAGGATAAGAGAATATTCTTTTATACCAATAAGTATTTACTGAAGGAATTATTTTTCTCCTTTCTGTGAGAAGTAAAATGTATAACTTCTAGATATCTAATCTAGTTCAGAATCTGTGGCATTATTTGTCAGACATATGGCTTCTGCAATGGCCATCTTTATATAATCTTTTATATTTACATGGTTATCAGTGTCTTTGAAATTCAAGTTAGAGAACCACTTCTCTTTAGGAGCAAAATACTCGTGAGAAAAAAACCAACAGGATAATAAGTACCATATTATTTTCTTTCACCAAAATGGGAAGTCCAGTGCATTGTAAATGCCTAAGTAAAGTATTTCATGATAACATTTACCTTTTTTTGAAAACTTTTCAAAGATACAAAAACGAACTGCTTATTCTTTTTTTTCCAAGCCATGCTGAACAAGAATTCACCTTGCTAGGCTAGTATAGTGTTTAAAAAGATACTAAAATATGCAAAAATCATCTCTAATATTTTTCTGTAAAGTGTCTAGCTCAGAAAAGATTGAAAGTCATTGAAATTTCCAGCTAAGAAAAATGCTAAATTTCTTAATCGGAAAATAATTTAAGGGCTATATTTAAAATGTTCTCAGAATAATGTATTCATAAAATCTACATTTCAAATAATGCTGATGTTAATAATAATTTACAACCGCAATCTTAAATTAGAAAATAAAATTAATTTATATTGCCACGAAGATATCCTAACTCAAGATGTAAGAGATTAGAAAATAAAATTTTAAGGCAGTAAATATGTATGTAATTAGAACCAGGGCTTTTAAATAGTTTGATGAACTTCATGGTAAATACTTAGTGGCTTAAAAAAAAAAAAAACTTGTCTTCCTAGGTGTTCCTCAATAATAATGTTAACAAATATTTATTAAGTGCTATTATGTACCAGGAATTGGGGTAATTGAGGATACAGAAGTGAGTAAGACTTGCCCTGCCCTCATGGAGCTTACAGTCTTTTGATAAGTTATCTAAGGACATTAAGCTAAGAATACTGAGATTGAAATGTGTGACTATAGGACTTAAGTGCCTTTTTGTTTTGGCAATAATGTTACAAAAAGCACCTGGGCGGGAGAACCACCATTATATAATAGAATAGTTTTTAGAACCCTGGTCTGCAGTTACTATATGACATGTTAGTAAAAATGCAGTTTTTACCATCCAGAATGTTACAGTGTGGGCTCACTTGAGAGCCCAGCAGTGACCCTGAAGCACTCTGTCAGCAACCATGCAGGATAAGAAGCTATCAGTAAGTTAACCGCTATTGTGTGGAAGTAGGGAGACTTTTAGCTTTCATGAGGGTTTTTTTTTTTTTTTAAGCTTCTGTTTTCAACATATGTATAACTACTATATCCCCTATTACTGCAATATGAGACACTGAAAATTTACCTCATCAGTAACAACAGTACTACAGAAAATTGAGCCATTATTCAAGGAAGAGATCACATAGATCTAAATCTGATTCCTTTGCTTTGTCTCAAATCCTCACTCACTTCAATTGCTTTCTAATTTTTTTTTTTTTACCTAGGGGAGATCTCACATTTCTTTCTTTCTCTATCCTCAAAAAACATGAAATCATTTGGAAGACAGAGAGTAGGTGTGCAAGGCTCCCTTCTGTTCTTGAGAATTAGTACTTCTGAAACAGAAAATAACTTTACTTGGCTTCATAAAACATCTTAATTCATTTCTCATTTATCTCTTCCTATATTTTCCTCCTCCCTCTTTCAGCAACTATGACATCTCATCTTTTTCTTCCCCTCCAAAGCCACTCCGAGGGTTATCATCATCAATTCAGGGAGAGGAGAGCTTCCTCACTATCATCTATATTACAAAATGTGGCATTCTCCTGCCAGAAGCATATGGCAGCATTAGCTGGACATGTCCTACACAGAAACAGTGTTTGCAGAACTGTGAGTCGTGACCCATTTCTAATAGGCAAATTAATTTAGTTGGTTGAGACCAGCATTTAAAAGCTAAATCAACAGAGAAACAAAACACAACAGGATCACACCTATTTTGAAACTTCAGTTTATGCTGTGTATATATAAATATATGTATATATACGTGTACTAGATCCTGATGGAAATACATTTCTTACATTACTAAAAGTTACAGCCAAAAGTTTGGAAGCCATTAAACTAGAACATTCACTTCCAGGGATTGCAACTTTATCTGATATAATTCTTCAGGTATTTTAGAGATTTAAAATATGGAGATAAGTAGTTTCTTTTAGCAAAAACAGTGTGGATATACTAAGACAGATATTTTAGAAATTTAAAATATGGATGATAAATAGTTTCTTTTAGTAAAAACAGTACTGATCTACCAGGTCAGATATTTTAGAGATTTAAAATATGGATGATAGTTTCCTTTAGTAAAAGCAGTGTTGATCTACTAAGTCAGATATTTTCTAAAAGATCATCAGTCAGAAAATAAACCAAACAAATCAGTTTTCCTAGAATATTTCAGTCTTTTCATTATAGAAAGATCCAAAATAAATACCTTTAAATTTAATTTACCTTAAACATTAAAATTAACTTGTTAATCATCTCAAAAACAACTTTAAAGTAACAAATAACAAACAATATGAACTCAAAATACCTTAAAGAAAAAACATTCTACTTTTTTTTAATAGAAAAAAAGTCTGAGGGGATGGTTGGACAGATTTTCAATTATGACTTCAAAAATTAAGACAGAAATATTTCTTCGTGTCTATTACACATGCACATAAATACAAATACCAATTTTATATTTCCTAGGAGGTAAAGAGATTTTTAAAAATTCAAACTCAGAAAGCTTGGAGGATATTCTGCCTGTGACTAATGGCACCCAGTCACTCAGCAGGGACAAAGCCAGGCTCTGAGGAAGAGAATAACCTAGCAGTAGTGAAAATAACTGCCTCAGAAAAAAATAACCCCCAAATAATGGTTATAGTCCTTACTTTTCACATATGGTTGCTGCATGGCATTCATATTTAAAATTTGGAAGACCTTTTTTTAAGCCTTTCTGCAGTGTCAAAGTGGAAACATGAGTCAGACTCAGCCTTACAGCCACTCACACTTCTTGGGCTATCAGGACTGGAAGAGGCAACTAATATCAAACCCTGGGGGAAGGGCCAGCCTTGAGTCTTTCCATAACAACACTTGGGTTGATTAAAAGTGATGTTGACAGGCTTCAATCCTTCTTGACTTAATGGATTCTGGCTGCTAAATGGAACCTCCAGGACCAGAAACCTGTGAGAATTAGCATTAAGATTTTTACAAGACTACTAAATGCGGCCCTTATGGTGGCTTACACCTGTAATCCTAGCACTTTGAGAGGCCAAGGTGGAGGATCGCTTGGGGCCAAGACCAGCCTGAGCAAGAGCAAGACCCTGTCTCTACAAAAAAGAAAAAGAAAATACAAAGATTAGTCCAGGGTAGGGGCTCACACCTGTAGTCCCAGCTACTCAGATGGCTTAGGCAGGAGGATTGCTTGAGCCCAGGAGTTTGAGATTGCTGTGACCTATGATGACCCTACTGTATTGAAGGCTGGTGAGTGAGATCCTGTCTCAAAAAAAAAAAAAAAAAAAAAAAAAGACTATGTACCCCCATAATATGCTGAAGAAGGAAAAAAAAAAAAAAAAAAAAAAAAAGACTACAAAGTGCTCCAGAAAACAATATAGAATAACTGGTATAAAATGTAAATAATTATACTGGAACATATCTACGAAAATAAGATATGACTAATAGAATATATACACATACACAAATTGTTAAGATAAAAATATCAGGTAAAAATGTGTAGAAATACCCAACCTCCACATAAGGAACTTCTGAAAAATTTCTGACAGCTTGAAAGTATATAAATAGGAATAAACCAAAATTTTATTTTAATCAAAACTTCCCTTTATAATTTCAAAAGCTGCATATAAAAGTATACTCACATATTTCTTACTTAATAAAATTCTAAGTTGCATATAGCCTGGTATATTTAGAAACAATCTCAATAAAGTCAAAAGAAGTTATAGTCTTGGATAAGGGTAAAATCTGCTTCATTTAAATCACAAAAAAATAACTGGATATGTGAGGCAGTTCCCTTCTAGTTCTGTATTACAACTCATTATAAAATGATTAGTGTTTTATTTTGCTTTATTTTATTTAGTATTTTATTTAGTTTATATATTTTAGGATAAAACAAGAGAATAACCATGCATGTTTAAAATCAAGTTTGTCAAATAACAAATTTTCCCTGAAAATAACTTAGCAAACAGAGCCTCTAACAACAAGCCATCCACACTGAGGAGCTTATTGTTAAGTCCTGTGATGTTAATGAATGAGAATTCCTTTCCCTCAATGATCAAGTGAACAATTTTTTATCATAATTTATTTTAAAAGATCAACAACGAACATGCTTTTAAGGAAAGCAAAGTAGTCTTCATTTTTAAAAGGTTACATCTCATATTTATGATATAAAATATTATCATTACATTTGGTTTAATGGGAAAAAATGAACATAGCAAATACTGGTATTTTGACTCACAAGAAGTCAGATACAAGCCAAGGTAGGAAATGAACCTTAAATTTCCAGCTTAATCTCAAGCATTTAAACTATAGTGGCTTTTTTTATTGTTCTCTAATTAACATATAATTAGGTAGGGATCTAATTAGGCAGAGCCATAGGAATTATGAAAGAACTTCAACAATTTAATAAGGATAAGAAATACCTTCATGGTGACTGACAGAAACCTTTCCCACATCATCATCAAAGGAAAAAGACACCTAAAATAATGAACTTTTTTTCTATAGAGTTGATTATCCAGGCATAAAGGATTGACAAATAATTGACCTCTGTCACTGAGCTCGTTAGGAAATGCCCAGGTAAAGAAAATGTTATGTTAATGAACTACGTGAGTGACTGAGCAATTACCTTCATGTATACACTGAGACTATGCTTTTGAGACACCATGAAACTCATATGCAAAAAAATTCTATCCCTCCTTAAATATATCAGATAAGCCTCTTACTCTTTAGTTATTTCAGTTCTAATAAGGAGAAACAGGATTTTCCAAACCAATGGACAGAAAAAAATTGGGCTGTCAGAAACGTTCCTGCTGAAACCTATTAGGATTCCTGACTATACCGCTGAATTCAGTGATAGTGAGGGAGGTTTATGAAGAGAATCTTGCCATCTCCGCTCGTGTTCCAGGGATATTAAAAGTGAAGGAAAAAAATGTACCTGAACACTTGTCATTATTTAAGCAGCTAGAAAAGTTCAAGAGGGTCCATGACTTAAGATTCTAATAACAACAACAAATGTTGGCGTGGATGTGGAAAGACAGGAACACTCATACACTGCTGGTGGGACTGCAAACTAGTGCAACTTCTGTGGAAAGCAATATGGAGATACCTTAAACAGATACAAGTAGACCTACCATTTAATCCAGCAATCCCATTATTGGGCATCTACCCAAAAGAACAAAAGACATTCATTCTATAACAAATATACCTGCACCCCAATGTTTAAGGCAGCACAATTCACAATTGCGAAGATGTGGAAACAACCCAAGTGCCCATCAATACATGAGTGGATTAATAAAATATGGTATATGTATACCATGGAGTACTACTCAGCTATAAGAAATAACGGTGATATGGAGTCCCTTTTGTTCTCCTGGATAGAGCTGGAACCCATTCTACTAAGTGAAGTATCCCAAGAATGGAATAACAAGCACCACATGTACTCACCATCAAATTGGTTTCACTGATCATCACCTAAGAGCAAATTTAGGAATAACATTGATTGGGTGTTGGGCAGATGTGGGTGGGGGAGGGGATGGGTGTATACATACATAATGAGTGTGATGCGCATCGTCTAGGGGATGGACATGTTTGAAGCTCTGACTGGTTGGGGGGGTGGCACGCGAGGGCAATATATGTAACCTAAACTTTTGTACCCCTACAATATGCTGAAATAAGAATTAAAAAAAAAAAGATCCCAATAATGGACTTTTCAAAGTGTTTAAGATTTAGGTTTAATTAAATCTAATTTATTATTTACAGGTATTTAAAGAAGTGCTGATGCTATGGTAACTAAGATAAGATTTTTCATTTAAAAATGTTGATATTGTGACTGAACATCCTCAGTATTAAATATCTAGTAAGTATTAATATCTAGATATTAAATATCTAGTCCTAGTCAGCCTCAGTCTACTCTGAAAAATCCTTCTTTTTCAAACCATAAAAATATGTCATATATGCCAGTGGAAAGGAGTTTAAACTCACAACTCTCAAATGAACAGGAAAAAAAAAAAAAAAAAAAACTCATGGAACCAACAAACAAATGTGAACAAAATCAATAAACTAAACAACAATAACAAAACACCACAAAACAAATTTTACAGGCCTCTCAGAAAATATAAACATAAAGTTATAAAACCAAAGAAAAATCAAGGTCTCAAATCTTTCCTTTTATATTAACTGCCTTGAATATTAATAATATTCTTTCATTTCTTAGAAGAAAGCCTAGTTGGAATCAATTAATCAACCCTCAACTAATATTACTACAAAAATAATTTCTGATAAAAGATTAAATGCTTTCCCTCTAAGATTAGGAACAACATAAGGATGTCTGTTCTCACCATTCCTATTCAACTGTGTACTGTAGGTTTTATCCAGCGCAATAACAAAAAAGCAAGAAAAAGTATCCAGATCAGAAAGAAAGGAAAAGTGTCTTCATTAGTAGAAGACATAATCATTTATGTAGAATATTCTATGAATTCTACAACAAAAGCTACTAGAATAATTGGGCATAATATGATTACAGGACTTAAGTCAACATATTTAAAAAATCAGCTTTTTACATACTGGCACTGAACAATCAGAAATTGATATAAAATACTTTTATAATAGCATCAAAAATATGACATTTTAAGATAAATCTATGTTAAAAATGTATAACATCAATATACTCAAAATGACAAAATATTTCTGAGAGACATTAAAGACCTAAATAAATGGAGAGAGATATGGTCTTCATGAATTAGAATATTCAATACTATTAAGATTTCAATTCTCCTCAAATTTATGTATAGATTCAACATGATCCCAACCAAAATCCCAACAGGCATTTTTACAGAAACTGACAAGATGATTATAAAAATTCATATGAAAACAAAAGGAACCTAAATTAGCCAAAACAACTTAGAAAAAAAACTAAGTTGGAGGGTTTACATTACTTGACTTTGTGATTTATATAAAGCTATAGTAATCAATGTAGTATGGAATTGGTGGAGGGACAGACACAGGTCAATGGAACAGAAGAGTCTAGAAATAGATTCACACATACATGATCAACTGATTTTCAACAAAGATGTGAAGTCTTTAACTCTTTTCAAAAATGGTTTTGGAACAATTGGATATCTACATGTTAAAAAAAAAAAGAAGAAAGAAAGGAAAGAAAGAAAAAAAAAGACATCAATCCATACCTCAGCTTATACAAAAATTAACTCAAGTGGATAATAAACCTAAATGTAAAACCTAAAATTATACAACTTCTAGAAGAATACATAAGAGAAAAATCTTTGTGATTTGGGTAAATACGTCTTAGACACAGCATCAAAAGCATGAGCCATGAAAGAAAAAATAATGAACTGAACTTTATCAATATTAAGAATGTCTGCTTTTTGAAGATGCTGTTAAGAGAATGAATAGACAAGCCATAGCTGGGAGAAAATATTTGCAAATCATATACCTGATAAAGGACTTATATTCAGAAAATATAAAAAATGCTCAAAACTCAATAAAAATACAAAAACTTGAAAAATGTCAAGATACATTTCACTAGAGAAGAAGTTCAAATGGCAAATGAGCACATGAAAAGATGCTCAGTCACTATGGAAATGTAAATTAAAACCACAATGAAACACTACACATATGGACAATGGCTAAACTGAAAAAGACTGACCATTCCAAATGTTGATGGGAATACAGAGGAACTAGCACTCGCATACCCTGCTGTGAGAATGTAACATAGAACGACCACTTTGGAAAATAGTTTGGTAGTTTCTCAAAAAGTTAAACATACAACTACCATTTGACCCAGCTGTTCCCCTCTTAGATATTTACCAAAGAGAAAGAAAAGCATTATGTCCATATAAAATTTGTACACAAATGTTCACAGCAGCTTTATTTGGAATAGATCAAAACCAGAAACAATCCAAATGTCCATCAGCAGATGGAAGGATGAACAAACTTTAGCCATATAATGAAATACTACTTGTCAATAGAAAAGAATAACTGGTGATAAGTCCAACAACATTGATGAATTTCAAAATAATTATGCAAGTAAAAGAGGTAAAAAGAGAGAGAGAATGTATACTATATGATTCCATTTATATAAAATTCTAAAAAATACAAATTAATCTATAATGACACAAATCAGATTAGTGGTTGCCTGGGAACTAGAAGGAAAAAAGAAAGGGAAGGAGCAGAAAATTTCCAAGGGGGCACAAGGGAACTTTTTGAAGTGATGGGTATGTTCATTATTCTGATTGTGGTGATAGTTTCACAAGTATAAGCATGTCAAAATGTACTGAACTGTACCCTTTACATATGCACAGTTTATTATATGGCAATTATATCTCAATTAAAGCAGTTAAAATTTTTTCATGGCAAATGGATGATCTCAAAGATTAATCTGTGCAGCTCTGAATTGTTTTGGTCAAAGTCAACTCTATTATGTGCAAGAATATTAAAATAATTCTTTTGAAAAGCTGAATGACTTCTTCAGCAGAAATATTCAAAAGCCAATGAAATCATTTGCATTTGCAATATTTTTTATATGTTGATGGCTATTAGCAAGTTTTTCATGGGTTCTGAACATGTGAACATCAAGAAAAGTAGTACACTAAAAATGAGCAATCATACCTTGATTTGTGCAAAGGGTCTTTCATAACCTCCGACATACAGAAGGCCAACATTCTGAGGAAGCAACCTACAAGGAAAAAAAAAAAAAAGCACTATTTATAAAATATTCTTCCTTAAATGTAAGGCTGAATAATTAATAAAATTTGTATAATAAACATGATATAGATATTGATACATATAATATCTATCATATTGAAGGACATAATTTTGTGAAAAAATATTTTTGTAATTATCTTTTACTCCATGAAGCAGTAACTAGGAAAGAATTTTTTTTTTTTTTTTTTTTGAGACAGAGTCTCGCTCTGTTGCCCGGCCTAGAGTACTGTGGCATCAGCCTAGCTCACAGCAACCTCAGACTCCTGGGCTCAAGCGATCCTCCTGCCTTAGCCTCCTGAGTAGCTGGGACTACAGGCACGCGCCACCATGCCCGGCTAATTTTTTCTACATATATTTTCAGTTGTCCATATAATTTCTTTCTATTTTAGTAGAGACAGGGTCTCACTCTTGCTCAGGCTGGTCTCGAACTCCCGAACTCAAACGATCCACTTGCCTCGCCCTCCCAGAGTGTTAGGATTATAGGCGTGAGCCACTGCGTCTGGCCAGCAAAAGAAAATTTATATTTCAGAAAATGATGGTTAAAATGAGGAGAATGAAAACTGGAATGTATTTAGTAACTCCAACAAAATTTCAGAGTTGCCCCTTGAACAACATGGGTTTGAACTGTGCAGAACCACTTATATGCAGATTTTTTTTCAATAAAAGTTACACCAAGTGAGCCTGCCTCTGCCTCCTCTTCTACCTCCTTCATCTCTTCTGCCTCTGCCACCCCTGAGACAGCAAGATCAACTCCTCCTCTTCCTCAGCCTACTCAGCATAAAGATGGCAAGGATGAAGATCTTTATGATGATTCACTTTCACTTAATGAATAGCAAACATATTTTCTATTTTTATGATTGTCTTAATAACATTTTCTTTTCTCCAGCTTACTTTATTGTAAGAATAGAGTATATAATACATATAACATACAAAATATGTGTTAATTAACTGTATGTTATCAGTAAGCCTTCTGGTCAACAGTAGGCTATTAGTTAAGTTATGGGGGAGTCAAAAATTTTATGTGGATCTTTATGCAGGGGGTTGGTGCACCTAAGCCCCACTTTGTTCAAGGGTCAATTGTACTACATATAGTGCTGCTGGGAAAGAAGTAATGCATATACCTAATAATTTATAAGGCTTCAGTTCAAAAAGCACTCATTACATTGTCTATACTATGCACCTCAGGAAGTAATACATAGCTAAATAATTCAGTACCAAAATCTAACATATAAATAACCCTAACAAAAGGTAGCTTCTGAAAAGCGGTATAACAGAAACCTTTATCACTGGAAAGTAGTAAAGTAAGAGGTGCTTGCTATGGCGGAATCTGTAAAAGTTTGAATAGATAGGATTTGGGCCTTAAAGCATGGGTAACAAACACAAAGGGAGGAATTTAAACAAAGTCCTGAGAATACAGAGGATTTGAGACAAAGAGCAGACAAATATGCCTGGAGTAAAGGATAATGTAGTTGGAGAAAAGAACCCAAAGGAAGTTTAGAATGCACCATAAAAATTTCAAATTCCATATACTTTATTTTGTAAGTAATATGGAGTCACATTTTTAAAAGATGCACTTATTTCTTATAAAAACAATAAATACACATGGAAATTAAAATCAAACCATTTAGAGGGTATAATATACAACAATAATGGTTGCCATCTCTGCATCATCCCTTCCTTTCTATTCCCAAGTTCTAAGAAAATTGGGAATGAAGAAATACCATCATTAGAACTGTGCTAGTGGAATGTACAGAGAGGAACTAGTAGTGGTGCAGGGCATGGGAAGGATATAATTAAATATTCTTGTTTAATTAAGCAAATCTAGATATATCTCATTATATTTTACCATAAATTTTTTCATAATGGACATTGTGAATAAATGGACACAACTCCAGTCTGAATATGATTGTACATAAAGAAAAAGAATTGCCAATACTCTTTGCTCAAAGCCAGTAGGCCAAGACATCTCTCAGGGTCTAGATAATGAAAGTCAATGATCTTTTAAGGTAGATGACAGAATTCTAATGATCTCTAGAATGGCTCTAAATTCTGTTGCATGAATCTGAGAATGGAACACTGAGTAGTATCTAAAGTAAAGAAAAAAAACTGCAAACTCAATACAATCAAATAAAAAATTCTCAGTGTGCAACACTGGTCTAATCATAGAAAATTAGAACACAAGATTATCATAGCATGTTTTTCCAGTCTTGTGATACTTCTCTTAGTAGAATGGGCTCCAGCTCCATTCTTTTCCATTAAACTCAGCTATTATCAAGTTTAAAAAAAAAAAAAAGAAAGAAAGAAAGATTATCATAGCCATCTCTTTTAACACATTAACTGCCACGTGAGTTGTATTTAAATCATGCTAGTTTTGAGCCGAGGCCTCATGAAGCAAAACCCTGCAGCTGGTTTGTGAAAATCTTACTTGTTGATGTTCTTATTGTTACAATTAATATTGACAATTTAATTCTAAAACCGTGGACTGTGTTGCATATAACTCATGTACAGAAAACAATAAAAAAGTAACAAACTAGAAAGGATTATTTTGTTTTAATAAAACACCGTGGCCCCAGAAGAAAAAAATTTTTTTCTACTGTGGCAGTCAATGTGTTAAATCCTGTTAGTGCCAAGTACAGTGATGTGTGCCTGCAATCCTAGCTACCCAGGAGGGTGAGGCGGGAGGAATGCTTCAGCCCAGGAGTTTGAGACCAGCCTGGGCAACATAGTAAGACCTCATCTTTTAAAAAAAGAAGAGAAGAAAAAAAAAAAAAAACTGTTAGTGACTTCAAAAAACCTATTTCAACAATTCCAAGATATACATTTATTTACAATTTAACTTTTCTAAAATTGAGATGCCTCTGAGACTTGATGGTGTCTTAAAATTGTTGTCACCAGGTGACGGTTATGAGGTAGTTGTTATTACCCTCCACTGACGTGGTCTAGTAAGACCACAAAAGCACGTTCTCCAAGCAACTTAGAGTCTATGAAATAAGGCAAATAGTCAGTTTCCTAGGAACATCCTCTGTTCCCTACATTCTACAGGGACCTATAAAGTATTAAAGGTTACTAAAAGAAATTAATAGCTGATGAACATGATCCTGAATTCAATCAACTTAGCAAAAAGCTTATTACATTTGGAATGTATGTGATAATTTGTAGTATAAGTCGTCACATACATGCCAAATATAAGAAGGCATTTGTTTACAAGATTCAAGTAGAAAGCACAGGAAATGTTCCCAAATCTCAACAGTGAAATAGAGAATTTCATTGTCATCGTTTGACAAATAAGAAATTAATCTAACTAAAAACTTTTAACTTTCTCCCAAATCATTGCTGGTATCACAAATTGAATGTTAGTTATATATGGCAGTGAAAATTTATTTCTCATATAACAAATACTCACAGAAAGCTTGACAAACCCCCTTTAGAAGAGTGTTCACACAAATAGATGTTAGAGAAGGAAGAGAATAAAAGCTGGATGACATTTAAAAATCAATATGCCTCTAATTACTATGCCTATGCATTTCAGGAAGCTTGCTAATATACTACTTAGTGAGTCCCCCTCCTTTCAACTTGCCTATCTAATAACTACCTTTTCCTAAACAAATTCCTTAAATATATCAGGCAGATCACTTTTAAAATACTGTTCTTTCTTATTCACGTACCTCTTTCTTACTTATTTTTCCTTACTATATATTATATATTATAAAGCCTTCATTTAAGTGGGTTTAATATATATCATAATGTAAAAGCCTGCTATGCATAATATAATTAATACTTTGAAAGCACTGAATCTTAGCCACTAGACTACCAGGGAGCTGCAATAATTAATACTCTGAGAACACAAATTCCCACTTTTAAAATGGAACATTTCTTTAAATATTTTTACCTTTCAAAACATTATTCTGCCAAATTGCATACATAATTATTGTTAAGTAACAGGGACCATTTCATCATGTCAGGGTGCTTATGTGCAATACAGCAATCATACATTTCGAATCCCCAGAGTTAAGGCATTAATTCAGCAGTGATAGATGCATTTATATGTGTATTTTAAAATAGAAACCCTGACTCATTTAGTACTAGGTAATTGTTTTGCCCTTAAGTTAGGTGAGCATTACCATAACCTTTATAAAAATGCTAACAATCTCTAAGATATTTGCATGTAACTAAATGCTTCTATAGTATGGCTACCAAAGAGGATGTTTTTGGAAAGTAGCAATAAAGAGAAACTGTTGGGGGGAAAAAAGCCCTATTACAGCTTTTGAAAAATGAGAATAGGCAAGACTAATGTTCACTTTGCTTTCAATTTCCTGAACACAAATATTAACAAATATCTATCCTAAAAAGGAAACCCCAAAATTGTTTCCAGAAAAGTTTCTCACATAAAAGAAAAGTAAAGTCTGTTGGGTAATAGAATTAATACTATTTAAAAGAACCTTATTTGCCATATACTGGTGATACATCAGACATAGAAAAACTGCTTTAAAAGTAAATTGAGTCTATAATTATTTCAAATTAAAGTTTAAAAAAGGCCAGGGGTTCTTCCTAAAAATAAGCTACATAATTCAGAATTAACTGTTCTGTCGATAAGCGGTATAGTGCCCACTATCAGATATATTTTTAAAGTGCAACAAAACACCTTGAAAGAACTTACAGTACCTTGAATACTGAATTACATAAAATCCCACTTTGTAGCCAGACAGTAAGTTATCAAATACCAGTCTATATCCAATATACCTACTACTAAAAAAACAGAAATCAAATGTACTTAAGATGGGGTCAATAGTGGCATTTTGAATTCAAGAAAATGCATATTATTGAGAAGGCTTACATTATTCTTTGAATCTTTAGTAGGATGTAAACGTAAAAAATTTATTACAGGCTGGGAGCAGTGGCTCACGCCTGTAATCCTAGCACTGTGGGAGGCCAAAGCAGGAGGACTGCTTGAGCTCAGGACTTCAAGACCAGACTGAACAAAAGCAAGACCCCGTCTCTACCAAAAATAGAAAAAAATTACCCAGGTGTGGTGGTGGTGCACACCTACAGTCCCAGGTATTCGGGAGGCATCGCTTGGGCCCAGGAGTTTGAAGTTTCAGTGAGCTATGATCACGCCATTGCACTCTACCCAGGGTGATAGAGCGAGACTCTGTCTCCAAAAAAATAAATAAATAGATAAAAAATAAAAAGGATATTCCATAAAGTATATTTCGAACAAATAATAATAATGAAGATCATAGTCTCAAAACACAATAATTCAGCTAGAAATCAATAACATAAAAATAACCAGAAAATCCCCATGTCTAGACATATGCTTATACACAACCTCCAGTCAGAGAAGAGGTCCCAATTATTTATACGTATAAATATATATATGCACATACATATATATTTGAAAAAATATACAGATAAATTATTAGAATTATTCAGTGAGTTTATGCCAAGATTCCTGGATACTAAATTAGAGAAAAATATCAATTGTATTTCTATGCCAGCAAAAAGCAGTTAGAAAATGAAACTATGAATGATCCAATTCAAAATGAAATGATAAAAATAGTTTTAATTAAGTAATAAAACTAACAAAAGAAGTTAAAGACCTTAATTCATAAAGTTATCAAACATTATTGCAAGAAATTTAAGAAAATGTAAATAAATGAAAGAACATCACGTTCATGGACAGCAAATCTCAATGTTACCACATAAAATGTTCAGAACCTGATGTATATATTCAATGCAATCTCAAAACTCCTGACAAAATTTGTCTGAGAAACTTCATAAGCTCATTCGGAAGTATGTATGGAAAAGCAAAAGAGTAAGAATATAAAAGATTGTCCTAAAAAAGAACAAAGTAGGAGGACTTGCTCCATTACATATCAAGACTTCCCAGAAAGGTGTAGCAACAGCAAAAATGTGGCATTGGCATAAGGACAGACAAGTAGGTCAACGCAATATAAGAGAGAACCTAGAAACAGACCTACACATAGACACCTGATTTGTAACAAAGGTGGCACTGCAGAGCAGTAGGGAAAGGATAATTTTTCCCATAAATAGTGCTAGGATAATTGGCTGTTCACATACATTAAAAATACACCACAATGGTAAATACTGATATATTTGACTATATTAAAATTAATAATTTCTGTTTATCAAGACATAGACTAAGATCCAGACTTCACACAATTCACAAGAATAAACTCCAAATGGATTGGGAATCTAAGTACAAAAAAAGAAACCTTACAAGAATTAGAAGAAAACCTGGGTGAATTCTTCTTCAACCTAGTATAATAAGGCAATAAGAGAAAATATTGGTTAACTCATACTATCTAAAAATAAAAAAAATTGCCACGGAAAAAAAAAAACACCATAAACAAAGTCAAAAGACACCTGCCAAACTGGGAGGCGATATTTGCAACATATACCACAGAAAAGGGGCTAAAAACCCTATATAAAGAACTCTCCAAAATTAAGAAGAGAAAAATCCTAACAGAAAAATGGAAAAAAAGACAATTCACAAAAAAATACAAAACATGGACATTAACCATATGTAAAAATATTCAAATTCACTAGTAACAGAAAAATGCAAATTAAAACAGTGAGATACCATTCTCACTTATCAGATTGGCAAAAATTAAAATGTATGGACAACACATTCTGTTGGCAAGCTGGGGAAAACAGATACTCTCATTTACTGTTGTTGGAAATGCAAACTAGGTCAACTCTTCTGGAGGGAAATTTGGCAATATCTAACAAAACTACATATGTACTTAGCTTTTGACCCAGTAATCTCCCTTCTAACAATCTGCCTTGAAATCAAAAACTAAAAAATACATATGTACAAGGCTATTCACTGCAGCACTGTTTGTAATTGCAAACTGTTGGGAACAATCTAAATGCTCAAACATAGCAGAGTCGTTAAATAAGTTACGGTGAATCCCCACACTGGAGTAATACACAGCTGTAAAAAAAAATAATGAGGACAATCTCTACTTACTAACAGGGAGTAATTTCCAAGATAAGTGAAAAATAAAAATCCAAAAGAGGATATATAGTATGCTACCCTTCATGTAAAGAAAAAGTATAAGAAAGCATTCATGTACCTATCTGTTCATTTGTGCAAAGGAACTACACAAAGGCTAAAAGAGAAACTAAAGAGATTGGTTTCCTATAGGGCACAGGTGCAAACAAGGTAGAAATAATGAAGGAATAAAAATGAAGTAGTAGGATGAATGAAGAATGACACTCTATGAGAATACCTTTTTTCAGAAGCTGTTTTATAATTGAAAAAAAGGAAAAAAAATACCTTTTGGTATAGTTATGACTTAGAACCATGATAATGTTTCATACAGCAAATAAGCAAAGAAATAAACAATTAAAATCAATTAATATTTTGAGAGAACCCAAAATGGAATAGAAATAATATTACTAATGAATAATATTCTACATTTAAGAGGGATGTGAATGAAAAAGAATTTAAGTAACTTCAGAAAACAGTATTTTGACTATATTCCCTAAAGCTACATACAAAAGGAACTGCATACAAATATTTTTCTTGAGTTAGTAAATTTGTTACTCCCAGGAGTATGGTATAGTAATTCTGAAAACACATTATATACTAGGGTTTAACAAACAAACATATCATGAATAATGAGATGCAGGTTTCTCACTGTACAGTTATAAACAAGAAAAGGGAAAAGGATAGAATTAACATTATGATGTTGGATTAGAATCATGGCATCAATAGGACCTCATGGCTTTTAGTATATTCAAACATAGATAAAGAAATAAACATAAATGTGTCTGTAGGTGCTTGTTAGTATATGATACATTCTTAGCTCTGACAACAGAGAGGGCCAGGAATGACCACCAGCAGCAATGACCACACCTACGATCTAGATTTTTGTTCCTATCATTCATCAATAAAAGAAACCAGGGCTTCTTGGAGAAACAGCTGATTGCTGGGCTGAGGGGGGAAAACAGATGATTTCTAGAACAACTTCCTACGAGAAGGTTAGGAAGTACTGAAAAAATGATGGGAGCATGTTAAAAAGACACAGAAAGTAACTTGAAATACTTCCTAATGGTCAAGATCAAAACACCAAAATAAAATGATAGTATTGGATTATAACCTATGGAATAAAATACAGTTGACTCTTGAACACAGGTTTTAACTGCGGGGATGCCCTTATATGTGAGATTTTCTTCAATCTCTGCCATTACTGAGACAGCAAGACCAATCCCTCCTCTTCCTCAGCCTACACAATGTGAAGATGACGAGAATGAAAACCTTTATGATGATCCACTTCTATTTAATGAATAGTAAATATATTTTCTCTTCCTTGTGATTTTCTTAATAATATTTTCTTTTCTCTAGCGTACTTTATAAGAATACAGTATAGAATACATATAACATACAAAATATATATTGATTTATTGCTTATGTTATCGGTAAGGCTTCCAGTCAACAGTAGGATGTTAGCAGTAAGTTTGGGGAGAGTCAAAAGTTATACGTACATTTTCTACTGCATGGGGGTAGGGAGTGTCAGCACCCCTAACCCTTGTGTTATTCAAAGGTCAACTGTATTCTTAAGTACATACTATTAATATTATAAATACATACATGGGGAAAAAGAGTTCTTCTTTAAAGTAAAATTCTTATTAATACATAGAAAAAGAATGAGGGAAACTGAAATTCACCAACATTTGAAATATTCACAAAACTGAAATTAAAAAACACTACAATAATGACTGTTGCAAGTAAAAACCACTGGAAAGTATTAAAATTAGATGAAAGTTTAAGGAGAAATGATATTGCATAGTCTCAAAGTTTCCCCCCAGAAAACACTTAATTACAAAGAAAGAAACAACTTTAGAATAGAGAAACCCAGTAAACAACATGCCCCCTTGACCACCATCATATAATGCACTGAGAATAGCACACTATCACTTCCACGGTGTTCTTGCCAAAACAAAAAAAAAAAAAAGAAAGAAAAACACCAAAAGAATCAAAGACCAAACCAAAGGCAGTCTACAAAATAACTGACCAGTATTCTTCAAAAAGTATCAAGGTCATGAAAAACAAAACAGAGGTTATTACTACAGATTGGACTAAGGAGACATGGCAACTAAATATAATGTATGATTATGGTCTGGATCCTGGATAAGAAAAAATATATTAGTGGGGAAATTGTTAAAATTAGAATAATGAATGTAGATAAGTTAATAGCATTGTACCAATGTTTATTTCCAGGTTTTGATAAAGGTACTATGGTTATATAAGAATGTTAACAATAGAGGAAACAATGTAAGGGACATACAGGAATACTCTGCAATATTTTTACAACTTTTCTGTAAGTCTAAAATTATTTTAAAATTTAAAAAATTAAAAAGACATCACTAAGAGACTGAAAGAAGCCACCAAGTAGAAGAAATTTATAACACACATTATTTTCTAAGTCAAACATATGCATAGCCTCAGATCTGGCAATTCCAATTTTAGGTACGTACCCAGTAGACAAACTCATATGAGTACATGTGTCCTGAAGCACATGTGCAAATATGTTTGGCTATTATTGGTAATCACCTCAAACTGCTATCCATCCAAATGCCTTTACATAGCATAATATTATACACCAATGAAAAGGAATAAATTCCATAAATCATTGATGAATTTCAAAATCACAATATTGAACAAAAGCCAGACATAAAAGAACATAGGGCTGTATTTATGTAAGGTTCAAAAGCAGGCAAAACCAAACACTAATGTTTACAGATAGATGCCTACCTGAGTAGTAAAAGCATAAGGAAGAACAAGGAAGTAAAAACCACCAGGGTCGGGGATGGTGGTTATCTTTGGTGGGAGGGAGAAGGTTATGACTGGGAAAGACCATGGCGAGGGCCTCTGGGATGCTGGTAATATTTTCTTTCTTGTCCTGCGTAGTGGTTAAATGGGTGTTGGTTACATGAAATTTCATTAAGCTATACATTTACATTTTATATACTTCCTATATGTGTACTGTATTTCATAATATAAAAGGTATTAGTAAATAATACAAAAGGCAGAAAGAAAAAAACCAACATAAGCAATCAGTAAGAGAGGAAGAGTGACTTCTAAACAAGGGGTATAAAATTAATTGATATATTAACATATTTTAATATTCCTGTATAAATAGATGAGTATTTTAAGAGATGATCTTTTAGGGAATCCTAAAGTCACTCATCCCGTTCATAGTTATGGAGCTGCATAATCTAGGGCATAAATATAACATGAAAACAAAAAACTCACATATCTGGGCATAATGGTTTTAAATACAAAGGAATTAAAATTGACAAAAAGAAACATAAGTGCATTAAAATGTATGGACAGATTTTCCACTCTCAGCCAAGACAGAGTAACAAGGACCAGACTAGCCCCCAGTCCCATTAAACAACTAAAAGCACAACATACAAAGATAATGATTTTCAGAAACTGGACAAAAAGGAGTGCAGGTCAGTGGTACCTGAGAGGGGGGAGACAAATGAAGTCTGCCCTGTGATTGCCCAAGCTTATTACCTGGAGTTTTCAGATCACAGTCCAAAAAGGAAGCCAAAAACATTTTCTATCTGGTCCTCTGCCAGTCCCTGCTCTAAAAAAATAAAAACATAAGTCCGCAAAAGACTTGTACTCAAGTTCCACAGCAGTTTTATTCATAATAGCCAAAAACTAGAAATCTCTCAAATGTCCATCAACAAGTGGTGATATAGCTATACAATAAAATACTACTCAGCAATAAAGAGAATGGATTATTAATACAACATGGATGAACCTAATCAACCCATTCTCTCAAAAAAAGCACATATTGTATGCTTTCACTTACATAAACTTCTATAAAATGAACACTAACCAGTAGATAGTTGCCAGAGATGGGAGTAAGGATATGGAATAAGGGAGGAAGAAAAAGGGAGGAAGATTAGAAAAGAGTAAGAGAAAACTGTTGGGGGTAATGAACATGTTTATCATCTTATCCTGGGAATGATGATTTCACATGTAAAAACCAATAAAATTACAAACTGTAACCATACGCAGTTTATTATAAATCAATTATTCCTCAGCAAAGCTGTTAAAAAAAACATAGACCTCATCTTCCAAATTTTGTGAAATACACATAAAAAAAGAAAATCTACTACTGTTCACAGACCATACAGCAAACTGAGCCTACAAACAATTCTAAATCAAAGAATATCTTGAGACAAATGAAAATGGAAGTACATACCAAAACTTATGAGATGCAGCAAAAGCAGTCCCAAGATGGAAATTTATAGCAATAAACGCCTGTATCAAAAAAAGATCTCAAACAACCTAACATTACAGCTCAAGAAAACAGAAGAACAAATTAAGCCCAAAGTTAGCAGAAGGAAGGAAATGATAAAGAACAGAGTAGAAGTAAATGAATAAGTGTAGAAAAATAATAGGAAAAAAAAGAATGAAACTAAGAATTGCTTTTTAAAAAAGATAAATGAAATTGACAAACTCTTAGATTAAGAAAAAAGAGAGAAGATCCAAATAAATAAAAACAGAAATGAAAGAGGAGACATTACAACTGCTACCACAGAAATACAAAAGATCATAAGCAATTACTATGAACAATTATATGCCAATAAATAGACAACCTAGAATAAATGGATAAATTCCTGGACACATGCAACCTACCAAGACTGAATCATAAAAAAATAGAAAATTTGTAATAACAGGTAAAGAGATGGAATCAGTAATACAAAATCTCCCATCAAAGAAAAGACAAAGACCTGACAGCTTCACAGCTAGTTTCTACAAAATATTTAAAGAACTAACACTAATCCTTCTCAAACTCTTCCCAAAAATCAGAGGAGAAAATATCTCCTAACTCTTTTTACAAGGCCAGCAGTACCTTGGTATCAATGCAAGATAGGACATTACAAAAATAAAAAACTATAGACCAATATCCTTCATGAACACAGACACAAAAATTCTCCAGAACATATTAGCAAATGAAATTCAACAGCACATTAAAAGGATCACACATCATGATCAAGTGGGATTTATCCCAGGGATGCAAGGACAGTTTAACATATGCAAATCTGTAAATGTAATATACCACATTACCAGAATAAAGAAGAAAACCCATATGATCATCTCATTAGCTGCAGCAAAAGCATTTGACAAAATTCAATATCCTTTCATGTAAAAAACTCTCAACAAAATAGGTATAGAAAAAATGTACATTAACATACTAAGGGCCTATGACAAGCCCACAGATAACATGATACTCAACAGTGAAAAGCTGACAGCGTTTCCTCTAAGATCAGGGACAAGGCAAGGATGACTACTCTCACCACTTCTGTTCAACATAGTACCTTGCTGGAAGACCTTGCTGGAACAATTACACAAGAAAAAGAAATAAAATGCATCTAATAGGAAAGGAAGTGGTGAAATTGTCAACATTCACTGAGTGTATACAAAGAGAAACATAAGGACACCATCAAAAAAAACTGTTAGAACTAATGAACAGTTGTAAAATAACAGTAAAGTTGTAAAATATTAAATACAACATCAACACACAAAAATCAGTGATGTTTCTACATACTAACAACTATCCAAAAATAAAAATTTAAGAAAACAGTGTCATTTACAATAGTTACAAAAAAATAAATTAAATAAATAGTTGTAGACTTATCACTTGACCCAGAAATCCCACTCAATCCCACAGCAATCCCACTTGAGTATCTACTCAAAGGAAAAGAAGTCATTTTATGAAAAAGACAACTGCACTTGAATGTTTCTTATACTATAATTCACAATCACAAAGATGTAGAATCAACCTAAGTACCCATCAATTTATGAGTGGATTAAGAAAATGTGGTGTATATGTACCATTGAGTACTACTCAGCCATAAAAAGAAACTAAATAATGTCTTTTGCAGCAACCTGGATGGAACTGGAGACAATTATCCTAAGTGAAGTGAAGTATCTCAGGAACGGAAAAATAAACACCACATGTACTCTCTAATAACTGGGAGCTAATCAGTGGGCACACATGGGCACAAAGAGACTTTTAAAGGTCACAAGAATTCAAGAAGGGAGAGGGAGAAAAGGGGAGGAGTAAAAAACTATCTATTGGGTACAATGAACACTATTTGGGTGACGAGCACACTAAAAGCCCCAATGCATTATAAACGGTATCTATATGACAAAAATATTTGTACCTCTTAATATTTTGAAATTAAAAAAATTAAAACATGCTTAGAGGCCGGGCACGATGGCTCACGCCTGTAATCCCAGCACTCTGGGAGGCCAAAGCAGGCGGATCGTTTGAGCTCAGGAGTTCGAGACCAGCCTGAGCAAGAGCAAGACCCTGTCTCCACTAAAAAATAGAAAGAAATTAGCTGGACAACTAAAAAAAAAAAAAAATATATATATATATATATATATATATATATACACACACACATATATATATATATATATACACACACACATATATATATTAGCCGGGCATGGTGGCGCATGCCTGTAGTCCCAGCTACTGGGGAGGCTTGAGGCAGTAGGATCGCTTGAGCTCAGGAGTTTGAGGTTGCTGTGAGCTAGGCTGATGCCATGGCACTCTAGCCCGGGCAACAGAGTGAGATTCTGTCTCAAAAAAAATAAAAAAATAAAAAAACTAAAAGTAAAAATAAAAATAAATGCTTAGAAATATTTAACCAAGGAGATAAAAAAACCTACACACTGAAAATTACAAAACATTGATGAAAGTAATTGCAGACGGCACAATAAATGGAAAGAGATTCCTCGTTCATGGATTAGAAGAATTAATGTTAAAACATCCAAACTACCCAAAGCCATCAGCAATCTACCAAAGCACTCAATGCAATCCCTATCAAAATTCCAATGACATTTTGCACAGAAATTTTTCTATTATAAAACAATCCTAAAATTCCTATGGAACCACAAAAAACCCTGAATAGCCAAGACAATCTTGAGCATAAAGAATAAAGCTGGAGGCATCATGCTACCTAATTCCAAATGGTATTACAAAGCTATAACAACTAAAATAGCATGATACTGGCATAAAAACAGACACACTGACCAATAAAACAAAACAGAGAACCCAGAAATGAATCCACATATTTACAGTCAATTGATTTTCAACAAAGGTGCCAAGAACACACAAAGGGGAAAGGACAATCCATCCATTCAAGAAACGGTGTTGGAGAAATTGGATATCCACATGCAGAAGAATAAAATTTAGACCCTTATCTCATACCCTATACAGAAATCAACTAACTCAAAATGGATTAAAGACTGCCATGGTTTGAATGTGTCCCTCAAAAACCATGTGTTGGGAACTTAATTCCCAATGCAGTAGTGTTCAGAGGTAGATCTAACAAGACGTGATTAGGCCATGAGGGCTCTGCCCAAATGGATGGATTAATGCCATTATTATGGGAGTAAATTCTTTATAAAAGAATCAGACCACCCCCTTTTGTCTCTCTCTTGCCCTCTCTTTGACCTTCTGCCTTCCATCATGGGATCACGCAGCATGAAGGCCCTCACAATATGCTAGCCCCTAATTTGTGGACTTCCCAGTGTCCAGACCCGTGAGAAATAAATTTCTGTTCATTATAAATTATAAATCTGTGGTATTCTGTTACAGCAGCACAAAATGGAGTAAGACCAAGATTTAAATGTAAGACTTGAAACTGTAAAACTATTAGAAGAAAACATAGGGAGGAAACCACATGACACTGGTCTGGGCAATGATTTTTTGAATTTGACCCCAAAAACAAAAGCAAAAATAGACAAATAAGATTATATTAATAAAAAAGTCTTTGCACAGTAAAGGAAGCAACTAATGTGAGGAAACCTACAAATCAGGAGAAAATAATTTGCAAGGCATATACCTGATAATGGGTTAATATCCAAAATATATAAGGAACTCAAATTCAAAGCAAGAAAACAAATATCCTGATTTAAAAATAAGCAAAGGACCCAAATAGACATTTCTCAAAAGAAGACATACAAATTAGGGAAATGCAAATTAAAACCACAATGAGATATCACCTCACACCTGTCAGAATGGCTATTATCAAAAAGACAAAAGATAATATTCTCCAATTCCATCCAAATTGTTGCAAAGGCCTCAATCCATCCTTCTTCATTGCTGAGTAGTATTCCACAGTATACATATACCACATTTTCTTAATCCACTTATGAACTGATGGGCACTTGGGTTGATTCCACATATTTGCAATTGTGAATTGTCCTGCAACAGACACTCAAGTGCAATTGTTTTGTTGTTGTTGTTGTTGTTGTTGTTGTTTCCCATAAAATGACTTCTTTTCCTGTGGGTAAATACCCAGCAGTGGGATTGCTGGATCAAATGGCAGGTCTACTTTTAGTTCTTTGGGGAATCTCCATATTGTTTTCCATAGAAGTTGTACTAATTTGGAGTCACACCAACAGGGTATAAGCATTCTTTTCTCTCTGCATCCATGCCAGCATCTATTGTTTTTGGACTTTTTAATAAAAGTCATTCTAACTGGAATAAGGTAATATCTCATTGTGGTTTCAATTTGCATTTCCCTAATGATTAGTGACGTTGAGCATTTTTTCATAAGTGTACAATGAACATTATTTGGGTGATAGGCACACTTATAACCCTGATGCAAACATAACAAAAGCGATCCATGTAATCAAAAACATTTGTACTCCCATCATATTTTTTGGGAAAAAAAAAGACAAAAGATAAGTGTTCAAGACGATGTGAAAAAAAGGGAACCCTTGCACACTGTTGGTGGGAATGTTAATTAGTACAGCCACTATGGAAAATAATATGGAGGTTCCTCAAAAAACTAAAAATAGGAATTACCACATGATCTAGACATCCCACTTCTGGATATATATTTAAAGGATTTGAAATCAGTATGTCAAAGAGATATAAATGTGGTACGCATACACAATGGAATACTATTCAGCCTTAAAAAGCAGGAAATTCTGCCATTTGTGACAACATGGATGAACCTAGAGGATTATTATGCTAAATGAAATAAGCCAAGCAAAGAAAGACAAATACCACATGTTCTCACTTATATGTGGTATCTAAAACAATCGAACTCAGAAATAGAGGGTAGAATGGTGATTACTAAAGGCTGGGGGTTGGGGGAAATAGAGAGATGTTGGTCAAAGGATACAAAGTTCCCATTAGACAGGAAGACTAAGTTTTTTAAGGATACATTGCACACAGGATGACTATAGTCAACAATATTGTATTCTACATTTCAAAATTGCTAAGAGAGTAAATTTCAAATGTTCTCATAAGAAATAAATAAGTATGTAAGGTGATGAGTATGTTAATTAGCTCAATTTAATCATTCCACTTTGTATACATATATCCTAATATCACTTTGTACTTCCTAAATATTTTAATTTGTCAATTTACAACAGAATGAAAAGGCATTTTAAAAACTCTCTAAATTGATCCTCCTTGATGATTTTAAATAGTTGATTTATTATTTGAAGAACTGCTAGTGTAAACATGATGCAGAATACTTTGAAAAGTGTACTTTAACAGGGAAATCATTAAATACATATAGTGTCCTACCTAATTGTCCTAAGAATTATTCTATGGCTTACTTTTACCTAGAAAGAAGGGAGAATGATTCATGTGAGGATCAGTCTCACATCTGAAATCATCTGAATCATCATATTCATAAATTCTCATCTCCTTGATGTAGACCCCATGATGGTTATTATAGGCAATAATTCCCAGGAAGAACAAATGTTGAAATACGCGTGTGTAAAGCACACTTGTTAAAAGGTTAAATAGTTATAAAAGTGATCCATGTAGCCAAAAACATTTGTACCCCCTTAATATTTTGAAATTTTAAAAAAGTAACAGCTGGCCGGGCGCGGTGGCTCACGCCTGTAATCCTAGCACTCTGGGAGGCCGAGGTGGGCGGATCGTTTGAGCTCAGGAGTTCGAGACCAGCCTGAGCAAGAGCGAGACCCCACCTCTACTAAAAATAGAAAGAAATTATATGGACAGCTAAAAATATATATAGAAAAAATTAGCCGGGCATGGTGGTGCATGCCTGTAGTCCCAGCTACTCGGGAGGCTGAGACAGGAGGATCGCTTGAGCTCAGGAGTTTGAGGTTGCTGTGAGCTAGGCTGACGCCACGGCACTCACTCTAGCCTGGGCAACAGAGGGAGATTCTGTCTCAAAAAAAAAAAAAAAAAAAAAAAAAAAGTAACAGCTGGAATAGTAACTTACTGTTATTTTTTTTTCCCCAAAGAGAGGTTATATATAAATTTTTAGTTAAAAAATGGTTAAAGAGAATAAGATTTATATTTCCTGCGTTGAGAAATTCTGAATCTTATTTTACATTTTCTTCCTTCTATTTTTGTTATAAAGAGTTTCCTTTGTATACTTCAGACAAGTAAGATATTTGACTGTGGAGTCTTCCTTTTTCCCCAAGATAATGTAGGAACATTATGTTAAGAAGCTATTTCTGCAGAAAAAGAAGTACAAAAGATGCTCGGGAGACTATAAACAGAAAAATTTAAGCTGACTGGATATAATTCACAAATCAATTTTTCAGTCTAAATTATAATACTATTAATATGTCACATGTTACCAGCTGTTCCAATAATAGCTATGATCAAAGAGAAAAATAATGTTTTTTTTTTTAATCATAGACCCCAAAATGACTCAGACTGTTATATCTCACATTGAAAAGAATTACTACAATTCTAAATTTCGAGGGTAAGTTCAACTTCATAGAATTCTCCACAAAACGCTGACTGGCAAATGAACTATAACCAAAATGCAAAGAACTTCCTGTCTCATTGATAGAATATATATTATATTGTTCTTCACTGTGCTATTAATTTTAGCTTGAATTACTTCCTCAGTTAATATTATATATGCATCCCTTTTCTTAAAATTTGGATTTTGGTAGGTATTGAATTATTTTCTCATAGTTAGACATGAAAGATTTCTGGCTATCTTTATTTTTTAAAGTAATTATCATTTTCATGACTACAGATATGAATCAGCTTATTTTGAGTTTGCTTACTCACAGTTCTTGCCTTAAATGAATCACTGTATTCTTTTATTCAAATAGAATATCAACTGGCTGTAGTTTGTAAAGGCCTTAAAGGAATTTTTTTACCTACCTGAATATATCACGTAAAAGAATTTGAACTGTGACAATTCATTTTATCCTTTCTTTTGCTATTAGCTCCAAACACATTTATACTAATAATATATACTAGAAGTATGTTAATTACTTCAAACTTAAAAGTAATCGACTAGGAGGCTAAGTTGCTGGTCTTAAGGATTTTGTTTCTGAATTACTATATTTACCCTGGATATATATTGGTCAACTAAAAATGGTAGTTAACATATAGTGTGAGGTAGTTCAACCTCCATAACAAAACTAAGTTCTATTCTAAGTATTCAAGACAAAGTTCCAGAATTTCATGTGCTGGGCTAATAACAGGAAATTATGAGATGTCCATAAAAAAGTCACTCTCACTGCAGAGTGCCAGCAATGCTATATAGCATGCATAACTTTAAAATTTCTTAAAACCATGGATATAAATTGTTGCTAGTTGACTAGGAGCACACTTTATTTTATGGTTAATGACAAATAAGAGTTTAAAAATATAAATCTGACAGAGTTCATATGGTACATGTATGTCAATATGTATGACAGAAAGGAAGAAGACAGAGATTTACTGAAATAATTAACAAAGATGAATAATCTCAATGCTAGAAAAGTATATACTAATGTGGAAAGCCTAATTTTCCAAGCTCTATTAACAGCCTGGATGAAATATCCTTTAGGATCATCCCTTTTTCTTTGATCACATATTCACAAAGCAATCTTTTGATGACTAAGTTTCCTGAGTAGTTATATTAGAAATAGGAAGCTCTAAATAGCTGGCCTGAGCATATATGTATTTTTTAATACATGTGTGTTTACATTTATATAGACAGTGTATATTAGTAAAGATATGTTCCTATAAATTACTATAAAAGCAACAATAAAAATTATAGTTATTAAAAATTTCAATGTGCAAGACCCTATGCTAAGCTTCACTTTAAATTATATTGGTCTTTTTTCTGCTATTAATTTAATTTGAATACTCCTTTAATATTAGGAATTTAGGATTGTTATTTAATCTTGTCAAAGAACCCCATGAGTTAGGTACCATGATTATCTCCATTTAATAGATATGGAAACTAACAAAAAATGACCAATTTGCCTACAGGCACACAGTTTATAAGAGGTAGAACTGGGAATCAAACTTCTCTTCCTCTGGCTCTTTGTTCTAACATCCCATGTTGTACAGACATTGTTTTAATAATTAAGAAGTTTGGTTAAGGATAATTAATCCCCCAGAATGAGATCAAATCTGAGTGATAAAATTAGTTTGAGGCTTGCAAAGCTCTATCCAACCTCTTCAGACTGTCTCTTGGATCAACATGGTCTGTTTTTTAAAAAAGGAACTAAGAAAAAAAAAAAAAACAGAAAAGTAGGAAAATGAGGTCCAGCTTGTATGCATCTTGGCTCTTCCTCATGGAAATGAAATCATCCATTAATCATTTATTACATTAATATATCGTTTATTTACCCTATGTGTCAGACTCTGGACCAGGTATCAGAGACATAAAGATAATAATCCCCACTCTTAGGAGTTCATAGTCTTAAAGAGGCAGCAAACTTTTAAGTATTAATAATTAAACTACAAGAAACTAAGACAACTTGGCAAATTCTGTTACAGACTAACATGAACCATGTGTATGTAGTATGTGGTAGTCTTCTCACTCCTAAAGATTTTTCAACCCTAAAAGTAAAGGCCTGCATGTTAAGTGCAAACTCATATGCTGGTTCTTATGGAATTCATATACACTATGACTCACCACTGGAACCACTGATAAAAGCTTTCATTTTTTAAGAATATCTTAGTGAAGCTGTCAAGTGTCATCGTATTAACATTTTATATTACAATCCCAAGATTCTAGTATAATTCCTGACATATGACAGGTGATCAATGGTTGCTTGGTAAATAATCTATGAAAAAGCAAAATAAACAAAAAATGACACATATCTCCATAGAGAAAAACTAACTGGTGATATAAAGTTAGTCTAAAATATACTTGAGAAATATAATGCAGGCTTTTTAGTGAAGGAGCATGAAACAAATGTGTATGTACATTACTTTGCCATAGAATACTTTGATATGCAAAACCAAAACTGATATCTAAAGTTCTGACATGATCTAAACAAGATAAAGATTACCTGGTCTTAGGGAAATTTAAGGAACGATTTCTATACATGAGATGACAGATGAAGCATAAAATAGAAATACAAAATCACGAAGTTTAACAGCTTCCTAAAATTCTTCCTTAATCTAGTTTTAGAAAAAGAAACGTGAGGTATCCATGCAAAATTCAAAAACGTTGCTGTATTATATCCTTAGCTGGTATCAAAACATGTGAAGTCATCTGTGGCATATGAGTCAACAAACATCGTTTTGCAAATATTCTGATTACGTTCAGTAGGGCCAGAGTCAATTTATCTCTAAGATCAAACTTAAATATTCCACTCCATTTCCTAAAGTGTGGTTATTATTATAAATTCACAAGCTCAGAGCCTCCTTTCACTTCTTAGTAAGTGATACACAAAAATGGGTAGATATATATAAAAGAGTCTCTTTTTTAAACTAGCATTTCTGTCCCAGGAGTCTGCTTTGATTATGTGCAATTATTGGGATGGGAGGAGAAAGAATGGAGAGTAGAGAAGGAAAGAGAAGTCAGTACAACATGAGAGATCCCAGCAATAAAAGGACTTCAGTTAACTAGCCAAGCACATATTTAATCTGCCAATATTCCTTAACTCCAAAAACATAAAAGTTGTTCTCATAACTTTTTTTAAAAACTTAAGATGACCAATTCAGCAACAGCAAGCAAGCATCACGAGCCACGCCTCAGAATCAGCATGAACACTGAGTATGTCATCAATGCATTGAAATGCCTGTTTTGGTGGGAAAAAAAAAAATTAAGTCTGTTTTGGGTGGTAAAATGAGGTAAAGCAATGTGTTGCCTCTGAAAGCAGATTAATTTTACAAGAAAGTAGAGGTGTCTTTATATTTTATTTTACAAGGTACAATCCATCAGATAAAACATGTGGCTAATGAGAAGAAAATGAAAGACACTGCAAATTTATTTATTGTATAGAAATAATTTAGAGAGGGATACAAAGAAATGTCACTGTAAATGAGAAATAGCACTAATAGATTTCTTGTCAGATATCATGTAAGATGGGCACATTAATATGATTCTGTAATTTAAATTATGCTATGCAGCAATCTGGAAACTAAAAAAAATACTTTTAATTAGTATTTTTTAAAAACAGAATTCTACTACAATACCTGAAATGGTAAGCCCAATTGTTTCAACTATTTCACAAGGTAAAATATCATTTAGTAAAGCAAATATCAAAGAAGCTTAAAATAAAGTAAAACAACTTGCTATGTCTACAAGGCACAAATAAAAGTGTTTTATAACTTCATTAAGTTAGCCTGACATTGTTTTTAGAATTAAATTACCTACTTAAAAATTCACTCATAATTGGTTTTAGATACTCACTTCAAAAAACAGTAAGAACCTATTATACAAATCATTATGCTGCAACCCTAAATAATACCAAACTGGTATATTCTTTAGTTCTGCCAATCCCTCATCAAATGACAGAGACATTAAAATACCTGTCACGAAATCGATATGACTACACAAAGGTAGAAAAGTCAATTCCTTTAAAGAGGAAGAAGGGCAATTTCATTAAGTATAATACTGATTAATTAAGCTTAGCATTGATTATTTGCAAAATTTTGGCAAATGTTTTAGACAGTAGCCAAGGTCAACCAATTTAAAATAATCAAAACACTAATTTATATTTTATCAGTTAATAAAAGGATGAGTAAATCTTAAATCAAATTTTAAATATAACTAATTTAAAAGATGACATCAGAAACTCAGAGTCCATCTTATTGGCTCTCTAGCAACAAACAGTCTCAAAGATTTAACTGTGTGAAGAAAAAAAGAAATACATTCTTTAGAGTGAGAGTTCTTAACTCTGGGCCTATGATTAGTTTTATAGGATATTTGAACCACCTGAAATTACATGCAATTTCGCGTATGTGCGCATTCTTTCTGGGAGGAGTTGGGGTAGTCCTGACCTAAAAGGAATACACTTTACTATCTAGAAATCATTTGAACACTGTTACCCTTGGTTCTTTGTGCTTTCAATCTATAAAATGTCTCCTAAGTAAAAAGGTAGAGAAAATGGAAAGGGTAACTTCAAACTCACCAAACTATCTGAGGTCCTTAATATAGGTGCCTTATTCCCTACCTGGAACTCATGGGCAGGTGTCATACACTATGCACACAGTAGCCTTGAATAGGTGAATTTGGTAATAATAAATACCCTTCACTGCTTCCCTAACATTAAAAAAAAAATAGGTAAACTATACAAAATCCACCATTCTCTTTCTAATTTTATTAAGGTAAAAAAGTCATTAATGAAGAAAGAAATGACATTAGCCTTCATTAAAAAATACTTAATTATCCCTCCCTGTTAAGCTCACCATCACTACTACCCCCCAAAAAATTCAAAACTTGACCTTTCTTTATAATAGGTCAAGAAACTTAAAGTTTTAGTTAGATAGAATAGTCCTTTGTTCAATTAGAAGGATAAAGGGTCAAGTGTGATAATTTCAAGATTCCTTTGAGGAGATAATGCATACTTACTTCAGTAATATAAATATATAGTATAAAGTATGATATATAATATAAATTATATGTAATAAATCTATAATGTAAATTAATAAACCATGTTTACCAGATTAGATATTTAAGGAATCACTTTTGAAATAAATATGATTTCAAATTTATCTTTTCTCTTCCTAAATCCTCTAAAACTAGCAATAGATTTAAGCTAATCGATGAATGTCTAACCCTGTAATAAAATGTTTGTTGTATCAAAAAATAGGATGTTACATAGAAAACAATTACAAATAATGATTAAACACATTAAATATCTCTAACCCAAAAGTAATGACCACAGAGTTGCTATCTGAGGGGCCTTGAATAAGGCAGAAAGAATGTGATTAACTCACAAATCCAGGCTCTATTTCCATCAATCATTTCACAGTGGTTGTTCCAAGAACAATGAAGGTAACAGAGGCCTGAGAAGTACAGTTGATTTCCTGGAATCTCCTGAGATTGAGAAATATATTTTACAATAGACTTTTTTCTTCATAAATATGTGCCACTCTGCATTTGCAAGCCGTGGCACCCAAGAGACAAACCTCCCGCTCTCCAAGGCTATCATTCAATGTTTTATTTCTCCAGTTACAATTCATTTTAAAGGATAGGGGTTTAGCTATTTAGTGACTGCTAGTCTAGGGAAATAAACTTTCCACAGCTAATTTTTTTTAATACATGTCAAAATCAATGATGTCCTATTATGACTTGTAAAAACTGAAAATGCAAAATGTCTAGTCACACAGTACGCTTTGCTAATGTTAAAGATGCCAGGATATTTATGTTTTACTGTTGAGTTGTTTCAGTGTCTTATATATTCTGCATATTAGTCTCTTTTCAGATAAATAGTTTGCAAATATTTTCTCCCATTCAACGGGTTATCTCTTCACTCTGTTGAGTGTTTCCTTTGCTGTGCAGAACCTTTCATTAAAAAAAAAAAAAACCCAAATAATCCCATTAAAAAGTGAGCAAAGGACATGGATAGACATTTTTCAAAAGAAGACATATGAATGGCCAACAGGTATATGAAAAATGTTCAACATCACTAATCATTGGGAAAATGAACATCAAAACCACAATGAGAGGCCGGGCGCGGTGGCTCACGCCTGTAATCCTAGCACTCTGGGAGGCCGAGGTGGGCGGATCATTTGAGCTCAGGAGTTCGAGACCAGCCTGAGCAAGAGCGAGACCCCATCTCTACTAAAAATAGAAAGAAATTATATAGACAGCTAAATATATATATAGAAAAAATTAGCCGGGCATGGTGGCGCATGCCTGTAGTCCCAGCTACTCGGGAGGCTGAGGCAGTAGGATCGCTTGAGCCCAGGAGTTTGAGGTTGCTGTGAGCTAGGCTGACGCCACGGCACTCACTCTAGCCTGGGCAACAGAGTGAGACTCTGTCTCGGAAAAAAAAAAAACCACAATGAGATATCATCTTACCCCACAGTTAGAATGGTTATTATTAAAAATACAAAAATAACAGATGCTGGCAAGGATGCCGAGAAAAGGGAACTCTTATACACTATTGGTGGGAATGTAAATTAGTACATCGACTATGGAAAACAGTATGGAGATTTCTCAAAAAAACTAAACGTAGAACAACCAATGATCCAGCAATCTCACTACTGGGTCTTTATCCAAATGAAAGGAAATCAGTAATCAGGCCGGGCGCGGTGGCTCACACCTGTAATCCTAGCATTTTGGGAGGCCAAGGCCAGCGGATCGTTTGAGCTCAGGAGTTCAAGACCACCCCGAGCAAGAGGGAGATCCTTTCTCTACTAAAAATAAATAGAAAGAAATTATATGGACAGCTAAAAATATATATAGAAAAAATTAGCTGGCATGGTGGCACATGCCTGTAGTCCCAGCTACTCGGGAGGCTGAGGCAGAAGGATCGCTTGAGCCCGGGAGTTTGAGGTTGCTGTGAGCTAGGCTGACGCCATGGCACTCTAGTCCGGGCAACAGAGTGAGGCTCTGTTTTAAAAAAAAAAATAATAATAATAATCAGTAATCAAAGGAATACCTGTACCCCCATGATTACAGCAGCACTCTTCATAATATCAAAGAAATAGAGTCAACTTAAATCTCCATCAGTAGATGAATGGATAAAGAAAATGTGGTGTATATACACAATGAAATACTACTCTGCCATAAAAAAGAATAAAATCATGTCATTTGCAGCAACATGGATGGAACGGGAGGTCATAACATTTAAGTGAAATAAGCCAGGCACAGAAAGACAAACATTGCATATTCTCACTCATATGTGGAAGCTAAAAAAAGTTGATCTTATGGAGGTTGAGAGTAGAATGATAGATATCAGAGGCTGGAAAGTTTGCATGTGGGGAGGGAGAGGGATAAAGAAAGATTGGTTAATGAGTACAAACATGCAGTTAGATGGAATAAGTTTTAATGTTCGATAGCAGTGGAGGGTGACTATAGTTAACAACAATGGATTGTGTATTTCAAAATAGCTAGAGGAGAGGACTTAAAATGTTCCCAACACATAGAAATGATAAATACTTGAGGTAACAGATACCCTAATACTGACTTGATCGCTACACGTTCTATGCATGTAACAAAATCACATGAATCCCATAAATATGTACAAATATTATGAAAAAAGTGAAAAAAACTTTTAGCAAAAAAAGAACACTTAAAAAAATGACACCAGAATAAGAATGAAATCCTTAAAGGCTTCTCAACACCTAATATTAAGAGATATACTGTGTATGTGGTATCAGGTAACAGGTCTTTCCAAATAATCTTACTATAGATACTCCAAAGTTGACAATATCAAACATCTTTCTTATTTACATTTGATTTCATAAATGATACCATAATAATTATTATAGTAAGAGAAAAGAAGCTCTTCACAAATAGTACAGGTATTATCTCTGCTATTCCTCTTCCCTCACAAGACTTGCTAAATGGAGGTCCATTTAGGAAAAGGAGAACTCAGTAGTAACATTAACCAGATTATACTATCTTAAAAGCTTGAATTTTATGTTTTTTCATTTAGTCAAATGCTAAGGCCAATAGAAATTATTTTTAAAACATCAAATAATGATAGCTATGAAAAAAGTTAGGAATTATACCTGGCACATATAAGACATATAGGATGCAACAGACCATCTCAAAGGTGTTGGCTGGCTTTGCTAGAAAGGAATAAATCACGTATCAGGGAATAGGCATCATGTGGTTTAAGCAAAGCTAGATCCATAAATCAGAGTGTTTTCATTAAAGGATTAAGAAAATTATTATAGTGCATTCTTTACGACTTCTT
This sequence comes from Eulemur rufifrons, assembly GCF_041146395.1. Lineage (NCBI taxonomy): Eukaryota > Metazoa > Chordata > Mammalia > Primates > Lemuridae > Eulemur > Eulemur rufifrons. The sequence goes on from NC_090997.1 coordinate 45,879,181, forward strand.
AAATAGAGACAGAGCAGAAGTCTTAGGGATTTTACTCTTTCAGCAAGGAAATGTGTAAGAACTGTTTCTCAGAAGATACTTAAACAGTTCTCTGAAATATGGTACTGCAGACTAGGTCAATTCCTAGTTTATACAACTTTTTCATAATTTAGGGAGACTTTGACGGCAATCCTTTTCCAATCATGACAATGCCATTACCTAAAGCACGCATACCATCTCCATGTACAAAAGCCCTTCTAGGACATAGGTACTATGTTTTTTGCTGGAACAACAGACTCTACTCTTCAGAATACTATGTTTTAGAGAAAGACACCAAAAAAATCAAGATCCACAAATCTATAGTAAGTACACAGTAGAAGGACTAATGTACTCAGGTGCAAGAGGTGCACCAAGAAAGACTTCATCTGCCAGTATGTTCTGCTTGTCTTTCTCGTGTTTTTTCTTCTTTTGTTTTAATAGTATATTTGAATTGATGTCATATCAATATATTAATACTTTGTAATTTAGGATTGAAGATATTAGATTTTCTTGGACAAAGTAGAGATTCCAGTGAGGGAAGACACAGGGGAAGGAGTGATAATGGCAGCCTTTCAGATTCTGCAATCCAAGGGCTCTCTTTTCCATGCCACAGTGACAAACTCTCTTTCAAATCTTTTTATCTGCCTCCCTAGCTCCAGGAGGGTTTCTGCAGCCAGCTTACTCCCCCCTGGTTGCCTAGTTACCTCACTGCCACTGTCCCAAGGGTAGCAGCCCTGCTCTCTAAAGTGACCCCTGAACTTTAGAATACGTATTTTTGCTTGCATACTGAGATCTGGATACTTTTCCACCCCTATTGTTTTTCTTTCCTCCTTCTGCTGCCTTGGTAACTAATGTGTAATGCCAAATCTCAGCTTTAACCATGGTGGCTCCAGCTCCAGTTTTCTGACTTTAGGGCTTGTGCTTGGCCTTTAGGTAGTCTGTTAACACTGGTGCTTTCTGAAATCTGCCACCACTCTGGCCTCTCAGCTTTTCCCAGGCAGCTCCCTGACACTCAGTGCTGTTTAGCCCATGGCTCTGCTAGATTTTAGTGACTTTAGACAGTACTCTGGACTTTGAAGATTTTTTTCTGTCTTCTAAAAACAGAATTTATACAGTTTCTTTTATTTATCCTGTTGTTGTATATGTTTTCCAGAAGGAAAAGAGATGGGTTTTGATCTTAAACTGTAAGTTTCAGATGTTGACAATACCAAGCAGGCATAAGGCTTATCCGAAAGGTGGCTAAACTGCAGATTTCTCTTCTTCAAAACACATAGTATTAAATTATTCATATTCATTTAGTGAATGACTTCCCAATCTCTGTGACCTTTAGAGGAAGGAAGATGAAATCTTAATTTATAAATATTTATCTTAAAAAATATGGGGATGAAGAAAGAAGAGTATCCTATACTAGGACACTAACAGCTTTCAAACCAGATTGAGGCTGAATGGAAAAATATATATAAGTAGGAAAATGAGGCCAAAACAAGGACAACATATAAAATGCTTTTAGAATATAAGCTACACTGTGGTAATCTAATACATACATGTATTATAATTTTTAATATCATATAGATCAGTGCTGTCCAATAGCGCCATCCAAAATGCAAGCCACATTCATATAATTTTAAATTGTTTAGTGGCCACATTAAAAAGATGAATTTAATTTTAATATATTTTATTTAACTGAATATTCCAAAATACTATTATTTCAACATAGCAATAAATGTAAAAATTATTAGTGAAATATTTTATATCTTTTTTTGTATCAAGTCTTCAAAATCTGATGTGTATTTTACACTTACAGCACATCTCATTTCAGACAAGCCATATTTCAAGTGCTTAATAGCCACACAGGACAAATGGCTATCATACTGGAGAGCACAGATAGAGTTAACCTATTTGGTTCATTCAGGGATATGACCTGAGAAAAAATTCTCCAAGAGCCCTACTGAAGAAAGAAGAAACTGCTGCTGCATCTTAAGGTAGAATCTGTTGTGCTCATTATAGCCAGGAATAGAAAGTAACTACTGATATACTTCCTGCCCCTGTGAAAATTTGCCTGACAAACTAGGGTAGGCCTGGACCTTACAGCCAGGACCTATCATTAGACACCATTCAGGAAAGTTAGAAGATAGACATGATAGGCAACAAGTAATCATCTTGAGCCCAGAGGTTATGCTCTCTATGCTCTCTTTGTAGCAAAAGATTTTATCCTAATCTCATTTCTATCCTATTTAAATCAAACAAGTATTTTTGTCATTTGGGCATCTTGAATTTTGATAATCTATAAGAGTCACACACATTACTTGGGTATCTTAAATTTTTATAATCTATAAGATACATCCACATATATCATATTATTTAATCGTACTTTTTAAAACCAAGAATTTTAACTATATCTTATAGTTAGCTTGCTATTTCTCTATGATATAATTCTCTCAGTCAGCCTTGTACTGCTACAAAAATAAGTGTATGCAAAGAAGTAGTTATGCTACACACTGTAAATAGCATATTGTTTGTATACAATGCAATTAAATTTGCTCAGTGATTCTTTGAAAGTTTTGTTTTTCCCTCAGCAAAGCTAAACATACTTTCTGAAATGTATCTATGATTGTCAATTGGTTAAGCAAGGTGCTCTACAAAGTCAATATAAAAGTAAACTCTGGAGCCAGGCATGGTGGCATGCACATAGGTCCCAGCTACTTGGGAGGATCAAGAGGATCCCTTAAACCCCCAGGAGTTCAAGACCAGCCTGAGCAACACAGTAAGACCTCATCTCTTTAAAAGAAAAAAAAAAGTGAACTTCTACTCAACCTGTGTGCACACCACATCCAGATTTCCAAAAGAGTCTGATCTAAAATAACAAAGTTTTACTAAACATACATATTTAAATGTACTATATGTTGTCTAAACATTAAGACTATTGCCTTTGCCTGCCTAAAATCTTAAGTAGATTCTTAAAAGAAATCATGATTGATAGATTTATTATGATAAAGAAAGGGAACAAAGTATAAACAATTAAAAATGATGTTTGCATTAAAATGGTTATTAGACAATGGATTTTAATTATTCTTCAGATCTTTTCCAAGCATAATATTTAAAACTTTTGTTTTTCAATGCTGTCTTGCAACCACATTGCTCTAAATAGTGAAGTACAATCTGTTCATAACCACTGGTAAATAGAGGTCTAGACAGCAAATGATCCTTGAAACGATACATTTCCATTGAATAAGAAATCCACAGCACTTTGTACTACCCTATTATATACAAATATAAGAACAACAAAATGACACCAATGAAAAGAAAATTTGATAGAAAAAGACAGACTATCTTTTTGCAGGAGTTAAGAAAAAATTATGTAAGTTTTCAAAGACTCAAAATCGTTAACCAAGAAATATATTTTACAGTGATTTTTAAAAGTTAGATTGCTCTTAGTAAATTATTTTGGGCTTAAAATTAAAAGGTCACATATTACTAATGCACTTAAATGTTTTCTTGGGTGAAACTGGGAATCCTTTCCAATGACACATTTCCAACTATAAATAAACCATTTTACTTGTTTTCATCATCATATCTAACTTTAAATAAACAGAAAATCTAGTCATTTTTGAATAATCTCTAGAGACAAGTTTAATCTTTCAATGTCCAGCCTTTCAATATTTTGTATAAATAAATGCAAACTAGTAATATTTCATCCAAAATAAACCCCAAAGCTTCACTTTTTAAACCTAGCATTGACATTTGGAAATTAGCTTTTTAATAATCATCTACCAAGAGTATATACTACATACTTAGTTGTTTTTTTTTTTTTCTTTTTTGAGACCAAGTCTCACTCCGTTACCCTAAGTAGAGTGCTGTGGCACCAGCCCAGCTCGCAACAACCTCAAACTCCTGAGCTCAAGCGATCCTTCTGCCTCAGCTGCCTGAGAAGCTTGGGACTACAGGCATACACCACGACACCCGCCTAATTTTTCTATTTTTAGTAGAGATGGGGCCCTCACTCTTGCTCAGGCTGGACTCGAACTCCTGAGCTCAAGTGATTCTTCCGCCTCGGCCTCTCAGAGTGCTAGGATTACAGGCATGAGCCACCACACCTATCCTTATTTAGTTATTAATTTATAATTTTTCTTATAATTATATCCTTCTAATTATTTAGGAGCATCCTAAGACACAGTACCAAGAATTAGATACTGCTGTAGAGCTTAGTTCCAATCTTGACAATCTATACAATACAGTGTATATGCTCAAACACACACTACATATTCTAAGAAATATTTAGTCCAGTAACATTGTGTAAAATGTATCATTGGTTCCATATTAATAAAAGTTTCCTTAATGAACTAACCTTTGTGTAGAGACTCCCTTCACTTACATTACACCTCATTTAATCTATATAACAATTCCATGCAATTCTGCTTAATGAGCCCTAACCTATCAAATTACTTTGATAATATTCACTTGGTGCATCTTAATTAAGTTAACAGATTTTGGGTAGTGTATTCACGCCCGCTTGCAGAGAGCCAGGCTTTACCACTGAGGAGTTTAAGAATTTTTGGCAACTACAAATACTTGAACATAGCGACCATACCTATAAATACTTACATGGATACATTATTGGACAAGTAGCATTCATTAGTTCACTCATTCAACCATTTATTTATTTCTTGAGCACCCACTGTGTTGGCAGACACTGTTATAGTTGGACTGGATATCTAAATGGTATTTTTTAGAATGGAATTTAAATTTAGAAGTAATTGAGCAATGATCATCTATTTTCACGATGGGAAATTAAGAGATTATTAGGCAAAAAAAATTTCAATAATCTAACCAATTGAGATAAGCTAACAATGAATAGACAGTAAAACTAAAAATGAATATATAATTTGATAGCTCAATGAGAAGCAAGCAGGAATAGAAACGAAATCAACATACCAACACTAAAGGACCAGATATTGGAAAGGCGTCACATGTTCGTCTTTTCTTCAGGGAAATTTAATTGGAAACATGTACTTGAGAACAGGCTATTACACACTGTGAGAGTCAAGTAAACAGCTCACCACAATACAAGGCAAAATACAATAAATGCTAATAACAAAAAACTGTGGTACTTCAAAGATAGGGAGAATTTATTTGGACTTGGGGAATAAAATTTATAATAACTTAATTTCATTATGGGCATTAACTTTAGATAATTGAGGTACGAGCTTTAATTTTAAACTTCTTTAGTATCGCCTCAAACTGAGTCATTGTTAAGAAAATGCTCAAATAGAAGCACTGAATGGGAAAGCAATACAATTATTACCCAGCTTTATCAGACGTTGACTAGAATTGCAAAAGGAGAATCCTAGGCATAAGAGAAAGCTTAAAAAGATAAAAAAAAAAAAAAAAAAAAAAAAAAAAAACACACACAAAAGAAATCTCCATGATGTTAAAATACAAATAAACTGCTACATCACGATTCTAATTCCCCAAAACGATATTGCAAATATGTTTCCATGATCAACGTATTTAGCAGAACAAAAGCTACATCTAGAACTCAGGCCCTTAATTTTTAGTGATAAATTTTTCGAAACATATTATAAATACATTAAAAAGAGGCCGGGCGCGGTGGCTCACGCCTGTAATCCTAGCACTCTGGGAGGCCGAGGTGGGCGGATCGCTCGAGGTCAGGAGTTTGAGACCAGCCTGAGCAAGAGCGAGACCCCGTCTCTACTAAAAATAGAAAGAAATTATATGGACAACTAAAAATCTATATAGAAAAAATTAGCCGGGCATAGTGGCGCATGCCTGTAGTCCCAGCTACTCGGGAGGCTGAGGCAGGAGGATTGCTTAAGGCGAGGAGTCTGAGGTTGCTGTGAGCTAGGCTGACGCCACGGCACTCACTCTAGCCTGGGCAACAAAGTGAGACTCTGTCTCAACAAAAAAAAAAAAAAAGAAAGAAAGCATATCCATACCTCGTGGGTTGCATGTTTGTGTCCCCCCAAGTCATCTGTTGAAACCCTAACCCTCAAAAGTATTAGGTACTACGCATTAGGATGGTATTAGCAAGGGGGGCCTTTGGGGTATAATAAAATCATGACAGTGGAGCCCTTATCAGAAACCCCAGATAACTTGCTTCCTTTCTCTCTGCCATGTGGGGATGCAACGAGAAGGCAGCCATCTGCAAACCAAGAAGAAGGCCCTCACCAGAACCTGACCATGTTGGCACCCTAATCTTGGGCTTCTCATGTTTTAGAACTATCAGCAATAAATTTCTGTTATTTAAGTCAACTAGTCTATGGTGTTCTTATTATAGTAGCCCAAACTGACACTATATTTAGATAACTATTTCAAACTACTATGAGAAGACAAATATGGCATGAAATTTAAATAAACCAGTTCCTCAATTCTAATTTATTTTACACAATAGTATTCTTTCATGTGGTAGCACTGAAAAGTCTGTAAACCTATAATAAATTTTCAGTCTTATACTGTAAATGTGCAATATATAAAGTGTAGATATGTAATATATTTCATGGCAAGTACATGTACTATATTTATATGTTTGTTACATACGTATTTTTTCATTCTTTTCTTTAAATTATAAAAAAGTGGTTTATTTTCAAATAACTACCACATTTCTTATTAAGGAGGAAATACTTTTGAAATCATTGTTTTGTATTACGGGCTTTTTATTATGCTACATATGAAAGAAGGAATATGATAATGATGAAACATTCTTGATGCATCAGACTGAAAAATTAGATATTTACAGACCATGTCTAAAACTTGGTTCTAATTGGATAATCTTTTTCTCCCTTTGCTCTCATTGTGAAAGATATAAATTTAATTTGGTTACTGGCATGGTCTATTGGACTAAGCACTGGATGGTGGTAAAACAATATTTAGAGTTCCAACTTGGTGTATCGTTCTAGTTCTAATCTCAATTCACTGAATGCTGTTGGATAAGTCATAAATGAAATGACTTTTATTTCCTCATTTGTAAGATGGAAATAACTGTCCTACCTCCTGAAGATACTATTCAGATTAACAACTGGGTAAAATACTGTGAAACAGAAGATGATGAAAATGTTCAATGAAATTATAATTTAAACTTAAGGCATTATTCAAACTGAAATTTTTAAAAAGTACTTTTTAAAACAGAAACTGAACATTCTAATAGTATTTGTTGAAAGATCACCTGACTCATGTGAACTTTCACCTTTCAGGATGTGCAACAGCCTCAAAATAAGTGACAGCTTAGAGTTTAGAACAGAATGGTTGCACTGGCTCCCCTGCTCCCCAGACAAGATCTTTGGTTTTGTAACAAAAATCAGGCTCATTTAATCTGCAGTTCAAGACAATTAGAAGACAAATGATCATCTAAAATGAATTTAATGCAACAAAATAAGTTTCTAGGTAACAATAGAAATGATACTAAAAGATGGAAGTTATTGTTCAATACAATACTGTCTTTCTTCCCGTAAATCATGAATTATGTTTACCAAAGAGTATAGAAATTATTATATTTGAAATTTGGTAGAAATGCTATATTTTATTTTACTTACCTCTTCCTTTTCTCAATTCTCAAAGATCATAGATGAATACAAACAGCCTTCCTAAAGAAATATGTACTACTTTTGACTCAATTCAAAAAGTAATTAGTGAGCAACTACAATGTCAATTGTTCTTAAAAGGTTATGCATGCTAACAATCTTTCTAGATTAGATTACATACTCCTGCAACTTCTCCTTCAGGATGGAATAGGACATACTTTTCCCTATGCCATCCACTAAGTACAACTAAAAACCAGGGACATTAGATATAATACAACATAAGACTCTAACAGGTAGAAAAAAGGTGGTGGTCTGACTGGGAAACTCAGGATCCAAGGAACAAAATGAATACCCTGGGTTTTCTTTTTGCCTCCTGTATTTCAGACTGGGTACTAGAGGAACCAGCAACCCAAAATTGTCAATGGGAGGAAACAAAAAAGCCCCAAGAAAAGCCTGCTCTGCCTATCCAGGAAAGGAGCAGCCTAGCAAGACAAAACTTTTCGATAGTAACCACTCCACTCTAGCTAACACACCACAGAAAACACTGCAGCCCACCCCAAACCCTGCCAACAAAGGCCAAGTGGGGAGCCTAGATGTCCATCCTTGCCAGGCTGTAATGAGGAGCTCCAATCCCCACCAGAATAGGAACAGAGAGGGTTAAAAGGGGAGCCAAGGGGTAATGAGACACTACTCACCAAGATGTCAGTGAAGACCAAGGGGACAACCTAGGCTTCCACCCCTACCCTGCTATAAAGAAGCACCTCTCCTTCACTGGGGTGGTGTCAGAGAAGGCCTAGGAGAATCAGGACTTTCACCACCACCCAGTGATACTAAACCTTTCCTTCCCCATAGTGTCAGTGGAGGCCACGTGGGGAGCCTCAACTTCTACTCCAGCCCAGCAGTAATAAGAAGGTTCCTCCAGCCCCTCTACCCTACTCCTGGTCTACAGAAGCCAAGTAGAGAACCGGGGCTTCCACCCCACCCTGGGAGTAACAAGGAAGAGACTCATCTTCCCTGCTAGGGTAGTGACAGGGAGGCCTACTAAAACAGAAGATTTCAATAAACACAAAGTCTCATAACATAATATCCAATTATGTCCAGATTTTAATAAAAAAATCAGTCATATCAATAATCAGTAAAATCTCAACTTGAATAAGAAATTATACACTATTTTTTACTTAATTTGTAGATATGCTTTTATCATTTTTGAATGATTTTTAACTGAGTAGTTTTTAAGATTTTAAATTTCTTTTATCTATAGTTTTTCAGTCAAGAACACTATAGACAAAAGCAAAATAAAAACTGCTAAAGGATCCTGCAGTGGGTTTGTCGGTGGTCCCCCAAAAGGTATGTCGATGTCCAAATCTCTAGATTCTTTTACCTTATTTGGTAAAATGGTCTTTGTAGATATAATTAAGTTAAGGATCTTGAGATGAAATCATCCTGGATTACTTGGGTGGGCCAGAATATCCAAGAACAGTGGTACAATTTTAAAAGGTACAAAAAATGTAGACAGAATACCAAGAGAAGAGGAGGGGAAAAAAGATTGGAGCAGAAGAAATATCTGAATAATGGTCAAGAATTTTCCAAAATTAATGACAGACACCAAACCACAGACTCAAGAAGCTCACAGAACACAAAGCAGGAGAAATACTAAAAAATCTACACATAGGCACATCATATTTCAATTATAGAAAACCAAAGACAAAGAGAAAATCTTAGAGGAATCCAGAAAGGGGTGGGGGAACACCTTACTTATAGAAGATATGAATACAAGGATAAGAATTACATCAGGCATCTTGTCAGAAACCATGCAAGTAAGAAGAGAGTAGAGTGAAAGTTTACATGCTGAAAGAAAAAAAATCCACCAATCTGGAATTCTTTACCCAGTAAAATTATCATTCGAAAGTAAAAAACAAATTAAGAATTTCTCAAACAACAACTGAAGGAATTACTTACCAGAAGACTGTCCCTGCAAGAAGTATTAAAAAGTTCTTAAGAGATGGGGGGGAAAGATACAGATCAGAAACAAATCTACATAAAGAAATGAAGAGTGCTGGAGAAGGAATAAATGAAGATGATATAAAATCTTTTACTTTTCTTATTCTCGATCTAATGGATAACAGTTTAAAGTAATAAAAATAACAGTAATAATGTGTTGGGTGATTATAACATATGGTTAAGTGAAATAAATGCAAACAGTGTTACACGGTATAGGACACAGGAATTTAGAATATTCTGTTACAAGGTACAAGCACCACTCATGAAGCACTCTGATGTTACTTGAAAGTAGATACATATTAATTGGAAATGTGTATTGCAAACTCTGGGACAAGCACTGAAGAAAAGAAAACTAAAGTATAATTGATAGAGAACAGAGAAAATGGAATAATATAAAATGTTCAATTTCAACAAGAGATGTTAGAAAATCCTGAAATTCATATGGAACCAAAAAAAGAGCCCAAATAGCCAAAGCAATCCTAAGCAAAAAGAATAAAGCTGGAGGCATCACATTACCTGATCTCATATTATGCTATAATACTACAGTAACCAAAATAGTATAGTACTCCTATAAAAACAGACACAAGATCAATGAAACAGAATAGAGGACCCAGAAACAAAGCCACATATCTACAGCCAACTGATCTTTAACAAAGTTGACAAAAATATACACTGGGGAAAGGATACCCTTTTCAATAAATGGTGCTGGGAGAACTGGAGTATCATATGCAGGAGAATGAAACTGGACCATGGAATACTACTTAACCATAAAAAAGAATGAAATAATTTCTTTTCACAGAAACTTGGATAGAATTGAAAGCCATAATCATAAGTGAAGTATTTCAGAAACAGAAAAATAAATACCACATGTACTCACTTATAAGTGGGAGCTAAATAATGTGTACACATGGAAAGAGAGTGTGGAATAGTCACCAGAGACTCAGAATGAATGCAGGGCAGGGAAGGGAGTGAGGAATGAGAAATTACTTAATGGGTACAATGGGTGATGGTCATACTAAAAGCCCAAACTTCACCACAAGGGAATATATTCATGTAACAAAACTGCACTTGTACACCTTAAATTTATACAAATAAAAAAAGAAGTACAACAAATAAAAACAGATACAAATGTGGTTGATATTAATCCAACAATATCAAAAGTCACTTTAAACGTCAATGGCCTAAATCCGTCAGTTAAAAGACAGACCGTCAGAATGGATTAAAAAAACAAGATGCAACTAATACTGTCTACAAGAAACTCACTTCTAAATATAAAGATGCAAACAGATTAAAAGTAAAGGGATAGAGAAATACATACCTAGCTAATGCTTCTCAGAAAGCTGGAGTAAAGATAGTCCCTGATTTAAGATTAAGACTTTTTGACTTTATATTAATAAGAAAGCAACATGCATTCAGTTAGAAACAGTACTTTGAGTACCTGTACAATCATTCTGTCGTTCACTTTCAATAAAGTATTCAATAAATTACATGAGACAGTCAACATTTTATTATAAAATAAGCTTTGTGTTAGATAATTTTGTCTAACTGTAGGCTAATGTAAGTGTTCTTAGCATAGTTAAGGTAGACTAGGGATACCCTATGATGTTCAGTAGGTTAACTGTACTAAATACATTTTTGACTTATTATATTTTCAACTTACAATGGATTTATCAGGATGTAACCCCACCATCAGTTGAGAAGCATCTGTATCTATTAATATATTAATTTCAGACGAAGTGGACTTCGAAACAGGAAATCACCAGGCGTAAGGAGGGATATTACATAACAATAAAAGGGTCAATTCTCTAAGAAGAAATAACAATCTTTAACAGGCTATGTGCCTAAACTAGAACATCAAAATGCAACAGGCAAAAACTGATGGAACTAAAAAAGAAATGGACAAATTCACTATTATGTAGTTAGAGACTTCAACACCCCCTTTTAGTAATTCTTAGATCTATCAGGCAGAAGTCAGTAAGGATGTCATTGAACTCAACAGCATCATCACCAATTGGATTTAATTGACATTCAGAGACTACTTCATCCAACAACAGAATACTTACTTTTCTCAAACTCACATGCAACATTATAAATCAGAGACTACATTCTGGGCCATAAAGCACACTATAACAAATTTAAAATATGTTTTCAGACCTTAATGGAATTCAACTACAAATCAATAACAGAAAGATTGCTAGAAAAATCCCCAAATATTTGGAGATTAAACAACACACTTCAAAATAACACACAGGTAAATGAAGATTCCAGAGAATTTTTAAAATATCTGAACTAAATGAAAATGAAAACACAACTTATCAAAATTTGCAGGATGCAGTGAAAGCAGTAACCTGAGGAAAATGTATAGCGTTGAAAACATTTATTTGAAATGATCTAACATCAATAACTAAGGAAGATGGAGGAGAAGTGGAGGAGCAAAAATCTACCTAATGGGTACAATGAACACTATTTGGGTGATGGACACATCTGCAGCCATGACTCAAGCATGACAAAAAACATTCGTACCCCCTTAATATTTTGAAATAAAAATAAATAAAATAAAACCAATAACTAAGCTTCCATCTCAGAAAATTCTAGAATATGAGCAATTCAATTCTACAGTAATCAGAAAAAAAGAAATAGTAAAATTAAAGCAGAAATGAATGAACCTGAAAACAGGAAATCAATAGAAAATATTAATGAAACCAAAACCTTGGTTCTTTGAAAAGATTAATAAAATTAATAAACCTCTAGCCAGACTAATCAAGAAAAAGAGAAGAAACACATTTACTACTATCAGAAATGAAAGAGTGGTCCATACTGATCACATGGATATTAAAAGGATAATAAAAGAATATGAAGAATACTCTATGCTCATAAATTTGATAATTTAGATGAAATGGATCAATTCTTTGAAAGGAACAAACTACCAAAAGTCATGCAAGCAGAAACAGATATTCTAACAAGGCCTATAGTTATTTTGAAAATTGAACCTATAATTATTAACCTTCCCAGAAATAAAGCACGAGGCCCAGATGGTTTCACTGGTACATTATACAAAAATTTAAGGAAGAAATAACACCAATTTTCTATAATCTGTTTCAGAAACTAGAAGCAAAGAGAACACTTTTTAACTTGTTTTATGAGAACACTACCCTAATACCAAAACCAGATAAAGACATGATAAAGTAAAACTATAGATCAGTAACTCTCATGCACATTGTCATGGAATCAATGTGTACAATGTTAGAACTTGCAACCAATGAAACTGGGTATCAGGTGAGGAGATATATAAACAAAGTATTGAAGAAACAGCTTGGTTTCTCCTTACTGCTTATAGTAAAATGCAAGAGAAAAGGAGATAATGGAGAATGTTAAGCAAAAAGGAACCAGAATGTAAATATGTGGCAAATTTTGAGCCTGTCCAGATTGCAAAAATGAGAGAGTTTTCTGAAGAGGAAACCCAAGGGGTGGCTGGACTATCATTCAATAAAGAGATTATGGAATTATATAAGCAGAAACACTGCCAGTTTAAACTGCAGTGGACAGAATAAAGGCTGTCGAACTTCATGGCTTCTCCAGGATGGAACCATAGAGCTATCAAGCTATGGATATGCATTACCCTTTAAGAAAAAATAAGAATGACACTAAAGGCAATTCAAAGATCATCAGAGATGCCACTCTCACCACAGGCTCAGAGGGCAAAGATGACTGATTCTTCCTCAGTTTCAGAGGGTGGGCCCACCTTCATGGTTTCAACAAGCCAAGCTGCTGCTGCCCCGGAGACTTGGGGGTAGGATCTCTGCCCAACAGAACCATGGAGGCAGGGTTGCAACCTCAGTGGATCCAGAAGGCAGAGCCAGTGGGTCTGGAAGGCAGAGTATGGAACCAAAGAGATTATTTTTAAGCCTTAAGATCTAATGGAATTTGCCTTGATAGGATTTGATAGGATTTGGACTTGTTTGGGACACATCACCCATTTCTTTCTTCTGATTTCTCCCTTTTGGAATGAGAATGTCTATCCTGTGCCTGTCCACTATTATATTTCAGGAGCATATAACTTGTCTGGTTATATGGGGCATCCTACAACATATCTGAGTAGTACTTCTCAAAACTGTCAATGTCATTAAAAATATGGCAAGTATGAGAAAATACCACAGCCAAGATGACCTTAAGGAGACATGACAACTAAATGTAATGTGGTATCCCGGACAGGATCGTGGAACAGAAAAAGGGCACTAAGTAAAACTAAGAAAATCTGAATAAACTGTGGACTTTAGTTAGTAATGATATATCAGTAGTGATTAATTGTAATAAAGATACCATACAAATATACTATTAAAAGGGTAAACTGTCTGGGGTGGGGAGGGTGTATATGGGAACTCTCTGTACTATCTACTTAATTTTTTGTAAATCTAAAACTGTTCTGAAAACTAAAGTCTATAAAGAAAATATATATACACACCCCTTCCAAAACAGAAAGAAATAATGCATTCACATAAAAGAGACTGAAAAATAAGTGATCTATAAGTAATTATTAAATAAAAATTCTTAATGTAAAATAATCCTTATAGGCTGGGTGCGGTGGCTCACGCCTGTAATCCTAGCACTCTGGGAGGCTGAGGTGGGCGGATCGCTCGAGGTCAGGAGATCGAGACCACCCTGAGCAAGAGCGAGATCTCGTCTCTACTAAAAATAGAAAGACATTATGTGGACAGCTAAAAATATATATAGAAAAAAAAAATTAGCTGGGCATGGTGGCGCATGCCTATAGTCCCAGCTACTCGGGAGGCTGAGGCAGGAGGATCACCTGACCCCAAGAGTTTGAGGTTGCTGTGAGCTAGGCTGATGCCATGGCACTCACTCTAGCCCGGGCAACAAAGTGAGACTCTGTCTCAAAAATAATAATAATAATAATAATCCTTATACATCTTAAAATTATTCCTTACTTTAGAAAACTGACACCAATTTATACTTTATGCTATATGTGCTGACACTATCAGGGGGTGATAGAAAAACTTAATCTGATTTTCGCTGTAGCCAACAGAAATCATAAAATACTTGATTAAATGAGATAATGCATATACACTGCATATAAGGGAAAACCAGCACATTAGAAGTATTCAATAAATAAATGATACTATTATGAGTATTATTAACAAACTAAGACAAAAAGTGAAGCAAATTTATGGAACTGAGGACGTTTATAAGAAGCTTATTGAGTTAAAGGATTTCTCATGTTGGATCAATACCCAACAAATCACAGATGAAACATTTCCAGCTGGATTTAAGGTAAGCAAGGAAAATAAAGAACAAAGGGAGAAAGCAAAACTCAGAGACAACTTTCATGTATCAGCAGAGACATTTAAAAATATCATTCAATAAATATCCTTTAACATTGAAAAACTCCTCTGCAGTAATAAAATAGAAAATTTTGTTACGAGTTTATGTCTGCATAGGAAAATAAAATAATTAGAGAGCTTTTGCTTTTAGAAACTATTTTCCATCATTTTATAAAAGCAGATTCAAAAAAAAAAACTCATCACATGTAGAACACATTAAAAGGACTTTAAAATGTTAAAACTGTTTGCAATTCTGCCAATTCAAAATTCACACTTTAGAATTAGGATATATTTTCCCTATGTAACTGCTGTGTAAATAAAAAAATTTTAAACTATGCCCTAACACATGCTCTGTTTATCTACACTAACATTGTTTAATTTTATTATACCAAGCAAATCCAAAATTTCAATTGCTGTATGAAGCTCCTATTAAAATTTATTCTTTAGATGTTACTTAGGAAATAGAATTTATTTTTAAAAAGAATATCAAAAAATATAGTTTTAAAATATTTCTCATCGGCAAGTAGATAGCTTCTCTCAATCTTTTGAGCTGATATTTAATTTTCATAAATAAAACCATTAAATAATATATAGGACATATTTTTATATGTTAATACCATCTTAGAGGATCAATACAATGAATTCATCAGTTACCCCCCACTCTGCCAACACCAAGATATCACCCTACTCTTCTTCAAGGAATCAGATTGATCCTAAAATCCTGGTGTTTTTCTCAGAAGCGGGAAAAGAATTTTTTAAGAGAACAGAGTAACAGAATTCTGAGAAACAAGTAGGAAAGGAAGTTCCCGAGAAATGCAAGAGAGCCACTCTGGAGCTTACCTCTGCTCAAAAACAGAACAACAGAATTAAAGACAATCAAAAATTAAATGACAAACTGCTCTACTTTCTCAGCCCCCTCCTCTCCATATACCAAACCTGAAAGATGTGGCATCACAGTCCAACATCTATCAATTAAGTCATCAAAAACATATTTTCAAGAGATTTAATGAAGAGTAATTAGATACAGGAAAGTATTAATAATCAGTGTGGGCAGTGGAGGTGGGGGGGTTCATTTTCATGGCTCCATATTTTTGTTTTCTTTCTTCTTCCTTTCATAAACATCTATTAGCTTTATAATTGAAAATAACCCCAAATAATTAGCAATTAGTATGATGTCTTGGTCTTCCACTTGATATCAGTAGGATAATGTATTCTTTTTATAGGAATATAGATCATAAAATAATCATATAATCTAAAATATTTTAAAAAGCTGAAACAATCACATCTACTTCAACAACTAATGCTCAAAAGCATATATTAAATGCATTTTCATTTATGCACGATGACAGTGCACCACAAAAACAAGAGGTCCTATATACTATGAGCTTACAGTGTAAAGTGAAAATGCTGACTCCCCAGACAAATAAGTAAGCCGTATACCCAACAAAGCTAAAACAAATAATACTTTTAACATGTATCAGATGAAGGTAGAAAGTGCTTGGTACATATACGGAAAGAATAGGAATAACATTGTTTTTCTTCAGAACAATTATTCTGGAAAATTCATCTTTATCACTTATAAGCAGCCTTTGAAAGTAAACGCAAAAAGGGAGGGAAGGTCAAAAGCCCAGCAAGAAAAATCACAGGTTGCAACTGAGGAGAAATGACTCTAAAATTCCGTTTAAAAGCTAATCAATTCTGTTCAAAAAACACACCATTAAAAAAAGCATTTCTTTTAAGAATGTCTTTAAAAGACCTAAAACTGTTAGCTTGTATCTGTTTCAAAAATCAGTTCAAGTTTAGGCATTAGATATCATTACAAAACCACTTAACCTATCATCGCCATCTATAACCTCTGCTTCCTTCATCTTTCCCATTTGTAATCTGGAAGGAAAAGTTTCAAATACATTGGGAGAAAAAAGACTTGTCAGAAGTTATCAAGGGAGATATCAATCACAGAGCCACAGGATGCTCTGACTGTGGTACAGAGTACTGTGGTTAAGTGACCCGGGTCTATTATTGACAAGGCTTAGAGGAGTTAGTCTCAGAGGAGAGAAAATTTGCTACTAAGAACTAGATGAAGTCCAATATTAGATTAGATTACAAGAGCTAACTATTGAAGTTTGGCAGCATTTACTTTAAGTGTATCGCTATCAATTTTCACAACTTTTCAAAGGATGCTTATAAGTGATAATTAAAGATGAATTTTCCAGAATTACAGTTCTCAAGAAAAACAGAATGTTATTCCTATTCTTTCCACATATGTACCAAGCACATACATCGTTTGCTGAATCACAGTTTAAGGCATCACCTTTCATTTGGAGAAAAATACATAGATACAGAAGCAATGTCTAAGAGGAAATAATCGAACATTGTAGGGCTAACTCTTCAATTTCCAAATACATGAAGATATGCTAAATTTCCCAAAGCTAGACCGACAGTTTTAATCTGAAATAGTAACATAAAATGTTTACATTAATCATTTTTACTTAACAGCAAGTGCACAAAAGGGCAGTGTAGAATCTTTATTCTGATAAAATACTGTATTGTTCACAGAACAGTTTGAAAAACTTGACTGTAATAGAAAAAGAGTAAGTTTGGAGTATGGCAAGGATTTAATTAAATATTGACTTCTATATTTTTAAGAGCTATGTAATTTTAGGCAAGTTATTGAACCACATTAAAGTATTATAGTTTACTTATATTTTCCTCCAATTTTTTGTTTTGGTAAAATATACAGAACAAGATTTAGCATCTTAACCATTTTTAAGTGTACAGCAGTTCAGTGGTATGAAATACATTCATAGTATTGTACAACTACCACCACCATCCATCTCCAGAACATTTTTCATCTTGTAAAATTGAAACCCTACACCCATTAAAACAATAATTACCCATTCCCCTCTTCCTCCGGCCCCTAGTGACCACCATTCTACTTTCTGTATCTATAATTTTGGCTAATCAAATTATACAGTATTTGTCCTTCTGTGATTGGCTTATTTCATTTAGCATAATGGCCTCAAGATTCGCCAATGATGTAGCATATTATTAGAATTTTCTTCCTTCATAAGGCTGAATAATATTCCATTGTATGTATATACCACATTTTGCTTATCCATTCATTTCTTGATGAACACTTGGGTTGCTTCCACATTTTGGCTATTGTGAATTACCGCTGCTATGAACATGCTTGTATAAATATCTCTCTGAGACCTTGTTTCAATTCTTTTAGGTGTATGCCATAAGCAGACTTGCTAGATTATGAGCTACTTCTATTTTTCATTTTTTGAGGAATCACCATACTGTTTTCCACAGTAGCCATACCATTAGTTTACTTATTTTAAATGAAGATAGCAACACCTACTTTACAGGTTTGTTGTGATGAACTGAAATAATGAATATAAACTGCTTAGTACAACGCCCAGAAATACTTTGTTAGTACACTTCCCCTTTTGTTTTTTCCAAATGAACTAAAATTGCCATATTTAAGCTACATTCTAACATTGAATTTATATTTGCATTTGCCACCATACAATAAATTTCATCATCAAATAAACTTTTATGACTTCATCATCTCCAGAACATATGATTTACTACAAGGAAATAACATAGCTCTGTAAACAAGTAGCAATCAATCTAAAACAGTTGGTAAGAATAGAATTGTTCTTAACACTACCTTTATAAACATAGATAATGGAGGAAGAAAACATTAGTCATTCTATTGGCTCTTTTTTTCAGGAGAATCTGATTTCTGTGATTAAACATGAATAGCTTTTTATGTTATGATATGAGGTTGATTCTTAATAAGACAAGAAAGAATTTCAATATATTATCTTTGTAACATACCAAACATGATAAGTAATTTAGGAGAAAATAATTTAAAATCTTAAGGTTATAATAATCTGTTATAACAGCAACAGTTTGAAGAAGATGATTTTACTTCCTAAAATGAGAGAAGCCTAAAGTATTTGGGAAATTAACAAAACAGTTTTTATTTTATTTTTTACAAAGATTCTCTTCTCCCTTTTTTATGTCCTAAAATATAATATAGTACCTGGGCACACTAAATGTTTACAAATGCTCACTGAATAAAGGAAATAGTAAGAGAAATAAAATGCTAACATTTATTGAGTATAAACTCTGTGCCAGGCAACATACCCTTTACATATATTATTTTAATGAATGAATGATTGAATGGAAGGAAGGAAAATAAAGGATATATTTTAAATATTATTAATAACAACTATAGAAAAAACAAATAGAAAGTTCATTATCCATGGCCCTGTTAATAATTCTAATGGTTATGCTCCTTGTTAATTATAAGACAATTTTGCCTTCATATTTAGCCTATAGATGAAATAGATATTTGGATGTCTTTTGGAACATTTGAACCCAAGAATCACTACTGGAATAAAATATGAAAAGATTAAAAGGCTAAAATAAGTTAGTTAAGCTACCTGTAATTTACCAAAGGAGAGCAAGATATTTTGGAGTATAGCCATGTTTTTGAAGTTTCCATCACATGGAGACTATAATCTTGCAGAGACCTGCTATTAGACAAGTTGTACTACTGATGTGACCCAATATATAATACTTATGTTTTTATTTAATTTCATAAACTCCACATGTTAGAAAGAATTCAAGTTTTCTCACAAACACAAAATTAGTTTGTGCTGAACAGATTTCTTGCAAGCAATAGATTGACTGAAACTAAAAAATAACCATTATTTACTGGGTAGCTTTCCAATAGTTTAACATCTCAGGAAGGTTCTGTGTCCTAATTTTCTATGAGCAATACTGAGCACATACCCAGTATAAAAACACAATAATGTTTTTTAAATAATAATGTTCCCATATGAGAGAATTAGAAAAACTGCAAAATCTAATAACATGCACAAAAACCAAGTTTACAAACCATATTACACAAAAAAAGTCTCTTATTCAACCTCAAAGGTTTTCGCACTGCAACTATAAAAATTCTTTAATTTCCACTACTGAAGCAGAAATCTTAGTGATGTAATACCTTAACCAAGAGACATCAATCAAAACAGCTAGAACATCCTTACAAACTTTTGGTCACAGTCATATTAAGACAGTATCAACATCAAGATGAATATCAAACTACACACAGCTATGAAAGTTTTATACCACCTGACATACAACGTCATTTATCTGTCTTCCTCCACTGGAATAAATGGCAGGGACTTTCTGTTCACTATTCTCTGCTTTATATCTCATGCTCCTAAAATAACATCTGATAAGTGGAATGACCAAATGAAAGTGTATAACTTTTCATACGGCTATGACAGATAAACCAGACAGATCTTTCACTCTGTCTTCGTGAACAGAGTTTATCACTGCAACCTTTAAATCTTCCTTGAAAGCACCATGTTTCATAGAATCCAGGAGGCCACTGATTTTAAGGGCCACAATTGTTTTATATATCACTAAGAAATAAAAAGCAACCACACGACAGAGGTAGCGGATGCTATGGTTGGCCACCACATCTCTGCTCTCCAGAAATGAGCCCCTTACCCCCACCAGGTGCCAGGAGTACTGGATGTTGACAGCACATGCTTGAGTCAATCTCTAGAAAATGGCCACAGCTGAAAGCAGTCCCTTCACCCAAGTTTATGACCCCTTCCTACTGTTACTGGCATCTAATGATGTGGAAATACAAAGGGCCAGCCAGCGTATCTCAATTAGGGACAATTCTAAGGGATAATCCTAGTTCCAGAGTTTTCCATATATTAGCTGAGGCCTCTGTTGCAAGCGAGCTGAGGCCTCTGCTGCAAGCGTACCATAATTCAACTTTTCCCTCAAACCAGCCCTATTTCTGTCACTCTTACAGGTGTTGTTCCCAAGAGCACTCTCCAACAAAGCTGCATACAAATCTTTGCCTCAGAATCTATTTTCCAGGGAAACCAACCTTAGACAGACATCACTGATTGAAAGGCTACCCTGATTTTAGCAATGTTAACATGTGTTTTTAAAAAAATGTATACCTTAAAATTGTCCAAACACTACAAATGGAACTAGGGGATCAGAAAGAAGTTTTGAAATTTAGTGAGGTACCACCTCTTACCACTAATACTGCCTTATGTGGGGAAAGGACTGAGTTTCTACTTGGGCCAGCGCACAGTGAAGACATCAGGCCAGGAAGCAGACGCAGAAGCCACGAGAAGGTGAAATGTCTTGTCATTTGCCTGTTATCTTGGACTTTGGATTCCATAAGGCATAGAATTGGATGGTGGTAGTGGAGTGTGGGAATCAAACCAATCTCATCTAAAATTCAAAAGGTCAGGAGGTCCTGGTGATACCTAAACTACGTAAAAATACCTAAAGACCTCCTAAAATAAAATCTACAACAATAACAGTAAATAAAATGAAGACCTGAGGTGAATATTACTGAAACAATCACTGAGTAAACTAATGGACCTATCCAATCATTTCTCAAGTCTCCTCATAAGATGAGAATACTCACATTTCCTTATTCAACAAGTAAAGGAAAATTCATGTTAATGCAAGAGATGCCAATATAAGAAATCTTATTAATTGAAAGCCAATTCATGCTGCTCAAGTAATTTCTACACTAAAATTTATAGGTTAAATAAAAGGAAATGAACATAAACAAAAATTATTAAATGTCATTGTTTATAAAGGTCTATGAGAGATCTACTTTTAAAATGACAAACACGCCTCTGGCTACTGTAGTTAACTGAATTGGAGCACAGCCAGTCACCAATAAGGTTAGTATCTGGGCCTTTGCTAGAATGGATAACGGAGTTCATAAAATTCTGGTTTTTAAAGCTTCTTCTGGAAGAAACTTATAATGTACCAAAACATCCCAGTATGTCTAATATAGATAAACATAAAAACTGAACATTAAGTGAAAAAAATCACACTATGTATTTCATCTGAAAAAACTGAAGAACAACTTACATAAGTAAAAATTAGCCAGTGAAATTTTGGCAGACAAACAATTATAGAAAGTTTTGTCAGAACATTTCTAATGCTATTATTTCAAAAATACTTCTAGGACATTTTGTAAGCATAAAGATTCAGAATTTATGTTATTTTCAAAATGATACCTTTCATTTCACCAAATTATGAAAATTTTTTGTAGCATTAGAGAAAAAAATCATTCCATTAATAACAGTTATATCTGTATATAACTTCAAAATATATTTTTGTATATTGAAGTATACATTGTATATTATGTATACTAAAGAGGTCTAGTCTAATTTCATTTCTCAATTATGACAAAATAAATTTCAAAATGAAAGTTAGGGCTGGGCACTGTGGCTCAGGTCTGTAATCCTAGCACTTTGGGAGCCCAAGATAGGAGGATGGCTTAAGGCCAGGAGTTCAGAGATTAGCCTGAGCAACAAAGCAAGATACTGTTGCTACAAAAAAAATATAAAAATTGGCTGGGTATAGTTGTGTGCACCTGTAGTCCCAGATACTCAGGAGGCTGAGGCAGGACAATCACTTGAGCCCAGGCATTTGAGATTGCGGTCAATGATGACATCACTACACTCTATCCCAGGCATTAGCGTGAGACCATGTCTCAAAATAAACAAACAAATAAATAAAACAAAAAAAAAATGAAAGTAACATTCTATTATAGCATCTCTTGTATACAAATATAAATTATTCAATACTCATTTATTTGAAAAATATTTATCAGTCATCTATGTAAAAGAAACAAAAATTCATTTATTCATTAAACAAGTATTTATTCAATGTTGTCAATGTGCAGAATGGTAGGTAGCTCCTAGGGAAACAAAGAAAAAAAGTTTATTATACCAAGGAGCATAAGGACAGGATTAAAATATATATATTAACATATATAGTCAATTGTAATTCATATCAATTATGTCCTATAAAGTCACTATAAACATTGATTATTGAATACTGAACCACTGTTCTTAGGGGATATATGAGGCTCAGTTCCTGTGAGCCTCTGATCATAACATTTTCATCAACCAATCAATACACAACCTTGTAAGTGTTTCTTTTAAAGACACCTTAATATATATTGTTAATTCATTAACATTCAACTCATGGCCAACTGCAATGCAACTCATCTGAATGAAGCTTATCTAACATACATTTTCTCCAAAAGGCACATCACAGCCTTTTTACATTTTACAAACACTGGGTAGCATTTCAGCACTACATGGGGTACTACTGTACCATTAAAACAGTGAAATCACCAATAAAAAGCACAAAAACGTGAAAAACGTAGCACTAAATAGACTGTGAAAAGGACACTTAACAGTATGAGAGGTAAAACAACAAGCAAAGCATTGCTTTGTTCTACTTCAGTCAAGAACATGCACATCAAAAGATTCTAATTTTTCACCACTTTGTGCATGTTTGCAAATGACTGCAAAAGCACTGCAAGTATTAATTTGGGGGTTACAAATAAATTCTAACAAGTAGGCAAATACGTAACTACATAATCTGTGAATAGTACAGATCAATTGTATATGGTCAGTCATAAAAATCTGGAGCAGAAAGTTCAATAGAGATCATCTAATGTTCCCATTTTTCGGATGAGAAATGTGAGGGGTAGGCAAGTCATATGACATATGGGAGGTCAAATGGTAATTAATGAAGGTTCTCAAACCCAAAAACCTATGGCACTTCACCAAAAATGAAGAATATCAGTATAGCTTACATGACTTATTTATAAACTAAAGCCTTATCAAATTATCATAACCATGGTACACTTCATGATGGTGGCTTAGTCTTCCTTTCCACCATTTCCATTTCTTTACATACTAAAAAGATGGATTTCTCTCTGACCAAACAGGGAGATACTGGACTTTCTAATACTGGCCCAGTAACTGAGTGTGGCCAGCATTAGATTAAAGAAGCCTGCATCTTTCCGGCAACCTATATGTTTAGGGGGTGAGGAAGGCCTAGGAAAGAAAATACCTCAGGGGGGAGAGAGATGAATATAGTGGTGCGTATCTTTTCTTCTCCTCAGAAAAGATCCACAAAGTGGCATATACCCAGAAAGACAAAAATGTCCCTGAGATTAGGAAACCCACTTTAGTCTACTCTTTAGAGTCAGTGGCCCAGCAGAAAGCCTACTAATTGGCCTCCCATGAGACTAGAGCTTGACCTTGTCAAAGTTAGGATGGGTATTAGATGATAACTACTGACTTAAGTGCGAGTTCTGATAGCAGGTTTGAACACTATATTATTAATCTAGCAACTAAACATTTCATTATTAATATCAACCTGATCAACTTTGTTATCTTTCATTTCTAATACTATATATTTGGGTTGAATATATAGAGAACAATGGAAATAGTCAAAGACCACATGATACGGAAAAGAAAGAAAAAGAAATGTCTTGATGGACAGAGTCTAATTAACTGGTACTCAAAGTGATAGGTGACTGAAATTCATTTAAAAAGAGTAAATTTAGTAAATTATAGGAATCTAGTTAAATGTTTATGATCTTCTAACAAAAAAGACAGACAATAATAACTGGTAAACTGCCAATATCAGAATTTTTAAAGTACAACATATTTCTCAAGATCAGTGGAACAAAATAACTATCCTACACAGATGTTAAGATATATAAAAATGTGGTGTAAAATACAAATTGTATCATAAGCCAATTCAGAAAACAAGCTGAATATTAAAAAAAAAAAAAAAGTCTAAAGTAGCATCCAAAGGTTAATTCTCAGTCCTCATTACATTTGACTTTTGAGCATTATTTAACCAATGTTATGACTTTTGATTCCTTGATAAATTTTTTCAATATGGCTTCCAAGATACTATCTTTTCTTAGTTTTCTTCTCACTTTAGTCTTTCTTGTCGATTCCTCTTCTCTCCTGCCTCTAAATGTTGACAGGCCCCAGAACTCAAATTCTCTACTTCATTTGGCTATATCATCCAGTCTCATGGTTTTAAATTTCATCTATATACTGACAATATCCAAGTCTCTCTCTAAAATTCTAAACTTATTATATTCGTCACCCTACTTGACATACAAAGTTGGATAGCTGCTAGGCTATCAAATAAAACATATTCAAACTGAACTCTCAAGCTTTCTTCCAAACCCACTCATCCCACATTCTTCCCTATTCTCAAATGATGACAACTTCATCCTAGTGTTCACACAAAAATCCTGGAATTAACTTTGACTGCTCTCTTTCTCTTTAATCTGTCAGCTCTATATATCAGCTGCACTTTAATCTGGGAAGCAGAATCATCCAGTGATATGGAATCAAGATTTATTATAAAGATTAGACCTTATGCCATTGTGGGAGAAGCTAAGGAGTAAAGACTCTGAAGGATCAGAGAAAAACCACTAACCAGAGACCATTAATGGTAGCTTGTGAAAAAGTCTATAAAAGTCTGTTGCCTCTGTGTTTGATGGCAGTCCTAAAGCTGGTAACAGGATGAAGACAGTTGGGGAGAAACCTGGATATAAATTGGGGCAAACTGGAATGCCTAAAAACAAACTGGAACTCATGAGGACAAAATGGAATCCAAGTCTATTTTTTACCTCATCTAAACCTGATGCTGTCAATGACTCACAGAAGAATCAGTTTCCCTTTCCTACACACCTGCATGTGCACCTGGCCCATGACTCAGAGAAGCTAAAGGAGGAGATCCAAGGAGGAGCTGTAGGGCCAACTACTACCTGACACCAATGAGGTAAGCCAGCAATGACAATGTGCACATTTGAACGTAATGGCTACTGCTTTACTTCTGCCTTTTAAGTATCACACATTTCTCAAGACCAACTCTAATCCAGTACCATACAAGGAAGAGAATTCTGAGAAATGTAGTTTTAGTTTAACTAAACTGACACAGTAAAGAAAATCACCACACTACATCTTCAGAAGATATCCAGAACCTGACCATTTCTCACCATCATCAGTGTTGCCTAGTCACCATCCTAGTCACAAAAACTCTTGCCTGGATTCCTACGAGAAGCCCATAATTGGTTTTCCTGACCCTTTCCTGTCCATTGTCAACACAGCAACCAGAGGGATTCTTATAAAATAAGTCAAATCATATCAAGTCTTATCCCCAAACTCTGCAATGCCTCCTACTTCCCTCAGAATAAAAGCTGAAGCAGTCATAAGGTATGATAACGCAAGGCCTGATCTCTTCTACTTTTCTTTCCCTCTCTCACTTAGTCATCTCTTGCCACACTGGGTTCAATGCTGATTATAGGATCTTTTGCTCTAGCTGTTTCCTCTGTCTAGTATGCTCCTCCTCTATTTATCTACCTGCTTGGCTAACTCCTTCAACTCTATGCTCACATCTTACTGTATCAGTGAGACTTAGAATACTTCAATTTGTCCCTCCTTCCCTTTAATCTGAAACACCCAATCCCTTATTATACTCTTTTTAAAATTTCTTTCCAAATACTAATTGCCTTTCAACATATTATCTAGTTTACTTATTTGTTATGTTTATTACTGTCTCTCTTGGATAAAAATGTAAGTTCTATGAGTCAAGGATTTGATTTTTCACAAACATATCACAAGCACATAAAACAGTAACTGGCAAATAGAGAGTGCTAAATATTTCTCTGTTTTACAAATTAATCAACTAGAGCTCCAGAAGGAGAAAAGAAATGGGGCAAAAGTCACATTTGAATAAATAATGGCAGGAAATGTTCAGAACTGGTAAAAAACAATATAACACATTTTCCACAAGTCCAGCAAGTTCCAGTTGGAAAAAAATAATCCATACCTAGACTCATTATAGTGAGTCTGCAGTACATCGAAGACAGTGAGTGGATCTTAAGCACAAAGAAAAGAAAGAGTACCTTCAATGGAGACAATTATACTGACAGATGATTTCTTGACAGCAACAATGAAAGTCAGAAGACACTGGAATTAAATTGTCTTATATGCCAAAGAAAAGATAACTGTTTACTTAGAATTCAATGTCCAATAAATAAGGATAAAGATTGTCAACAAAGCAACTAAATTTGCTATCAGCAGAGCCAAAAAAAATGTTAAAGGATGTAACTATTAACACTAACAGAAATTTATTAATTCCAAGTAGAAAGTCTGAAATAGTAGAAGGAATGCATTGCAAAAGAAGTTGCAAATATGTAGGAAATGCAATGTAATATTGACTATATGTAACAAAAATAATAATATATTGCAGGTTTTAATACAATGGATAGAAAAAAGTTAACAACAAGAAATAAGCTGGGAAGGGGTGATTAGAATTATATTTTTTGGACAGGTAAAGAGGTTAACTTTAGATAAATGAATTAAATACGCATGATAAAATTTCTACAGTAATGACCAAAAAACCCACAAAATTTCAAAGTGTGACTTTAAATTGAACAGGGGAAAAAAATGAGGGAAAAAAATAATAAAAAGCAAGACACAGAAAAGGTAGGACAACACAAAATAAGACAGCACACATAAATTCATGTATATGATTAGTTAAACTAAGTGTAAACAGATGAAATACTCCATTAAAAAGTACAGATTGTCAATATGCAACAAAAACAAAAAATAAATCCAGCTAACTGCTGTTTACAAGAGCAAAATCTAAAATGTAAGGAAAGGAAATACTGAAAGTTTAAAAATAAAACAATATATACCAACATTATTAGTTCCCTGAGGCTTCTATAACAAACTGCCACAAACTGGGTGGCTTAAAATAACAGAATTTTTTTTTTTTTTTCTTGAGACAGAGTCTCACTCTGTTGCCCGGGCTAGAGTGCCATGGCATCAGCCTAGCTCACAGCAACCTCAAACTCCTGGGCTCAAGCAATCCTCCTGCCTCAGCCTCCGGAGTAGCTGGGACTACAGGCATGCATCACCATGCCCAGCTAATTTTTTCTACATATTTTTAGCTGTCCAGCTAATTTCTTTCTATTTTTAGTAGAGACTGGGTCTCTCTCTTGCTCAGGCTGGTCTCGAACTCGTGAGCTCAAACGATCCGCCCACCTCGGCCTCCCAAGTGCTAGGATTACAGGCGTGAGCCACCGTGCCCGGCCAACAGAAATTTATTGTCTCACAGTTCTGGAGGCATAGACGTCTGAAATCAAGATGTGAACAGGGCCATGTTTCCTCTGAGAGAATCCTTTCTTGCCTCTCCCTAGCTTCTGAGGGTTCACTGGCAATCCTTAGCATTCCTTCGCTTGCAGCCGCAGCACTTCAATCTCTGCCTCCATGGTCACATGGCATTTTCCCCTCATGTATCTCTGTGTCTCTTCTCTTCTCTTCTTTTTTATAAGGACATCAATCATTGAATTAAAGGCCCACCCTATTCCAATATGACCTCATCTTAAATTACATCTTACAATAATTATATCCACAAAGACCCTATTTCCAAAGAGGGTCACATTCACAGGTACCAGGGGTTAGGACTTCAATATACCTTTTTGAGGGATACAATTCAAACCACTCTACCAGACAACTACTAACAAAAAAGAAGAGGCAGGGAGAAGCTGGCAGTGTTCTCGTAATGTCAAATAATGTACTAGGTAAGAGCAAGGGTAATATGGTAAGACCAGTTAGATGCTATCATAGTAGAACAGGTAGTATAATGCTAGTTTTAGCTAAAATCATGTCTAGGGAACAGGGGAAAGTCAGGAGATTTAAGCAACATCTAGGAAGTAAAATTGACAGGACCTCATTGGATAGACAGGTAAGGGAGACAAAGATGACTCATCGGTTTCTCTGGCTTATGAATGTGGTTGGATATGTCAACAACCTCTATATTCCAGGCAGAGTTACTTTGTAAAATATAGATAATATCAATTCCTTTTTATCATCTTCACTAACTCTCCAGGGTAAGTCCTAATTCTTTACTCTGGCCTTCATGATCCACCATAATCTGGTCCTGGCCTACTTTATTCATTTCCATTAACTCTAGTTACTCAATAAACATTCCACAGTTTCATACCTTCTTTTTGACTATCTTTGTGTCTTGAATGCCATTCCTATGTACTTATAAAGTTCTACTCAAGTGAATCATCTTCTCCAGAGCATTTTTTGTGCTATAAATAACAATTAAAATGTTTTCATATTTCATTTTTATATTTTATGCATATAAGATATAAAATTGTCTGGGCTCCTGCAGTACTTTATTCACACTAATAGTATAGCATTTGTCACACTGATCATTATTTTTATCTGTCATCCCTGTCAGGTTATTCACTTTTTCAGGATAGGGCTCATCCATCTTTTTATTCCCAGCACCTAACGACACGGTTGGCACATAGATGGTTTATAATAAATGCTTACTGAATAGTGATAAATCAGTTATAGCTAGCACTGCTGCTTACAACGCTGAAGGTTTAAAAGTAAGTGGAAGACAAGTAAGAGTGAATTTTTTTTCTTTTTCATAAATTAGATTCTGAAAAAGATGAATAAAGGTCTTTGTTCCATAGTAATGCATTCATGTAATTTACAGTTAATTTATTCTAAACTCCTTTGAGACCATAGAATATGGTCTATACATTCTATAATGAACCCACACTTACATGCCCATACAATTTTTAAATCTAAATACTACATATTCCAGCTCAATTTATAAAAATTAAAACACTATCAAAAATAGGTAAATTTGATGATATCTGAAGAACTCATATAACTGCACAGTAGTCAGCAAAAATATTCTTGATACTAACATGTTAACAACATGTAATTTAGATTACCAATTTTCAAACAATTAAATGAAAATAAAATGTACTTTTCAAAAAGTTATATAATTCAGACTTCATTTGATGACTGAAAACATGTTTCTGAAACCTGCAGTGGCTTCTGTTTATCAATATAAACACAAAGTTATCTTTGAGCTGTAAATACTGAAACCCTCCAGTTGACAGGGACTTCTACTTAAAAGAATACAAGGTAATAATTTAATATAAATGCAATTGTCAAATCCATAGGGCTTATACTGAACAATGTTGGTCCAGTATATAGGCATTTAAAAAATCTAAAGCCTAAATTGTTATTACATAGTAAAACGCATTTCCTATGATTAAGCATAATATTGTTAAACAAAGGTCATAAATAACAGGTGCCAATATAATAAAATTAAGGTATTAAAAACAACCACTAACTCCAACTATGTATAGCTCTGCAAAAGTTTTATCTCATAATTGTTCCTGCTATCCCATTGTTCAAGACTAGGAAGTCTAGTTTGCTAAGACAGTTTTCTGATGTACACAAAGAATAAAGTGAGCCTCTTCCATACCCTCCCCCCATATTCTCTCCCCTGAGATTCAAAGCTTAATATGAGTTCCATTTTCCAGAGATAAAAGGACTGCATTAACAATGATGTGCCTGAGCTTTCTTCGTCTTATAATAAATTACCATATTTATATTTTGAAGCTGTCATATGCTAGAGGATATTAAATATCCTCTCATCATAATTAACTCTTTAAACCAAATTAAATGACTTGGTTCAAAACAGACTGTGAAAGTTAAAGGAATATAATTCTATTACTAATTATTTACAATTATTTTAGTAATCAAAGCTATTTAATTTATCCCTAACTGATTTTAATTAAGAAATGCACAGTGGCTAACACACTGAAATCTTTCCTCACTTTATCCTTACAATTTAAACAAGAATTTGAACTTGGAGGGTTTAGCAATAAATATATAGTAACTTCATAAATACTTTAGGTCAAATCCTAATACAGCAAACTGTAATGAATTGTTAATTTTTTAAATTCTACCCACAATTATATCAAATATAAGCCACTGGACCACAATATAACTATTTCATTTTACTAAGGCTTAGTATTATTTTTATTATAAACAACTGTTTTTGCAGGAGACTAATATGCTATGGAAAATACTCTACCTTTTTGAACATGTACACAACACAAACTTAGAATGAGAAACATGTTTTTAGAAGTAAATATTTAAGTAAGAAGTAAATTAAGAAGCAAATAGAAGTAAAAACTCTGGTTTTCATGATTTCACAATCAAAAGATTTCTGATGATCCTAAAGATATTATCAACATTATAAAAGCAAAAAAAAATTCTTTATACACTCTTTCAAAAAAAAGAAAAATAGAGAAAATAGAATATTTCAAATTAACTTTTAGGATTTTGATGAAAACGCACATCAGTGAAAGCTGTTGTAATCTTTTATTTCCCCCTAACATTAAGGTAATTATATATATATATATATACACACACACACACACACACACACACATATATATATATAAATTCTTTGCAAATTAGATCATAGTAGAAAGATTGCTGGTTATAAAAAATAATAAACAAACATACTTCTTAAAAACATTATGTAAAAATGTACTTGAACTGAGAGAAAAGTTCTGAAAAGGGGGTAAAGTGAGATATGAAAAGACTGTCAATGCCAGCCCCAGTTAAAACAGGGATAAATTAATTAACTGTTAAAAATATTAAATAATTAAAATATAAATGCAAGAAAGCTTTTTGAAAGAAAAGATATACAAAGAAAAAATAAAAACACAATACATATGATTTGTATCTAAAATCACAGATTATACTGACAAAGAGCAACAGAAGCAGAGGAGTAGCTGAACAGTATACTGAGCTTCTTTTCTTAAAAGAGACAGGGCTTCACTCAAGATTCAGATATTTAGAGAAATATGGGTTAAAAAAGTCTTTGACCTTAAGTCAAGGACTAGAAGGGGAAAAAAGAAAATAAAAAGGCCTTTGAGAAATTTAAGGATGATTACAAATAGAAGTTAAAATAGAATACACAGTATTAGAACATAACCCCTCTCCTCCCTAGGGGGGAACTGATCAGAACATTTTTGTCAGAATTTATAAAACAAAAAAATAATGATGAAGTCAAAAAACAGAAGAGAAGGACTACTTTGAAATTAGAAATAAAATATTAAGGATCCTAGGAAGATGTATTTAAACATATCTGGCTTCTCCCCATACCCAACTCCTAATTATCAACCT
Source organism: Eulemur rufifrons (assembly GCF_041146395.1). Lineage (NCBI taxonomy): Eukaryota > Metazoa > Chordata > Mammalia > Primates > Lemuridae > Eulemur > Eulemur rufifrons. Next base: position 45,911,005 of record NC_090997.1, read on the forward strand.
TTGAAGCCAAGTGTCTACTGAATAAAAGCAAGGTATGAAATTAAAGACCTTCCTGGTAGGGGAAATGATTTATAGTTCTCCCTGTCATAGGCTGGAAAGAACCCTAAAATGAAGACTAGAAAATTAGCAAATCCTAAGAAAAGGACAAGCCATAGAAATCTGTGAAAGCCCTAAAGATAATGTTAACACTGGCCCCAGGTAATGGGCCTGACCTTACTAACCAGTAGGAGCTGGGGCTGAACTGTTTGAGGCCTGACCCGGAAGACTGTGCAGAGTGGAGTACATGGGGAGGCTTTCCCCAACTATTTAGTATGGGAACTGGAGCTTCTACATAATTGACCCACTGAGATAAGAACACGTATTTTTCCTTCTTGTGTGGACTGCCACCACTCAGAACACTCCAACAACCAGGCTTGAGCCCCTGTGAGCCAATAAAGAAAAACCATAACAAGGTAGCTTACAAAGGAACCAAAAGAGTTTAAAAAGAGAGAAAAGAACTGCACCTCAAGAATTCTATATCCAGGTAAGACATGATTTACCTATAAAAAAAAAGAAAAGTATTTGCAGATATGCAAGAATTCAGATTAAAAACCTATGTATCCTCATCTGAGAAAAATACTCTAAAGAACAAATGAATCTGAACAAGAAAGAGAAAATGAAGAAAACAAAAGTGGCAGGCAAAAAATCTTACAAGATAAAAATCCAGTTAAAATTTAAATTGGATAATAGTAAACTGACTGGAAATGTACAAGATCCCAAAAAAAGGATTCTTGAAATAAAAGCTGCATGCATGGCTCTAAGAGAATTTCTAAAAAATATCCTAGAAGCAAATCTACTATGATGTTTCAGTAATATCTGTAGAGATTGAGTTGGGGAGAATATTCCAGTACACATTACAATAAAACCTAGGGGACAGGAGTGGTGAGAATAAAAGCACTCCAAAGATTTCATCTAAAGAAAAAGGTAAAGTACAGAAAATATTCTAAGATTCTTATATAATGGAGAAAGAGGACAAAAAGAACATCACGGTGGGACAAAGAGTGGGTATCTTATTTTCAAATAACAACAGAAATATATCTGATTATGAAAATAAAGAAAGGAAAGGTAACTAATAATATAATGGAAAGTTAATATGATTTTCAAGTTAACAAGGTCCCCAGTTAATACCAATGTGTTCACACACAAATTATTTTTTATAAAAGGAAAATTAAAGTAGGTAAAATAAACATAGATTAAGGTAAAAGAAATAAAGCCACATACCTTAGTACAACAATTTTGAATGGACTAAATTATCTTGTTAAAAGATCAGAGGGTACAGGTTGGGTTAAATAAAGCAATCATATTTTCAAGAACATTTAAAGTAATGGAATTTTTCCAACAAAAAATTTTGATGCTGGAAAAGAATGACTATATTGACTATATACAAATTATACTTTATCACCACATTCTTAAAAGATATCTACAGGGTGCAGTAAGATGTCCTCAAATCAGGAAAAGTGAGGGAACACAGCTTAGGGGTTTACTCCAGTTTGTTCATTTAGAGATAAGTGCTAGAAATGCGGGAGAAACTGTCCAGAGTGAAAGCCATGGAAAATATTGGATGGAAAGGTCGGAGAGGAGACATTAGTAGCTTTTTATGATTCCTGTATCCTCAGACTAAAACACAGAAAAATTACCTAATTTAATTGTAAAAAAAAAAGATTATCTTTAGCAAGCCATCTTCCAGGTTTAATAACTAACATCCACCCATGCCATATTCTTATGTTATCAACTGATTTCACAAAAATTAGTTAACAATGGGCAAAAAGATAACCAACAAATTCAAAAGAAAGCAAGCAGAAGAGACAATATTAGTATTAGTATCAGACTAGGAAGAATTTAGGATTAAAGGCAATAAAAAGAATAAAGGGGTACATGATATAACAAAAAGCATGATGTGAGGGGCAGAAATATCCACTGTAAATCTGCACAAATCAAACAACACAGTATCTAAATATAAAGATATTAAATATTGAAAGAGAGCTTAATGATAACATAAGGTTTCAAGTATCTCTTATTTGGGGCCGAACTAGTAAAGAGAGTAAAAGAATTGACTAATATAAAAAAAAAAAAAGTCAATTTCATAATTACCAAGAAAATGTTATATTTCTTAAATACTGAAAATACCTTTATTGTTGTTGATACATCCAAGGAACATCTAGAAAAGTTAATACATGATGCTAATGGCAAGATTAGTAAACTGTTTTAAAAGATTTTACAGGCTAGATTTTCTGATTAAAATTCAATGAAAGTAGGAATAAAAAACAAAAGGAACAAAATGTGTCTGGTTGAAAAGATAAAAGATAGATTTCCAAGTTATACCATAAGATTTCACCAATATTTAAGCTTTGATGGGTCAACCATGAAATTACATCTTTCACAAATTAATCCTGAACTCTTTTTCAGAATTTTCCAACCTCAAGCTCCAAAAGCAACTTTTACTCCTATCTTTACATGTTTAAGTAACAGCCTTAGGCAATCTCCATCTGTCATGTAAGCATTCTTTTTTGTGAAGTTTCAGTATGCCATACATCAGACACATGATTATTTAACTTATTCACAAGATCTCAAAACTATTTTTAAATGGATTTCAAATCTAATTTTTCTTACTTACCTCAAATTCAGTTATCTCAGATTGTTCTTACTCATTTGATACTCTTTGCCTCTATACCACATCATGTGAAAAAGTCAAGATGCTCCCTCCTTATAAGGGAGAGGAAAACAAAAAGCCCTTAAGTGATAAATATTTGGCAGAAGTGTTTGTGAATTGTTCCATCATAATTAAAAGCCTGTGTGATAAGAAATTACAAATTTAATTTTATAACTGCTGTGATACCTGTAATTCAGAAATTCAATTTAGAAAATATTCACCGAATACATTCCAGTGCCTGGTACATAGGAAAGAACAAATGAACGAATGCTCAACAAGGAAAGGGACAGCCAAGAAGTACAGGAGGCAAGCCTCTCACAGAGAATATACTTTTGTTGAAAGGTGTCTATTGCTCCAGGTAGTAGATGACCCTCCTTAAATTACATATCACATTTTATATATATGTTCTTCAGACTTTCTTTGCTCATGATACTGAGATATTTGAATAAAATAGAGCCCCCTTAAAAAACACAGAATGTCCCACATTTGGGATTGAATGTTTCCTCATTATTAGATTCGATCTAGATATCCATAAGCAGAATACTAGGAAACTGAAACACATAATGCCTAGTTTATACTTACTGCTGATATTAATTTTGATAAGCCAGTCAGGGGTTGTCCAATTTGTCAACTGTCTAATTAGTATTTTTTCCCCTTGCAAGTTATAAGCTACCTACAGAAAGACATTTACAACCATGAAAATATCCTGCCTCTAATAAAAATTTCTCTCCTATACTCAGCATCCATTGATTATTCTTGCTTGAGCCAATCTTTACTATGATGGTGGCAAAATAATTTTCCAACTCTAAGACTCCTTCCACATTTATCAGATTTCTACTAAAAGCTAAACCACTTCTTCTCCTCATTATTATAAGTATGAACTAACGGATTCTCATATTTAGCAAGGTTTACAATTCATCATTGTCTTTAGGTGCTCATATTGTCTCAGATTTGGCCAGTGGAAGCCCCTTCAAGTGGGTTCCTTTATCTTTTTGACATATTCTTTCTAGGGGGATGAAGGGTATACTTTCTCACTTCCTGGCATAAGTAGATGTTCTATGCTTATCCTGCATTCTTCCTACCCAGTCCTAGAACAAGCCATTTCTCTGAGGACCTCTAGTTCTTTTTAATGAGGAATGGTATTAGACACCAATACTTTGTGCTAGAAGCGCTCATTATTACTAGGGTGTCTTTGATTTTAGGTCCTGTCAGTAGACAAAACTAGGAAATGTTAAACACATTTCCAAACACATGTATATATAAACATACATGCACATTTATATATGCTCATACATGCATGTGTGTACACACATACATATTCAATTATTCTAAAAATTCTAATCTATCCCACAGGGTTTCTTCACTGCCTTCCTCCACTTCAGATTTGTATCTTCCTCTTTTCTCACTGAGAACCCTGACTCTCAACATTAATACTCATTTGTTCAATCTTATAACAACACTTCTAAAATAGTTTAGAACTTCTATACCCATAACACTGCAAAAAACAAATCTACCAAAAATGAGCTCAAGATTTGTTGAGTTCATTTGCAGTTCTCCCCAGGCCACCCCACATGAGAGGCTACAGTCAAACAGTGTATTCTAAATTACTTGGGTTAGTTTTCCTCCCATAATCTTCAATGTGATTCAAAGTAGAAATTTAACTACTGGCCGGGCGCGGTGGCTCACGCCTGTAATCCTAGCACTCTGGGAGGCCGAGGCGGGTGGATCGCTCAAGGTCAGGAGTTCGAGACCAGCCTGAGCGAGACCCCGTCTCTACTAAAAAATAGAAAGACATTATATGGACAACTAAAAATCTATATTAAAAAATTAGCCGGGCATAGTGGCGCATGCCTGTAGTCCCAGCTACTTGGGAGGCTGAGGCAGTAGGATCGCTTAAGCCGAGGAGTCTGAGGTTGCTGTGAGCTAAGCTGATGCCACGGCACTCACTCTAGCCTGGGCAACAAAGTGAGACTCTGTCTCAACAAAAAAAAAAAAAAAAAGAAAAAAAAGAAATTTAACTACTATCTAATCTATACAATATTCCCCAGAGATATCTACCAGGTAACAAGCTTCTCAGAACATAAACAAAAGGTATCAGAGAAATTGCAATTTAAGGAAAACAGACATTAATTGAGAACAAATGACACAGCAAAAGGTTCTCAATGTAAAGAATAGTGTTTAAAATTAATAAATATGAAAATTAAACTCCAAAGAACCAATTGATGAAACAAAGTTGATATAAATATTTTTAAAATTAACAAGGGAAAAGCAGTAATTTGACTCAGCGAGGTCATAAGCAGAAGTTTTAAAATCACATCCTTTTCTCCTGCTAGTTACTTGTAGACACTTTGATTATAATATTGTCTTTTGCTAGGTGGCCAGGGAAAGATTTTCTGTAGGAAGTAGGGAGGATGAAATGACTGAGTTAGCAGTTTCTAATATCTAAGATCTAATATCTAAGCCAGGCAGAGGAACTGAAAAGAGGTCAGCCACAGCTCCTCCTTTAGCCCCCAGGCCATACTGGAAATAAAGCATAATCAAGAATGTTCAGAGTAGTAACCACACAAAAGACTGAAAGCCAAGGACACATCTGTCTTAAAGAATGTCTGGGTGATGAAAATATTTTCAAATAAGAAAGCAGTTACTATCAGCCATTTGCTAAATGATAAAAATACCAATTGCTATACATAAAAAATATTACCAGCTCTTAGCTAAATAGCTTAGTTATTAAGCATCCATGTAATGATATCGATATTACTGTTTTTATCTCCAATTTCACTTCTTTAAAATAATTTTTAAATAAAATGTAAATAAAAGAGTTAAGCATTTCATTTCAAAATAGAGGCTGAGGGGGGAAAAAATAAAGAAAAAAGCTCTGCTCAGCAAAGTAATAAGACTTTATCCCCTATACATTTTATTAGCTATATTCTTGCTGACTTAATCCTTTCCTATAAAAGAACATTTTGGGGGGCCAGGTGCATGCCTATAATCCCAGCTACTGGAGAGGCTGAGGCTGGAGGACCGCTCGAAGCCAGGAGTTTGAGGCTGTAGTGCACTATGATTGTGCTAGTGAATAGCCACTGCACTCTAGCCTGGGCAACATAGCGAAGCAACATAGTGAGGCCCCGTCTCTAAACGAGGTGGGGTGGGGAGGTATCTACTTGATTAAACTGCAAATTTTAAAAAAGAAGAACATTTTTTCAACATTCAGAATAATATTTTATCACTACAAACACTTTCTTCAGTAACATTCTTTTTTTTTTTTTTTTTTGTTAAAGACACAGAGTCTCATTATGTTGCCTAGACTGGACTCCAACTCCTGGGCTCCAGCAATCCTCTGCCTCAACCTCCTGAATAGCTGGGACTATAAGGCCTGAGCTACTGCACCTGGCTATTTCTATTTTTTTTAATAAATCTAAGCAAAGGGGGAAAAAAACTACTCTCATCAGCAGAGTAAGAGGACTTTTTCAATAGGAGGCAAAGCCGGACCATGTAGTCAAGTCTACATTTTCTATCGTGCTTGCTATTAAGCTAGCATTTTTCAATTTCAAACGCACACATCTTAGCTGGTCAACAGACCTGAGCCTCTTAATACAAAGGGGAGACCATATCCCCTTAAATGACTCCCAATATTATTATAAGTATATACAGGACTATAAATCCCCAGTTAGCAAACTATGGTCCATAGGCTATATCTAGCCTGACATCTATTTTTGTAAATAAAGTTTCATTGCAATACAACCACTTATAAATAAAGTTACGTTGTAATACAGCCATGCCCATTCATATACATATTGTCTATGTTTGATTTTGCTCCACAATAGCAGAGTTGAGCAGTTGAGATAAAGACTGCATGGATCACAAACCCTAACCTAAAATATTTACTATCCAGTCTTTCACAGAAAAATTATGCTGACCCTTGCTGTAAATCTTCCAACTGTTATTTCAAAGGACAAGCAACATTTGCTAGTAGTCTGGGGAAAAAAGAATATCCAGACCACTCAGCGATTACCAGACACTCACTTTAAACAGATAATAATTGCCAGGGACACAGAATGCCAGTGTGGTCTGTAAGTTAAACAGGAACTTCGGGTGAGCAGGTGGGTTTCTGGCTCAAGTGAAAATCTAAGTGGGACAGTATGTCCACAAATACAACCTGTGGTTATTTTCCAGTTACTGGACGTATAAATTGAAAAGAAATACTCGGCAACAGAAAGAATTTCCAAATTGGCTCTCTGACCCATAGAATAAGGGTCATTATGCTAGGAAACACCAAATGAAAGCCCTTGCAACTTGCCCTCCCTACCAGAGGAATAAGCCAAAAACAATGCAACTCCCACCAAGGGGAATACAGAGATTAGTAGCACCATCAAAGATTCAGAATGATTGTGGATTTTCACAAATTTAATCAAGTTATTACATTAATGCCAATTGCAGCTGCTGCTCCAGATGTGCCATTTTAATGAAACAAATCAACACAGCCTCTGAAATCTTATACATAACTATAAATTGGCGAACATTTTTGTCTCTATACCAACCTGAGGTACTAACTGCCCTTGCCTGGCATGACCAACAGTATATCTCATGGGCAAAAGATAGTGCTCTTCTGCTTTCTGCCATAGTATAATCTATAAAGACGGTGGTCTTTTTTTCTAATAGTAAATATGTGTTTAGTATTTGTTATGGAACATGCAGAAATCTAAATGTTTTACATGTATTATCTCATTAAATTCCCACAAAAGGTAGGCACTACTATTACCCACATAATAGAGTTACAGAAACACAAGCAAAAGAGAGATGAAGTAACTTGAGTAAAGAGTGGCAGAGCTGCGATTGAAATTCAGATGGTATAATTCTAGAGCCCCTTTGCTTAGGAGGATCCACTACGCTAGTCTGGTGAATGGAAGAGCTATTTTGTTTGCACATTTATTCATTTGCAGGCTGACAGATATTTGGGTTGTCTCTACTTTTGGCTATTATCAATAATGCTGCTAAGAAGATTTACGTACAAGTTTTTGTGTGGACACGTTTTCATTTCTCTTGAGTACATAACTGAGAGTAGAGTTGCTACGTCACATGTTTGCCAAAATGGCCACATCAATTTACAAGCACAAGATCAATGTTTGAGTATTCCAATTTCTCCACATTCTCACTACAACTTGTTATTGTCTTTATTTTTTCAGAGACGGTGGTCATTTTGACATCACACAGAACAACCTACTGATCAACAATACTGATGACTTTTTACTTATGCTTATTGGGAGTGATGAGAAGGAAGTATTATGTAAAGTCCTTTAGCCATCTTAGTAAGAGACATGTGAGACAGAAGAGATAAAACCCACAAAAATTAAGGAGCCTACCACCTAAGAAAGATTTCTAGGGGTCTAATGGTCTGAGGCCTGTCAGGATAGCCTCTCCAAGGTAAAAGACAAGTTATTACACTTGTACTATCTACTGAAAAAAAGGAGTCACAAAGCTTAACATCTAGTGGGTTTTGGAGCAGAACTGCAACTTATTTACCAACTAACCTGTTAGGCTACCATTTTTAAGTTGGGATCAGAGCAAGAGAAGGCTCTGTAACAAGTCCAGCCTGTAGTATATGTTGTTCAGTATATCAACTGTCTTATAACCCAGTATATTAATTGTCTGGAGCCTCTAGTAAGCCCCAATAGGAAAACAATAGCACAAATCTTTAGGGTTTTAGAGCAAAACAATGCCATTTCCTAAAGATCATTATTCTTTTGAGAAACAGATCCTGGATTACTACTGAGCCTTGATAAAGACTGAAGGAGTTATCTTGTGAAGCAAGTAATCATGTGATGACCTAAGCTGCCTATGATGAACGGCATGACTAAAAGATTGGAGGAGAAGGAAGAAACCTGTTCTTTCCTGTTTGTAGCAAAAGTTTTCTACCTTAGGATTGGCAGTTGATTCCACTAGTACCAGTTGGTTCCAATGAAGTTATTCTATAGCCCTACAACCAACTTCATGGGGCCTCCTCTGAAACACCAATACCTGCTGGTTAGTATCCCCCCTTCCTCAGATGTCCGAACATAAAACCACAGGATCCCTCCTCCAAGATCTGGAAGCAAGAACAACAACTGGGCAGCAACCTTCTATGAACTCTGCAGAGCCCCCTTCAATCTTTTAAATTTTAATAATCCACTCTCATTGCTTTGTTCCCCCAGCTGTCTGCATGGTAGATGCTTCCTGCAAGTGCTTACTTCCTCTGCAAGACTTTTTAACCTTTTCAGTTCTTTAGTAACTGAAATAATTCTTCATATTGAATTCATTTTGTTAAAATAATTGCTGTGGTTTATGTTTTTGACTAGATCCAAACTGAGATATCTATTAACATCACACAACTATGTGTGAATGTGAAATCAAACAACGAAGTTAGATGCTAGATCTGAGTTCAATCTCAAAGCTCTAAAAAAATCTTGTATCTCAACAGACTGGATCGATTTTTAAAAGATACTATTAACACACACAAATATATACATATATATTTTGGGGGGGGGGGTAGACAGAGTCTCACTCTATCACCCCAGCTAGAATGCAGTGTTGTCATCATAGCTCACTGCAACCTCAAATTCCTGGGCTCAAGTGATTCTCATGCCTGAGCCTCCTGAGTAGCTGGGACTACAAGTATGTGCCACAACATCCAGCTAATTTTTCTATTTTTTGTAAAAATGGGGTCCCACTCTTGCTCAGGCTCATCTCTAACTCCTGATCTCAGGCAATCCCCCCACCTCAGCCTCCCAGAGTGCTAGGATTACAGGCATGAGCCACAGCTTCCAGCTAAGATTTTTATAATGCTATTAGCAACTTTACTAGAAACACACACAGGAAGACACATATATGCACCTGTATTTTTTTTTTTTTTTTTTTTTTTTTGAGACAGAGTCTCACACTCTTGTCCCGGCTAGAGTGCCGTGGCGTCAGCCTAGCTCATAGCAACCTCAAACTCCTGGGTTCAAGCAATCCTACTGCCTCAGCCTCCTGAGTAGCTGGGACTACAGGTATATGCCACCAGGCCCGGCTAATTTTTTCTATATATTTTTAGTTGTCCGGTTAATTTCTTTCTATTTTTTAGTAGAGACGGGAATCTCACTCTTGCTCAGGCTGGTCTCGAACTCCTGACCTCGAGCGATCCACCCGCCTCAGCCTCCCAGAGTGCTAGGATTACAGGCGTGAGCTACCACGCCCGGCCTATGAAACTGTATTTTACAAAAAGACTTTTACAGTAAAAAAGACAATGAATATTCCCAATTTTTCACTATTTTAAATGATGCTTCAGTAAAATTCTTATACACACTTTTTTGTATTTTTGTTTGTATATACATCCCATCATTAATATCTCTGGATTGCCTACTACGTATGAGCCACCATGCTATGTACAAGGAATACAACTGTGCAGAAGACAATTAAGATCTCTTCTTTCATAAAATTCAGAGCATATTTTCTCAGGATATATAAACTACCTTATTGCTTACCAAAAGAGTTATATCAATTTGCATTCCTACCAAACACCTTATTGAGAGTGCCTATTTGCTCACACTCTAATCAAAGGGTCATTATTGGTATCTGCAACATGATAGATGAAAAATTAAATTTCACTGCTATTTTAGAATGTATTTTTTGTTGGAGAAAAAATTTTTGTATTTTCACAGAAAAGTGTGGCTTCTTAATTCAGAGCACTTTTATTTCCACTTGATAATACAGGGTATGCTTGTAATCTATGACAACCATACATTCTGCTGAGGTTAAATTAATAACCATAACCATCAAAATAGTTATTAAAACGTAAACATTTATTGAATTTTGGGCTGAATTTACATGCATCATTTAATTCTCACAAAACCTTTTAAAGCAGTATTATTTTTGCATTTAGCCCACTACCTTGTAAAATCTACAAGAGCAGACCCATATTTATTTTGTTCACCCCTGTAATTAATTATCAAACACGAATAAATCTTCACAATAAATCTACATGATAAGCACCATCATTGTGGACATTTTACAGATGAGGGCGCTAAGCCAGATTAAGTAACAAGATCACATAGTAAGTAAGTAGCAGAACTGGAATTTGGTTCTGAGCAGTCTTGGTTGGAACTCATGTTCTTAACCACTATACATATTGCCAAGGTTATTCTAAGAGACTTGTAAAAAAAACTCTGTAAGTAAAAGTTATGTGATTTTGATGGGTTCTTGCTCTCCAGATGTTTTAACAGTTTATGATTAATTACACAAATAAGTTAAAAGATATATGCATTTTAAAATAGAAAAATTAACAGGGATTGGAACCAAACAGGACATGAGTCACACAGAGGGTTGGACTTAAACTGTGCAGCAAGTAACAAGCAGAACTGTAGGAGTGGCAAGAAAGACATAGAAACTTTTAAATTTATTTTGAGTAAAACAACAAAATAATAGCAAACATTTAATGCTTACTATGTGCCAGGTTTGCTTCTAAATACTTTACATATATTACGTGCTCATTTAATCCTTATAAAATTCTTATTAGGCAAATTCCTATTTTATTGGTGAAAAACCTGAGGCACAGAAAAAAGTAATGTGCTCAGAATCACAGTTAGCAAGGCGATTTCAATCCAGGCAGTTTGGCTCTAGAATCTGTGCTCTAAAATATTATGTTATACAAATAGTAAGTGTATGCCACTCAGCATAAGTCACTAACATTGTACTCAAGAGTTTACAATTTCCAGAGTACAGACTACCTTTGTAATTCTAGCTTTTGAATTGACCATGGCTTTTGGCTGCAGATTGGTTAATATAAAGCCACAATATTTAAAAAATAATGAATAGCTCTTAGATGAAAAATCTATATTGTATGTCTATAAAACTCAACACAATATAAATTGCTAAGATATACAAAAGTTATGTTAGGTCATGATAAATCAATGTTAAGTTAATATATTTCAAATTTTCAGAAGTAATAGGGGATGAAAAGAGCAAAGTTCAGATTTTAATTGCCATCAACAGGGCATTCAACACAAAGAATAGGTTTTTCTATTTGTATCAAATTTCCATCTAACAGAAATCGATACTATTACCCCTTTATTACAGCAGCTGAGTGAGACTCAAAACCATACCTAGAAAGCCTAAGACATCATTAAAAAAAATAATAATAATAAATCACTGCAGACATTTTCAAAGACTGGTATTTATATTATCCCTTTCAAGACACTCCACTCCATTTTAAGCTTTGTAGAAATATATGGAAGTGCAATCAAAAAAAGAGAGTAGCGCATATCATGGTTACTAGTTTTTTTACTAGTTTAGTCCCATTTCACTAGTCCATGCTTATGATTCAGAGACATGGCACTTTCCTTTCAAACTATTACAGGTATATTTCTTACAGTGCTCTCTAATATACTGAGTTGCTGTTAAGCATTATATATAAACTCATTTATTTAATAAAAATTGCTGTAATGCATAACATTGTTTAGATTAACAAAAGCATATTACTCTGGCTAACTGAACAGTTATTACATTATATTTAATATTAAATATCATATTTTTGAAAACTGATACCCCATACCCACGTTACATAAATTATATACCTATACTAATGTAACGTGCATATTCCTATCTCAAAATCACCTTTAACAGTGGCATTTTGATGTGTTTTAAAGAGGTACTAGAATCAAAAGTATTCAATTTTTTGTAAGAAGACATATAAATAGGTAAAATTTTAAAAGAACAAAATATATTTAAAACACACCTTAGTGTGTGGGAAAATAAACTACTGAACTGAATTACATTTTGCTATATTTAATTACATTAGGCAACTACAAGAAAAAAATCTTTTTTTATTACTAGGGAAATGGGTATGCTATGTTTAGCCTCATACGGTTTTTTAACTGCTGCTAAGAATTATGATCTGTAAAAGGCAAAGCTAAATGATTTTTCAAAACTCAATGAAAGAATCAAGAAAAACATGCAAAGGCCTATTATACTCTAACTAGTATAAATACAGCATTAGGCAAAATAGAAGGTTAGTAACATAGCAATTGAACAAATTTTACTTTATCCTTAAAGTCTTATTTTCCAAAGAACTATATTCATCTGTGTCTTAAAAAAAAAAAAAAAGTTTGGTCCCACCAGAATTAATTCTTCAGCCTCCACTGTTTTAGTAGTAAGGTGGTCTTCTATAAGGCACTTCCAGAAGAACATATCAAGCCTACACCCAGCTTGCATGATTATTGGTGTACAGTTCCACAGTTAACTGGCAACCGAGAATATCTATACACCAGATATTTTCACAGGAAGAATAATCTTTGAATGTACTATGTATCAATATTTATCCAACATTTAGATTTAGAGAAATAATATTTTTGGAAACTACCCAAAAAATCATTTGTATGTTTGTTTGTGCATGTATTCCACCTTTTCCTATAAATAGTTTAAAATGTATCTATGCTTGCATTAAAATTAGACCAATACAGAGCTCACTATCTATTTGGGGTCTCTAGATAATTGTTCTAACAATTTTTTGTCATTAAGTTCCAATGGCAAACTAAGTCATAAACATTTAAAAGTGTAAAATACTAAATACCCATCTTTTTTTGTATATGCCAAGTCATCAAACAATAAATACTCTATTTTTTGAAAACTAATAACCATATGCCTTATTAAACCCACTTTTTTACTTAGGATTCTATGTACAGTTTCCTTTCTTTAAGAATGGGCAATCTTTAAGAGACTACTTTTAATCTTACGGAGTCTGGACTCCTAATAATATTTCCTTCATTTGGTTAGCTACACAAAAGAATATCTGTGTTTTACCTTTGACAAGTAAAAAGAACTTCATGGCATGCATTGATAAATTTTAATTTCTTTGCTAGCATTATCTTATTTACTTTATCTTTATGATTTCCTTCACTCATCATTTCTTGCTTTGTTATAATATATCTACTTGGATAAGAGGACTTAAAAACTTGCGGAACAAAGTGAGAAAAAAACAAGCCTTTAGAAAAACAATGAAAATACTCATGCTAAAGCATCTTTTATCTAAAATAACCAATAAAGTCATAAAAGATTAATCAATAAATGAAAAAATTAGCACTTAATAAACAATATGAAAGTTAATGAAGGCCGGGCGCGGTGGCTCACGCCTGTAATCCTAGCACTCTGGGAGGCCGAGGCGGGTGGATCGCTCGAGGTCAGGAGTTCGAGACCAGCCTGAGCAAGAGCGAGACCCCGTCTCTACTAAAAATAGAAAGAAATTATATGGCCAACTAAAATATATATATAGAAAAAAAAAATTAGCCGGGCATGGTGGTGCATGCCTGTAGTCCCAGCTACTCGGGAGGCTGAGGCAGTAGGATCGCTTGAGCCCAGGAGTTTGAGGTTGCTGTGAGCTAGACTGACGCCACGGCACTCACTCTAGCCCGGGCAACAGAGTGAGACTCTGTCTCAAAAAAAAAAAAAAAAAAAAAAAAGAAAGTTAATGAAAGCCAACAATTAAAACCTTACCCAACAAAAGTATAGATAAATGTTTGCTATGCAAATGCACATATGAAGTCATTTCTTTCAAAGTAAAAAAGACACATTTCAATACATTTAATTATGATACCAATGATCAGAGTTTACATTTATAATTCATTTGACAGGATTATTTGAGTGAAATCTATTTTCACTTTTACAATTTAACAAATTTCACTTTGATATTATTAATACCTGTATTCTTTTTTTAAAAGGGGGGTTTTAAGACTAAAATTGGTAAAGTTTGAAGGATTCTACAAAATGGTAGCTGTCACAGGTGAAATAATCTGTGAAAATGAGATAGATTTACAATATATGTAAAGTATATTGTAAAATATTTTTTTAAATATTGAAAAGTATATGTAAAATATCCTGTAAACAATGAAGCCTTATACAGACATTATTATTTCATACCAAAATCATGGAAAACAAAAGTGCATACTTACCCTTCTCCTCCAATTCTTGTTATTTTTAGACGAAAATCCACAGAATTCAGACTGGGAGGCTTCCATTTCAAAATATCATCACATCGACCAGGTTTATATTTCTAAAGTGAATTAAAATGATGATTAATAGTTAAAAAGAAGCTAAAAATAAACATACAATTTATTAAACATAATACTTTTTATTAAGCAAAATTACTACTTATTTTCCAGACATAATTTTTATCTTCAAACAACAAGTGAGGCCAAATACATCTACTTTCTCATTGATGACCTTTCTCCTTTTCCCTACCAAAGACATGTAGGCATGTCTGTTTTAGTAGTAAGGTGGTCTTCTATAAGGTACTTCCAAAAGAAAACTTTGGTAAAGTGTCTGTTCAAATCTTTTACTCCTCTTTTTATTGAGTTATCTGACTCATTACTGACTTGTAAGAGTTGTTTATATATTCTAGACAAATAGCCTTGGTTCATATATGTACTGCAAATATTTTCTACCAGTCTCTGGCTTTCCTTTTCATTTGCTTAGCAATCTCTTTGTTAAGAAGTATTAATAGGAATAAAGATTTTTTTTATTTTAATGCAGCCCAAATTAGCCATTTTGAAATTATATAATTTGTGCTTTTTCTAACCTGTTTAAGGAATCTTTTCCTAATCTAAAATCTTTATAATTTTCTACTAAGTTTTCTTAGAGAAATTTTATAGTTTAGTCTCTTAAGTTTAGGCGTATGACCCATGTAAGGTTTATTTATTTATATGGTATGAAGCAAGGGATGAGGACAAGGTTCACTGGCAGATGGATTGATATCTAGCACCACTTGTTTAAAAAATGATCCTTTCCTCATTGAAAGTGCCTTGGTACCTTTGTAAAAATTCAATTGTTTATCGATATAGTTCCATTCTCACTAATTTGTTGCACTGACACATAGCCTTTCTTCCTGCTAACTGCACACTGTCTCAATTACTATAACTTTGTAAGTTTTGAAAACCGTTTGTATGAGTTCTCAAACTTTATTCTTTTTTCAAAAACACTTTTAGCTAATGTAGCATTAATATTTCCACATAAATTTTAAAATCAGCTTGTCAATTTCTGTGAAAAATAAGCCTGCAAAGATTTTATTGAGGATCATACTAAATCAACTGATTATGAGGGAAATGACATTTTAACAACATTAAATTTTGCAATTCATAAATACTACAAATCTCTCTATTTACTTAGGTCTCCATACATGAATCTCAGCAACGTCCTGAGATTCAGTATGCGCATCTTATACAACTTTTGTTAAATTTATTCCTAATAATCCAGTATTTCTGGTGATATTATGGACTTGAAAACTCAGTTTTGTTTCTATAAATAAAAATCAAAAAAATAAATTAAGAAATTAAAGAAATGTATCATAGCATCTAAAGGAACAACATACTTAGGAATAAATTTAATCAGGGAGGTGAATGATTAAAGGCTATAAACATTGATAACAGAATTTAAAGAAGATCAAAAAATGGAAAGACATCATATGCTTCTGGATAGAAAGACTTAATATTGATTGTCAAAGTGTCAGTACTACGCAGAACAATCTACAGATTCAATACAAACACTATCAAAATACCAACAACCTTTTTCACAAAAATGGAAAAGCCAACCCTCAAATTCATGTGGAATTTCAAGGGGCCCTGAAGAGCCAAAACAATCTTGAAAAAAGAAAAATGAAGTTAGAAGATTCGCATTTTCCACTTTCCAAACTTACTACAAAGCTACAGTAATCAAAACAGTGTGGTAATGGCATAAGGATAGAAATGTAGACCAGCAGACTAGAATTAAGAGTACAGAAATAAACCCATACATCTATAGCTGACTGTTTTGTTTGGTTTGGTTTGGTTTTTACAAAGATGCCAAGTCCATTCAATTGGGAAAGAATACTCTCTTCAGGAAATAATGCTGGGATAGCTGGATTTCTACATACAAAACAATTAAGTTGGACCTCTACCTCACACAATATTAAAAAATTAACAAAAAAAGGATAACCAACCTAAATATAACAGCTAGAACCATAATAGTCTTAGAAGAAAACACAAGGCTTCATGATTTAGGATTTAGCAATGGATTCTTAGGCTTGATAACAAAAGCGTGAGCAACAAAAGAAAAACTAGGTAACTAGGACTTCATGAAACTGAAAAACCTTTGTGCATCACAAAATATTATCAAGAAAGTGAAAAGACAACCAACAGAATGAGAGAAAATGTTTGAATTATATATCTAATAATATCCCTATACATTATAAAAATATGCACCTGGATATTTATATATTCCAGATATTAATATCCAGAATATATAAAGAATTTCTAAAACTCAACAACAAAAAGAAAAACTCAATTTAAAAATAGTCAAAGGACTTCAATAAACATTTCTCTCCAAAGAAGACATACAAATAGCCAGTAAGCATATGAAAGGATGTTCACTATCATTAGTCGTTAGGGAAATGCAAATCAAAACCAAAATGAGATACCACTTCACACCTCTAGTGTAGTTAAAAAAAGTAGTGTAATTAAAAAAAAGAAGAAGCAAAAATAACAAGTGTTGGTGAGTATGTGAAGAAATCAGAACCTATATAAACCGCTGGTACAAATGTGCAATGGTGTAGCCACTACAGATAAAAGCTTGATGGTCCCTCAAAAAGCTAAATATAGAATTACCACATGACCTAGCAGTTCCGCTCCTAGGTACACACCAGAAAATTTTAAATTTTTTAAATCCAAAAACTTTAAAACGGCTACTCCAACAGACACTTGTATGTCAATGTTCATTGAAGCATTCGTAACAGATGTCAAAAAGTGGAAACAATTCCAAATTTACATTCACAAATGAGTGAATAAACAAAAGGTGATATGGAATATTATTTCAAAAGAAATGAAGTTCTGATAAATGCTGCAAAATGGATGAACCTCACAAGCATTATGCTAAGTGAAGTGGGACACATATAGTACAATTCCACTTACATGCAATATCCAGACCAGACAAAATCATAGGAGCAAAAAGTGGATCACAGGTTATCAGGGGGCAGGAGGAGGAGGAAAAAGGGAATCATTGCTTAGTGGTTGCAGAATTTCTGTTTGAGGTAATAAAAGTTTTAATAGATCATAAATATGAAATGTCTGATTTTGAATCAAAAGTGTAGTTTATTATATCTCAAACAAGAAACAGTACAATTAATCAAAGTATGCACCTAAACTATTGACACAGTTTTGCCATCTTAATGGTAGCTTGTTTATGCCAGCAGTGAAGAAGCCTGGAGAGTGAGTGGTGATAAAATTGTGAAAGGCGTTTTCTACAGCTTGTTGAGAATTCAGTATTTTTCCTTGGAAGAAGTGGTCCAAAGCCTGGAAGAAGTGGTCCAAAGCCTGGAAGAAGTGGTAGTCAGTTGGTGCGAGGCCTGGTGAATACAGTGAATGACACAGAGTTTCCAAGTCCAGCCTCTCTGGTTTGAGCAGTGTTGTCTGTGCGACATGTGGTCGAGTGTTGTCTTGCAGAAGGACTGGCCTGTCTCTCTATTGATCAACCTTGGCCGCTTAGTCACAAGCATCCTCATCATTTCATCCAGTTGGTTGCAGTAGATATCTGCTGTAATCGACTGACCAGGTTTCATGAAGCTGTAGTGGATAATACCAGAACTGGACCACCAAAAGATACCATTAGCTTTTTTGATGAATATTCAGTTTTGGACTGTGTTGCAGTACTTCATCTTATCCAACCATTGTGCCAAACACTAGTAATCAAAAAGCATTGATTTTTCATCACACATCACAATACAGTGTAGAAATGGTTCGTCTTTATGTCGTGACAGCAAAGAGAAGCAAGCTTCCAAACAATTTCTCTTCTGATGCTTATTTAATTCATGAGGAACCCATTTATCCAGCTTCTTTACCTTGTCTATTCGTTTGAAATATTCCAATATTGTTGGAATAGTAATGGCAAACCTTGCTGCTAATTTTCACGTAAGTTGAGATGGATTCGTTTCCACTACAGCTTTCAGCTCATCATTATTTGGTCTCCGGTTGCCCATGTGGCTCATTTTCAAGATTAAAATCACCAGAATGGAACTTCTCAAACTATAGACATACTGTGCACATTCATTAACTGCATCCTTTCCAAACATTTTGCTGGTATTTTGAGCTGTCTACACTGCACTGGTTCCATGACAGAACTCATATTTGAAAACAACACTTAAGAACATAATATACACTAATTTTCCCCCAAGCCCTGTGTTTAAATATGAGTACACATAAAATCAAATACATAATTTTTCAGTGGAAATTTTTGTCCATTTATTTCCCCTAAGAAACTCAGTAGCCAACACATATACTTCAGGATGATCACAAATAAATCTCTTCAGAATGGCTTCGAATACAAGGTTTTTAGAAATGTTGGAACTGCAAAATTTTATACTTGTCAACCCATTAATGAAAAGAATCTGATAAAAAATTAATAATTTTCCTAATAAAGCTTATTTGCCAGAAATGTCACAGACCTTTTAGTAACAGTAGATCATTATATTAGTAAAAGATCAAAAACCGTAAAGAGAGAAGGGAGAAGGGGTTGAAAAAAATAGCCTATGTAGTTTGAAAAAGGTTAGCCCCATCCTACCCCCACCCCATTTGCAAGCTCTGCCAAGGGGATTTCACAGTTACAGACTGTGGTGCTATGGTATATATATTGGTTTTTGTTCACGGTTCCTAGCTCATAACTCCTATAGTCCTTGTTATAATGTTGGGGCACTGTAGGCCTCAGGAGCAAGCCTCAGGAGATAGAATCTTTCTCTCTGACCTTCTCCTATTCTCCTTTCACCTGTGCAGGGCAGGAATCTAATCTTATGGTGAGTTAAAAGTCCCTCATGCCCTTGAGGAAGGAATGCTACACAAGGAGGCCTTGCTGGGTTTAGATCATGTGCTTTTTGTCCAATCACCTTTCTACATGGTTGCCCATTATGCCTATGTAACAAAGCCTCCATGAAAATCCAAGAGGACTGAGTTTGGAGAGCTTCCGGATAGCTGAACATCAGGAGGTTCCTGGAGGGTGGCATGCCCTGGGCGGGCATGGAAGCTGTGCACCCCTTCCCCCATACCTCACTCTATGCATCTTTTTCATTGGTATCCTTTGTAATATCCATTATAATAAATCAGTAAATGTGTTTCCCTGGGTTCCATGAGCCATCCCAGCAAATTAATCAAACCAAAACAGGGAGGGAATTGTGGGAATCTCAACATGAAGCCAGTTGGTCAGAAGTTCTGGAGGCCCAGACTTGTAACTGGTGTGGGGTGGGGGGCAGTGTTGGGTACTGAGCCCTCATCCTGTGGGACCTGACACTATCGCCAGGTAGATAGTGTTGGAATTAAATTAGAGGACACCCAGCTGGTGTCCACTGCTTGGTGTGTGGGGAAGAACCCCACATTTGGTCATAGAAGTTCTCTTCTATGTTGACTGTTGTAGAGTTTAGAAGAAAGCACAGTTTGGGAAGTGTTTTTCCCAAAGCACAGAAAAATCATCATATATTTCTGTTCCCCATTTATTTATATAAGTGACTATGAGTATGAGATCACTTAGAAACCAACATCAATCTAAACTATTAAATTTAGAAAAGTTTAATGATGGCACAGTTAGTTTTAAAATATCTCATAATAAGTACCTAATGACAAATTCTAAAAAGTATTTTAATATGTAATTGTATTTGTATAATAAATATTAAATATCATTCACATTCTCCTATCTGGAAATTAAGACTCAATCTTGTCTAATGAGAAAATAATATATACTAATTCTTGTATTATATAGCAATTCAGAAACTTAAGTCATTCCTCATCTCATTGCACATAAAATCATTGATAGTAATTTGAAATACTAGACTTGATATTAGGAATTTCAAAGCAGCTTTAAGACAATTAATGAAATGCATGAAGAAAAATTTTAGAAAATGTCATTTTTTAAATCCCGTAGTTCCCAATTACTGAAAGCAGATTCAACAATGACATAAATTCCATGAGTAAAATGTACTGAAATACCCACTGGCATGAAATTCTACTTCAGCAAAAATCGTATCAATTTTGTGTCTATAAAAAATCTAGTAAAATACTCAAAAAATACTTGATAAAGAATAAAAATAGTAAGTTTTATAAAGAATTTTAAAACTTACTACAAAATGTTTGTGTCAGGTATACTTAAATTTATTTTTAAAGTAGAACATTTGAGATTATAAAATAAGTTAAATTAGCAATATTTGTGAAAATTGCATGTAGCAATCACTACCAAAAAAATTCTTTTTTCATGATCTGCAAAATAATAAGAGCAAAGATACTACATAATATAGGGACTTACTAATAAGCCTTTTAAAATCAGTATTTATGATTTATGCAAACTTGAAATACAGAATCTTAAACTATAAACAAGAATACAAAAATAGCCTTTCAATCTACATGTTCTAATGTATAAATAGGGAGTTATACATTTTAATTTCACTAAATTTGCCAATATGTGTCTAGATAAAAATAATTATCAAAGCTATATTTAACTGATAAATACAATACTTAGTTCTATAGAAATAAATTTGATTTTACCAAGTGAGGTGTCAAAAAAAACTGGGGGTAGATTATATCTGAATGCAACTACCAACATAACCTAAGATATCCATTGCCAATCTCAAAGAAACACTTCTTGGTGTTTTATCATATGAGAGCAGCACCTGGCTTAGAGGAAGAGGATGCCCATATGCCAAAGAAAAGTCTATAAAACTAAGGCAGAGAGAGAAAACTAACTGGAGTCATAAGTGATATAGTTGCGTAAAGCAGTGGTTCTCAACCAGGGGCAATTTTGGCCCCAAGGGCTATTTGGTAATGTCTGCAGACATTTTTGGTTGAGGGAGGGGCGCTACTGCCATCTAGTGGGTAGAGGCTAGGGATGCTGCTAAACATCTTACAAAGCACCGAGCAGCAGCCCACAACATTGCTCAGCCCAAAATGTCAATTGTGCCAAAGTTGAGAAACCCTGATGTAAATGAAGCTAGTAGTAATAACAACAAAGAGGGTGAGATATTTAGTCCCTCTTTGTCTCTTCTAACTTAATGGAAAGTTCAAAGTGGGCTTCATCTATCTCATTTGTAAAAATGCAATAATAGCATCTTGTTTGCCTAAAACAGGAGATCTAGACCAGAGATTACCTAAAAATGCCTTGTAGTTCTATGCTACTGTTATTATTTCCACTAGTCAAACATGAGCAGTTATGTTATATATATATTTTTTTTTTCTAGGCCCTACACTGAGGCATAATACCTTCTTCACAAGGATCACATTTAAAGCTAAGAAAGATCCCTTGCCCTCACTATAATTTTATTATGTTATTGTTCTAGCATTTAGTTTTAAAGAAAACTGATGAAATCTTAGATATTTATGCTACTAGAAGGAGTGAAATAATGGAATCAATTATGAAAAATACAGTCTTCAAGAATCTATTCTCTATCTTCTTTTTACTATTACTCACTATACATAATCCACTACTCTAAGAATCCAAATATATCCACAATGAAAATTATTCACAAATATTCATCTCTAGTGCTAGTTTTTTCCCCAAGGAGATATAGATACTCATTTTCAAACATGAAAGTATGGCAAGCACAGGCCTCCTCATTAATGTCCTAATGGCACCCTAAAGTTTCAAATCTAAAACTGAATCATTTATATTCTTAAACAAAAAACCAGTTCCTCTCCATTCTGATTTCCATTTCTGGATTAACATGAAGCTCCTAACCAGGTAGGTTTAAAACTTCTGAGTTATCTCTGATGCAACCTCTATCACTTCCAGATTCCGTCAATTATCTCCATTACTTTTTCACCCAGGCTATTGTGATAACCCAACCGCTATCCCTATTATCAATAGGCCCTATCAAATATAAGTGATTCTGAATGTATCTGGTTAAATGGCTTACTGTATAGAATACACTTCACAACCTAACAACTAAAGACCTCCCTCGCCCTATCTATCCTTATTCATCTTCTCTCATTTTATCCCCTACTATGCCCGTTACATGGAATAATAAAGGCAATAATAACTTGAAATGGTTAGCATTTACTGAGTTTTTATTTTCTGCCAGTCACTGGTTTGAGTGCTATTAAATCATTTTATTCTCAGAATAGCTCCATGAGGTAGGTTAACTTAACATATCTCCTTTTCCATGGATCAAAAAACTGAAGCAACTTGGGGGGAAAGGCGGTACAGGAGCAACATATGTAACCTGCAATTCTGTATCCCCCATAACAAGATAAAATAAATAAATAAATAAATAAAACTGAAGCATAAGAATTGAGCAACACATCTAGGTTCAAATTATATTTGAACCCAAATATTTTATTCCATATCCCAAAATATATTCTAACTACCACATTATATAGAGCCAACGGAAAGACAAAGGGATTCACACCTTACACAAGAATCAACTCAAATGGATTAAAAGATTTAAACATAAAACTTGAAACTGTAACACTCCTAGAAGAAAACATAGGGAAAAACCTCTCGACATTGGTATTGGCAATAATTTTCTGGATATGACACAGAAAGCACAGACAACAAAAGCAAAAATAAACAAGTGGGACTACATCAAACTAAAATGCTTTAGCACAGCAAAGGAAACAACAAAATGAAAAGGCAACTACAGAATGACAAAAAATATTGGAAAACTATACATCTCATAAGGAGTTCATACTCAAAATATACAAGGAAATCATATAACTCAATACTAAAAATACAAATCACCCAATTTAAAAATGAACAGACACTTCTCAAAAGAAATTCAAGTGGCCAACAGGTATATTAAAAGGTATTCAACATTTCTCATCATCAGGGACATGCAAACCAAAACCTCAGTGAGGTATCACCTCACACATATTAGGATGGCTATATCAAAAAGGCAAGAGATAAGTATTGTCAAGGATATGGAGAAAAAAGAACCCTTGTACCTTTTAATAATTGGTACAACAATTATTAAAAACAGTATGGAGGTCCCTCAAAAAATTAAAGATAGAATCACCATATTGACACAGCAATCCTACCTGTGGGTATTGAAAACAGAATCACTAAGAGATATCTGCTCTCCTACATTCACTGCAGCATTATCCACAACGGCCAAGGTATGAAAACAACTTAAATGTCCTTCAGTACATGAATGGATAAAGAAAATGTGGTGTACATATAATGGAATATTATTGAGCCTTTAAAAAAAAAAAGGAAATTGGCCATATTGAGACAACATGGATGGAGCTAAAAGATGTTGTACTGAGTAAAATAAGCTGGACACAGAAAAAGAAATATCGAATGATCTCACTTATATGTGGAATCTAAAACAGTCAAACTTGTGGAAGCAGAGATTAGGATGGTGGTTGCCAGGAACTAGAGAGAGGTAGAAATGGGATGATGTCAAATGGCACAAAAATGGCAACTAGGTAGGGGCGATAGGTACGTTAATTACCTGTAATTTGGTGACGATTTCACAAAATATATATCAAAACATCAAGTTGTACACCCTAAATATACAATTTTTACATGTCAAAAAATTAAACTGTCACAAAATTAAGAATTTAAAAGAAAAAAGGCAAAAGGGTTAAGACGTCATCTGTTCAGGTGTATTCAAAAACCCTATAAATTTATGAATCTATAAATCTAAGATAATATGAAAAAAGCAAAAGAATTAAATCCAAAATCTAAAGCAGGGTTCTTCAACATCAGTACTACTGACATTGGAGCCAGTCAAGTCTTTGCTGTGGGGAATGTTCTGTGCCTTGTAGGAGGTTTAACAACATTCCTGGCCTGAGTGGGCTGCCAGTAGCAACAACCACCACCCTTTCAGTACTGATAATCAAAAATATCTCTAAATATTGTCAAATGTCATCTGGGAAGTTAAATCATACCAAACTAGGCTAAAGTATGCATTCGTTATTTTTTGTCAACCAATATCTTAACAATCAACTACTAGGTCTGTGTCAACCTCTGTGCTAGAGGCCAGAGAGATAAAGATAATGGGAGATTTCAGACAAATAAGCAGCTACAATAAATTGTGAGGGACTTAACAAAACATCAAGTTCATAGTGCTGTAATAGCATGTAATAGGAAATACGACATGGTCAAAAAGATCAAGAGATACGTCCCAGAGGAAGTAAAATTTAAGCTGAAAAATAATACAGGTAAAAAGGATGAGAGTAAGTAAACACAAGAAAAAGTACAGTGAATCTGAGGAATTAAGGTATTTAGGATGCATACATGTAAAACACAGTATTTAATATTCATCCCCTAAGAACTTACTGTTATAGGTACTCAAAATACACTGTGAATGAGACAGTACCTTCATGGTACTTACAATCTAGTAAGGGAAATAGAAATTTTTAAACTAATTGAAAATTAATATGGTACTAAATGCTTTGGGGCCAACAGGAGCATCATGGAAGCACAGAGGAAGAGTTATGCTCAAATGGTAAGATTGGGCTGTCCCAAGGAAGCACACCTAATTTGACATGGGAAGGATAAATGAGAGTAACACAGAAAAAAAAAGTTTGAAGTAGAAGAAACAGTTTGTATAAATATGTACTCATTAAAGACTATTTCAGTTTGTAGCTCTTACAAAATGAATTGGTCTACCAGTAGAAAGAGCCACTGAAATTATCACTGAACTTCAACAACAAAAGGAAAATCAATTGTCTTACTCTAAGTTGACAAATGTGTGCTTTTAAATATTTCCTTCTAAAATTCCAAATTGCTACAGGAATAAAAGATGGGAGGTGTCAACCATAAGCCATTGTGCTATGATTCCAATATGTTCCCAGATGCTAAAATCAAAGCACTAATAAAACATACAAAAAAAAATCTAGCTGGAAAAATTGTGAAAAGCAAAATGCAAAATAATATGCTACCTTTTTTGAAAAGTGGGGTGGGAATAAGAATGGATTAACATATTTGTATTTGTTTATAAATGTATAAAACTATGAAAGGATAAATAAAAAAACTATAGATAACTGGGATGAGAAGTATGAGAAGAAGACTTTCTTCTATGTATTTTTTAAACACATTAAAATTTCTGAACCATATAAATGTATTATCTAGTTAAAAATTAAAATTAAAAATATCACTGTAGGCCGGGCGCGGTGGCTCATGCCTGTAATCTTGGCACTCTGGGAGGCCGAGGCAGGAGGATCACTCGAGGTCAGGAGTTCAAGACCAGCCTGAGCAAGAGCGAGACCCCGTCTCTACTAAAAATAGAAGGAAATTAGCCAGACAACTAAAAATATACAGAAAAAAATTAGCCAAGCATGGTGGTGCATGCCTGTAGTCCCAGCTGCTCAGGAGGCTGAGGCAGGAGGATTGCTTGAGCCCAGGAGTTTGAGGTTGCTGTGAGCTAGGCTGACGCCATGGCACTCTAGCCCAGACAACAGAGTGAGACTCTGTCTCAAAAAAAAAAAAAAAAAAAAAAAAGAATATCACTGTAAAGCACAATTTTTTTTAAAACCTACCATTGTTTCAACATTAAACATAAGTTATCAACAAAAAAGAACTATCCCTAATTCATTAAGTATTTAATATGCATCATTTATTTGAGGGCTGATTTTGTACTCTATGTATTTACTCTCTTAGGAATTCACTGCTTCTTTCATTTTATGAAGTCCTTATTTATATTTATTTCCTCTTTGTCTGCTACCAATATATCATCATTAGCAATTGCTTTTAGTTATACAGTAACATTATATATCTATATTCAGCTGAGACTGATTACAAATTATTCATCTGTAGTTGTTTATTTTGTCAACAAAATTCAAAGAAAGAACAAATATTTTACTTATTAAGTAAACTAGAAAATGATGTTCTTCCCCTTTTTCTGCCTTACACAAAGAATATTTTGCTGTGCTCTAAAAGTTGAACAAGGATTAAAATTAAACAAGGTGTATTTTCTTTCTTAGCACTGCACTATTACAATTCCTTAAAAATTATTATGTTTTTCAATAAAAAATGACACATTTTGAGAAAAGACAGAACGATACTTTTCCAGCCTGCTAGAAAACAGAGCCTTTCTTCAACTGAAGGCCTATCAAAATATGCAAGCAAATGTCATGGAAACAGAAGCTCTCACCATGGTAACATCCTTGCTACAGAGGAAAACCACTCTAATTCGTCATGTACTTCAAGACAAGGCATTAGACTAATTCCAATTTTCATTTTACAATCTATCCATAACATTCAATATACCTGGCAATAGTAAAGATTTAATAAAAACATTAATATTTCAAAAGAATGCAATATTAAAATCAAAGCTGACTCTAAATTTACATATAGATTAATGCCAAAGACATAAAATCAAGCTGGCCCACCTTAAAGGAAGTCAAGATAGTGATGAAAACATTAAAATATATCTCTATTGTTTGAGAGTAAATACTCTAGACTCAATATAGAAACAATTATAGGTTTTGCTAACCACAGAGCTAGTGGATAAAACAAAACCAAAACAAAAGCCATTTTTTTCTAAATATAAAATAAGCAAAAATACTTTTAAGATTCTTATTCTTACCTCAATTATGCAATCTACTATACATAATTTTGTTTTTATTTCATAGTGATAGATTACTAATGACATAAAAATTCTTGTCTAGAAATAAGTGCCTCCAGATGATAAAAGTAAAATCAAAGATGATTTTTTAAAAGGTTAAAAAATCAGTTCAGTTATTACCAGACATAAAAATTTAATATGCTATATAAATCACCATTAAAACCCTCTAGTAAAAGCTAGTAAACAAGTAAGATTTCATTTTATCAACTTTGTAAATTAAATAAAATTATCTAATAGCTATCAAGTAAAACATCTACAACCTGCATATTAAAATGCCAAATTGTCATTTTAAAATATTCATTTTTAAGTGGCAAACAACAAAAAGATCACCAATTCAAAATGGCAGTGAAATTGCAGAACTGAAAACTATATAAATAGGAGTCTAATAAAATCTACTTGGTTTATGACAGACTGACATGAGATTAAAAAAATTCATTGTGAAAATGGTTCTTTTTAAAAATGATCAGTTCAGTTTGATAAAAGCTTAACCTTAAACCTCAGAAAAAATAATACGTTTATATTGACAATAAACAGCTTTTATTCTTTTGAAGAAAAATACCAAAAACTTTTCTCAAAGTATTTAAATTTTTTGTCAAATATAGCTTAACATTTCAAATTTTTTAAAACTCTGTGCTATAGACTGAATGTTTGTGCCTCCCCAACTCACATGTTGAAATCCTAAGCCAAATGTGATGGTATTGGGAGGTGGGCCTTTGGGAGGTGATTAGGTCAAGAGGTCTCTGCTCTCATGAACAGGATTAGTGCTCTTACAAAAGAAACCTGGGAGAGCTCCCTCATCCCTTCCGCAAAGTGGGGAGACAGCAAGAAGATGGCTATCTATGAACCAAGAGGCAGGCCCTCAATGGACACTGAATGTGTGAGCAGCTTGACCTCAGAATTCCCAGCCTCTGGAAGAGTGACAAATAAAATTCTGTTGTTTATAAGCTGTTCAGCTTATGGTATTTTGTTATAGCATCCCAAACTGACTAAGACGCACTGTGAATATAATTAAGCCACCTTTAAATGAAAAAATATTAAAATGATTTTTCAATCAATGGCACAACACATGAGGAAACCAAAAGGCAGCATGTAATAAAGATAAAAGTAAACTGTCTCCAAATCTAACTTTGGTGTTTAACCTGAGAACAAGGGGAAAGCACTAGAGATTAAGGAAGATGATCACTGTGGATGTAGAATGAAGATATTGAAGGAAGACAAAAGCAGATGTTGCAAGACCAGTTAGGATGCCATTGCAGGGTCCAAGAGACGATGAATGACAAGTCAGATTAGAGTTGTGGCAGTAACAATGGAGAAAAAGGGGAATAATTTATGAGATACTCAGAAGACAGTAAGACTTGGAGATGGAGAAAGGGGAAAGTGCCAAAGATGACAGCTAGATTTCTGATTTAAGTAACTGCATGCAGTAACTGAAGTAGGAAATGCTAGAAAAGAACCAGTCTGTACAGTTTGTACGTTTGTTTGTTTTCGGAATAGAGATAGAGTTCATCTTTAATATACAGATAGATGCTCGACTTATGATGGGGTTACATTCCCAATAAACCTATCAAAGCTGAAAAATCCTAACTTGAACCACTGTAAGTTGAGGACTATCTGTCTGTATTGTGTTTCTGGTGTTTTTAGGAAATTCAAAATGTGATATTAAGGTAGACAATCAGATAACCAAATCTGGAGCTAATACAGAAACCACAAGTCTGAATCAAAGGCTAATAGGGAGAACTAAAATCATGTGTGTGGATGAGATTACTAGAAAAAGAGTAGGGCATGAGAAAGAATGAAGGCATAGTACACTGAGCCTTGAGAAACTCCAAGCTTCAATGACTAGAGGAAGACAAAGAGCTTGAATAAAACAGAAGAAATGGCAAAAGATTAGAAGGAATCAGAAGTATATGTTGTCACAGAAGCCACAGAAGAAGAGTATTTCAAGAAAGAGTAGACAGAATACAGATTTAACACTAGAGGATCAAGTAAAAAAGGCTGAAAAATTATCTTGATTTTGCAATGAATGGAGATCACTGGTGACCTTTCAAAAAAGTAGTTGATGCAAACTTCATTTACTCAGCAGGAAAAACCCTTTTTAAAACATAATCTTACCTAGAAGTACAATATAAATAAACCAGGGCTGCTGTAATATAAGCAGAAGTCTTGCCTAGCAACCTTTCCCTCAATGTAGTCACCTGAGGCGGTCCACAGAAGCCTAGAACTTTGGCATTATCTTTTTCAAACCAATGGCAGTACCTTTTTAATCTCTGATTTTCTGAAATTCTATAAATGTAATTTAATCTACTTAGTTTGAATCAGGGTTTTCATTGTGGTTAATGACTTCTTTCTGTTTTAGTCAAAATTAGGTACTGGTACATTTCTTTATAAACACAAAGAAATACACTAAGCTTTATTTCCTTGATTAACCACTGGTTAACTTTGCTTTTCCTTATTTCTTATGAAAGTAATAAACTTTGTGCAATTCCAGATGTGTCACATGGTTATGTCTCTGAAAACAGAATATTAAATCAAAAGCTAAACAAACTTTCCTCTAAGCTGGTTTTTGGTGGTTTGTCCTCAATAGAATCATTTTAATATAGTATTTTTATCACTATTCTTCAATGTTTTTCTAGGATTCAAAACATTTTCTTTTT
Organism: Eulemur rufifrons; assembly: GCF_041146395.1. Classification (NCBI taxonomy): domain Eukaryota; kingdom Metazoa; phylum Chordata; class Mammalia; order Primates; family Lemuridae; genus Eulemur; species Eulemur rufifrons. The sequence continues at coordinate 45,940,919 of NC_090997.1, forward strand.
TAACGTTACTAACATCTACCTTTTATTCCACTTAAATTCACTCATTACAATTAATGGAACACAGCAGAATTAACTTCTTGCTAAGTTTTAAGTAACTAACACCAAAGACATTTAGACCAAGGAGTTTTTCTTGCAAGAGATACATCAGGAATCCTCTTCGTCTTTAACCATTCATTTTGCCTTTGTTTTTTTTTTTTTTTTCTTTTTACCTCAGGACTCAAGGCAAGAACATTTTGCCTTTGGAAAATTTCTGTGGTACCAGAGGATGAATTATAGTTTAAAATCAAGCTTTGCCTACCCTTTACCAGGTTTCGTCTCTACTTTATGTAGACTCGCTCTTTCAGATCACTAGGCTGGCCACTCAAAACAGACCCTTTCTTGATTTACTTGAATTGATGGCTAACAGGGGCCAACAAATCCAATACCACACTATAAGCAGCTTTAGAGATTTTCTGATAAATGTGGTGGATTAAGCATGTGCATTTATATTCACTTTAATTTAAAACGTCACTAAAACAGGAGTTACACAAAAAAAAGAGGTATCAGCAGAAAAGTAAAGAGAAAATAGGAGAGATGACAACAGCAGGAAAAAAATGTCAATACATTTTTGAAAGATACAAAGTAGATGGAGAAGTTAACAAAGCACAGGACAAAGAAAATCAAGTATTAAGAGTTTGCATTGAAGGATGACAGTGCAAGCCACTCCTGCTGCAGGTGGCAGTGCCCCCAAAAGGTCAGATACTACAAGCAACAACTGAGAAGCCTATCAGGGAATAAGGGTGAGGCACAGGACTAGTAAAAGTCTACAGAAGGAGCATTAAACTAGCTTCCCTCTTCCACCCCAGGCAAAAGGTAGGAGATACGTTTATTCTGTAAAAGAGCTGAAGGAAAGAAGCTCCAGTTAAGAAGATTCAAGCTAAACAGAAGAGGAAAACTGAAACCTGCAGGGTTAAATGAAAGTTTACCTACTGAAGAATAGACTCTAGCCCCTTTTCCTTCTCTACTTCAAGAATATTAACAGCCAGGCAAAGGCAAGATCAGGCAAGAGACTGGAGGGCTGATCTCTAGACAGGTAGAAGAATTCCAAAGAAATGAACTATAGATTCTAACGTTTGGATATACAATTTAAAAATAAAGTGTAAAATCTGTACACATTTCAACATTATTAAAAATACAGGTTACTGCCAATATACTGTTGTTATTTTTGTCTTGGCAGTGTATCACTTAACCTGTACTTAATTATTAAAGCTGAGTTCTTGAAAAGTTTTAGACTTCTCCAAAAGAAAAATTTAGAAATGTTGGCAAATTTTACATTAAAAGCTCTTGGCCTGATTAAGGATCCTAAACTTCTCATTTAAAATTTGCTTTTAACAGAAAGCCTAACGAAGAAAGGTAATTCGTAAATCTTACAAAGAATCTGAAATTACACTGGGTTATTAGGGTATTAGGGTCCACAGCTATCAGCTTGGAAATGTCATAATAAGCTATGATAATTATGGTAGGCTGAAAATTGGCCCCCCAAAGATACTCTTGAACTGGTGAATATTACTTTATATGCCAAAAGAGACTTTCATGTCTTATTAAATTAAGGCTCTTTAGTGGGGGGTGGAATTTATCCTGGATTATCCAAGTAGGCCCTAAATGCAATCACAAGTGTCTCTGTAAGTGGAAGGTAAAGGGAGATCTGACATAGAAGACTGCAATGTAATCACTGAAGATGCTACACTGTTGTCTTTGGAGAAGGGGGACTGTGCAAAGAATGCAGCTCTAGAAGCTGGAAAAGGCAAGGAACTGAATTTTCCCCTAGAGCCGTCAGAGGGAGCATGGCCCTGCCAACACCATGATACCAACCTCGTGAAACTGATTTTAGACTTCTGACCTCCAGAACTGTAAGAGAATAAATGTGTGCTGTTTTAAGCTATTAAGTTTGTGGTAATGTGTTAAAGTAACCATAGGAAACTAGTATAATAAGTAACCAGTACCATAGTGCTTTCTATATTTTAACTTCTCAGTTACCACTGTCATGATTTCTCCCATATCTAAATACCACCAGTACTGTTATTTACTTACTATTTTTCTTTAAGATTAGTTTACTCTAAAATCTAAAATATATATTTTTAAAAGAAAACTTTATACCAAATGGTATAACATTAATATTATAAATAGAAAATGGTATTGCATACCCTAAATAATAAGTACTCCTAAAATTAGGTAAAATAGAAATTAATCAATGATACTAAATTCTAGTAGATAGGCTACTATTGAATAGTATAAAAGTAGGCCCCAAAATCTTTTGTTGAAAAGGAAAAAAATTAGCAAGTCTTAGATACTAAAAACTAGAAATAAACTTTCCCTTTATAATCTGAGAGACTGAATAAAAACAAGAATGGGACTAAATTTCTCATTGGATGATACAATGTTATTTGACACCCTGTCCCTGGACCATTAAAAATCACATCTCCTCTCACCACTGGAAGCTACACCTGCCTATAATCAACACTCTGCTTACTTTCTCATACAGAAGACTTAAGGCAGGTGAAAAGGAAAATTAAGGTATTTCCTTTGAATATGCAAATAGCAATAAAAAGAGGCCATTTTCATGTGGTAAGGAAAAGAAACTTGATGACAATGTATAAGCACAAAAGAATTAAGTAAGAAAAATCTTACGTATTCCTTCCTTTAAAGCCATAAAGATAAATCATAAGTCAAGAATTATTAGAAAAATACGACTTAAACTCTTTCTTTTAGCAGAATATCATAAATATAGTGCTTGATAATGTCCTTCAAGTTCACCTACTTTAACAGAAACTTATATTTCTGTTTTTTTAGAAAAGTCATATCTCTGTGTAGGACCTAAGCAGAGGCTCAGCCCGGGGTGCTGGCAAATCAGAAGTCTGAAAGTGGAATAAACATGACCACTCTTGTGATGGTGGCCTAAACTGAGGACACAGTAGGTAAAAATAAAAAATCAGCCTTTGTGGGCGAATCTAAGGTTGAAACTCCAAAGCAAAAATAATGAAAAAATAGCAAAGACTACATAGTTGAATATAATGAAATTTTGCATATGAGGGAGAAAATGCTTCCTGCTTATCATGAATGGATTCATGCTAAACCGGAGCCCATTCTGTATGGCACAGTTAATATATTTTTATACTAAGAATACCCTTTAAGAAGATTTAACAAAAATATTATAGAAATGGAAAAGAATCACTGAATTAAATAGAATGGGTAGACATGTTGCTAAGTATCACATGCTTCTTACAGCCAGATGCCATTTTACTAATTCATAGTGAAGTCCCATTAAAGAGCATACCACACAGTGAAAGGTACACATTAGTGGTAAAAATTAAGACAGTTAAAGTTGGTAAAGTGTGCTTTTAAGAAATAAGAAACTAAACAGAAAATGTGCATGAGAAATTACAACTACAAATGAAATATAATAAGAAAAAGACTGAAATTCTTAGACTTTCATAGAAAATGAACAAGAACCATAGACTAATAATTAGTACAATATAGTGCTATATCACTGATTAAAACTGTTACCAAAATAGGTAATTGTGAAGCATTTTTTCTAATGAGATGAATCTTTCATAAATATAAACTAAGAATCTGTTATGAAAATTAGTATTTTTGGACCAGGCATGGTGGCTCACACCTGTAATCCTAGAACTTTGGGAGGCCAAGGCAAGGATGGAGGATTGTTTGAGGCCACGAGTTCAAAAACAAGACTACGCAGGAGCTAGACTCCATCTCCACAAAAAATAGAAAAAAAAAAATTAGCCAGGCACAGTGACACATGCCTGTAGTCCTAGCTACTCGGGAGGCTGAGGCAGGAGGATTGCTTGAGCCTGGGAGTTTGAGCTTACGGTGAGCTACGATGACTCCACTACACTCTAGCCCAGGCAACAGAGCAAGACTTTAAAATGTCTACTGATGAATGTAATCCTTTCAGAGCCATTCTACATACTTTATAATCTTAATAATTGAGGAGGTAAAGCATATAAAAGTGAAAATTCGATCGAAATGATGGCAAAAGAAAAAAGTTAATAGAAATATAGTCATGAAATACTCATCAAATTTCATAAGAAATCTAGTTTATCTATTTCACTTGTCTAAATCTCCATTTAAGAGATATGTTATTTTTATGAAAGATAAGAATTTATTCTCTCTTTTATTAAAAATTCATTACCTGATAGATTTTCATGAGATACTGGCAGAAAGAATCTTAAGCACTGATTTATATTCATTTACATTAACCCATCATATGATCATAACAGAATTTGAAAGCTAAACTGGTATAGCCTCTACGTTTTACACTTGAAAAACTGAAGAACCACGGAGATATTTAGTAGGTTATCTTAACCAGAGACCATTTCAAACCCACTGGAGAGGCTAAAGAGAATATGCAAAAAAGGCAAAGCTCATACTATTGTTTCAGGAAGAATTGGTATTTGGATTCTGGATTCTGCAAGGAAACAAGGGTGAATTTAAAGAAAGTCACTGAAAAGTTTCTTGAAAGGAAAAAAGATAAGAGCATGAATTATTATATATCATACATGCGCATGCACAGCAAGGAAGATAACATGGCTGTAAATTTAAAAGATGTTTGCCTACATTGGTAAAAAAAAATATTAATATAAATTTTAAAGACTATGGGAAAACACAAGGATGCATTTTCATTCCTCTAACAAACATTTTCTAAGATCTATTGGGCCAAACACTATCCTAGACACTACGATTAAAGATAAATAAGGAAAAGGACTAGTAGTAACCTTAGAGAAGCCCGTAGTTTCTGTGAGACAAAAACATAACCAACAGATACCTTGTAAGTTGGCAGCTACTTCTTTATCTAGTGTAAGAAACAGCAAGGCATCTTAAAGGAGGATTCTTTTTGGCAGGGAGCCTGTTGCCCAAGCTAGAGTGCAGTAGCATCATCATAGCAGAAGGATCATTCTTGCTCTGAGAATAGTCACTTAAGTGATCTATTTTACTTTCAAAGATATTTGGCAATTAAGTAACAACTGTCAAGAGGAAGGACATAAAAGGACACTATTTCACAAAAGCAAACCAAATCCTACAGAATGAAGAGCAAGGAAGGGACGAAGTATGCACAAGAATCCAAAATCTTATTAAGGCCCAAATTTTTTCTCTTTCTAGTCCCAATGTTACATCTCTCTTGCACTGACTGGTAGCCTCAGAATGAGGTCAGTTGCTACCAGAGAACTTGAGAAACTCCCCGTCAGGAAAGTGGGAATTATGGGCGGCAGCCAGGACCTAGACTATCATGGGAAAGACCTAATTCTAGACAAAAGTGTGTCACTTCTGACTAAGCTGTTCTGAAAGTAATGATAAAGTAATAGTTTTTTTGATGTGCATGTGTATGTGTCAGTGTTATCAAAACAGGTACAAGACTAAGTGTTCATGACTAAGGTGATATGGAAGAAACCTAGCAATTACCTTTCCATTTCCTTTATAACCTAAAATACTAACATCAGACTAATAGGGGTGGCTTAGAAATACCTCTCTTCAACATCAACATTGTGTTGAAGGCAGCAAATGCACAAAAAACGCACATGCAAATGCACTATGATTTAGAAAGGGGAAAAGAGTAGGGCCCCTCCCACCTATTTCATTTGAATAATAAAGAAATGTAAACCTTATTTTGTTCTGCAAGCTGGAGAAGAAAAACCTGTCATTACACAGAGAATTACAACACAAAGACCACAAATGAGTTATGTACAAAAGCTATGGGCACATATGAGAAAAGGGAAACAAGAATCAATATATCTACACCTGCACTGTCCAATACTCACATGGCCATTGAGCACTTGAAAGGTGGCAAATCTAAGGCATGTTACAAGTATAAAATTCCCACTGCATTTCAAAGGCCTAGTACAAAATAATAACTTCTTATAATGAGTAAATGCTGAAATAGTAATATTCTTGATAGAGTGGATTAAATAAAACATTATTAAAATTAATTTTATCAGTTTCATTTGAGTTGTCCTTAATGTGGCTACTAGAAAATCTTAAAGAATATATGTGGCTCACCTTTGTGAGCTTGCATCATATTTCTATCAGTTAGCACTCGTCTCCCCCATATAAGGCTTTCTTCCAGAATATAATATTACTAGCCAAAAAACAGGAGTGGACTGAAAAGACAGTACAGATACAAAGAGCAGTTAAGAAGCTACTGAAATAGCCTGAGTATAAAACAATATGGATCCAATCTGACAGGATAAAAAAAAGGCATACACCAGGTGCAGTGGCTTACACCTACAATCCTAGCACTTTGGGAGGCCCAGATGGGTAGATTGCTTGAGGTCAGGAGTTCAAGACCAGGCTAGGCAATAGCAAGACTCCATCTCTACAAAAAATTTTTTTAAATTAACTGGGCATGATAGTGCCCACCTATAGTCACAGCTACACAGGAGGCTGAGGCAGAGGATCGCTTGAGCCCAGGAGTTTTGGGTTGCAGTGAACTATCATCATGCCACATTACCCTCTAGCCTCAGGCAACAGAACAAGATCCTGTCTGCAAAAAAAAAAAAAAAAAATAGATAGCTAGAATAACCCGAAAGGACAAAATGATGATGAGCCACTTAGACTTTAGTGACTGTCTAAAAGTTGGGTATCTCTAGTAGAAATGTATAACATGAAGGAAGAAATGGAGTACTAGAGGCAAAATAAAAGCATTAAGTTAAAAGTTGACTTAGGAGTCCACAACAGCTATAGCCATAAAAAAAAAATGTCTCTACAAAGAGAAGGAAGGGGGGATAGAAATACCTTAGAGGAAAAGTATAAAGACAGCCATCCAAAAGGAAGAAGCAGCAGAGAAAGCCAGTGTCTTAGAAGGCTTATTACGAATAAAGAGTTTGAGTAAAACTACAATACATTCTCTTCTTTTCAGTTCAACTGTTTAATATTGCTATCAGTTACAACTTATTAAAGTTTTAAAAATACAAAATTAAATATGTAAACTAAGAGTAGATCTAAAACTTCTGGAAATTTCTGACATTTAGGTCAGTAATCTTGAGCTACAAAGTTTATTACATCTTTTCCCCAACTCTCTAGTACATACAATGAAGGTAAGATTACGCCAAGTTGCACAAAACTATGCAAATGCTATAAATAATTTAAGGCCAAGTCAGAGTCATAAAATTGTAGCTGGTAATGAGCAGATTAGAGAGACTACTAAGAATGATTTCTTCAGTTTAAAGTTGAAGCAAAAGCCCCATAAGTATAAGAACAAAAATATTTGTAAAGCATCAGGTTTTCAAGATCACTCAAACCAAGAAAAGAGAAAACAAAGTCCAAGAAGTGGGAGATCTATCAGAGAAGAAAGGTAAATGGGATTTCCAGGATGAAAATGAGAAGAAATTCCAAGAACAAAAAGCTATACAGCAGGACTAGAGAATGGAGGGTTTCAGAAGGAATGCCTTCAAGTAAAAACTGGACCTTATATATTTAACTGCACTAGAAAAAAAAAATTAACAGTTCTTTTGGAGAGTTTCAGGGAAGAAATATTGATAATCATAAATAATGAAAATATTCCTAACTCTAAGTGAAAAAAACTTTTCTAAGAAAGAAAACAGGCCGGGCACGGTGGCTCACGCCTGTAATCCTAGCACTCTGGGAGGCCGAGGCAGGTGGATCGCTCGAGGTCAGGAGTTCAAGACCAGCCTGAGCAAGAGTGAGACCCCGTCTCTACTAAAAATAGAAAGAAATTACATGGACAACTAAAATATATATATACAAAAAATTAGCCGGGCATGGTGGCGCATGCCTGTAGTCCCAGGTACTCGGGAGGCTGAGGCAGTAGGATCGCTTAAGCCCAGGAGTTTGAGGTTGCTGTGAGCTAGACTGACGCCACGGCACTCACTCTAGCCAGGGCAACAGAGTGAGACTCTGTCTCCAAAAAAAAAAAAAAGAAAGAAAGAAAGAAAGAAAGAAAACATAATAGTATACTACCTGACTCACAGGTATAAAATTTGTATCACCATAAAAATATAAATACTGAATATTCATTAGACCAAACGTGATCTAATTATAATGGGATAAAAGAAGGAGGAAAAGGGTAGGGAATATTGGTGGAATTAGAGGTCTGAATCCTATTCTTCCATAGGAGAAAGGAAGCAGATCATGTATAAAACAGAAAACTAAGAGCAGCATAGCTTTCACAGAATGTGGAAATTAAAAAACAACTAAAACAACAGAAAATAACTGCCTCCTTGGAGCAGCACTTTGGGTATAGGGAATGGTAAGAAAGAGACTGCTCTATATTTCTGTATAAATCACTCTTTTAATTGACTTTTAAAATCATGGGCATGCATTATGTTGTATTATTTGCAACTTAGATAATTTTTTCAACAAGAAACATTACCTTCATTAAATATACACAGAAGGGATAAAAAGCTGTAAGAAATACGGTGACAGAAATCCTCAAGAAACTATTACACCCAGATCCAAAGGTATACTTAAAAAATTATATATATCATGACCAAGTAGCATTTACCCTAGGAATGCAAGGATGGGTCAACATGAGAAAAATCAATGTAATTTACCACATGAATGGTGTACAAAAGAAAATGGCACAATAATCTCAACAGATACAGAAGAGGCATTAATGCCTTAAAATTAATGCCTTAAAGGGTGTTAATGCTCAAAACCTATATATGATTAAAGAAAAAAACTTTTGGAAAAATAGAAACAAAAATTTCTTAACACAATAAAGGTTATCTAACAGAAATCTACCACAAATATACTTAATGAAGAAAATTTAGCAACCTTCCCTTTAAGGATGAGAACAAGGTATAAATGTCTCCCACTCCTCTGTCCAATTAGAACGAATATTTAATTCAGTACTTAAGGTCCTGGCCAATATACAAAATCAGATAATTACTGGAACTAAGAATATTCAGCAAGACTGCTGAATCAATGAAATAAATCTATAGTGTGGCAGTGCATTGGAAGTAGCAACAAAAAAAGAAAATAAGTCATTTACTATGAAAGTAGAAAATGATAAATATCTAGAAATTGGCCTAACAATTTTAAAAAGCATAAATTCAATTAGAAAACAGAAAAAGACCTGAAAAAAAGCCATAACATTAATTGAGATGATTTAACATGTAAGCACATCAATTTTCTCCAAATTAATCTAAATCTGAAGCCATTCCGATTAAACTCCTAACAAGAATTTTTTGATAACATGACAAACTGATTCTGAAACTTATATGTTTAACCAAATGTCCACAAATATTAAGAAAATCCTTAGCTGGGCATGGTGGTGCATGCCTGTAGTCCCAGCTACTCGGGAGGCTGAGACAGGAGGATCCCTTGAGCTCAGGAGTTTGAGGTTGCTGTGAGCTAGGCTGACGCCACGGCACTCACTCTAGCCTGGGCAACAGAGTGAGACTCTGCCTCAAAAAAAAAAAAAAAAGAAAATCCTGGTAAACAGGGAAACGTGCCTTACCATATATCAATTACAAAGTCATTGTAATAAAAACTGTGGTTGCTAGAATGGGAACAGACTGACAAATTAACTATACCAGACAACCAGTATAGTTATTGGATGAGCCAATAGTTATATAGTTAATTTGTTGGGCCATTTTTCTTACCTATACCAAAATCTCATATACGTACAGGTCTGAACCATAAGTTTCACATACTAAAATTTTCTGAATTTATTGTTATATCTAGATTTCACTCTTTCCAATCTAGGGAGATAGGGCCTGGAAGATACTAGAATTCAAAGATCTAACTTCCATCTTCTAAGAGCATTTTCTTCCATTTCCATCCACAGCCTCTAGCTCTCCTCCATCTCCTCCTCCCCCTCAACCACAGAAGACAAGGTATTTTTTTCTCTCTCTGTTTAACAAGAGAGGTTGGAGCACAGACAGAAGCCAACCACATATCACACTGTATCTAAATTTACATTATAGCAGAGTTTTATTACACATGTAAAGCATATGTAATACAGGCTAAATATCCCTTATGCCATGGCTGGGGATAAGAATTGTTTTGGACTCAAATTTTTTCAGAGTTTATAATATTTGCATTATATATACTTACCAGTGGAGCATCCCTAATCTGAAAATCCAAAATGCTCCATGAACATTTCCCTCGAGCATCATGTCAGCACTCAAAAAGTTTCAGATTTTGGATTTTCAGATTAGAGATACTCAATCTATACAGTGTTTAAAACACAGTGTTCAAAGTATTAGTTCCCTTCCCTTTGCTCCAGTACCCAGTTTGATATCTCTCTATATAACTTCTCAGCTAGCTTATATCCGAATTTCTAAAAATAGAACATGAAATACAGCCATTTCCCATAGTGTATATAAGTGGGTCTCATACCTGAATATGCATCAGAATCACTTGCAGAGATTGTTAAAACCCAAACTGTTGGCCCTCATCCCCAGAGTTTCTAATCAGTAGGTCTGGGGTGAATTGCATTTATAACATACAACATACCGGGTGGTGCTAATCCTCCTCCATGGGCCCCATTTTGAAAAACACTGCCCTACAGAACAGTGGTTATCGAGTAAGGGCAATTTTGCTCTACAGAGGAAATTAAGCAATGTCTGAGTATATTTTTGTTTGTCACAACTGGAAGGAGGGGTACTACTGGTATCTAGTGAGTAGAGAGACCAAGGATGCTGCTCAACATCCTACAATGCACAGGACAGCTCCCACAGAAAAGAATTATCTGGCTCAACATATCAATACTGCTGAGGCTAAGAAAACCTGCTATAGGGTAAAACACAACTTACTCCAAATATATGATCTGACAATTAAGTTGGTGAAAGTTCTTCAGTGCATTTCAGAAATTCAACATAGAATAAATATTCCAAAATTCTATTTCTCTTCAAGTATTGACAACTCTTTGAATTTTACTCACCTACAGCCAAATGAAGTTTTAGAGAAATTAATACTTAAAGGTATACTAGGCCATAAAAGGAAATAAACCACTTATATAATGTTATTGGTAAATTTCTAGTAAAGAAACAGTGACATTCATTTTGCACAAATTGTAAGTAAATTATATTAAACAACTAACTTCCTTGAAAAGTAATAATCAACAATGCTATTTCTTAAGCTGAGTGAAAAGCAAACAGGTGTTCATTTTAGTATGATATATTTATATATAAATAAAATCTTTCATAATGAACAATTTGTTTTAAGGAAAAGCAGTGATCACTGCAGTAATCAATTCTAAGTAAATATGTCTGGGGCAAATGTACTTTATATATACATGAGTATATATATATACACACACATGTATATATGTATACATACATACAGACACACACACAGAGAGACAAATGAACTTACTCCAGTAGGTTGAAAAATAAGTCCATCCATTTCATGGCTGACTTCTTTGGCAAAATTTCCTTCAAGTAGCTATAAAATCAATACATATGTATTTTAAAAATACAATAATTACTTTAAAATTAATTTCTTGATCAGGTTTATAAAAATTTCTTAATATACAGGCTGTAAGAACAAAATAGGGAAGGGGATAGATCTAGGGGATCTAGGTTAATAAATTATAAGATTTGGAAAAAAAATGCATGAAAATTTCCATTCCATTGCAGGCTAGAGATACTGAACAACAGTCCTAACTACAACCACCAAAATAATGAATACAGTACTAAAAACATATTTTTAAATGTACTGCTAAGCTAGCACAATAGGAAGAAAGACATAGAAGCCAGAAATAAAGTGAAAGTAGAAACTGGAAAGTATTAAATAAAGAGAATAAAAAATAAACATACAAAAAGGAGTCAGCAAAGAAATTTGCTCGGGGGCAAGAATCTGTAACCAGAAACCAGCTCAAATATGAGGATTATAATTCAAAAACACATTGTGTTTTCCAAAAGTCCTCAGACAATTTTTTGATCTTTCTTTTTTGTTTTGTTTTTTGTCTATTTTATATTTTTTCAAACAGAGAATTTCACTGCAAGGGATACACAGTATAAAATACAACTGACAGTTTTTTTCAACGCAATATCTACTAAAGAGCAGAGTTAAGGACCAACTACTCTTCTAATTAATTCTGATCAAGTAGTTTTAAACGCTTGCTTTCACAGATATTTATTATTTTGAAGAACTCCACATGTGTATCACTGATGAAGGCCCTAAACACCGACTTCTGCATTTCCAGAAAGAGAACTACATATACTTTCACAGAGCCAGGGAACATCATGTTATCCAGAATCTGGGCAACTAGCAGAAAAGTCAGGATAGTCCTGGGATTCAGGTATGTCTCCAAAATGCTGGATATGCTATGTGTTATATATCCCTTTTATCACAATCAAATCCTCCTGAAAGCACTACACTTATAAGGAGACTTGCTTTCCAAAAACAACAACCAGAAATTCAAATTTTCATTTTGCACGCAATAAAATCTGTGATTCTTCTCCCAAATTGGGACTTCATTTTCTCTATTTCATCCTTCAAAATCTATAATTTCTCTGAGGGCAGTTCAAATTTGAGTTTAAATATCTATATTTCCTTAAAACTTTAATGCTCCTTTCTCACATTCAGAAACAGAAATTAGATCAGTGATTTCCAGTGGCTTAGGGGCGGGGGTGATGTTAGTGTTTAATGAGTTTCAGTTTCAAAGATGAAAAGGTTCTGGAGATGATGCTAATGGTTACGCAACAATGTAAATGTATTTAATGTCACTGAACTGTATGCACAAAAATAGTTTAAATGGTAAATTTTATGTTACGTATTTTTAAAAATTAAAAAATGTGTTCTTGGTGTTTTTGTTTTGTTTTTTCGTCTTATTACATTAAGAAAGTGGGAGCTGACAAATTGAGACTTTCAGAGTCATATTATCAGAGTTTGGTCAAATGGGCAAAAATTTCTAGACAGTTCTGAGATGGATACATTTATCTGCAGTGCACTTATAGGTTTAAATGACCTATTGTCATTAAATGGCCATCTGAGGGGGAAATCTGCCTAAGCCAAAATTCAATATGGATTAAAATTACTGATTTCTTATAAATTCCTTTCTAAAGAGGAAAATAAACTCTAAGCATCAAAGTGTCAAAACATCTACTTACACTCTTGCTGAAAATTTGGAAGGCAATAACTAAAGTCTTTGTTTCATATATGTGAAATATTCCTCCTGGAGGAAAAAAATTTTTGAAATTCATGCTCAAACTGAGAAGAACAATATATATACTTTTTAAAATAGATACATATTTTTATTCTAAAATAGATACATATTTTTAAAAGATTTTCACGTACTATTTCAACATTTTTAAAATATACATAAACTAATGATGGGTAAAAAGTTCAAATAAGATAAAATTGCATAACCTTAATACTTCTTATATGACATCATGTAAGAAAAGTTGCTTGCTAAACTCATAGCATAAATTCTGCTAAGCAATGATGCGATGAAAACCAAATATACCACAATCATCTTTTAAACAGGAAAAAAAAGGTTAAAAGAATTTTTAACCTTTACTCTTTAAGTTGTTCTACTTTTATTGTAGGTATATCATGTATGTCAAGTAAACATGGCTTTTGGATCCTTCAACCCAAAAAATAAAAATAAAATCCTAAACTGCACCCCTCTCCCCCTCCCCCCCCCCACACACACTGAACAGGGCTCCTCTTGGCCAAGGGGACCCCAGAGAAACCTTAAAATTCGAGTTTCTGGCCATCACAAGATGGAGGTCAGACACACCTCATTATATCCTCTCCCTCATTAGGCTTAGGCTTTCTTCACTAAGGGTCAAACTGAATGAACCAACCTTTTGGAAAGACCTGCTCCACCACTGTTTTCAATCTACCACCTAATGCTGCTCTTCCCTTTTTGCAGTTTCAGTACTACAACTGATCAACATTCCTTCCTGATAAGAGGCCACCAACCAAGCAGTGGGTCTGGCTAGTCTACAGAGGATGTACAGTGAAGGTTTTCATGTCCTCTGCTTCATTGTTTGACATCAGGGGGCCAAAAATTCCAACCTGGGCTCATGCTAACACTGCCATTTTCTGAACATGGATCCCATGAAGTAGCACGAAGCTCAACTGATCATATGCATGCTTCTCCTTTCATAAATGTTCATGACTCCTCCTACAGCTTGTTAAATATGTGTAGTTGGCCACCCCACTCAGCATAAATTCCTATTCCCTGCACTGTTCCCTCAAAGTATGTATTTCTGACAGGCTCTGCTTCCCAGTCTGTCAGAATGGCCACCCAGTAGGCTGTAACCCTTTATGAGAAATAAAGCTCTCCTTTCCAAATTTATGAATCTTGTCACTCTTCAACTGACAAACCAAACTTCTCAAATTCATATAATGAACCATCCCTATACGTAAAGTATAAAGTAACAATAAAAATATACTTCATGTATATAAAGTAACAGTAAAAAATATCCAGTTGGCAAGACTCTAGATAACATGATGCTGCCTGCTTCATTTTTTATTTTACTCTAACTTTTTATGAGTAAGAATTTAAAGGACTATGAAAATTCTTGAGTCAAAACAAGATTTCCTCTGCATTACTCCAGACAATATTTCTTTCTTTACTTAACACATCAACATTTACAATATCACCTATCATGTATTAAAGACCTTCAATCAAGTCTTGTGCTTGGCATAAAATATACAACTCCTCATGAGATGTATATTCTTGAGGTTTGTATTATTATTCAACTTCCCAAAAGGAAACTGAGGCCATCAGACATTAAGCAACTAGCTTCAAGTCAGACAGCTAAAAAAGTAAAATCACTCAGAGCAGATTTAAATCAAACTAAAAATAGGAAATAACCAAAGAAAGGTTCTGACTCTCTGAAACAAATGCCCCGAAGACTTCTGTAACCTCCTAAATATACTAGCCCTCCAACAGCCATTTAAAATTTATAGACTTTAAATGTGTCATAGTATGCACTTTATGAATAAGGTGAATACAGAGGGAGGTAAAATTCTCCAAGGGAAAAAAAAGTATTTTATGGATCAAGATGAAAACTAAAATTTTTAGAGATTGAAATAAAATCTAAGATTTTTATTAATATTATATAAATGTTAACTGATTTATGTATATTTGAGATCATATACATAAAGTATTATGTTAAATTAGGAATACTTGTTGTCTATCCACAATTCTTTTTTTTTTTTTTTGAGACAGAGTCTCACTCTGTTGCCCAGGCTAGAGTGCCGTGGCGTCAGCATAGCTCACAGCAACCTGAAACTCCTGGGCTCAAGCAATCCTTCTTACTCAGCCTCCCAAGTAGCTGGGATTACAGGCATGCGCCACCATGCCCGGCTAATTTTTCTATATATATTTTTAGCTGTCTACATAATTTCTTTCTATTTTTAGTAGAGACGGGGTCTCACTCTTGCTCAGGCTGGTCTCGAACTCCTGAGCTCAAACGATCTTCTGGCCTCGGCCTCCCAGAGCACTAGGATTACAGGCGTTAGCCACCGTGCCCAGCCCACAATTCTTAAAAGAAAACTTATCTCAATCTGTTATGGCCATCCTCCATATTTCAGTGTCTTCAGCACAAGAAGCAACATTTAAATAATTTAACCAGTTTCCATTATTTTCCCTGCTGCTGCCTCTGAGTTATAGCATACTTCAAATTATACATAAGACTATAACTGCAGATGTTATCCCAAGCTACACAACCTGATTAAATATCATTAAGAAAATGTTTTTCCCCCTCATTCATTCTATGAGTCTATAGTCATAAACTTAAGAGTTTTACTCCTTGAAGTTATCTTTAAAAGGCTCGTTTACAGGAAAGCTCTATTTTCATTTATAATACAAAAAATGACAAGAGAATGTTGCTTCTACCTGACAATAATTTTAAGAAGCAGATAATCTATAAAATCATAACTTTTATTAAGGCTATCAGAGAGCTAACATCTGCAGGCAACCAGATAAACTTAATCTCAAGCCCTCCAAAGGAGGATGAGACCTATGAACTGATACGTCTCCTTTGGCAGAGCACAGGAGAGGAAGTGACAGCCGTAAAAGTGAATACAAAGAAAACTGAAGTTTGATCAATTCTTTAAAACTAAGTATGGGCTAGCGTAACATTTAGAATCCCTGGAAGCCCAAATACAAGAGAAATCCAAACCTACTTGTTAGCTCTTTCCTCAGGCTTCTATCAGGATTCACAGGAAAGGTTACAGGCAGGGCAGGAGATATAAGAATGCCCCACTTTGATTATGTACAGACATTAAAACCCTCCTGCTTCCAGACCCTTCCTGATACAAAGCAAAAGCTAACTGAGAATAAAGTCAGAAGGGGCTGCAGACAGCCTTGGACCAGGGATATTACATTGATAAAAAGCAGAAAAACTTGTTTCTGACAAAACATCCCACCTATGAAAGGCAAAACTTCGCTTCCGAGAGGGAAAGAGCAGGCC
The DNA here is from genome assembly GCF_041146395.1 of Eulemur rufifrons. Taxonomy (NCBI): domain Eukaryota; kingdom Metazoa; phylum Chordata; class Mammalia; order Primates; family Lemuridae; genus Eulemur; species Eulemur rufifrons. The sequence goes on from NC_090997.1 coordinate 45,957,313, forward strand.
CAATGAGCACAAAGCCATCCCTGTGCCTTGGTTGCTCAGGTTCTGCTTAATACCAAGGCTAGAGAAGGAAAACTAAGAAAACTCCAGTCTCCTCAAGTATGGCACTGAGTGACAAGAAATAATTGTTTATAAATGGGCACAAGTACTAGAAGCATGAAAATTGAACACTGTGGCACAAGGGAGCAGGGCCTACTGAAAGCTAAAATGGAAGCAGAAACAGTGGGGAAAACCTTTTTTACTTCAGGCCTCACAATAAGCACAAGTAACAACAACCAATTGCTGAGGGAATCTGAAGTCTTTAGAGCACTAAAGATACAACTATTAATATAAAGCAACACAAACCCATCTCAAATACAGAATAGACTGATTCAACCACTACTCCACCCCCTAAAAATGAAGCCTATTAACAAACTGAAAGAAGCATGCCCATTATTAAGCATAAAAAATTTACCTCAGTCTTTACTGATCATATAGAAAAAAATGAATGTCATCCAATAAAAAAATTCTCTCTCACATACACGAATAAAGGACCTATATTCAAAAGATAACGCAGTCAACAGAACAAGATATAGAGAGGGCCTATATTTTGGAATTATCAGACAAAGACTTAAAAACAACCTAACATTTTAAAGGATATCAAGGAAAAGGTAGAATATATGCATGAACAGATAAGGAATTTCAGCAAAGAGATGGCAAATATAAAAATGAGACAAATGGAAATGCAAGAAATAAAACACAGTTGGGCACAGTGGCCCATGCCTGTAGTCCCAGCTACTCAGGAGGCTAAGGCAGGAATATAGTTTGAACTCAGGAGTTCGAGTCCAGCATGTGAAACACAGCAAAACCCCATCCCTTAAAAAAAACTTTTTAAATAAAAAAATTTTTAGAAGAAATAAAGAACACAATATCAGAGAAAAAGAATACTAACCAATGGGAATGACAGCCAATAAGATTACCAGCAAACTAGAAACAGCAGAGGACAGAATCACTGAACTTGAAAAAGAAAGGTACATACCACTTTTCCAACTGAAATACAGAAAGAAAAAAGAGAAGGAGGAACAGAACTGAGAATCAAAGAGCCAAGAAACTATAGCAAAAGATGTAACATCTGTATCACTGGAGTGTGATAAGGAAAAGAAATATACAAGGGAGCTGAAGAAACTAGGAAAAATAATGCCTAAAGTTATTATAAAATTAATTAAACACACATACACCCCAATGGACTCCATGAGAACATGAAGAAGGATTTAAGAAAAAAATAAATACATGCTTATCATAGTTAAACCCTAGTAAGAAGGGGGGAAACTGCAGGTGGAGGAACAAAAATAAGATTGACGGCAGATTACTTATCAGAAATTATATAAACCAGAAGATAATGAAACACCAGCTTTGCCATACTAATATAAACAATGTTAATCCAAGAATCTTTAGCAAATGAAAATATCTTTCAAAAATGAAGGAACAGTAAAGATTTTTTTTTTTTTTAGACAGATAAAATCTGATAAAATGTATTTCCACCAGACTGGAAGAAATTGTAAAAGAAAAATTTCAGGCAGAAGGAATATGACACAAGAATAAAATCTGTATCTAAACAAAAAAAAAAAGGCATTAGAAATGGTTAAAAATTAGAATAAATATAAAACATCTGTTCCTCTTTATTTCTTTAAAATACAATTGAGTAATTAAAGCAAAAATATTAACATATGTAGAAGCAAAATGAGTAAGAGGAAATGGAGTGATACTATTATATGGTTCTTACCCCAACTATGAACTACTATAGTACACTATTATTTAAAGGTAAACTGTGAAAAGTTAAAGAGAGATGAGACTATAAACCTTAGAACAACCACTAAAATATACACAAAGATGTATACCTAATAGGCCTAAAAAGTGGAGATACAGTGGAATCAAAACATTCTCCATTTGGGCAGGCATGGTGGTTCACGCCTATAATCCTAGCACTTTGGGAGACCTAGGCAGGAGGATCACCTGAGGCCAGGAGTTCAAGACCACCCTGGTACCATAGCAAGGTGGTACCTCTACAAAAAATAGAAAAATTAGCTGGGTGTGGTGGCATGCACCTGTAGTTCCAGCTACTTGGGAGGCTGAGGCAAGAGGATTGCTTGAGCCCAGGAGTTTGAGATTGCGGTGAGCTATGATGAGGCCCCTGCACTCTAGCCCAGGCAAACTGAATGAGACCCTCCCGTTTAACAAAAAAAAAAAAAAAAGCCCTCAAGTAGTCTAAACGATGGCAAGAAAAGAGGAAAGAAGAAAATGAGGATACATGGGGCAAACCATGCATTAACAGTAAATCAAGTAGTAAGATGGTAAATTTAAACAAAACCTTAGCAACAATTACATTAAATTTAAATGGTACAAGTAATCCAATCAATAGGCAGAGACTGTCATGTTTGATTTTTAAAAATCAAGAGCCATATATAATGTCTATAATAGCCCACTTTGCATATAAAGATCCAGTTAGGTTAAAAGTGCAAGGATGGAAAAATATTTTAAATCCCAACACTAAGGAAATGAAAGCTGAAGTGCCTAGGCTACATTAATATTAAAGGGGACTTAAGAACAAGAAATATCACTAGAAATGGAAAGAAACAACAAGTACCGATAAAAGGAGTCAACTCATTGAGAACCTATAACAATCTTAAATGTATATGCACCTAAAAAGAAAGCCTCAAAATGCATTTTTTAAAAACTAACAGAATACATAAAAATGGGGAAGGGAGAATTCTCAATTATACACTGAGAATTTAATACTCTTGTCTGAGTAAATGATTGAACAAGTAAGAAAAAATTCAGTAGTAGTAAAGACATCCTGAAAAAGCTTATAGAACACAAGGAGACAAAATCAGTAAAGATATGGAAGACTAGAAGATTGCTATAAAACAATCTGACCTAATTGACATTTATAAAATATTCCTCCCAACAACAGGAGAAAGCACTTTTTCCCCAAGTGCACATAACACATTTAAAAGTTAAAGTCGGCCGGGCGCGGTGGCTCACGCCTGTAATCCTAGCACTCTGGGAAGCCGAGGCGGGTGGATCGCTCGAGGTCAGGAGTTCAAGACCAGCCTGAGCAAGAGTGAGACCCCGTCTCTACTAAAAATAGAAAGAAATTATATGGACAACTAAAATATATATATACAAAAAATTAGCCGGGCATGGTGGTGCATGCCTGTAGTCCCAGCTACTCGGGAGGCTGAGGCAGGAGGATCGCTTGAGCCCAGGAGTTTGAGGTTGCTGTGAGCTAGGCTGAAGCCACGGCACTCACTCTAGCCCGGGCAACAGAGTGAGACTCTGTCTCCAAAAAAAAAAAAAAAAAAAAAAAAAGTTAAAGTCATACAAAGTATGTTCTCTGATCACAATAAATTAAATCTGACATTAATAAGGGAAAGATACTTGGAAAGTCACCCAATGTTTGGGAAACTAACACAGTTGTAAATAACTCATGAATAAAAGAAGAAATCAAAAGGAAAATTTTTAAGTATTTTGAACTGAATGAAAACAAAAATACAGTGGATTAACATTTGAGGGATGCAGCTAAAGCTTACCTATAGCAAATTTACTGCACTAAATGTCTAATTGAAAAGAATAAAGGTCACAAATCAATGACCTTAACTTTTACCTTAAGAAAGGAGAACTTGGCCGGGCACGGTGGCTCACGCCTGTAATCCTAGCACTCTGGGAGGCCAAGGCGGGTGGATCGCTCGAGGTCAGGAGTTCGAGACCAGCCTGAGCAAGAGCGAGACCCCGTCTCTACTAAAAAATAGAAAGACATTATATGGACAACTAAAAATCTATATAGAAAAAATTAGCCGGGCATAGTGGCACATGCCTGCAGTCCCAGCTACTCGGGAGGCTGAGGCAGTAGGATCGCTTAAGCCGAGGAGTTTCAGGTTGCTGTGAGCTAAGCTGACGCCACGGCACTCACTCTAGCCTGGGCAACAAAGTGAGACTCTGTCTCAAAAAAAAAAAAAAAAAAGAAAGGAGAACTCTAAAGAACCTCAGATTTGCAGCTATAAAAGAAGAGCCACTTGGGCAGAGATAGTATGAACAATAAACTTCTCCCCCCAAGGCCAAAACCCAGACCTCACCGAAGTGGGTATAGCCTTAGCTCACTGGGTGGCAGAAAAGCTGATGCAATGTCTCAATGTCTCAGCAATTTGAAAAGATGGAAGTTGTCTGAAAGCAGTATGTCTGAATTGAAAACTTTAGAATAGGAGTAATAACTAGGAATGAGTTTCCAAAATCAAAGTGTCTAAATCAAAACAAAGTCACTGAGATGAAAATTTCAAAGAAATGGAGAGGCCAAGGTTATAAGTAAAGTCAAACCAAACCACAGGGAAGTTGTATTCAGCAAGGATGATGGGCAGCCTTTGAGAGAAGAGTTTGTCAGGCACAGTCTCAATAGAAGGGGAAGGAGTTACCAAGGAGTCAAACAAAGAGTTTAAATATAATTAGTTAAGATAGCATGACTTGAAAGATTAGGTTTCAATAATTTAAATATCAGATGTAATTTAAAACCCACTTTGATATTATTGTCTCTGATATTATATTCTAAAATAAAATGTCCCATTATTTTTAAGCTACTGTTTCTTTTTTTCCTTTTCTATAATTTAGTAAAACTTATTCATGAGTTGCACTGGTATACTAATTTAAGAACTACTAAGCAGAGTGTTTCTCAGATAGTTTAATGGATGATTAATATCCCCAGAAAAATATAATTTCATGAAGTGTTCATTAGGTAGATATTTCCTGACAGCCTTCCAATGCTAAAACCAAGCCAGGATTAGGGATAGTGGTGACCCAATGATAATATAAGCCTAGGCCAATATGCCTAAATAATACCTTAATTTTGACAGCAAAAATATTTAAATGTAATGATATAATTAGCTATTTCTCCCTGTCAGTCTTTCATCAGAAACACAGTTCCACTTAAATTACCTAAGATGTTTTTAAGACACTTCTAACAAATAAAAGCATCTTTTTTTTTTTTTTTGAGACAGAGTCTCACTTTGTTGCCCAGGCTAGAGTGAGTGCCGTGGCGTCAGCCTAGCTCACAGCAACCTCAAACTCCTGGGCTCAAGCGATCCTACTGCCTCAGCCTCTCGAGTAGCTGGGACTACAGGCATGCGCCACTATGCCCGGCTAATTTTTCTATATATATATTTTTAGTTGTCCATATAATTTTTTTCTATTTTTAGTAGAGACGGGGTCTCGCTCTTGCTCAGGCTGGTCTCGAACTCCTGACCTTGAGCGATCCACCCGCCTCAGCCTCCCAGAGTGCTAGGATTACAGGCGTGAGCCACCGCGCCCGGCCTATAAAAGCATCTTAATTTAAAAATATTTAATAGCAAAACCTTGGAGAAAATTTAAAGTGGAGAATGTGCTGAACTACCCTAAACTAGGATACATTCCTGTTACAATTTTCTTGATTATTTTCCCTCCAGATAAAAGTAAAAAGATAATTGCATGAAAGGTAAAACATTAGACATAACATATCAAATATTTTTAATAAAGCATGATAGTGTTTCATACAGTTTTCCCTATAAAACTTAAATTCACTTAATTATGAACATAATTTTATCACTTGAATACCACCTGAAATATCCTACAGAAGGCATATTACTTTCCATAGACCAAAGATTGAAGGAACTGACAAAGGTTATATCCTGTGATTGACTCTGAGTTGATATTTTATATGTCTCTGAATCATGAAGTAATTGAAAACCAAGTCATTATAAATGCATAAGCAGAGAAAGATAAAGCAAAAGGGCTTGAAATTAGAAACATGAGAAACAAAATAGAAACTGCAAAGTTACAAAGCATAGTAAGGAGCCTTTTAAAAATAGTAAGCAAAATGATAGCTTACAAGTATTGTGGAAAAGAAAATGAATCTCCAATGTTATTGGAAATACAAATTGACAACACCTTCATTATAGTATAGAAAAATACACCATGGGAATATTTAAACAAAAAAAAAAATAAACTATCGCCACTTTTCAGTTCTGGTCTATTCTACTCAGATATTTTCTGAGCAGATATTCCCACAAAGCCTCACACCTCACTGCCTGAGAATACGCAATAGTAACTTGTATTTGCCAACCCTTTTACGTGCTTATATAACTCCCCTAAATCCAAGGTTTAATTTTAACAATCCTCTAAAAATGGAAATTTGCATTTACCTGGTTATTAATCTTTATTGTTTTTCATTCCCACAGTCTAATTTCTGGTTCAGGTTAAAATGATTCAATGCTTCTGCACCCTAAATATTCCTCTAATCAGTAAATAATCATCCTACAAGTTATCCTTCTTGCTCCTAAGCTATCATTGGCTCTTTCACTAACCTGTATTATTGCAGTTAAAATCAGGCATAATAATTCTAGCAGATCCCATTTGACAGGTTAGAAAACCTAAAATTAGAATTTTTCTAGAAAATAGTTTATTATTTTTCATTGTTGTTAGTCTTATTTTTAATCAAAATTCCCGCATAATTCCACAAAGAGGTAATCAACTACACTCTCAGGTAATAACAAACTTCTTTTTGTCAGACTCCCAGTTTTTCTTTTTAATTTCGTAATTAGGCATCATTTATTCATTCAATAAACCCTTACTTAGTGCCAATAACTGAAAACCACTCTATTAACTGTTTGAGATTTAAAAGAGGTCAGTTAGTCTCTATCTTAGAAGAGCTAGTGGCAAGGGCTAGTGTGGAAGTCCCAAACTCAAATGCCAGACCATATAAACCCGAACTGGACTGGGTATATGATAATATTGACTCCTGAGATCTATGACCAATTCCAGAGGACATCTCATCTACAAACAGTCAAATTCATTATTTTGTAAATATTACATGAGCTTCCAAGGGTGGGGAACCTGCAGCCTTAAAATTGTTCTGTAAAATTTGGATTCGGTCAAAATGCCACACTTAAGGATCTAGAAGGTCACAAGTTCCCACCCCTGGGAGACTCGCCAATTTATGACTTCCAGGTAATATGGACCTAATACACATAAAATAGTTATTTTACAATAAGTGCTTTTAATAAAGACGTTTAAAGACTTTTAAGGGATTAGAAAAGCAATTACATTTTCATCTATCATTCATGGATTTACTCAAATGTTTATTGGGTACAAATTATTTCTACTCACTGATGCTAGAATTGACTTTCTAAATCAATCTGTCATGTTTCACAGCCATATCTAAAAATCTCAATGCTCCTCACTGTCTATAGTCCAAGTTTCCTTAGGATGGTTTTTAAAAGTCCTTTTTTCCCGAGTAAACTCTCCTGAATGTATCTATAATCTAACCATAATGAAACACTCATATTTTCCAAAATGTTTGTATACTTTAATGTCATCAAATCTTTGTTCATGCTATATGCTCTATATCCAACTACAGCTGGTAAGAAATACAAGTGAATATTTGTTTTGTGGGTAGAAAAGCATGCCTTACTAGTTTGGAAGAATACTAAGCACTTTTGGAAGAAATACTACAAGAATACAATGAATATTTGGCCATAAACATATATTACAGTAATAATAAAACAAAACTATGTAAGTGCCTGGCCTGAATGTCACAAGGGATAAAAAGTAGAGAGAAAGAAACCAAGGAAAAGGTTAAATATTTGCAATTTGAGCATAAATTAAAAATCAAATTTATTTGTAAAATAAAATTTAAGATTTTGAAATGGGATATTATGGGAAATTGCAAAACAGTATCTCATTCAAAACTACATCCTCTGTTTAAATAGGTATATATTGAAGAATGAACTTTGCCAAAAAGAGGTCTGGCCCTTTGCCTGTAGCTACTGGGAGATGATCTCTAGGCCCCTGGAATATCCTGCCTGATAGGAGTACCCTTGTTTGCCTGCTGGGTTTGGGCAATGGAGAGTCTAACAATGTGATTTATAATGGGGGATTTGGAATATACAGTATCAGTTCAGAACCCCAAAAGGAACTGAAGACTAAATATATTAGCAAGAACTTTTAAGAGGGGATAAAGACTAAAAGTCGGACACATGGGCAGTATGTGATCAACCCCGGTATAAATTCTGGACACCAACAGTTTGGGTGAGCTTCCCTGGATTGTCATACATCATACCCTGGAATAGGTAACACCATCCATGACTCCATTCCCCTTTGGGCCTTTCCCAGATTTTGCCCATGTGTCTCTCCTCTGGCTAATTTCAATCTGTATCCGTTCATTATAAGAAAACTGTAATCCTAAGTATAGTGCTTCCCCAAGTTCTGAAACCATTCTAGTAAATTATCAAATCAGAAAGAGTCAGTGGGGACCCCAGAATTTGTGGCCAGCAATTCTGAAGTGAAGATGGCCCTAGGGACCTCCAAACTTGAGGTTGGTGTCTAAAGTGAGGGCAGTCTTAACGGAGACCATGCAGTTAGTGTAAACCTATTCAAATAGGTTTTTGTCACCGAATTTCTCTAGTGGATACAATTTAGGCTGTCTTCAAAAGTCATACCCATCAGCAGAAAAGCTTATGACTTCCCCTGTGGGGCATTATTACCAAGAGGCTGCTCAGGAAGTGGCAGACTGTAGAATGATGCCATAGTTGCCCTCTCTGTTAATGAGTAAAGTGACCCAGTTAGCCACCACAGATGAGACCTTTAGCTTAGCTGTAATAGACACTGAAAATCTCCAGATGAGGACAACCCACACTGGGATACCAAATGGCATTTAGCTATAAACTAAACATGTTCTGTAGCCTAATAAAGTACCAGGAAAATGGAAGTCAGACTTTAAGAAATAAACTTGGCTTTCCACAATATAAAAAGCACATAACATTTCCCTATTCTTTGTATCAACTTTAAGCTAGGATAGAAATAGAAAGTTCAAAATCATATAAAAATAGGACTAAGCTTTTGTCTAGAATGTTATATTAAATACTTCATGAACAAAATAGCAAAATATGTGTACCTTTATTATATGCTTTTATTTCCTATAAAGTTAAGCATTCATCAACAATTTAATGTAGCAAATTACATGGTTCACTGGAATTGTACATAACATGTTTAAAGAACACTACCTTTCATTAATTGTATTATCATTAGACTCTGATGTCCAGCTTAAAATTCTTATTAGTTCTCTTCCATGCATCTATATTCTCTCCAAGAAAAGGTCCATCGTGCTTTAGCCTAGTGAGTTACAATCTTCTTCTAATGGGGTACATACATGTATATGCAGTATATGCAGAGATAGATATATATTTACACACACACACACACACACACACTCACAGTCTCTAGGCTAAGACTAGAAATTCTAAGGACGTGCAAAAAGAAAGGCAAAGCATAAAAAATGGGAAAGAAATTGAAATCTTTTTTGAATGAGGAAAACGAATGAATGCAACCAGTGGAAGAAACTCATAGCATATTATGGGCTATTTGACGTAAAATATTAGGTTTCAGAGATAAGACTAAGCAAAGTATATTTTAGGTATTGGGAAAGCAATGCATTTAAACCAATAACAGCACCAATCTGGATTTATTACTCTTTTGTTGTTAAGTATAGAAAACTATTAATCATTCAAATTTCTGTTTGAAAATAACATTCAAAAAAAATCTTTGTGAACTTTCTAGAATCAGTAATAAAATCTCTTCTAACTATGCCTAGACAAAACACTGATTTATAATACACCAAAATTTAGAAAAGGTAATCAAAATATGTAAGTATTCAAAATTTCTATGTCATTTTTTTCCTCAGTGTAATCACAATCTAAAGCTGGTGGGGGAATACAGAGGACAAAAAAGCCAGGGGAGCCTCTCATTATCTCCAAACAATGATACAGAGACTTAAAAATACTCACATGTAAGTCATCACTGGAGCATTGAATTCAGTCCTTAAAATCTATCTGGTCAGTGAATACACTCCTAGATCTGAAGCACCAAAAGATGAGTGTCAGCTTGTTACAGCTCTGAAGACACATTCAAAAACAAAAGTGGGGCTGGGCATGGTGGCTCACGCCTGTAATCCTAGCACTCTGGGAGGCCGAGGTGGGAGGATCGCTCGAGGTCAGGAGTTCGAGACCAGCCTGAGCAAGAGCGAGACCCCGTCTCTACAAAAATAGAAAGAAATTATATGGAAAACTAAAAATATATATAGAAAAAATTAGCTGGGCATGGTGGTGCATGCCTGTAGTGCCAGCAACTCGGGAGGCTGAGGCAGGAGGATTGCTTAAGCCCAAGAGTTTGAGGTTGCTGTGAGGTAGGCTGATGCCACGGCTCTCTAGCCAGGGCAACAGAGTGAGACTCTGTCTCAAAAAAACAAAGGTGGCATCCTGTACACTACTATAGCGAATCAACTCTGTTCTGATGTACCTAAAAGGAATCCTAAACATATATATATGTGCTGTTATTAAACCCCTTTATTCTCAGACACCAAAAAGTAATATACAAGGTATTCCAAACCTCCCATACCATACATCTGAACTAAGTAAATACAGTTATCTCACCTCATAAACATCAGAGAGATGGGACCAAAAAGCCACATTCTTGGATCTTTTACAGTTTGGTTTTTCTGGTCATTCCATTAAAAATAAGGGGTGGCTGGGCATGGTGGCTCACATCTGTAATCTCAGCACTTTAGGAGGCTGAGGCAGGAGGATTGTTTGAGGCCAGGAGTGCAAGACCAGCCTGGGCAACAGAGTGAGACACTCTGTCTCTACAAAAAAATAAAACAAAAATGAGCCAAGCATAGTGGTATGCACCTGTAGCCCTAGCTACTCAGGAGCCTGAGGCAGGAGGATCTCTTGAGCTTGGCCTCAAGTGATCTTCCTACCTTAGAAGGCTGCAGTGAGTTTGAGGCTGCAGTGAGCTATGATCATGGCACTGGGTGTGAAAGCCTGAATGACAAAGCAAGACTCTGTCTCAAAAAAAAAAAAAAAAAAACGTGGGAGTGGGAGGAAGCAGGTACATACACACACACACACACACACACACTTACATTCATGCTTACATACACACATATACATACATACACACACATTCTCCAATTGTTGAAAAACTAAGTAAACAAAGCACTCTGAACTATATCACATATCCTCTACTCAAACTAACCAGCAATCTTAGCCCTATTTCCTTCAGGTGCTATGCCGAACTCTGAACCTAAACTATAACTAACCCATCCCACTCCTACACTTCCCTCACCATCCAAGTTATTTCCCAGCACTTTTAAGTCATTTTATCTGTACAGATGTAAGATGATTCAACATTTAACAGTTGAATTTTCTCTATCCATCTGTAATTTCCACAAGGCTAAGTATCATGTGCCATTGCTCCTGAGTATTCTTAAGCACCTAAAAACGTAGCCAAATACAAATGATTTTTAAAAAGTCAACATACTAAGAACATAAGCTCAATGCATCAGATTAATCAGCAGAATGATTTAACTTTATTTTGTCCATGTGGAACCAACTTAAGTCAGGCTAAAGATTAATGCACATTTACAGATAAAATAAGGCTACAAAATTAACTATCAATTCATTATAAGTGTAATAACACAGTTTTAAAAGTGGTGCACAAACCATAATCAATAGGAGAAAAATAATTTTGGTATAATACATACTGAGAACAATTTTAATAAAGTTAAGCTGATCTCTCCTAAAATCAGTAATAAATATGATTTTATAAAATTTAATCATGTCTTTTCTACATACAACTATATTTAAAACCATTTATGTGGCCATACATTTCACTTTCTTTCTCAAAAGTCTTAATAAATAGAAGAAAAGTAGACTTCTGTTAAAAATATTTGCTGATGGGTAAAATTGTATCCAAATCATAGTTTCAATATCAGGAATCCTTTAATATCTTCAACCTACCTTATTTTAGTTAATAATTCAATAAACATGGCAAACTATTAGAAGATTCTAATTCTGAAATTTACAGCTATTACAATACCCATAAGAACTATAACAAATTATTTAATATCAAGAATAGTGTTCTTCATAAACTTAAGTATTCCCCCAAATTGCATAAAAGGTATTTTTTATATTTTTAGAAGATAAAGGGGGTACTATAAATCATCTTTTTCCTAAAATGACTTCTTAGTATCTCAAATGAACTATAGAAAAGAGGAAGGCTTCAAGTAGGAATAGTCTATTACACTAATGGACACTGTAACAGAGAAGACAAGATGGAACTCATGGATTAAAGAGCCCAAGGAAAAAATGAAAAAGGGCAAGTTTTGAAAAGCGTGCTAAAAGGGCTCATGCCGCTAAAAACACATGTCCCACATAATCACCATCCAAATGGTAGGATCTACATTCTCTTGGCAATTTAATGATACTTCAAAGACTTTACTTTTGTGTAAAGAGACCTGTTCCTTTGTCATCATACCCACCAGCTACTATAACCTTAACCCTAATTTTTCAATACCATCTTTCAAACTACCAACAAGGACTGTAGCACTTGAGTCATCGTCATCTTCTTCACATGTGCTTCCATCTTGCCACTATCCACGTGGACAATCCACCCAGCATCCTAACATCCAAGTTCCTAAATTTTTTCAACTCTGCTGACATCCTCTTCTCCTCTATCTCCTTAACCACTACCAACAGACAACTGCTAGGCCCTTCGTTATTTCAAATCCACATGAAACAAATTTTCCAACAGATTACTCTCTCACAACATACATCTCCCATACAACAATCGAAGGGGCATTTCTATCTACCTGCTACAGCTGCAGACCTATATTTTACCTTCCAAAAATTATTTCACATAATAAGTAGGACTAGATGGAAACACTGACACATATTCTCAAACCCTAACCCCACAAATGCCTCTCTGGGACTAAAATTCTCACTACTGCAATATGGCTAGAAGAGGGACTGTACAGAATGGTATATGGAATGGTATAAAGCTGGGAGTATAAAGAACTTAAGCCCTGAAAAGCCACACAAGTAGTACATTCTGGAGGCTGAATTTATCACAGAAAAACCTATAGATTCCTATCAATTATCCAGTGAAAAAGTCTCATTTTAATAATATATTAATATATTAAAGATGATAATGATGATGGTTGTGGTAGTGGTGGTGGAAAATTTCCCTGAGGCTAGTAGATACACAATATTAAATAAAGAAAGCAAAACTAAAAAACATTAGCCAGTTACCCAGCCCTCCAGGTTTGGCTATTACGAGAAGGAGAATCAAAAAACAACCAGACTCTTTATCGTATGATCAGGAACAAGGCAAAGATGTCTACTCTCAGCACTCTTTTTCAACACCTTTCTGGAAGTCCTAGTTAAAGCAATAAGACAAGAAATAGAAATAAAAGGTACACAGATTGGGAAGGAAGAAATAACTGTCTTTTTTCACAAATGATATTATCAACTATATAGAAAATCTGAAAAAATAAGCAAAAAACTCCTGGAACTAATAAGCAATTATATAATGGAAGGTTGCAGGGTACAAAGTTAATATGCAAAAATCAATCGCTTTCCTATATACCAACAATGAACAAATGGAATTTGAAATTTAAAATATAGGATCATTTTACAGTAGCACCAAATAAACTGAAATACTTAGGTATAATATAACAAACTATGTACAAAATCTGTATTAGGAAAACTATAAAAGTCTGATGAAAGAAATCAGAGAAGATCTAAGTAAATTGTGAGATATTCCATGTCAATTTTTCTGAATTGATCTATAGATTCAACATAATCCCCATCAAAATCCCAGCAAGTTATTTTCTGGATATCAACAAAATGATTATAAAGGTTATACAGAGGGGCAAAACACCCAAAATAGCCAGGATAATATTGAAGGAGAAGAACAAAGTCAAGGAATGACACTACTATACTATTAAGTTAAGTGTCGTTCAAAGTAAATGAAAATTGAAATGATCTGCTTCTGGGCAGGATGAAGTACCTTATGCTAAGGAAAAGTGTTCAAAAATGAGTTGAATTTATACAGCCAGTTTTTCCCTACAGGCATTTCCCAATTCTAAACATACGGCAAGATGTAGAAAATCAAGACTTTTCTCTGGGCAGAGGGCCACTGTTGAGGGACAAAGAAACAAATAGCAATTTTGGTGGACTCAAAGAAATAGACAAATTTGGAAAAGAATTCAAACACACACCTCGATTTCCCCTGAAGATTAGAGCAGAATTCTAAAGTTACACATACATATGGAAAACAAAATTTTAAAAGATAATTAGATCATATATGTTACTACTATACAAGATAATTTAGATTTTACTTTAAATGTAAAAATATTCTATGATACAGGCACAAAAATCCTAAATACCAGCAAATTAAGTTTAAATATACAGTCCATTCTGAAAAATGCATCATTAGGTGATTTTGTCATTGTGCAAACATCAGAGTGTACTTACACAAACCTAGATAGTATGGCCTTACAATTGATGGTATCTAATTTGGTAAAACAAGATACAGAAAACCTGGTTCTGTGTAAACAATAAAATTCTCCAACAATCTTCTTGAACTTCATTATTTAAAGCTGCAGAACTAATTATGCACTGGAATCACATCTGTGACTTCGAGTTTGTTTTCATGCATTTGTCTTCAGAATCTTAAGCCCTAGAGAAGTGCTTGAACCTATGAGTTTAAGGGCTTCCCTGAAGTGATTTCCCTGAAAGTATTTTCATAAGTAAATACAAAACCATATCCAACTAGTTAGGTAACAGGACTATGCCACATATCAGAGGTAGTGAATCTACAACTCCACAATCATGCACCCTGTGAAGTCACCAATATGGACTAAATATTCTATAACTAAACATTCTACAATATATTAGAAATAATACTGCAAGATACAGAAAAACACATAAAATTAAGAGCCACAAATAAATTTTCCTAGAAATTTTATAAATATTCTAAAATTTTATTGCCATCTTTCAATGATAACACACGAGTTTTCTATACTTAACCTTTGGTAAGATCAGCTCTACTTGGGGTATAAAAATGGCTAGATGTGTTTGATAACCAACAAATATAATCAAACTAAAAATCGTACGCCCCTGGTTTTCCTTATTCACTCCAAAAGATCACATTTTCTCAACCATGTTTCAAAGTCTATTCTCATTTATACACCACCAACTAGGTGGGGATGGGGGACATATATTGTAGGCTTTAAGAAAATCTGAAGTTGTCAAATACCTATACTCTTCCAGCAATGTGATGGACTTTTTTTAATTTAAAAATTAAGATTTACTATAAAAATTAATTTTAAACTCATGTGCTAGAACTAAGTACCCTCCATCATTTCAACAATGACCAATAGAGAGTTCGTTTAATTTCTATGCTAGTATAAAGGGTACAAACTATTATTTAACTGCAGTATTTCACTTTAAAATTCTGGGTTTTTTGGTTTGCTGGGGGTTTTTTTGTTTTTGTTTTTTTTTTTTTTTTTTTGAGACAGAGTCTCGCTCTGTTGCCCAGGCTAGAGTGCCATGGCGTCAGCCTAGCTCACAGCAACCTCAAACTCCTGGGTTCAAGCAATCCTCCTGTCTCAGCCTCCTGAGTAGCTGGGACTACAGGTATGAGCCACCACACCCAGCTAATGTTTTTCTATTTTCAGTTGCCCAGCTAATTTTTTTTTTTTTTCTATTTTTTAGTGGAGACAGGGTCTCACTCTTGCTAAGGCTGGCCTCGAACTCCTGACCTCAAGCGATCCTCCCGCCTCAGCTTCCCAAAGTGCTAGGAGTACAAGCATGAGCCACCGCACCCAACCTTTCACTTTAAAATTCTAATAAACCTGCTAGATAAGACATTACTAGGTCAGATATTAATACAAAGTATTGGCACACACTGTTGACTTACACACTTTAAAAAAAAAGTGTTCACCATTCTACCAAGTGAAGTATCCCAAGAATGGAAAAATAAGCACCACATGTACTCATCGTCAAATTGGTTTCACTGATCATCACCTAAGAGCACATTTAGCAATAACATTAATCGGGTGCTGGGCAGATGCTAGGGGAGGGAGGGAATGGGTGTATACACACATAATGAGTGTGATGTGCACCATCTAAGGGATAGACACGCTTGAAGCTCTGATTCGGGGGTGAGGGGGGAGGCAGGGCAAGGGCAATATACGTAACGTGAACTTTTGTACCCCCATAATATGCTGAAATTTAAAAAAAAAGGAATGAAAAAAAAGTGTTCAGTTAAATATGAATACAGTCTCAAGATATGTGCCTTTGTTGACCTGAACAAATTCAGTCACTGTTGGTTAGAACAATTAATTGATCAGATTATTTAGGCAAAGTAACTGCCTCTTAATCATTTTGGATGCCAATACTGATTTTTTTCTTCTGAATATACTAATAGGTATCTCTTGAAAGTTAACCATAAAAAAATTTTAAGCTATCATACTTAGCAAACATAGGAATTTCTCCATGTTCCAATTATAAATCTTTCATAGAAATGTTTAAAATATATTTGGCCCCAGTTATAATTTCTTCATGTTGTAGTGAACAAAGGTTTACTTAAAATAAATTAAAGTCACAAAAGAAGTTTTCTGGGACAATAAATCTTTAGGCTCACCATATTAAAGCAATTAAGAATTCTCTTTACTATGCATTACTATGATTTTCTCAAATTTGCCTCTGAAATGGTAAATGAATGAGATTGAAAGGATCCATCAGGCTATATTCAATATTAATAATGAATGACATATTAATAGACTAGATAATGCAAAACTGAACACTATAAATATGAGAATACATAGTCATCTTCATTTTGTCTTGCATCTACCTTCAAATGAAAATGCAGTTTCACCAATATATCTGTAATTACATAAAAAATTTGGCAAGATCATTGAAAACCTCTGTGTGAACAACAGTTCTTCACATTTAAGCAAAGACTTTTGTTTAACCGCAGTTGCAATAACAAATTCTCAAAGGTTCTTTTTCTCTTACCATAGTACAAACAATACAACATTAGTAAAGTCACAGAACATGTGTAGATAAAAGTAACAAGCCTTAGGGCTAGATTTTCACTATGTACTAGTCTTGGACAAATACTTAAGAACTATAAATCGACATTTAGTGATAAAATAAGAAAATAAAGAAAAGCGAGGCAATACCTAGAAAATAAATCTGAATGCCAGATGAACTACATAAATATACATAAAATTTAAATTCCTACCAAACAAAAATGAACATTTATAAAATTCTTTTTAAACTAGATGGGTACATGTCCTTGAGAAATTAAATATAGTAAAAGAATAGCTTTTGTAATTCCCTATATAGTCACTAGAAAGGAGATTTTAACATTTACTATTGTTTCATCTTACATAACAAACATTTTACATTTAAAAAAGCAATAAACAAATTATTGTGAAAATATTTTCCACTGAATTCTTCTAGTCCAACTGGACAGGAGAAAGTAAAGTGACTCCAAGCAGAGAAAAGCTTTCACTAGGAACTTCAAAAGAGATTATTTGATTTTTTTTTTTTTCCAATTTGAGTTTGAGCTTGTGAGATGGGGTAAGGGGAGAGGCACTAGCTTATTTTTTTCATCAAGCATTATTTCCTAAAACCATTCTAGAGTGATTCCTTGCATGTTCTTTCCCTGCATCGTAACTGTATACAATTGACTCCTAAGGGAAAAGTAGAGTTCCAAGAGACAGACAAGCAGGAATGAAGAAAAACAACTTACAATTTCAACAGAAATAGAACTTTACAAGTGGGAAATAATCCAAAATTAGACTTAGTCATATTAAAGTAAAAATGGGACGTTTCTCAAAGAAGACATTGAATTACTATTTTTGCCAACTGGGCAAAAAATAAATAGGCAATTAGACAAAAATATACCAGTCAATCTTATTGCTTTATTAATGGCTACAACTTTAGAATGGTCTTTACATCTACTCATATGCACAGATAACTATTAATACTATGCCCTAAAATAAGAAAGGGGAATATAATTATAAAATGTGCATGGAATTTTTTTCCATTTGTTTGTGTCATCTATGATTTCTTGCATAAGTGCTTTATAGTTCTCCTTGCAGAGATCTTTCATCTCCTTGGTTAAGTATATTCCTAGGTATTTTTTTCTTTGCAGCTATTGTAAATGGCACTGAGTTCTTAATTTGACTCTCAGCTTCACTGTTATTAGTGTATAGAAATGCTACTGATTTGTGTACATTAATTTTGTAATGTGAGATTTTACTGAATTTATCAATTCTAGGAGTCTTTTGGAGGAGATTTTTAGGATTTTCTAGATATGAGATCATATCATCAACAAACAGGGATAGTTTGACCTCCTCTTTTCCAATTTGGATGCCCTTTATTTCTTTCTCTTGTATTTCATGCTTGTGGATTAAAAGAATCAATATTGATAGACAGATAGATAGATAAATAAATAAAATCATTGCCCAAAGTGATTTACAGATTCAATGCAATTCCCACCAAAATACGAATGTCATTTTTCACAGAACTAGAAAAAAAAATCCTAAATTTCATGCAGAATCAAAAAGGAGCCCAAATACCCAAAGCAATTCTAAACAAAAAGAACAAATCTGCAGCTTTCATAGCACCTGACTTCAAATTATACTATACGGCTATAGTAACCAAAACAGCATGGTACTGGTATAAAAGTAGACACACAGATCAGTGGAACAGAATAAAGAATCCACAAATATTAATAAAACCATATACCTACAACCAATTGATCTTTGACAAAGCAGACAAAAAACACACACTGGGGAAAGGATACCCTAGTTAATAAATTGTTCTGGGAGAACTGGATAGCCACATGAAGAATGAAACTGGATTCCTATCTTCACCACATACAAAAATTAAAATGAATTAAAGATTTAAAAGTAAGACTTGAAACCATAAAAATTCTGGGAAAAAAACAGGAAAAATTCTTCTGGATATTGGCCTAGGCAAAGAATGTATGAATAAGATCCAAAAAGCAAATACAGCAACAACAAAAATAAAATAGAATTTTAATTAAACTAAAAAGTTTCTGCACAGCAAAGGAAATAATCAGCAGAGTAAACAGACAACTTACAGAACGGGGGAAAATATTCACAAAGTATATATCCAACAAAGGACTGCTACCCATAATCTACAAAGAACTCAAACAAATCAGCAAGAAAAAAATACATAACCCCATCAAAAAGTGGGGAAAAGACATGAACAGATTTTTTTCAAGAGAAGATATACAAATGGCCAACAAACATGAAAAAATGCTCAACATCATTAATCATCAGGGAAATGCAAATTAAAACCAAAATGAGGTAGGACCTTACCCTTGTAAGAATGGCCATTATTAATAAGGCAAAAAAACAACAGATGTTGGCATGCATGCAGTGAAAAGGGAATGCTTATACACTGCTGATGGGATTGTAAATTAGTACAACCTCTACGGTTGTACTAATGTACTTTCTGCATACGGAAAACAGTATGCAGATTCCTCAAAGAACTGAAAATAGACCTACCCATTCAATCCAGCAATCCCATTATTTACTTATATCTACCCAAAGGAAAATAAGTCATTTTATCAAAAATACATCTGCAATCATATGTTTATTGCAGCACAATTCACAATTGCAAAGATATGGAATCAATCTAAGTGTCCATCAATTGATAAGTGGATAAAGAAAATGTCGTATGTTTGTATATGTGTGTGTATACATATACATACACACACACAATGGAATACTACTTAGCTATAAAGGAATGAAATAATGTCTTTTGCAGCAACTTGGATGGAACTGGAGACCATTACCCTAAGTGAAGTAACTCAAGAATGCAAAAACAAATACCACATGTTCTCACAACTGGGAGCTAAAGGATGGGTATATATGGTCATAAAATGGTGTAATGGACATTGGAAACTAAGAAGCGAGGAGGGTCAGAGGTGGGTGAGGGATAAAAAACCATCATGTACAGTGTACACTATTCTGGTGATGGGTACACTAAAAACCCTGACTTCAGCATTATACAATTCATCCCTGTAACAAAGAACACGTGTACCCCCAAATCTATTTTAATTAATAATTATAAAATGAAAAGCAGCAAGTAATAACAGAACTTTGCAGTTTAAAATATTATCTGGCTAGCAGCTCTGATACATACTTTACAAAACATCTATTGAAATGTCCAGGAAAACAAAAGAATGAAAACTTTAAAGCTCATACCAGGACAAACAGTCAATACACTACCAGAATTTCTAGGCTGACAGATCTGTACAAAAAGCTTCTTCTACTGTAGATGGTTTTCAAAGTGTATCTACAGACCCTTGAGGGTCCCTCAGACCCATTCAGGCAATCCATGAGGTCCAAACTATTTTCATAATGATACTACTAAATAACTTGCCCTTTTCACTCTCAGTCTTTTGTGAGTGTACAGTGCATTTTTTCAGAGGCTACCTAACATAGGATAGCATAATAGACTGAATGAAAAAGAACAAGAGAATCCAGCTGTCTTCAAATTATACCATTGTTTAACTTGGAAAAAGGTGAAATAATACCACTCTTGCACTAAGTTGCTTTTTTTGCCTTGGAATATATAATTGTTTTTCACAAAAATGTTATTTCTGTTAATAGGCTTATTGTTATTTTTTTTTTTTTTTTTTTTGAGACAGAGTCTCGCTTTGTTGCCCGGGCTAGAGTGAGTGCCGTGGCGTCAGCCTAGCTCACAGCAACCTCAAACTCCTGGGCTTAAGCGATCCTACTGCCTCAGCCTCCCGAGTAGCTGGGACTACAGGCATGCGCTACCATGCCCGGCTAATTTTTTCTATATATATTTTAGTTGGCCAGATAATTTCTTTCTATTTTTAGTAGAGACGGGGTCTCACTCTTGCTCAGGCTGGTCTCGAACTCCTGACCTTGAGCGATCCACCCGCCTCGGCCTCCCAGAGTGCTAGGATTACAGGCGTGAGCCACCACGCCCGGCCTATTATTTTTTAATTAATATACATTTTAGGTTTTCATTTCTAATACAATAAATATCATTAGATATAATTCACATAAACAAAAGTTCTCTGTGGTCCTCAATAATTGTTGTATGTCCTGAGACCAAAAAGTCAGAACTGCAAGTCTGAATGGTCTATAAACCTTTTTTTTTTTTTATTTCAGCTCATTATGGGGGTACAAAAGTTCAGGTTATATGTATTGCCCACGTCTCCCCATCCCCCCGAGTCTGAGCTTCAAGCGTGTCCATTCCCTAGACAGTGCACATCGCACTCATCATGTAGGTATGCACCTATCCCCTCCCCCCATCCCCATCCCCCTCAGTCAGAACTTCAAGCGTGTCCATTCCCCAGGCAGTGCGCATCGCACTCATCAAGTAGGTATACACCCATCCCTTCCCCCCAGCCCCCACCTCTGTCCGATACCCAATTGGTGTTATTCCCAAATGTGCACTTAGGTGATGATCAGGGGAAACCAGTTTGCTGGTGAGTACATGTGGTGCTTATTTTTCCATTCTTGGGATACTTCACTTAATAGAATGGGTTCCAACTCTCTCCAGGAGAACCAAACAGATGCCATATCGCCATTATTTCTAATAGCTGAGTAATATTCCATGGTATACATATACCACATTTTGCTAATCCATTCATGAATTGATGGGCATTTGGGTTGTTTCCACATCTTGGCGATTGTGAATTGTGCTGCTATAAACATTCGGGTGCAGGTGTCTTTTTTATAGAATGACTTTTGTTCTTCTGGGTAGATGCCCAATAATGGGATTGCTGGATCGAATGGTAGGTCTACTTGAATCTGTTTAAAGTATCTCCACATTGCTTTCCACAGGGGCTGCACTAGTTTACAGTCCCACCAGCAGTGTATGAGTGTTCCTGTCTCTCCGCATCCACGTCAACATGTATTGTTTTGGGACTTTTTGATAAAGGCCGTTCTCACTGGAGTTAAGTGATATCTCATTATGGTTTTGATTTGCATTTCCCTGATGATTAGAGATGTTGAACATTTTTTCATATGTTTGTTAGCCATTTTTATATCTTCTTTTGAAAAATTTCTATTCATGTCCTTTGCCCACTTTTTGATAGGGTTGTTTAATTTTTTCTACCTGATTTTCCTGAGTTCTAAATAGATTCTTGTTATCAGCCCTTTATCTGATGTGTAGTATGCGAAAATTTTTTCCCATTCTGTAGGTTGTCTGTTTACTCTCATTCTGGGAAAATTTTTTCCCATTCTGTAGGTGACTGTTTCTTTGGCTGTGCAGAAGCTTTTTAATTTGATCAGGTCTCATTTATTTTTTTTTTTTGTTGTTGTTGTTGTTGTTGTTGTTGTTGTGATTGCCTTAGGGGTCTTCTTCATAAATTCTTTGCCTAGGCCAATGTCTGCAAGAGTCTTTCCTAAGTTTTCATCTAGAATTCTAATAGTTTCCGACCTAAGGTTTAAGTCTGTTATCCACCGTGATTTGATTTTTGTGAGAGGTGAAAGCTGTGTGTCCTGTTTTAGTCTTCTACATGTGGCTATCCAGTTTTCCCAGCACCATTTATTAAATAAGGAATCTTTTCCCCAGAGTATGTTTTTGTCTGCTTTGTCAAAGATTAGATGGCTATAAAAACCTTTTAAAGAACTTCATTTCCTTTACGGATACAAACAGCAAGTCCAAGAAAATAACTGGGAAGGAAAAATATATATATTGCCTTTTTTTTTTCTTTTTTTTTTGCATTCAAAGTGTCAATGATCATGTATATTATTTTTGTGGTCACTCATAATAGAAATAGTTGAAAAAAGACAGGGGAAGCCCAGAAAACAGTACATACCAAAAACTATAATATTAATATACTCCATCTGTTCAAATGATCATGCAGTAGAAGACAAAAGAATATTCCATTTCAACCCAGCACAATCCCAACTAGATAATCGCCATAAACGTGAATAGGCATTCCAATTGAAATTCAAACAAGAGTGCAGACAAGAAAAATCTATGCCCTGTCAGCTATTAATAACAAGCACCAGGACTGGATGAATCTTTCATCATTTAAAGAAAGAAAAACAACATCCTCACGAAAATACAGAAGAAAAGCAGAACTTTAAAATAAGTTACTGTAAAATTCCATTAAAAAAATAAAGTTTTTAGAGAACTTTTATATCAAGAGGATGCCAGAGCACAAAACATCTTAAGGAAAAGAAATAAGAAAAGGAAAATAAACTAATAAGAATAGAACTAGAAAAGAAGAAAAAATAACAAGATAAGATTAAAAGGAAAGTAGGTAAAGCAAAAAGTAAATATCGCACAGAAGGGTAAAAATTCTATACAAAAGAAATACTTGACATTAGGGAAAATTAAATCTTTCATTTCAGACCCAAATTCAAGACTTCCTAGAATGCTGGGGGGGGAGAGAATGGGAAAAAAAGAATAAATCAACATACTACACAAAAATAATCAAGATCTCAAGATGACAATTTTAAATATGCCAAAAGAAACCAGAACACTTAGAACTAATACAAGAATAAAGACACCCACATGTCTTTCAAACATACTTGAGGCTGAGCACAATGGCTCACACCTGTAGTTCTAGCACTTTCGGAGGTCAAGATAGGAGGATCACTTGATGCCAGGAGTTTGAGACCAGCCCAGGCAACATAACAAGAACCCCGTCTCTACAGGCTGGGTGTGATGGCACATGCCTGTAATCCCACCTACTAGGGAGGCTAAGCAGGAGGATCACTTGATCCCAGGAGTTCAAGGCTGCAGTGAGCTATATTGTATTACTGCACTCCAGCCTGGGTGACAGAGCAAGATCCTGTCTCCCAAAAAAAAAAAGTTCATGAGTTAGCAGTGTATTTAAAGACAATATGTGCTTTACCTCCTCTAATGAGAGACACCAATAAATAATAGGAACTTTATAAAAATATAATACAAAGCAATTGGAGAAGGACCAGATGATGAGAAATTTTTCAATAAATTTCCAAAATGTAAAGAAAAAGACAGAAACCTATTGACAGATAAAATAGAGCACACCCCAGAACGGTGGAGAGAACTTCACTGAAAGAGCGGAAAGAGTTGACCATCAGCAAAGCGAGAGATGAGAGGAACAGCTCCCAATCTGCTAGGCCACCAACCATAAGCAAAGAGACTCATCACTTTGCTATTGTATTTGGATTGTCTTAGTCCATTCTGCATTGCTATAAAGGAATACCTGAGGCTGAGTAATTTATAAAGAAAAGAAGTTTATTTGGCTCATGGTTCTGAACAAGTAAGTATGGCAAGGTGAGGGCCTCAGGAAGCTATTACTCATGGCAGAAAGTAAAGGGGGACAGACATGTCACATGGCGAGAGAGGAAGCAAGAGAGAAAAGGAGGGGAGACACACTCTTTTAGACAACAAGCTTTCACATAAGCAGAGCAAGAGCTCACTCATTACCACCAGGATGGTACCAAGTTGATCAAGAGGGATCCACCTCCATGACACAAACATCTCCCCGAGGCCCCACCTCTAGCACTGGGGATCAAATTTTGACATGATCCTGACTTTAGCATTACTCAGTTCATCCATGTAACAAAAACATGTGTATACCCCCTAAATCTATTGAAATAAAAGAATTCTACAAACACACACACACAGAAAGAGTAACTCTGTGAGGTGATGGAGATGTTAATTAGCTTGACTAGTAATCATTTCACAATATATATATATATCAACACATTACGCTGTATACCTTGAATATACACATTTTTTGTCAATTACACCTCAATAAGGATTAAAAAGAGAGTAAATAAATAAAATGCTAGAAAACCATAAATATTGATTTCATCACTACATAATAAGAAGTTATAAGTCAAAGGACAAAACAAACCTAAATACTCTTATTTTACTTTTCCTAAATAAAAATACATATGCTGAAAAAAACTTCAGGAGATTGAGATGGGACAAATATCTAAACTGTATCATGGAAATCTGTGCAACTGTAAAATAAAAAAAAGAATGAGGATTATCTCTGTGTGCCAATACTGGGGAGAGGAGACTCAACATATACTGTCAAGTAAAAAAATAGGCAAGGTACAGACAGTATCTGAAAAACCACCTCTTGGTGGAGGTGGTAAGAATATAAGTAAATGTATTTGTTTATATATGCATAAAGAAATTCTGGATGGATACACTAAAAGCTAACAGCAATGGTTACTTTTCTGAGAAGGGGATAAGTGGATGGGGAACTTTTGGAGAAACTTTGTGTGCTTTTAAATTTTTGTCAGCCATATTTAATCCATTCAAGTAATTTTTAATTGGCCTTCAAACTGGAAATGTAAATAGAATTTTAATTTGAAAAATTGCTACTTCTTATTACTATTTTGGATGCTATATTCTAACCATGTGTATTAAACTTAAAAACTGAACAGCTCATTATCCCTTCACTGTTTGATGGATCAAATTAGACAAAATGAAGAGGTTGTTAATAGAGCTAAAGTCCTAAAATCAAAGTTATCTTTAAGATTTTAAAGATATACAAAAATGAAATTCTACTACATTCTACAAAAACAGTATGCATGTTTCATAGTGTAAATTTTCAAATGCATGTTTTGGCTTGTGATTATCTTTCAATTATTTTTTAGAGCAATTTTTGTGAAACCACGGATAAGTCAAAAATTCGTGTTATTTTCGAATATGAGTTCTGTCGTGGAATCAATCTAGCACAGATAGCTCAAAATACCAGTGAAGTGTTTGGGAAGGATGTGGCTAATGAATGCACAGTATGTTGATGGTTTGAGAAGTTCCATTTTGGTGATTTTAATCTTGAAAATGAGCCAGATGGGTGACCTGAGACCAAGGTGGATAATGATGAGTTAGTTAAAAGCTGTAGTGGAAATGACTCCATCTTGAACTACACATGAATTAGCAGCAAGGTTTGACTTTACTACTCCAACAATATTGAATCGTTTGAAACAAACTGGCAAGGTAAAGAAGCTGGAAAGATAGGGTCTGCATGAATTAAACGAGCATCGGAAGAAAAATCGTCTCAAAGCTTGGCTTTCTTTGCTGTCACGACATAAAGGTGAACCATTTCTACACTGTATTGTTACATGTGATAAAAAATGGATTCTTTTTGACAATCACAATCATTCAGCACAATGGCTGGATAAAGAAGAAGTGCCAAAACATAGTCCAAAACTGAATATTCATCAAAAAAATGCTAATGGTATCTGCTTGGTGGTCCAGTGCTAGTATTAGCCACTATAGCTTTGTGAAACCTGGTCAATCAGTTACAGCGGATGTCTACTGCAACCAATTGGACAAAATGATGAAGATGCTTGTGATTAAGCAGCCGAGACTGGTCAACAGAGACAGGCCGATTCTCCTGCAAAACAACACGCAACCACATGTCGCACAAACAATGCTGCTCAAACCAGAAAGGCTAAATTTAAACTTGGAAACTCTCTCTCATCCACTGTATACTAGACCTTCTACCAAATGACTACCACTTCTTCCAGGCTTTGGACCACTTCTTGCAAGGAAAAATAATCAATTCTCAACAAGCTGTGGCAAACGCCTTTTGTGATTTCATCAACACTGGCTCTCCAGGCTTCCTCACTGCTGGCATAAACCATTAAGATGGCAAAACTGTGTCAATAGTTTAGGTGCATAATCTGATTAATTATACTGCTTTTTGTTTGAGATATAATAAACTACACTTTTGATTCGAAATCAGACATTTCATATTTAATGACCTAATATTAGAAAATAATACAAGAAAACATTTAGGAGATAAAGGGCTTCATAAGCAAGACAGAAAACCCAGGAAATGTAAGAAATATATTGCCAAACTTGACTATATAAAAATGAATTTTTCACTTATGGAAGAACACCATATAAAAAAATATATAGTGGCCAGGCACGGTGGCTCATGCCTGTAATCCTAGCACTCTGGGATGCCGAAGCGGGAGGATAGCTCGAGGTCAGGACCAGCCTGAGCATCAGTGACACTCCATCTCTACTAAAAATAGAAAGAAATTCTGGACAACTAAAAATATTTATAGAAAAAATTAGCTGCGCATGGTGATGCATGCCTGTAGTCCCAGCTACTCGGGAGGCCGAGGCAAAAGGATTGCTTAAGCCCAGGAGTCTGAGGTTGCTGTGAGCTAGGCTGACACCATGGTACTCTAGCCGGAGCAACAGGGCAAGACTCTGTCTCAAAAAAAAAAAAAAATGTATAGCAAGAAACTGAAAGTACTTACAAATCCACATAGTAAAAACATCAATTGACATTTATTGAATGCTTCCTACATGTCCAATACTTTTCTGAGGGCTTTACATATAATGTTTCATTAAATTCATATAACAAACCCAAATTACATAAGAGTAATCTTTGGCAGGAAAAGTTTTAAGTACCTTGGGAAAAACCGATCCCCCAAAGCCAGTGAGGAGCAGAGCAATGAACAACTCCAGTACTCTGCTCCAGAACTACCACTCACCCTCACATTTCAATACATTGACTTCCCTACAGGTCAGGAAGGAAAAGAGTACTACTGGCAGTGGTATACAGAAACGAGCTCTCTTATCTGCTGGAGATGAATGTGTTCATTTGGAAGGCAATTTGGTAGTAGTTACTAACATTACCCATGACCTTGAAACCAAACATTCTACTTTTACCTACCCTAAAGAAACATCCACCTATGTATGCAAAGATGTTCACTGAAACAATGTTAGCAACAGCAAAAGACTAAAAGCAATCTATCTGTTTACATCTTCTACAATTTCTTTTCTTAATGTTTTGTAGTTCTCCCTGTATATGTCTCTCACCTCTTTTGTTAAACATATTCCTAGATATTTAATTTTCTTTGAGGCTACTGTAAAAGGTATTGCATTTTTGATTCGAATTTTGGCTTGACTGTTATTGACATATATGAATGCCTCTGATTTGTGTGTATTGATTTTGTATCCTGAAAGTTTACTGAATTCATTTATAAATTCCAGGAGTCTCTTGGTTGAATCCTTGGGGTTTTCTAGATATAATATCATATCATTGGCAAAGAGCGAGAGTTTGATCTCATCTGCCCCCATTTGGATGCCCTTAATTCCCCTCTCTTGTCTAACTGCTCTAGCAAGGACTTCCAGCACTATGTTGAATAGAAGTGGAGATAGTGGACAACCTTGTCTGGTTCCGGTTCTAAGTGGGAATGGTTTCAATTTTTCCACATTCAGTATGATACTGGTAGTGGGTTTATTGTAAATGGCCTTGATAATTTTAAGGTATGTCCCGTCTATGCCTATTTTGCTATGAGTTTTTATCATAAAGGTGTGCTGGACTTTGTTAAATGCTTTTTCTGCATCTATTGAGAGCATCATATGGTCTTTGTTCAAATGGAAAAATTACCTTACTCATGGATTGGTAGAATCAACATCGTTAAAATGTCCATACTACCTAAAGTGATCTACAGAATTAACACAATCCCTATCAAAGTACCATCAACATTCTTTACAGATCTAGAAAAAATAATTCTATGCTTTGTATAGAACCAGAGAAGAACTTGTATAGCCAAAGCAATCTTAAGTAAAAAGAACAAACTGAGAGGTATCAGTCTACCAGACTTCAAACTGTACTACAAGCCTATAGTAACTGAAACAGTATGGTACTGGCACAAGAACAGAGATATTAGACCTTTGGAACAAGACTGAGAATCCAGAAATGAAACCATCCGCCTATGGTAATCTAATCTTTGACAAAGCAGACAAAAATATACACTGGGGAAAAGAATCTCTTTTCAATAAATGGTGCTGGGAAAACTAGATAGCTACATACAGAAGATTGAAACTGGATCCCCACCTCTCACTTCTTACAAAAATCAATTCAAGATGGATAACAGACTTAAACCTAAGGCATGAAAACTTAAGAATCCCAGAAGAAGATGTAGGGAAGACCCTTTCAGACATCAGCCTAGGCAAAGAATTTTTGAAGAAGACCCCCAAAGCAATCACAGCAGCAACAAAAAAAAAATAAATGGGAGCTGATCAAATTAAAAAGCTTTTGCACAGCCAAGGAAACTATCATTAGAGCGAACAGACAGCCTCCAGAATGGGAGAAAATATTTGCTCTATACACATCCAGTAAAGGGCTGATAACAAGAATCTGTCTAGAACTTAAAAAAAATCAACAAGAGGCCAGGAGTGGTGGCTCACACCTGTCATCCTAGCACTCTCGGAGGCCGAGGCAGGAGGATCGCTTGAGGTCAGGAGTTCAAGACCAGCCTGAGCAAGAGCGAGACCCCGTCTCTACTAAAAATAGAAAGAAATGATCTGGACAGCTAAAAATATATATAGAAAAAAAATTAGCCGGGCACGGTGGCGCATGCCTATAGTCCCAGCTATTCGGGAGGCTAAGGCAGAAGGATTGCTTAAGCCCAGGAGTTTGAGGTTGCTGTGAGCTAGGCTGATGCCACAGGACTCTAGCCACGGTACTCTAGCCCGGGTAACAGAGCAAGACTCTGTCTCAAAAAAAAAAAAAAATCAAACAATCCCATCAATAAATGGGCAAAGGACACGAACAGAAACTTTTCCAAAGAAGACAGAATAATGGCCAGCAAACATATAAAAAAAATGCTCAACATCTCTAATCATTAGAGAAATGTAAATCAAAACCACAATGAGATTATCACCTAACCCCAGTGAGATTGGCCTCTATCAAAACATCCCAAAACAACAAATGCTGGCGAGGATGTGGAGAGACAGGAACACTCTTACACTGCTGGTGGGACTGCAAATTGGTGCAACCTGTGTGGAAAAGAATTTGGAGATACCTCAAAGAGCTAAAAATAGAAATACTGTTCGATCCAGCAATAGCACTATTAGGCATCTACCCAAAAGAGCAAAAGACATTCTATAATAAAGACATCTGCACCCGAATGTTTATGGCAGCACAATTCACTATTGCAAGGATGTGGAACAACTCAAGTGCCCATCAATTCATGAGTGGATTATTAAAATTTGGTATAGTTATACAATGGAAGAATTATAAGAAACGACGGTGATCTAGCACCTCTTATATTTTCCTGGATAGAGCTCGAGCCCACCTTCCGAAGTAAGGTATCACAAGAACGGAAGAATAGGCTCCACATATACTTGCCATCAAATTGGCACTAACTGATCAACACTACAGTGCTCACACGGTAGTAATATTCTCCAGGGATTAGGGGTTTGGGAGTGGGTAAACTCACAACTAATGGACGCTGTAAGCATTGTAGGGGGGAAAAGGCACACCCCAAATCATGGTTTGGCTGTGGCAAAGTCATAACGTGTAACCAAAATGTTTGTGCCCCCATAATATCCTGAAATAAATAAAGCCAACAAGCCAAAAATGAAAAAATAAATAAATAAAAGCAATCTAAAAATCCACCAATTATAAAATAATAAAATATAATGCAACTTTACTATTAATACCATGCAACACTTAAATAATGTGGCAAATCTCTATGCATTAACATAGAAGTATCTCCAACCCATATTGTTAAGTGAACAAGAAAGCAGTCCTGGAATATTTAGTATGATTCATTTTAAGTCAAAAATAAATATAATTTTTTTACAAAACCTTCAGTGTGTGTGTATATACACATAGATATGTAAATGAATGTGTTTAATAAAAATATGTATCAAACACTGTTTACCTTCAGGAGGAGCAGGCCTAAAAAGCGATTTTCACCCGATACAATTCTATGCTGTTTATATCTTTTTGAAAAACATAATATGCAATAACCACAAAATCAAAACTATTACTAGAAATGGGCAAGCAATATAGTTTAAGTTTCTACCACTTAGAATCATACTAAAAAAGAAAAGGCTGGGAATGATACATGTTGGCAAAAATAATGCTATATCCAATTCAAGTAATTTCTGGTAAAGTCAAGAAAATTGGGCAGCAAAACATCATTCAGATTCATCTCACAAGCTAAATTATGATAAATTAAAAACACTAATTAGAAAACAAAAAAGTAAACTTTACCTTTCTTGATGTACAGATGTCAAAAAATGGCTTATTTCTGACACTAAATGGCTCTTGTGTTTTGTCAATGAGTCCAGTCTTCATTTTTTCATGCCGAGGATTTATAATTTCTCTTTCTATACACTGCAGACGAACATTAAAATCACAATCTCCAACTGGCTGTGCCTGAATTAAAGAGACAATTATTTAAATTTCAACACTAAGAACTATTTTATCAGCATAATTACCAAGGCTGCTATATAGTAATATACAGTAGTCTATGTAAACAGCTGAGGCTTATCTAATGTTGTCACCCCTTAAGTGCTGCCACCTGTATGTAAAAAGGTTTGGTAAGTGTTAGGTTGGAGAATATATAATAGATATATCATATAGTAGTCTATGTAAATAGCATCCTTTGGAGTTATCTAGTGCACAGCCTGTACAACCACACATGTCAGCCCCAATAATTAGTTTGAATAATGAGAGAAACATCTAAACACAAACACACACAGACTTACTTTAAAATTATAGCTATATAAAACAATATGGGAAAGTGACATGAATCTACAGTACTATAAGTCGATCCCAAGATTTCACATCTGAATTAATATACCCACTAGTCTTATTTATATAAATTAGTAAAATACCTACATAAAAACTAAAATCCACATTATTCAACAAAGAACTAGCAAATAACACATCAAACTAAGCAGCACAGTCACTTATTATACAATGCTTTTTGTTGTTTTAAGTGCTAACATTTTACAGGCATCAATAAATAGAAAACATTTATTAGACAAATAGAATACATCCTCAACTCTAAAAATTAATACAGGAAAAATTTACGTATGTTCAAAGTTATACAGTTATAAAAAAAAGTTTTCTTCTCTTCTCCCCAATAAACTTTTCCTTCATTGTTCCTAAAGCATCTATGGTATGTCTGAACCATGAAATATAAAATGCATGTACCCTTTTGTATGAGTTAAGGGTGGGAGCTTGCTCTATCCATGTGGTAAGCATGAACACAGTTGCAACACATCAGCTGGTTGACAGTGATCATCTAGATTGGTAAGCATCACCTCAATAGCATATAAACGACTCTTCTTTTCTACTTTACTATTGGACACCCTTCCATGCATTTTTTTCCCATCTTTTCTGTCATCTTCCTCTTCTCCAATCTACTATATATTCTCCAACCTAACAGTTACTCAACCTAATGTTTACATGCAGGTGGCAGCACGTAAGCAGTGAACAACACTAAATAAGCCTCAGGGGATGTCTTTTCCTCAACTTTGGAAGGATGACAACTTTGAGACACAGCAAAGAATAAGGTATAAGAAAAAGTGTGCAAGAGCTAGGTATGACGTAGAAAATGTTCTCTTTAAATAAAGGCAAACAACTCTATGTAAAGAGTATTTATTGAGGAAATGCTACTAAATAACTACACAGTCCATGTGTGATGTTTTCTATTCAACCTACATCATCAACAAGGTTGAAAAACCTAAAATGTTAGGCTTGTTTATTAGACCTATCAGAGGAATTCAGACACCTATAAAATTAAAGTAGAACAACCAAGCCCTTTTTTCCCTAAGAAAGAAAAGAAAAAGTCTATCAACCGTTAAAAGATACATAAGTAGTCTAAATTCCCTCTGAGATGCTTTCCACCTTTATATATAAATTCAGCAAAACAAGAATAGATTGAAAACAAGTTTACCTTCAAAACCACGATGCCTATAGGCAAAGAAGCTCTCAATAGATTGGTGTTAAATCACTGAGAATAGACTAGGGAAAACACTAAATAACTACTGACTATCTGGCCTCTCTGTTTTCAGTTCTTCCTCACTTCAAAACACTATCCATGCTGCCACTGGAGTTATTAATACAATACAATATCATACAATAAAAGTATATTCCTATCATTAGCCTAACTAAAACCCTTCAACAGTGCCCTATTACATAAAGAACTAAGTTATTCAAGTAACCTGGGCCCCTACTCACCAATCCATTCTCATTTGCTGCTATGTCCCACACCTCACCACACATCAATTATGCTAACAAACCATCTAATGTTCCTGACCTCCATGACTCAATCTTTCAAAACTAATTTGTGTCACTTTCACTGTCTGCAAGTCCATGCTTCAATAATTCAACTATACCTAGGTAAGTGCTCTAATACTATTTTTGTTACATACCTTTGTTGTTATAATTAAGAAATATTATATTTCTATACATTTATATTCTCATCCAAAAGAGTGGTCTGCAAATTTGTTTTGATTTTACACCCACTCTAAACACATATCTTAACAACTGTATATAATATATGCATATTAATTTTTAATAATTTATTATTAAATTAATTTATTATTAAATGTATGACAATATGTTATAAAACAACCAAAAGTAGAATAAATAAATATATTTTTTAAATAAACAGAAGTTCTCCTATGTTTTTCCCAAACCCCAATGAATTGTGGTAAAAATGGCCTTCTCTGGAAGCCAGTGCACTAACGTATGGATTCCTTAAAGGCAAGAAATTATGTCTTATTCATCTCCAAATACCCAATACCTAGAAGAGTACTTGACTTATAAAAGATGACCAATGAAACTCTTCCTGGACAAAATAATAAACTAAAGGACTAAAAAGATTTTTAACTATTATTTCAAAAAACAAAATTTTTTTCCTAATAGTGGCCTTGACTTGGTGAAACAAAATAAACATGGTTAATTATCCCTGAAGATGCCATAGTATATTAAAGAACTAAATATGAAGCTTTCAATTATAAATGTATCCCAATATCAGAAGTGTGAAAAAATATTTGACTTTAGATCATGAAATATGGTAACAGGCACACAAGAAATACGTATTGAATAAACAACTATCGACCTAAAGACAAAAAGCGTAAGTTAATCATTTTTAGAATATGGATGAATTTCTTAAACAAGACACAAAAGCACAGTCTTTGAGGTCTAAGTTGACTTCATTAAAATCAAAAGCTTCTGTGCATCAATAAATACTGATTTGGAAAAGGTATTATTTGCCGAAACAATAATCGAAAAAGGACTAGAATCCAGAAAAGATAACAGATTCCTACATAAGAAGAAAAAAAGACAGACAACCAAATAGAAAAATTAGATTATACAAACTTTCAATTAAATAGCAAAATAAAAATGCAAACAAATAAAAATAAACCTATGAAATATGTTCAACTTCATTAGTAATCAGGGGGAAAAAACGACAACCAAATTTTTAAAAATTAGAAGATTGTATTAGACTTGTAATTAAATCACACCAAAAAAATCCCAAGCAAGTAAAGCTAAACATATGAAACATCTTAAACCTCATTAGTAATCAGAGAAAACCAAATTAAAACAGGATGAGATACCATTTGACACACCAAATTGTCAAAAATTTAAATGTTTGGTAAAGCCAACTGTGGCAAATTGTAACAACTATGAGAGGAATTTAGTAACGCAGCTAATGAAGCTGAAGTTGTGAACTTAATCATAATCTCCATGATGTAGTGATGAGAGATTCAATGTTTTAAAAACACCTTCCAGGTAATTACATCCCAAGAATGAGAACAATTATCCTAGGGAAACTTTCATACATATGCACAAGGAAAAATATATGCAATTGTTCAAGCAGTAGTAAGTAATATAATAGCAAAAAGTGGAAATGCAAATATCCACCAAAAGGAAAGAGGATAATTTCCTCTTTGTTATATTTATTTGTATATATTTATACAAAGGAACACTCAATGGTAATTAAAGTGAATGAACTAAATCTACAGCACTAACACAGATAAATCTCAACAAGGTAACGTGGAGCAAATGGTGGGTAGCACAGTATAATGACATTTATATAACACTAGAAACTCTACAAAAGAATACCACATGTATTTGGATACATACAAACATATTAATAGTAAAAGTATTTAAAACATTCACGGGATAATAAACACCAAATTCAAAGTAGAGGTTGCTTCTAGGCAAGAGAAATGAAAACAGGACGAGAGAGGTACAGCCAAAAACTTCTATTGGATTTGTAATTAATTATTTCTTATTAAAAAGACTGGCCAGGCACAGCAGCTCATGCCTGTAATTAGCACTTAGGGAGGCCGAGGCAGGAGGATTGCTTGGGGCCAGAAGTTTGAGACCAGCCCAAGCAAGACCAAGATCACTACCCTGTCTCTACAAAAACTAGAAAGATTAGCCAGGCATGACGCCATGCGCCTATAGTCCTACCTACTCTGAAGGCTAAGGCAGGAGGATCTCTTGAGCCCAGGAGTTTGAGGTTACAGTCAGCTCTGATGATGCCACTGTACTGTGGCCCAGGCAACAGAGCAAGACCCTGCACCCTTCCCAAAAAAAAGATCTAGGTCGTCAGTACATGAGTATTCCTTATATTATTCTCTATATTCTTGTATGCTGAAATTTTTCATATTTTTAAAAAAGTATTAGAGGGCTGTAATCTGAGACAGAGCTCCCAGGCTAAGAAGTGAGATCACACTGAACACAGCAGAGCTCAGTATTAAGAGGCAAAGGAGACAGCACTTCTCTATACACAAAGAATCAAAACCAGTCCCACCCCCTTATGCCTAGTTATAGGCCGATGAATGTTATTCCAAGATCCGTGATAAGATTAAGCCAATTCTGGAAAGCATTACTTTTGAGGAATACAATAGTCACAAACAGAACAAAATGAAAACTTGATATTTTCTAGCTTTGAGGTTCTTAAATCTGAAACTATGTTTGAAATACAGAGATTCAATCAAAAAATGAGATCTATGCATTGAAATTTTCCAGGAAAAGAAAGCCTTTAACTAACTTGGATTAATGCAATTCTGACTCTTAATACTGTAATTTATTATTCATTCAACACCTCATAATCACTTTCTCTTCTGTTTTGTTGTTGTTTTAGTGACAGAAATAAAACTTCTAGGTGCTTTTTTTTAAATCAAGTACAAGATATTTAAAACCAAGAAATTTCCATTTTACAAAATGCTGTCTTATTTTATCAGAGTTAAACTCTTTTTCTTTACTTGAAGTTAAAGAAACCTAAAGACAAAGAAATATGCAAAATATTAGGCAGTAAGAGAAAGAAAAGGAGATATGAAAATATTAACAAAAAGATATCCAATGAGTAAACTGAGTCATAATTTTTCTTTCCTACTATCTCTGAGGCAGTAATACTCTATTTGTTTAAAAAAATCCATTATTTCAGTGACAATTTTTATTTTATGAATTATAAAATGTACTTACATTGAATTTAATTATGTCATATATCAAATATCTAGGAACAGCCTGTCCATTTACTCTGTCAATAATCATTTCCTTGAAAGAGAAAAGAAGATAAGTTTCTTCATACTTTAGTAGCAATTTCTTTAATTTGACTGAAATACAGCATATACACAGTAAGCAAATAAATCATAAATATACAACTTGAAATTTTAAGGACAACACACTTGTACCCAGATCAAATCAGTAAAGTTATCAGCCCCCTCCCCAATCCCTTTCATGCATTTATTCTATATTGAAATAAAATCATGACAATATCACATTATATTTTTTATATTTGAATTACTATGCTACATTCTATATTATGCTTGAATTACTAGACAATTAAGGATAAAGAGACTATAAATTTTAAATTCTAAAAGTCAGAGCCATTTTTAAAATTAATTTTGTTTAATCATTATTGCTTTAAATTTTGTTACATGCCAATTACTTTAATCCTAAAATCTATAACTACAAATGGCACCCTTATTACAGATTTCATTTCCATGTGACCCATGTAGTCTTTCTTGGTTTCATGTTGCTTTACTAGATTTTGATCAAAGGGAGCAGGGCAAGAGAGTATGAACAAATCACTGCAAATCTACCATAGCCATTAAGAAGTCAAAACAAATTCTGCACTCTGACAGAAAGAGATAAGGATGTTAAAGGATGATTATGGGTGTATAATGCAGTATTTTATAAAATTTTAATTCTTAAGTTTTTGACCTAAAAATTTTTTTCCTCATATTCTTCCTAGGAAAGTAGGCAGGTTTCCTGCTATCTAATTTCATGACAGAAAATCTACACGTAATCATCTAAAATCATAAACAACACACTGATTTAGGAAATATATATTTTGTTATTATAAGAAATCATTAATTAATGTCTTTCCTGAATATGAGTTTCTTAAGCAACAGATATTTACTTATAGGTATCATCTTTGACCTAACACTTGATATAAATTAAATCATGTTTGCTATTTTAAACTGTTTCTTGAAATATTTTTATTTAAATACTTGTATCTGAGCATTTTATACACTAATAAGGTGGTGGCAATAGGTTTCAATTAGTTATTCTTTTCAAAAATGTGTGACTGGAAATTAAGTGGACATCCAGGTTCAGATAGGAGACACATCACAGATTTTCCCTCCCAAATTGCCTGATGAAATGAGCAAGAACATGTTTCCCTTTATGCATTATTTTGAACATGTTTCCCTTTATGCATTATTTTAAAAATCCAAAAAGAAAATTTATTATCAGCAAACAAAACAGGTATAAAGGAATAACCAAATGATAAGCTTTAAAAATTTACAGCCAAGGAAACTACCAAGATTCTGGTAAAACAAAAAGGCACAGCTGGTCAGCTCAAAGCCCACTAAACCTCTACTTATAAAACGACAAATTCTTGATAATTTTCACTATTATAATCAAATATAAACAGAAACAAACTCAGTGGTTTCTTTCTCTTTTTTCTTTCTTCTGACTGAGGAATAATTAAAATAGCCGAACACTCTGAAGTGAAGGCTCCAGGAATCCACACTGAGTTGGAGAAATTATTTGAACATTATGGGAATAAAATATGGCTCCAAACTAGGTGAAGAAGACCAAAAGTTCTTAAGAGAGAACAGAACCCATGGATTCTAACAAAAACTTAATACCTAAGGTAGTAATATCAAAATAATGGGAATACCTGAGTTTTTCCCAATGATCCCACCACCACAACGTCCCCTTCCCTACAACTGCCACCATTATCCTAAACTACAGAAAAGTAGGTAAAGATAAAATAATCTTAAATTTTAGTTATGAAAATTGGAACCTTGTGCACTGTTGGAATTGTAAAATGGTACAACTTCTATGGAGAGCAGTATGACAGTTACCTCAAAAAAAATTCAAAAGAGAACTAGCATATGATTCAGCAATCCCAATTCAGAGTATTATGTCCAAAAGAACTAAAAGCAGGGTCTCAAAGAGGTATCTGTACACTCATATTCACTGCAGCATTACTCACAATAGCCAAGAAGTGAAAGCAACCAAATGTCCATCAATGGATAAATAAATATACAAATGTGGGTATATACATATAATGGATTATTCGACCCTGAAAAGGAAGGAAATACTGTCATATGCTACAACGTGGATGAACCTTGAGGAAATTATGCTAAGTAAAATAAACAAGTCACAAAAAGACAAATACTGTCTGAGTCCACTTAAACGAGGTATCTAAAGTAGTTAAATACACAAAAACAGAAAGTAGAATGGTGCCTGCCAGGAGGTGGGGTGAGGATAGAATGAAGTGCTATTTAATGAGTACAAAGTTTCAGTTCTGCAAGATGAAAAATCTGAGATCTATTGTACAATAATGTGAATATACTTAACACTATTGAACTGTATACTTAAAATAGTTAAGATGATGAATTTTGTTACATGTTTTTTTTAATGACAATTAAAATTTTAAATTAAAAAAAAAAGTAGTTAAGTGAAAACAAACTTCCCTTTGCAACCAAAATGGCATACCAGGCACTGGATTTACTCTCCTGCCTGAAACAACTAAAGACATGGACAAAATACATGAAGTAATGAATTTAAGACACTGAATATTCAGGAACAAGGGGCAGTAAACAAACTAGATGAGCCCTACAATTGTCCCATGTATTGACTTAAGGAGAGTTTTCAGGCTTTGGCACAGGCAAGGGGATCAGAGGTAGAGCCTAGTGGTCTCCCTGAGTTGAGAAAACTGAATAAGCTTTCTAGGGAGACCAAGGCAATTAGAATTACTCAGGGCAGAGTATAAAAGAGACAGAGAGCTGTCCTCAGAGAGAGAATTCCAGAGATCTGCAGAAGGACCCCCTTGAATATTCAGCAGAGTACCAATCAGTGTAGACATGTGAGGAAATTACCCAAGACCAAGCTAAGAGCAACCATAAAGTCTTAGGGGGAACAGTACCTGCTATCCAGTACAGGGATGGAAATAACGCCTGTTCCCACCAGCCAGATTAGAAAACCTCGTAATTCACAGGTCATTGAGTAATGAGAAGAATCTTGTCTCAGTAATGGGGAAGAATTATCCCTAGACTAGATACTGCTCTAATCCACCTAACAAATCTTAAAAGCAAGACCCAAAAGGAACAAATTACTTCTAAGTAAATTGTGTTCCAGAGCAAAGCTAAAGAAAATTTATAGGAATACAAAAACAATCAGCGCTCAAAACAAGGTAAAGTTCACAATGTCTGATATACAATCAAAATCGCCAGGCCTGCAAATATAAGCTATAAAAAAGAGGAAATCAATTGAAACAGGCCCAAAACTGACAGAGCTATTAAAGTTAGCAGGCAAGAACACTAAGACAGCTTACTACATATTCATACATAGTAAAAAACATTCAAAAGTTAAGTAGGGACATAGATACAAAAAAGGAATCAGAATGAATTTCCAAAGATAAAAACTGCAATGTTTGAATTGAAAAATACTGTGGTTGCGATTAATAGCAGTTGAAACAGTGCAGGAAAAAAAAGATTAGCATATGAACATATAGTAATAGAAACCATCCAAAATGAAATATGAAAGAAAAAAGATTTTTTACAAAGTGAAAACAGCATTAATAATTAGATCTTAAGGAGGGGAAGGGTAGAAATAGTGCTGAAAATTTTTCTACTTTTGATAAAAATTATAAACCCACAGACCAAAAAAAAAAAAAAAAAAGCACAATAAACCTCAAGCACAAGAATCCTGCAGGAAACTACACCAAGGCACATCAACTCTATAACCCTCAAGAACTTATTAGAAATTGCTCCATTGTCTTTTATATTAAATGTTGCTATGGAGAAATCTGAAACTTGAACCCTTCATTATAGCCCCTACCAAAAAAATAAATAATTCTGCAAGTTTATTTTCCCACCCTCTGTACTTTTCCATAATGAAAGTCCCCAGGCACCCAATCCTGCCTGCTCATCCAGTATTTCCTGAGCCCAAACTATGAAGTAGGCGTAGCTCTAAGTAATGGAGAAATAAACATACAGTTCCTACCTTCAAGAGATTTAGAGTCTCAGAAAGAGAGGAAAATATAAAACTAGTTAGGTTCAATGAAGAGTTATAGTTTTAATGATAGATGACTATATAAATAGAATAACCCTGTAGCCTACTGTCCAAACCAGGATACTGTAAAACAGATTGCTATTAATAATTATACTAAAACAGATGTATACCTGGTCCTATACCGGCCAATTTAGGATACATCTGGTATAAGTCTAAGTAGAAGGAGTAGTTACTTCTACTTGAAGAATAAGAAAAAGTTTGATAATAAGGTACGTGACCCTTAGCTCAGTCCTGAAAGTTGAAGAGAATATTTTCCAGCAGGATGGTGGATGGGCCAAATGGTATAACAAAGGCACAAAAAAAAAGATGGTTTGGGGTAAATTGTCCAAAGCTCAGTATAGGTAGAATTTATGGTTAAGGATCACAATAAAAGATGAGACTGAATACAGAGGCATGCTCCAGATTTATAGAATACTTTGTTAAGCAGTTTGGCCTTTATGCTTTGGGAAAGGGGGAACCACTGAAGGGTTTTAATGAAAGAAAGTAATCTCTTTCCTTTTATTAACGGTTCTCTAGAAAACCTGTGAACCTTCAAGGCTCATCTCTGTAACCCAGCGCTCTCCAAATCTTTTTGGTCCCAGGGGCGGGTTTCATGGAAGACAATTTTTCCATGGACTAGGGATGAGGGGGTGGGGTGTCGTGGGTGGGTGGGGATGTGGTACGGAGCTCAGGTGGTGATGTGCGTCCATTTCCTACCAGGCCACAGCCTGGAGGTTGGGGACCACAGCTGTAACCCATTCCTTGAAATCTTCCACACAAGGCCTACTGGCTTCTAATTATCATAGTCCATCTAGGTGATGAAATGTTCTAGAATTAGATAGTGGTAATGGTTGCATAGCCTTGTGAATATACTAAAAACCACTGAATTGAAGACCTTAAAAAGGTGGATTTCACAGTATGTGAATTATATCTCAATTTTAAAAATAAATAAATTGAAAAAAAAAAAAAAAGAAATCCTAAAAGCAGTTCTTCAGAATGAAAGGAAATAATGGAACCCCAGATACACAACACATATTGTCAACTATGCACATACTGATTATACATGTTATATAAATATAGACACAAAAAAAGAAATACGTCAAAATGTTAAAATGTAATCTCTTGATTGTTGAATTTTCTCTACAATTTAGAGACTTTCTAAAATTTCAACAATGAGCACGCATACCCTTTTATAAAAAATTGATAATTAAAAGACTCGATTTTTCTAAGATTCTTGCTATTAGCTTTAATGATTAACTGCTATATCCTTCTCTTAGCCTCAACATTAAATTGATTAAATTTCACTGAAGTGCTACAAGTGAATTAATGCCATATTTCTAAACTCCTAGCTTCCACATTTTGTAGGTCAAGGAACATGATTTAGCAGAGCAAAATAAAAGCTTCAACACTCACATCTGACAGTCAGACAATTAGGTGGTTTGAGTTATTCTTGGATTTGGAATTTTACAAAAACAATTTGCAAATGAAAATGGAGAAGAAACAGGAAACTATACAGAGGACTGTTTTAATTAACTAACTGAAAAAAACAGATATGGCAACTATAATTCTAGCCCAAGTAAATTGACATCATGAATCATACTGCTATTTTAAAACTTCACAAGAATCTATTATGCTGCTCTCCAGTTATCCAAGTTTGGGGTGAAAATAAATAGTATTGCTAAGTTAAATCTGCAGATGGTTAAACATCTAATCCTTAAGCATTATTTCCTACCTGGAATGCCCTCAGCCCATGTCCAACAAAAATCTCTTTCTATAGAAATCTTTCCACTTCTAATGCCAACTCCTACATAAAACATCTTTACTTTCTGACTGACTATATGTGATTTATTTCTCCTCTAAACTACCATAGAACTTGCTTTAAATACCTCTCTTTGGGTTATTGCTTGAATGTCTCTTCTTACCAATCCACCCTACCCAATTACACAAAATGTCTCAACAGTAAGGCCTTCTCCTCAACCCTGTGAGCAATGTCTGTACTACTCTTGGCACAGCAACTTGCACATGATAGGTACTCAACAAGTATTAGTTCAATTATAAACTATACTAAACTTTGACAAATGCTATTACTTAAGAGTTTTTCTTCCTTATATTTTATTAGTTATAATGTTTTAAAAAACTATACCTTAAATAAAACAAAGGTAACAAAAACTACAATGTTTCTGCTATTCCTATGGACCAACTACCAGAGTTGCCACAAATGGCTATGTTTATAGACTACACAATTTCAGAGATGCCAGTCACATCAACTATAAAGTGATAGGTAGATATAGATACCATGCACATTTACGCATTTTTAATAAATGGCATTTAATAAATAGCTTTAATATATAGCATTTTTAATAAAAATATTTTATTACACACACTGTCATAGAAATGAAAATTTATTAGAAGTAGAAAAAATACAAAAATCAGAATGTCCACCAAAGGAGGACTGGTCAAATAAATTACAGAACTGTTTATCAAACATGCCTAAAGAGAATCACTCGGTCACCTGTACAGACACGTAGGCCCCTGGGAGATTCCAATTCATGAGGACTAGGATGGGCTGTTTGGAGAGGTCATATTTTTAAACAAGCAATTTTTAACCCTACAATTTTCACAATCAAGATAATTTGGAAACCCCAAATTATGGTGTTTATATATACAATAGTATGCCATTGAGATATTCATGTGAAAAAGATGTCCAAAAAGAATTGCTAAGTGGCAAAAATGACAAGTTACAAAACATATATAACATTTGGTTCTCTTCATGCAAAATTATATCATTATCCACATATGTACATACTTGATCAGAGCACTCACTTTCAACCAGAATAGAGGTACCATGACTATTCACCATTTTTATGGGACTAAAATGAGGCCCTAATTTCCTTAAAGATTCTGACATAATCACTATTCAAAAATCTATGCTCTAGGTTGCTATTACTAATATAAATGTGCTATATGCCTCAGGAACAGATGTCAGATTGAGCACCCTGGCACCAAGAAAAGTCTGAAATGATGGTCAATCAAAATGGTACAGAAATTATTCCAACATTAGGAGTTTAAGTAGTTTTTACCAGCTTTTTGGAGTGTTCTGCATTATTTTAATTTTTATTTAACTAATCCAATATATTTAGAATTAGGGAGGGGAAAGCTATTAGCATGGGAGAAAGTTAAAATAGTTTTAATCAAGTAACTTTATGATTACTAAATACAGATTTTCTGGAATGGGAAAATTCTTATCAGCTTTAAAAATTCAAATGTAAAAGTAACAATGTTTGCTCTCAAAGGCATGATTCTCTTTAAACAAAGACTTATAACCTAAACAGCCAAGGGAAAATGTGATTATGTAGTATTATATAATTAAAACACAACTGAAAAGTAAAATAATACAATAAAATTCATCTTTTCCCACCAAGAATTATTTTTTTCAATCACAAAGAAAACAAATTAAGATTTAACTTTGTTCACTTTTTCTCATAATTAGCAACAATGATCAATACAGAATTCATTTAATTCCCTTTCCATATATTTAACAACTTTATCCACTAAAGAAAACATCTCTAAATCCTATTTATGCTCAAAGATTAAGTTGGCAGCTCCCTCTTTAAAAGGAACTTAATTCAATCTAAGTGCAAGTAAGAAATAGATGAGATTTAACATCCTAATAAAAATTAGATTCAATTCTAACCATTATATTAAAAATATATACTTACTTACAAGGAAAAGAAAACTGACAACATTTAATTTAAAAAGCAAAAAAGTATATACAAATATATAAAAAAATAGGACTTACCCCATCTAAGAGCGTATTTGATAAATGCATCCGGAGATCTTTACGAAATGGAAATTCCAGATTGGAAACATGAAACACTGAATTGTCTCTATCAATCATAAAAACTTCATTTGTGCCATCAATCAACATCATGTAACTGTAGGTGAAACATTATAAAGGTAATATTATGGTATAATATCAAAAATAGGGTCACAAATAGAGTCATAAAAAGTAACAGTTAAACTGGTCTTCCTTAGACTTAAGACATCTTTGTGGAGTAATGTTCACTAGAGTCCATCTT
This sequence comes from Eulemur rufifrons, assembly GCF_041146395.1. NCBI lineage: Eukaryota > Metazoa > Chordata > Mammalia > Primates > Lemuridae > Eulemur > Eulemur rufifrons. The sequence continues at coordinate 46,001,634 of NC_090997.1, forward strand.
TCTATTATACAGATTAAAGTATTAATACCACAAATAACTTTTTAATTTTTTTCATTTCCTACAGAAAACACAAGAGTATAGGGAAATCTAAGTTTTTTATGGAGACAATGTAAAATCCAGGAGCAACCTTATGAACCCATCTTGAGAGAATAGTTCTCTAATTTATATTAGAACTTAAACATCAAGTCTTCCAAAGTGTACAAGACATACACATACATAATTGCATTTTATTGGCTCAAAAATTATATATATTAGGTATTATTCTCTACACTTTGAAATAGAAAAAAAATAGAGAAAAAGTAACTGATTTGCAAATGGCCAGACCTCAAACTATCTAATCCTCTTTCTACCACACCCATCAGTAAAACAGCTAATCCCTGTCTTTGAAATAGTATCATGATATAGCCAGATATCAAAATCTGAGGTATAATTTTTCTTCTCATTCATGAAATAAAAACTAAAATATATTTAAACACACCCACAAGAATTTTTATTGGCCTTTATCTTCTTAAACTCAATCAACATATGGAGAAATCTGTACACTTAACATTCTGCAAATGGTCAAGTTACTATCACTGATTCCCCATCAGCAGATCATCGACAATGGAACTCTATTTCACACCATATAAAAAAATAAAGCCCAGATGGATTAAAGTTGAGGAAATTACAGATTGAGAGGCTATGCTACCAGATGAATGATGACAAGAACTGGGGTAAAAATGAAGATTATACCAGGTACAAAAATTTTCAAGGAATGAAAGAAAATTGACAGCAGAAAAGGAGGATTAGGAGGTTTAAAAGCATGAGCCTGAAAGAAACAATCATTTTGTTAGGTTGTTTTTTTTTTGTTGTTAAATGAAAGAGTGGAAGAATAATGGTCTGGATGTACTACTGAAAATGGGAGAGAACACTGACTGAACCATCCAATCTCCTACTCACAAGGTATATAAGGTATATCAGAAAAAAAAGCAGCAACAACTGAAAGAAGGACCTGAATCAAGCTAAGATCAGGGAAACAGAAGAAACAGTAAATGAAGAGATGCAAGCTAACAGAGTATACAGAAGCTGATATAATACAGTGCAATCGGTTTACAATAAACAAATGTTCTAAAGAGTAAAGTATACATGTTTAGGATACGTGGGGAGAAACAGACCTGGATTAAAGTAAAAGAAGTGTGCAAACAACAGGGGGAAGACCAGCAAGGAAGACCAAAGGGGCTTACATTATAGGACTAAATCATGAAGCATGCTGTTACTTGCTGTTTCCAAAATAATTAGTTCCAGCAGGCCCCTAGGGAGGAAATGGAGAGCTCAGTACCTTGACACATATTGAAATCACTGCAGCCCTGATAGATGTGGAGTGTGGAGACTCAGGTTTCACTAGGAAAAATAAAATTACCCTCAGTGTGGACTGACTGTACATCTGAGAGACTCCTAGACCAAATACCAGAACAGCAGGCTCAGAGACTAAATGAATACTTAATTCCCAAGGCCCTCTTGCACACACTTTTCAAAAGCAGCAATTTCTGGTAAGCAGAATCTAAGCTTCTTGGAAGAAGTAAGCCGTGGCTGGGAACGGTGGCTCATGTCTGTAATCCTAGCACTCTGGGAGGCCGAGGCGGCAGGATTGCTTGAGCTCAGAAGTTCGAGACCAGCCTGAGGAAGAGTGAGACCCTGTCTCTACTAACAACAGGAAAAAAAAAAAAAAAAAAAAAATAGCCAAGCATGGTGGCGCAATGGCTCACACCTGTAATCCTAGCACTCTGGGAGGCCGAGGCAGGAGGATCACTCGAGGTCAGGAATTCGAGACCAGCCTGAGCAAGAGCGAGACCCTGTCTCTACTAAAAATAGAAAGAAATTAGCCAACTAAACATATATATAGAAAAAATTAGCCAGGCATGGTGGTGCATGTCTGTAGTCCCAGCTACTCGGGAGGCTGAGGCAGTAGGATCGCTTGAGCCCAGGAGTTTGAGGTTGCTGTGAGCTAGGCTGATGCCACGGCACTCTAGCCCGGGCAACAGAGCGAGACTCTGTCTCAAAAAAAAAAAAAAAAAAAAGACTTATATCTAAGACCTGAACCTATCAACCCACTAGAAGAAAACATCGGGGAAATCCTTGGGGATACTGGGCCAGGAAATTTTTTTTGTGTAAGACTTCAAAAGCACAGGCAACCATACAAAAAGCAGACAAATGGGATCTCATCAAGCTAAAAAGCTTCTGCACGGCAAAGGAAACAATTAACAAAGTAAAGAGACAACGCACAGAATGAGAGAAAATATATGGAAACTATCCATCTGACAAGAGATTAATTACCAAAATATATAAGGAGCTCAAACAAGTCAATTCAACAGCAAAAATAAAAACAATCCAATTTAAAAATTGGGCAAATGATTTGAATAGACATTCCTCAAAAGAAGACATACAAATGGCCAATAGGTATACAAATAAATGCTCAACATTACTAAACAGAGACATGCAAATGAAAACCACAGTGAAATATCATTTAACCTCAGTTAAAATGGTTTCTATCAAAAAGACAAGGAATAAGAGATGCTGGTGAGGAAGTGGAGAAAGGAGAATCTTTGCACAGTACTGCTAGCAATGTACGTTAGTATAGCTGCCACAGAGAAGAGTATGGAGGTTCCTTAAAAAACTAAAATTAGAGCTACTATATGATCCAGCAATTCCACTACTGGGTATACATCCAAAAGAAAGGAAATCAATATATCAAACAGATATCTGCACTCCCATATTTACTGCAACATTATTCACAATCGCCAAAATATGGAATCAACTTAAGTGCCTATCAATCAATGAATGGATTTAAATCATGTGGCATATATACACAATGGAATATTATTCAGCCATAAAAAAAAAATGAATCCTGTCATTTGCAACAACATGGATGGAACTGGAGGCCATGATGTTAAATAAAATAAGATCGGCACAGAAAGACAAATCTCACATGTTCTCATTCATATAGGGGAGTTAAAAAAGTGGATCTCATGAAGATAGAGAGTAGACTGGTGGTTACCAGAAGCTGGGAAGAGGAGGGAGTAGTTGGGGGGGGGAGGTGGGCAATGAAGAGAATTTGATTAATGGGTAAAATATACTGTTTGATAAAAGAAATAAGGCCTAGTGTTCAATAGATTAGTAGGGTGACTATAGTTTATAATAAAATCCACTTACTATACATTTCAAAATAGAAGAGAATAATTCAAATGTTTCTAGAATAAAGAGAAGATAAATATTTAAAGTGATAGATATCCCAAGTACAATGATTTTATCTTTTTAAATTATATGACTATATTAAATTATCACATGTACCCTGAAAATATGCACACCTATTATGTGTTGATTTAAAAAAGCAATTATAAAAAAAAAAAGGCAATTAGGTCGGGCATGGTGGCTCATGCCTGTAATCCTAGAACGCTGGGAGGCCAAAGCGGGAGGATTGCTTGAGGTCAGAGGTTCCAGCCCAGCCTGAGCAAGAGTGAGACCCCATCTCTACAAAAAATAAAAAAATTAGCTGGGCATGGTGGCAGGCACCTGTAGTCCCAGCTACTCAGGAGACTGAGGCAGTAGGATCGCTTCAGCCCAGGAGTTTGAGGTTGCTGTGAGCTACAATGACACCACGGCACCTCTAGCCAAAGCAATCAAGCAAGACTCTGTCTCCAAAAAAAAAAAAAAAAGAGGCAATTATGACATCATCTACAGAAACATATGGAAGATACACAATCCATCACGTTTATGGACTCAGGCCAACATTTTGCAAAGCTTGGTGTTCACTAAAAGGATATTTCAAGACAAAATAAGTTAGGGAAACAGATTTTTCTCTTAGAGCATCAAGATATATATTAGGACATTTAAAGTCATGAGAAAAATATAAATAAGTCTGTTTTATCTTATTTAGCCCATTGTTTCCTAAACTTCATCCTGATATATGTTAATATTTGACAGGACTAATATTCTGTATTTAAATTTGGGAAAAGCTGACCTATGCTAATAAATTTTAGAATTCAGAAAAAAATGGTTTGCCTCTTCTAATTATATATGACGATGATGATGATGATGACAGAAATATTTCCCTTTTCACTGGTTGTCCAGAAATTCAGAATTAAATTTAATGCTCAAATAGAAGAGTTACTAAATCCTAGGGTGACGGTATACTTATTTGATACGTACGTGTGTATCTTATCAGATCCTTCTTTTTAAATCAAGTAGAAAGAACATCAATTAAAAGAAAATACTATTTATGTACACACGTGTATAAAAAGATTTAAAAGGCTAGGGAGGAAAAGGCTTTAGAGGACAATTTGCTACAAAGGACTGTTCATGGAAAACACAACTTGTATCTGCAGAGATACCAGAGAAATTATTTATCAGTTGGTATTTAGGGATTCTTCTGCACATATAAATTTTCAGGCTTTGAAACACACGTTTCTGAGCCATAATTTTTGGCTTGAACTCCAGTCAGTCCAAATCATATTCTTTTGTTACATGATACAAAAAGTAATAAGCGATTTCATGTTAGGAAAGGAGGGTAAGAAAGGTAGAAATATTCCCATACCACTCCAAAGTCTCTGAAGGCAGCCAAATTCTTTTAAAAAAAAGGTAACTATCTCACATACTGCCAGAAAATGACTTAGTATACAACTTTCTACTTTCAGTGAATGAGTCACTAGTGCAATTTCTTATTAATTAGAAAATTATCTCAATTACAAATTTAATAATCAGAATTATTACTTGTATAATCTCCATTTTCATTAAAAATAAAATTTAATTAATTCAATAGACGTATCACTGAATGAGGAAATGATGGTTCACTTTTTATATTAAAGTATATATAGCAAAGATATACAGATTACAGAAAAGCCAAATTTATAAACTACTGTAAATGCAGGTTTCCTAGCTTGACTAAATCTCTCAGGGCAGTCACTGATATGTGAGGTATATAATCAAGTAAAATCACTAAATATACATTAACTAAATTTAGGAAGTACATAATTAAAGAAGGGGAAAATTGATGGAAAATATTGGTAACTTATAGCACCTTAGAGTCCTAATTCACATTCCTACTGTAGTCTGAGAGTAAGCGGTCTTTAAACATTTTATAATTTAAACTTACTACTGATTCAGACTCAACTCTGATCATCAATTATACTTCTAGGAATTTCTCTTATACTCTATGATGGCAAAAATCATAACTATTTTATTCTTTCCCACAGACCAAGTGCCTTGCACAGTATACTTGAATATATACAGAAGGCATTCAATAAATACTTGTTGAGCAAGCGTGTATGTACAAGAAAGTTCATCATAATATTTTATAACAGTGAAAAGGCAAAAAGTGAAATGTCCATCATTCAGCAGATAGGTTAAATAAATATTACATATCTGTGTAAAAGCATACCATGCAAGCATTTTTTTTTTTTTTTTTTTTAACAGAGCCTCACTCTGTTGCGCAGGCTAGAGTACAGTGGCATCATCATAGCTCACTACAACCCCAAACTTCTGGATTCCTGCGCTATTCCTGACTCAGCCACCCAAGTAGCTGGGACTACAGGCACATGCCACCATGCCGGGCTAATTTTTCTATATTTTGTAGTGATGGGGTCTCATTCAGGCTGGTCTCGAACTCCTAAGCTCAAGCAATCCTCCTGTCTCAGCCTCCCAAAGTGGTAGAATTACAGGTGTGAGCCACCAGGCCTGGCCCATATGCAAGCATTTTTAAATGATGATAAAATTTTTCATCAATGTAAAAAGATTTATTTCCATGCTTGGAGGAGGGAAAAAATGGAAAGAGCTTTACATTATATTAAGTGGGAAGAAAGTAACTTAAAAGTCAGAACGCATAATATAATTATAGGGGAAAGGGAAAGGATAAAGCCGTGTGTATATAGTAAATAAAGATAACAAAAAAGAATTATCATCTCTATGTAGTGGAACTATCAATGATATTTGCTTTCCTCATTACACTTTCGTGTATTTTCAAAATTTTTGGAAGTAAACACAAATTTTTTTTTTTAATTTCTTTTAAAAGTGGGAGGGGGGAGGCAGTTAAAGCAACAAAGGAAAAAACCCACCAAACCAGAAATACAGTCTAATTAGACTTAGAGAAACTCTTCCATTTGCAAAGTGGCAATGAAATGAGACAGGATGCTAAACCCTGTTCTTCATACCACAGCAGCTTCAAAAACAAGTATTCCTCCTCCCCCATCATAGAACTTCCATACTAGAGCTTTTTCGTGGGCAATAAAAACAAAAAAGCTGATCATTTAGATTGATTTATTTCATCACCATCTCTATCCATTTTCACTAACCTCTATCAAACTCATTATGGTTTTTCTCTTTAAGTGATTAATCAATTAATTTTAAAAATCTTTATTAAAGAGCCAATCAGGGGTCAGGCTAGATGCCAGGCAGTGCTAGATGCTAGGAAGATAACAGTGAAAAGTACAGGCTCTCTTCTCAACTTCATATAATTTACACATTCTTCTTCTTCTTCTTCTTCTTTTTTTTTTTTGAGACAGAGTCTCGTTCTTTTGCCCTGGCTAGAGTGCCATGGAGTCAGCCTAGCTCACAGCAACCTCAAACTCCTGGGCTTAAGCGATCCTTCTGCCTCAGCCTCCCAAGTAGCTGGGATTACAGGCATGCGCCACCATGCCCGGCTAAATATATATACATATATATATGTAATATATATCTTTTTTTTTTTTTAGTTGTCCATATAATTTCTTTCTATTTTTAGTAGAGATGGAGTCTTGCTCTTGCTCAGGCTGGTCTCGAACTCCTGAGCTCAAACGATCCACCCGCCTCAGCCTCCCAGAGTGCTAGGATTACAGGCGTGAGCCAATTTACACATTCTTAACAAGAAAACAAGACATTAAACAAATAATTCCAAGCATAGTAAGTATTAGAACAGCAAAGTACAAGGTGTTACAGGAGCAAACAAAAGGTAGAATCTCTCAGAGTTTGGAAATCAGAGAAGGCATCCCAGAGGAATTCCGAGTCACCAATAACAGATTGTACTTTAGTGAGCAATTACTATGTGCTTAGCAGTGTTCAAAGCGCTTTACATTTATTAATTAATTTAATCCTTCTGACAACCTTACCAGTAGATAAAATTATTATCTCCATTTTCCAGAAGAGGAAACTGAAACACACATAAGTAACCTGCCCAAGGTCATAAAGCTGAAAAAATAGCAAAACTGATATTAAAGCCTAGACAATAGTTTATTTGTACAGCCTCTACAGTATACTGCCTCTGATCTGCAGTACACAGAAGTTAACCAAGCAAACAGTTGTGGGGTGGGAGAGAAAGGGAAATTGGGGGCTGGAGACAGTACACAGACTAGCACGTGCAATGTCCTTCAGACAAGACAGAATGTGGCAATGTCTTGGCAACTAAAAAAGGTCCAGAATATTGAAACATAAAGAGAAAGCAAGAAATGGCATGGCATGAGACTGGAGAATCAGTTAGGAACATAGGAATTATAAAACCTATTTTTAACTTTACTCTAGAAAATAGAAAACCACTTGTATGAAACAAATCCTAATGGATAATTCAAACACAGGTAATTTAATATGGAAAACTGATTACACAGATACAGGAAAGCTGAAAAGGTAAAACAGGAAAGCTGAAGTAACCCAAAGATTAATAACTGCAGGAAGCACTACCACCCACAGGACTAGGGGAACAAAATGGAAGAGGTCTGTTATCAGAAGCTAGGATCTTAGAGGAAGAGCATTATGGGGCTATGCCTGACAGAGGGTAAAGGAGGTCCATGAAGCTGAGTGCTCAAACCTCTAAGGAGGTGGCACCATATGGCTGGTACCTGGATCTCTAAGGAGAGGAGCCCCACAGTTCAAGTTGGAATCCCTATGAAGAGGCATCAAATGGAGGATTCTCAAACCGCTAAGGGAACACAGCCCAGGAGGTTAGGAAGTGACACTCTATCTGCCTAGTATGCCCCACCCAGAAGCTGGTACCTCTGAGAGGGAGCAGCAAGACTAGCACTGTGAGTGCCAAAAGAAGATGAAGAATGGAGTGATAGTTTGTCCTCTACTGTTGGAAGTATCCTTATGCAAATTGGAAACTAGGCAAGTCCCTTCTCCCACCTTCCAAATTCCTGCCAGTGCTCCCAATGGTAAAACCAAACAGGAAGCAAGTTGGCAAGGGACTCTGGGAAATGTAGGTAAGAGAGTCCCAGCCCCCCAACACAGTACAAAAGGATGGAATTGAACCAAGAGACAGTAGATAAATAAATGCAGAGCAATGAAAGGTTTTAAGCAAACTAATGACATGATCTGACGTGCATTTTTTTTTGAGACAGAGTCTCACTCTGTTGCCCAGGCTAGCGTGCCGTGGCATCAGCCTAGCTCACAGCAACCTCAAACTCCCGGGCTCAAGCGGTCCTCCTGCCTCAGCTTCCCGAGTAGCTGGGACTACAGGCATGTGCCACCGTCCCTGGCTAATTTTTTCTATATATTTTTAGTTGTCCAACTAATTTCTTCCTATGTTTTTTTTTTAGTAGAGACAGGGTCTTGCTCTTGCTCAGGCTAGTCTCAAACTCCTGAGCTCAAACAATCCTCGTGCCTCGGCCTCCCAGAGTGCTAGGATTACAGACGTGAGCCACTACGCCCGGCCCTGCTGTGCATTTTTAAAAGTTCACCCCCCACATAATATATACCTCAACAGGGTAGGGGCCCATTTGTAGATAAGAAATTATGAGACCCCTGTAATAGACCAAGTGAGAAACCACAGAGGCTGGGACTATGGTGGCAACAATAGTTTAAAGATAAATAGATAAATTCAAGAAATTTAAAAGGTAGACTGACAGTAATTCAATATGCTACTTGCTGAATATGTGCCTGAGAGAACAGGAGATGTCAAGGAAGGCTTCCAAGCTTCTGGCTTAAGGAACTGAGTACATTTACTGGGCCATGGGGCATTTAAAAAGGAAGGAGCAACTGTTCTGTTTTGTTTGGGAGAAATGACAGACACCATGAGTTCAGTTTGGGATACAGATAATTTTATTTTCACAATGAAAACCAAAGACCTAGATTTTTCTACAACCCTATCCCTAGCAAGCTGGAAATAAGCTTAGGATCTAAGCTAGACAATCAAATGTTCCTTCCCAAGACTTTTAACTTGAGTGAGTAACAAAGAGACACAAGAATAATTGAAAACTTATTCATAGCAACAGCAGAGACATTGTTAGCAAGTGCCACTGGTGGCTTCCTACTCAAAGTGTTCCTATACCCTGACCCTGGCTCTGCTCCTTACCACTGGCTTCCCTTGACTCCTAGTCATTTTCCAAAACTAGTTCACTTGAGCCTTCCAATATATTCCTTTGCATAAAGTAGCCAAAGTTCATTTCTACTGCTTACAGCCAAGAATGCTAACAGATATACTGATTCTTTTTTTTTCTTTTTGCCCACTATAGATAGCTGAATACAAGTAAGCTCGATGTGGCTATGATATAACCCCACTGTTATGACTCCAATATATCCTCAATAACAAAGATTACATAATAATAGCTCTTTACATACTAACCTCATGCCAAGAGACATGCTATCTATTGCCCACCCTTCAACAGAGACAAGTATGTGATGCTAGGCCCAGAGTTTACTTTCCCTGTATATCTTTTCTTTCACAAGAATTCACTATCAAACCTCTGCCATTTCTATACCAGCTACATTTCCTCTCATTTCTATTCCCAATAGAATTGGCACACAAGTCCCTGAAACCTAATTCTCAAAGTTGTAGAAGTATACAGAAATAAATTCAGGTATGACAAAATTTCTTAGAAAGAAAATTCAGGGTTTAGACCACTTTCCCAGATAGATTTATAAACCTTCCTAACACAAGGGCAGTTGGACAGACCATGCCCACTATCCATCAACACCTGTCACATATTCTAAAACCAATATAAGAGGCCAGGCGCAGTGGCTCACGTCTGTAATCCTAGCACTCTGGGAGGCTGAGGCAGGAGGATCGCTCAAGGTCAGGAGTTTGAGACCAGCCTGAACAAGAGCAAGAACCCATCTCTACTAAAAAATAGAAAGAAATTAACCGGACAACTAAAAACATACAGAAAAAATTAGCTGGGCATGGTGGCGCATGCCTGTAGTCCCAGCTACTCAGAAGGCTGAGGCAGGAGGATCGCTTGAGTCCAGGAGTTTCAGGTTGCTGTGAGCTAGGCTGATGCCATGGCACCCTAGCCCAGGCAACAGAGTGAGACTCTCTCAAAAAAAAAGATGAAGACGAATTCAATGAGTCAGTACATGTATATTTACAGCAGCATTATTCACAAGAGCTACAACACTGAAGCAACACAAGTATCTGTGGAGAGATGACTAAATAAGCAAAATGTGGTACATACATGCAATGGAACATTATTGAGCCTTTAAAAGTAAGGAAATTCTAATATATGTTGCAAGAGGAATGAACCTTAAGGACATTATGCTAAGTGAAATAAGCCAGTCACGAAAAGATAAACACTGTATGATTTCATATGAGATACACAGAGTAATCAGAATCACAGAGATAGGCGGTAGAATGGTGGTTGCCAGGGGTTAGGGGGATGGGAGGAATGGGAAGTTACTGTTTAATGCCTACAGAGTTTCACTTTTACAAGATGAAAGAGTTCTGAAGATGGACAGTGGTGATGGCTGCACAATATAAACCTGCTTAATGGCACTCAACTATATATTTTAAAATGGCTAAAATGGTAAATTTTATGTTATATGTACTTTACCACAATTTTAAAAATTGAAAAAAGAATTAAATAAGTTAATATATAAAGGATACAGAATAATGACTGGCACATAGTAATAAAATGTCAGCTATTATGTCCAAGGCACATAGTAAGTACTTAATTAAGGCTAGATATCATCACTACTCTACACAATCCAAGAAAGAGTTGGGGCTATTGATAAAACAAAACCCTGGATAAAACAGAAAGGATTACTTTAAGAACCCTGTAAACAGGAAAGAGGAGGACATCCCTTCTGAACACAAAGGAGAAGGAGATAAGTGAACACAGAAATTTTGAAATGTAGAGAAATAAATCATAGGTAATTTCCTGTAAAGGTTACCCAAAGGCCAAAAACCCAAGTTTAAAAGCATATTTACACAAGTCAAAGGGAGGCAACAACTACAATAAATAATTTCTTAATTCATTTTTGTATGAACAGATATAATCAAAGTATATTTTGTAAAATCAGAAGGTACACTACCTACCTGAGTGAGCAATAACTCAAAACAGAGAACTCAAATAAAAGCACTTGAATCAGGTGGATCTCTCAATCTGTCTAGGAGCTTGTTTTCTAAACACTGGAATAATACAAACAAACCCAGAGCCTAAAATATTCCAATGTACTAAAACAGCTTCTTAAGATTTACTAACAATAATGGTACATACACAATAAATCCAAAGCTATTGTACACAATGGAAAATTATCATGTTCTTGTCCCACAATCTATCTCATTAAAACAAAGATTAATAACAGCATAAATTAAACTGTAATTAAATCTATATGGGGTCATATTTCCCTTACCCACCATAAAGAAATATAATAATTATCAGACAGTAAGAACTGAACGATAACATCCCCCTCCTATCTACAAGTTTATAAAATTAACTAACTGGCTGGGCTCAGTGGCTCACGCCTGTAATCCTAGCACTTTAGTAGACCAAAGTGGGAGGATCACTTGAGGTCAGGAGTTTGAGACCAGACTGAGCAACACAGTGAGACTCCATCTCTACAAAAAATAGAAAAACTGGCCGGGCGCGGTGGCTCACGCCTGTAATCCTAGCACTCTGGGAGGCCGAGGCGGGTGGATCGCTCGAGGTCAGGAGTTCGAGACCAGCCTGAGCAAGAGCGAGACCCCGTCTCTACTAAAAATAGAAAGAAATTATATGGACAACTAAAATATATATATACAAAAAATTAGCCGGGCATGGTGGCGCATGCCTGTAGTCCCAGCTACTCGGGAGGCTGAGGCAGTAGGATCGCTTAAGCCCAGGAGTTTGAGGTTGCTGTGAGCTAGACTGACGCCACGGCACTCACTCTAGCCCGGGCAACAGAGTGAGACTCTGTCTCAAAAAAAAAAAAAAAAATAGAAAAATTATCTAGGCATAGTGGTATGCACCTATAGTCAGTCCCAGCTACTCAGGAGGCTGAGGAAAGAGAATCACTTGAGTCCAAGAGTACAAGGTTGTAGGGAGCTATGATGATGCCACTGTAATCTAGGCCGGGCAAGACTCTGTCTCAAAAAAAAAAGAAGAAAAACCCAACTAATTAACAGTTTGGAGAAGTGCAACAGCAACAAGTAGAATATCAGAGCAAAGCATATCTTTCAACTAATGAAAAGAACCGTCAAATCAGGACTGGATTTATTTGCTACCAGCAACATGCATTTTGCTAATGGCCACTTCTGTGAGCTAGAGTGTGCTCCCTCCTCCATTCCACCAATCTACAAAGAATTAGAGAATGATGGAATCTTCAAGGCTTGGAAGGGTTCTTATGCAGTCCCACTTCACCCAGCTAGTGTGCATCCACATACATATTTATACCCCACCTCCAGTACTGCAACAATCCTAAAAGCACTTAACGCACAAGAAAAACCAGGCTTGGCTCCCGCGAGCATCATGCACACAGTTGTAGCTGCCTGGCAGTGGGAGAAGCCATGCTCATGTTTCTGCACCAGTGTGGTCATGGAGGCGCCCCCACCCACCTTACCCCCCACTGTTGCTAGCTGAAACAACAATTCTGAAAGTTCCTGCTGCTGCTGGCTGGGGCTATGTGGGGCTTGAAGGCAGAGGAGACGCCTCGGATCTGTGAAGAGGAGTGCCACTTCTATGTGGGTGGACAAGTGTGCCAGGGAGAAGCATCCCAGGTATCAGTTGCAGATCATGCCCTGTACCTAAGCAAAGCCAAGAATAGGTGGGGCCCCACCAAGGGTTGGGGTAGGGGTGGAGAGAGCCCAGAGACATGTGTACACTGGTTATACCCAGAGGCCTGGGCTTGGGCTGTATCCCTTAGGTTGCCTCTGGGCCACCCTGGTTAGGGGAGTTGGGGGAATAAAGGGGGATTCTGCCTGTGAAGAAAAGGATGGCTTCCACTAATTGGATTTGGGAAGAGGTAGTGGTTACCCAAAAGCAACAGACGAAGGAAAAAGAGTGGACCTAGCCTCAGACTTGCAAGCATCAAGGATGTTGTGCAAACTTAAACACTTTGTGAAACATCATAAAAAGCCTGCAGCATGTCCCATCTCTTTTCAGGTACTATTTCAGGTTGAAATAGTACTGGAGAGGTTGAATAATGATTCACAGAAAGTTTGATTAAACAGAAAACTCGCTAAACAAAATGTGCCGGGGTGGGGGGGGGTCAAATGCTTCATTTTTCTTTCTTTTTGGGATTATTATTAAAAGCCATTTTCCCCAAAACCTGTATACTTAAAGCATATTCTTCATGTTTCTGAGAAGTAAAGAAACTGTAACAGGATGTACTTTCGGGCGGGGGAAGAAGGCTAGAAGTAACACATTTGGGTTGATGATAAACCTCGTGGCAAATTTATGTCCTGCCAATTTGGTTTTTGATTATTTGCATTTCTGTACAGCGTCCACTTTCAGGAATGATACGTCAGACTAAGTAGATACTGAGAAAGGTGTGAGCTGCTGCATCTGGATGTTAAAATTAGCCAAAAAGAAGTGACCAGTGGCTGTAGATAAAGGCTGTCCCTTGCTTGCTTTGCAGTAAACTGCTTTTCCCACAGATCATTTGACATTCTGTAGGTGTGTATTTGGCTTTTGTGGTTCAGTTACAGCATGTTCCTTGCCAGTATTCCATAAAAATTTAAAAAAAAAAAAGTAATGCTTCACAATTACAAATCCCCAGAGTTAAATGGGATGCTGTTATGACTTAAGATGGGGTGGGAGTAATAAATGAGAAAAACTGTTTTGCCTCCTTTAAAAAAAAAAAAAAGAACCACGCTAGATTCAAATGCAAAAGAGAACAAAAAGGATTCATACTGGCACTACAAAAGACACAAAAACTGTCTAATTACATTACTTCCTCTAGTCCACAATAGTCACTTTACATAAATATAAATATGATTTTTTTTATTTCAGCATATTATGAGGGTACAAATGTTCAGGTTACATATATTGCCTTTGCCCCTCCTGAGTCAGAGCTACAAGCATGTCCATACCCCAGACAGTGAGCACCGTACCGACTAGGTGTGAATACACCCATCCCCTCTTCCAGATGAATGTTACTACTATACGTAAATATAAACATGATTTAACCAAGAAGCTTCTACCTCAAAAACTAGATGTGAATGTAATAGCTCCTGAAGTCACTTAAATTTCTTAGCAGTCTTCCAAGTAGCTAGGACTACAGGCACACACCACCACTTCCAGCTAATTTTTCTTTTTCTTTTTCTTTTTTTTTTTGTAGAGACGGGGTCTTCACTATGTTGCTCAGCCTGGTTACAAACTCCTGACCTCAAGCAATCCTCCTACCTCAGGTTCCCAAAGCACCGGGATTACAGGCGAGAGTGAATGTGCTCAGCATTCTCTTGGTCTTTAAGGATTTCCTTATGCTGAGAAATATGACTTTTTTGTCACATTAAAAATGAAAAGTCCACCATTAGGTATAGGACCTTGAACAAACCACTTGGTCTCTCCAGCTTGACGTTCTCATCCATAATCTGAGAAAATGGTGTAGATTCTTGCCACTTAAGGTGTGGTACCTGGACCAGTAGCACTGGCATCTCCTGGAAACTTGTTAAAAATAGAGAATTTTGGGCCCCACCTCAGACTTACAGAGTTTGCATTTTAACAAGATTTCCAGGTGATTCATATGCACATAAAATTATGAGTAGCACTAAATTAAATAACCTCTGGCCACCCTTAACACTCAAATTGCAAAAGAAAATAGGAAAGCCAGACAATAGATGTCAAAAACAGCAAAAGAAATTAACATTTTTTTAAAACGTGGAAAAAAAGGAGCTTTAACGAAAGAATCTGTCCAAAAGTCATAGTCAATAGATTTTTCCTCTCTTCTTAGCTATACAAATGTTCGTTTGGATCCTAACTAGGATAAAAAGAGCAAAGAGAAGTAAAAGGAGAAGAAAAAGAAAACTAAGCATGATTACAAGTTAGTTCCAATCAAGTCGTGTAATTTTCACATATTATGCAACTTTTGAAATGCACTATTGGCTAGACCAATAGAACGAATGCTAATGTAATCTATTTTCAATAAAAGCTTTCACTAAGTCCCAAAAAAGATTCACGTAAGAGTCCTTAAATTATATCTGAAAATAAATAGGAAATAAAGCGTTGAAGGGTATAACTAGGAGAGAATTACTATAGGGTCTTTCTGCGCCTCCTGCTAGGAGAGCACCACTGGGGATGTCTCGTGGGCTTACCTTTCTGTTATATCACCACCTTTCTTTTCTTCCTCCAGTCACAGAAGTAGGTAAAGCACTTCCCCTTCCACTGGTACAGTGACTACTCCTCAAAGTGTTTGTTTCCCTGCCTTCTGCATCACTAAGGAAAATACTCACTTACCTTATTCTATATAGCTGATTTCATTTTTTTTTTTTTTTTTTTTTTTTTTTGTATTAGAAGCCTCTTTCCAGAAGAATATATAGCTGATTTCAAAAAACAGCTTTTTTAGGCCGGGCACGGTGGCTCACGCCTGTAATCCTAGCACTCTGGGAGGCCAAGGCAGGTGGATCACTCGGGGTCAGGAGTTCGAGACCAGCCTGAGCAAGAGCGAGACCTTGTCTCTACTAAAAATAGAAAGAAATGATCTGGACAGCTAAAAATATATATAGGAAAAAAATTAGCCGGGCATGGTGGCGCATGCCTGTAGTCCCAGCTACTCGGGAAGCTGAGGCAGAAGGATTGCTTGAGCCCAGTAGTTTGAGGTTGCTATGAGCTAGGCTGATGCCATGGCACTCTAGCCCAGGCAACAGAGAGAGACTCAGTCTCAAAAAAATAAGAAATTAAAAAAAAAAAAAAAAAACAGCTTTTTTAAGGCCTCAAAGGCCACTGGGATAACCAACTGACTCAGCAAATCAGGTGGCCCTAAGCTTTAAGAAGATTAAGATAGAGGATCTCCCATCTTACAACCTCCTAAAGAACAACTCAATGAGTGGGAGTTGACATAATAGTCAAAATTTAAATCGGAGACTCATCGCTCAGCAATCACTAAAACTCTTGACATGCTTAAAATAGAAATGAAGGGTTTAAGCAGCCACCAGTATAACAATTTTCTTCCTTTAGCCTAAGCACCTAACTGCCCAGTGACCAGAACTGACATAGATTCTGGATGTATAATCATTATTAGGTCAGCCCAGCTCAGGCTGTGTCTACCTCATGTCTTCCTTCATATTGCTCCTCTTACCCATAATAATAGTCACCCTGCACTAATCATCTTCCTCCTAAGAACGCCTACATTCTGAGTCTACACTATGTCATCTATATGTAATTATACTTCATATTGTTCTCTCGTGTATTTTCATTTCAATACCACAACTAGACCCATTTAAGGGCATGAACTATGTCTTAAATTTTCTTTGTTTAAAATATTCACAAACTCATTATCCCCTCAAAACTTTGACCACACGTCAATATGTTTTATTTGGTGGCTCCAAGTATATATCAAAACAGGGACCATTTAAAACTTGTCAGAAATTAGGAATTTTCTTTAAAGCAAGCAACATCTTTTTCATATTCTCATATTATTTCTACTAGAACAATGAACATTTCCAAAAAATTTTACTTAAAGGGGAATCTACAAGAAACTTGAAATAATTTTACTTTTAACACAAATAACTGTATTTTACCTTTACTCTAAAGGTTATGGTCATGCAAAAAGTACAGACTGAGATCTGACAGACTTCCAACCAAGTGTGTAAGAAGCTTCTATACAGGAGTTACAGCAGTTTATAAAGCAAAAAGAAGTATTTTGCCCTTTTTCATGATTGGCTGTTAAACATTAAGATTCATTTTAGGGCAAGTAGAGCTGTTTAGGCTGATTTTCCTATAGCTGACTAGTTTAATTTCACTGAATCATGTTGGCAAAGACATAAAGCTCGTGTTTTGTGGTTTTCATAACTAGAGATAGTATTTCAGGGAAATTAGAAGGACTTGAGTTTGGGTTACATGGGTATAGGTGGTTGACTTTGGGGTATATATAAACTGTGGCCTGTATTTTTATTTTCCTTTACACAATAGTAATACTTATTGGATCGAACTATTAGAAATTAACTGATTGCCACTAGTCTTTGTTCATGTTCACATAAAAGTACCAGGAAAAATTTTAGATGCACCAATCTCAATAGCTAAATACTAAATACAAGTAGCTAAATACTACTAGGACTACAAAAATAAATATAATATAGACTCGTAGCATTAAGGCAACTACCAAGACCAGATCGCAGAGTAGTTTCAATGTACAGTTGCTTAAAGTTTGTAATTTAAGCAGCAACTTGATTTGTTCTAACTATATACTGTATTCTGTAACTCTATTCATTAGTTCATATTTATCAGGCTAACATAACACATAAAAGGCTTAAATGTCATTCTAGATAATTCATTGGGAGACAAAATTTAGTTCTCTGCCAATACAAAAGTATTTTAAAAATTAAATTTTCTAAATTCCAAAATGTTACCAAAATAAAATTTGCACAAAAAAGCTCACCTGCCAGCAAAAATATCAGCAACAGCAGCAACATTAAATCTGGGCTGAGAGCCAGACACATACTGTACTAAGATGGGCTGCCTATAAAATCTTCAAATCCAATTTCACAATTTTAAAAAGCTGTCAGAATTACTTATTTTCCAATTTCTTTACCTAGTTCATAGATATTAATGTCTTTTGGGAACCAAATTACCATCAAATATGCAAAAACTGAATATAGTTCTTCAAGATGGTAAAAATACTATGTATGATGTTTAAAAAAGATATGGTTGTAGAAATTCTTTGCAAAACATATTATTAGAGCACATATATCAATATCACTCCTCTTCATATACCACATAAAAGTCAAATAACTTTTCTACCCCATGAACACAAATTTCACTATCTATAAGAGCTACATTCCAACAAGTTTTTCTATTAGATGCCTTTGCTCCCAACACAAATGATTAAGAGTCAAAAAAACAATACTTCATATGGGATAAAAGAGAAATCTTCACATCATTCTTTCATTCTGAGAGTCCAACATAAGAATATCTCAGTTTCCTGAAGCAGACAAAACACTTTCAGGGACTTTAATATGGCTACATTATTTATCCAAAAAAAAAACTGCAAAGTTGCACTTCAAGGTCACCTACAAATATGATAATTCAGGTGCAATGCACAAGAGAACATGCCAACATTGTCAAAATGGCTATGCTTTCAATAATGTTGTATACATGCTCTGACTAATCTTTATTAAATTCTTAATAATTCCAAAGTAATATTTTGGCATATATTAGATGTACAATGCACTGGATACCATTAGAATTCTACTGCTTCACAAAAGCAGCCTGCATTAAAGCTGGTCCTCTGCTGCCATCTAGTGAAGTCACAAAATGCCAAAACTAAACCAAAAATGATAAAAAAAAGTTTTCAGTAATGACTCTGCTGAATAAATCATTAAAGTACACAGAACATAGCAATAAACTATTATAAGCTATCAGATGAATAATTACTCATTTGAAAAAGGTTTAGATTATCATAGTACTATAATAAAAGCAAAAATTTCAAAAAAATATCTGAATTTACAACCACGCAGAAATTGTCAAATAAAGTATGATGTACTCATACCATGGAATGATCCAGAATGACTCCTCTTCCTCCCAAGACATTGTCAAAATGACAGCAAAGTTTTAAAAATATGTCCTCCAAGATTACAAATTCGTTGACACTATTCCCCTCAAGAGAGGAAGCTTAATTCCCCTCCCCTTGAATGTGGGCTAGATTTGTATCTCACTTCCAACAACAATATGGCAGAAGTGACTGCCACTTCTGAGGTTAGATTATATTATAAAGAGACTGCTAATTCTATCTTACGTGCTCTCCTGGATTACTTGCTCTGAGGAAAGCTAGCTGCCATATGGTGAGGACACTCAGGCAGCTGTGGGAACCCACTCAGAACCCAAGTTGGTATGAAGATTGTTTTAACCTGAAAACATTTGAGATTCAACAAATGCAGAAAGGAGACTTCTCAGAGCTTCCCTTAACTAACTAAAAGCAGAACCTTCTAGGCATGAGTCTGCCATAAATCCTCTCTTTCAGGCAGCTTCCCAGAAAGAAGACTGAGAATAAAACTATCATAAATCCCCTTTTGGGAGGCAGTTCAGTGGCCTTTAAGAAAGTGGAAATGATCATTCCCACCTCTAAAAACAAACACTACCACAAGCAAGCTGTCTCCCATTTGTTCCCCTAAAAATCCATTTGTCTTTTCTAAAGAAATCCATTTGTTGTTCCCATATAAGACTATTCTCCACCTTCTATTTCCCCTAGTAAGTTAGCTACATAAGACCCTAACTTTAGCCATTTAACAAGCCACATATTTTGTGCACTTCCATAAGCATGTGAATAAACTTTGTTCTTTCTCTTGCTAATCTATCTTTCATCAGTTTAATTTGCAGGTCCCCAACTATTTACCCTAAGTGAGTACAGAAAAGTTTTTCCTCCTCAATACAGCCTATGGACAAGCCTAAAGCAAGAAATTGAGGCCTCAGGCCAAATGCCAGTGAGGAACTAAGGCCTGCCTTCAACCACGTGAGTGAGCTTGGAAATGTAACCTTGAAATGACAGCAATCTTGGATCACAGCTTGACTTGAATCTCATGTAAGATATGGAACCAGAATGAACTAACTAAATTGCTCCTAGAAACTATGAGATAATAAATGTTTGAATATTAAACTGCTAAATTTTAGGGTAATTTTAAGGTAATCTGTTAGGCAACCATAGACATAACACTGAAGATAATGAAGGAGGCGGGGCGTGATGGCTCACACCTGTAACTCTAGCACTCTGGGAGGCTAAGTGGGGAGGATCGCTTGAGGTCAGGAGTTTAAGACCAGCATGAGCAAGGGCGAGACCCCCATCTCTACTAAAAATAGAAAAAAAATTAGCTGGGCATGGTGGCGTGTACCTGTAGTCCCAGCTACTCGGGAGGCTGAGGCAGGGGGATCACTTGAGCCCAGGAGTTTGAGGTTGCTGTGAGCTAGGCTGACGCCATGGCACTCTACCCAGGGCAACAGAGTGAGACTCTGTCTCAAAAAAAAAAAAAAAAAAAAAAAAAAAACAAGATAATGAAAGGAAGGAGAAAAGAGCATCAGCAGATGCACTATTTCAATAAAGTTCTGGTTCACAAGAAATAGTGCTGAGAAGCATGCACAGAGGTAGCAAGATCCACAGATGGAGCTGCCTATTTTGCAAGAGGCAAAGAAGTTCCAGACCCAGAAACATCAATTACAAAGGATGACTAGAGTGACATATGGACTGAAAAGAGGGATTGGTTATTTTTAACTAATGTACAACAATTAAATTCTCACAACTCACACATATAACACACAGGTTATCCCTCAACAAAAAAAAAAAAAAAATCAGAAGGCTCTTCTCTAAAGAAACTGAACCAAATCCAGGGAGATGGGGAGCAACTACATGGCCAATGGTGACCAGAAGCAAAGATTTCTTTATATACTCGGGTTTAAGAGTCCTCCTCCCTCACAACTGCTTATCTAAAGCAAAGGTCAGAAGTTGACAAACCCAGCCCACACTCACAGAGCTTCTGAGAAGCTTTTCTGCCTCATTTTTAAAGGCAAATAGCCAACCAAGGATCACCACACATTGGAAGAAACCAGAAACATGAAAAAGATAGATACGATTCAAGGAAGAGAAAATAACTTTAAACACACTTTAACTAGTATTCTCAGAGAGATTCAAGAAGCTATGACATCCATAAATCAAGAAAAGGTTATTATGAAAAGGTACGAGCGAGAGTAAGAATGTATGTACTTTTGAAGATTAAAAGCAATGTAATGCAACAGAAGGATAGGAAAAAAATAAGAGAACCTCCCAGAAAGTTGAAAAAGAGACAAGCAGACAAAAATTAATAAGAAAAAAGATCAGAGATGCAAAAGAACCTAGGAGGTCTAACAAACAATAATTCTAGAAAGGGAAAATAGAAAAAAGAGAAAATAAAGTATTAGAGATAAGATCAAAATTTCCTGAACAGAAGAAGACAGGTTTCCAGATTTAAAGAGATCACCAAGTGCCCATCACAATCAATTGGGAAGAGGAGGAGGGGAATGACAAAGAAATAAAAATAAAAATAATTAGACATCTATGGGAAGTTTTAGGCCAAAAATAAAGAAAAAAGTTCTAAAATTTTTTCCAGTGGCAGGGAGAGACCACTTAACAAGGAACTAGAATCAGAATAATGTCAGACCTTTTATCAGTAACGGTGGTTACTACAAGATAAAGGAATAAGGTTTTTAATATTGAGGGAAAATCATTTCAATCTAAAATTGTATACACAGCCAAACTATTCAATACAAGTCCAAAGCAATAGCATTTTCATACAACCAGGCATGCCTATGAGTTATTCTTAGGAAGTGACTTAGGGAGGTATCTCAGCAAAATGAGGAAACAAACCAAAAGAAATAAAAGAGGCGAAGAGAGGGAAGAAAAGTATGGAATCCAGAAAGCTAGATCCAACCAGGATACCAGTTGGGAAAAGAGCTTCATACAGAGGCTAGAAATCACCACAGAATGTTTTAAGAAAGAAAAGTCTTTGGGGTAACAAAAAAAATAATTGAAAGGAGAGACAAAATGACTACGACCTTGAAAATACTTGATAATAGGGTAAAGTCAATTAATAAAATATAAAAGTATATAAATTCAACAATAGGAACATTTTACTTGCAGTGTTAGATGGGTCATGAACTTGAACCTTGGGCAAGTTAGCTGTCTTTTGATGGGCAGTTCCATCCTTGTGCATGCTCTTGTGTAGCTTCGATTGAGGAGCAAACACTTCCCAGACTCTCTTGCCAGCTCACTGGCAGGAGACTGGAAAAACGGAAAAAGGAAGAAACCTGCTTATTTTTTGCTTCTGGCAGTGCCTCAGGTGGCACTGAAGGGAGCAGCCATCAGAGTGTGGGTTCCTCACTGGGGATTCCCTCAGTGGGGTGGCTGCTAGGCAGCAGCATCTCCTGCAGCTGATCAACGGCAAGTTCTAACCAGACTCCAACCAAATGCACCAGCAATTCGCTGATCTCAAGGTGATCCTTTTTTTCCTTTTGCTTCTCCACTTCTAATGCCTTTGTAACCTATTCTATGCATTAAATGCCTATATGTTTGCAATATTAGAGTGATTTATCTTTTTATGCCATAATAAAGAAATCTAATCCTTTTTACCAATCTAAACAATAGTTCCAGTGAAAAAAATCTTTTAAATATTTTCATCATTTAAATTCAACCACAGAATATAAACCAAAAAAACTGTGTTTACCAAACAGCATGTAAATGCAAACAATGTTGACAATATTAAAGTTAGAGCTGACATAATTTGAGAGGGGGATGGAAGACAGGGGTCCTCAACATACAAGATAAAGAGTCAAGAAGCAGTCTATAGGGATTATTGGATCAAGAAAGGGAGAACTAAATATACGAGCATGATCAATGAAGAACTCTAGCACTACAAAGTATAACCATGATGGGAGAATAAAAGGAGGGAAAGGTGGGCACAGAGAATTTGATGAGCTACATCAGCAGGAACTCATCTAAAGTTGATTAATAGACAGTGATATAAACATATCATTTAGAGATTTGGGGATAATCATAAAGAATAAAAATAATTAAAAGTGGTTTCCTTGAGAGAGCAGGACCGACAGAGAGAAAGGGATAAGGATGGATTCTAGTGTCTCCTCAATTATAACCTTTCCAGTATTATTTGATTAGTTTAACTACAAATAAGTATTATCTTGACAAGGTAATAATTTTAACGTTTAATCATCTAACAGAAAAATATTTAATGAAGTAGAAAAATATTTAGGATGCATTAAGTCAAAATAGCAGATTACTAAACTACAAATCAAATATACTAAACAGTATGCAGAAAACATATTTAACCTAATAGAAGTTCCATTACAACAGAGACTGCTGTAATTTCCAATATCTAGAATGGTACTTGGCATATAATAGACACTAAAAAATTGTGCAATTAATACATTTTCATTTAACTAACAAAATAATATATATACACAGAGAGGAAAGTCTAAACGTATACACACCAAAATGTAAGCAGCAACCATCTCTAACTGGTGAAATCAGAGATTAAATCTGTCACCCAGCTACAGTGCCATGGTGTCAGCCTAGCTCACAGCAACCTCAAACTCCTGGGTTCAAGTGATCCTCCTGCCCCAGCCTCCAGGGTAGTTGAGACTACAGGTGCGCACAACCACACCCAGTTAATTTTTTCTATTTTTAGTAGAGACAGGGTCTCACTCTTATTCAGGCTAGTCTCTAACTCCTGACCTCAAGAATCCTTATGGAGTGCTAGGATTCAGGCATCAGCCACTGCGCCTGGCACATTTCCTAAATTTTCTACAATGAACACAAATTACTTTTATAATGGGGAAAAGTATTTTTAAAGACACTAACATTTCTTCATTATTATAAGACCAGAACCACAAGACAAAAAAAGAAATTTTTACTGAAATGCTTATCAAGCCCATGTTAGAAAAAGTTACAACTACTATTAATGGAATAAGTTTAATAAGGACTGGCCTTGACCCAATTAAAGGATTTGAAAAGTTTCCAAAATAACAGGATACTGCAAACTTATTAATCATAGCACAGACCATTAATTCCAATCCTAGTAAACAAATCTCATTAATCTACCAGTTCTATATATAAGAAGCCTCTCTTGTTTTTTATTAGTTATTTTTAGATTAAGTAGCCCTATTCATAATGAGAAGGTATAGTGTCTTTATCAGACTTCAAAACGTAAAATCAAATGATACATTCCTTTGTACTAATTACCATTAAAGTTACAGGTTATGCTTTTCAGAACTTCATAGCCACACAAATTAAATATATAAAATACAGCATTCTTTTAAGTGGTCTTCCATCCATACCTCATCCATTCCGCAGATTTATCTGCATCTGGAATAAAATTTAAAAGCCACTTAAAGTGGTTTGGGCAGCACTAAATATAACAAAGGCAGAAAAATGTGAAAAACATTTTGATTTTTATAAAACAATCTTTAGGAGAAGATCAAAAGAACTATCTCAAAGGTGTTGTTTTGTTTTATATTTGTCCCTGACATGGCTGATTACTTTCAATTTTCTTTTGTATAAAGCATGCATTCTAGAAAAATCAACTATAATTCTTTCAAACAATTTTTCACTGATTCACAAAGATGATCAGGGCTTTTTGTCCTTCTTTTTTTTTTTTTTTTTTTTTTGAGACAGAGTCTCACTCTGTTGCCCAGGCTAGAGTGAGTGCCGTGGCGTCAGCCTAGCTCACAGCAACCTCAAACTCCTGAGCTCAAGCGATCCTCCTGTCTCAGCCTCCCGAGTAGCTGGGACTACAGGCATGCGCCACCATGCCCGGCTAATTTTTTCTATATATATTTTTAGCTGTCCATATAATTCTTTCTATTTTTAGTAGAGATGGGGTCTCGCTCTTGCTCAGGCTGGTCTCGAACTCCTGAGCTCAAACGATCCGCCCACCTCGGCCTCCCAGAGTGCTAGGATTACAGGCGTGAGCCACCGCGCCCGGCATGTCCTTCTTTATCAAATCCATTATTTTCCATTTCTATAATCACACATAATGGACTAAAGCATGTAAGCAAATAATCAGTTCTTAAGAAAGTATCATGGAATCATGAAAAAATAAGTACAAAAATCCAGTTAACATCTCATCCAGCAAATAAAGCACTGTAGCTGAGGTGGGGTAGGGGCAAATGTCCTTCAATTCACTTGGTAGCACCATTCAATACTAAATATCAAATGTGGTTATATCTCTTATTTACTCTACTATCAAATTTAAAAATCTTTCTATGAATACCCAATATTATATTCCTAAAATCAAAATGAGCAGTCATAACTCAGATGGAATATCAAGTAATGCTCCTTAGTAGCTCTTTGGTACCTCTCCTTATTTAGTTGTCTGTTACTATACATAGTTTTACTATATCTTAAAGCTACTAAGGGCAGGAATTGTATTTTGTTTTCCTGTAGTGTTTTGCATCCTCTTTGAGAACTTCTAAAGCTTAGAGTAGCTTAATAGTTATATATTAAAACAATAAATATTACATCTGCAAAGATACTGGTTCTCTCACTAAGTGAAAGGAGCAAAGCAATTCCAGTTATCATCACAATGCAATCGAAAGAAAAGAAAGTTTTTCTATAGCTTATTTATAATAAAACAGTATGTATCATATCCCATTTATAAAAAGGATCACAAAGTAAGGAAAGAAGACAGCAGATAGGAAGATGAAGGCATAAAATCTGGAGAAACCAAACATCCAACTCTTAACATTGATTATCTCAAGAGCTGGGATAAAAGTTCTCATAGGGAGAGCTTTTAATTTCTCTTTTTAATGTTTTATAAAAAGATATTATCAGAATAAATGTATCTTAAGATAGAAAATGTCATCTATAATAATAAAACAAGCCTGATACAGAGGATCACGCCTGTAATCCCACCATTTTGGGAGGCCGAGGTGGGAGGATTGCTTGAGGCCAGGAGGTCAAGACCAGCCTGGGCAACATAGCGAGACTCTGTCTCTACAAAAAAAATTAAAAATTAGCTGGGCATCATGGTGAGTGCCTGTAGTCCTAACTACTACGGAGGCTGAGTCGGGAGGATCACTTGAGTGCAGGAGTTTGAGGCTGCAGTGAACTATGATGACACCATTGCACTCTAGCCCAGGCAATAGAGCTATATACCCTGTCTCAAAAAAAAGAAAAAGAATAAAATAGTTTCAATAATTAAAGACACATTGAAAAGTAATGAGGACATCACCTGGCAATGTAGGAAAAATAAGCAAAACATCTATAACACAGTATAGTAGTAAAGATTGTGGGCTCTAGAACTAGACCACCTGCATTCAAATCCAAATCCTATTACTCACAATAACTGTGTGACCAAAAGTTACTTATTCACAACTCTACCTTATATAGTTGTGAGCACTGAAGAAGATATTCTGTGTAAAATACTCAGTACAATGTCTAAGGTAAGTGTTCAACAAGTGTTACCTATAACTTTCTATAGCCAAAATACATAATAAACTTGTACAACCACACTGGTATTTCAAAAAATGCTAATTAAAGCAATAAAAATTTTTCATTCTCCTTTAATTTTGTTTCTGGGTTTTTTTTAAGACAGGGTCCAACTCTGTTACCCTGACTAGAGGACAGTGGCATCATCATAGCTCACTACAATCTCAAACTCCTGGGCTCAAGAGATCCTCCTGCCCTGGCCTCCCAAGTAGCTGGGACTATAGGTAAGTGCCACCATACCCAGCTAATTTTTCTGTATTTTGTAGAGACAAGGTCTTACTATGTTGCTCAGACTCCTTTAATTTTATGTACATTTACATAAATAAAGTTAATTTTTTTACAAAAAAATTCATTTTCCAATGTCAACTTGGCTACACTATTACTTACTATAAACAAAACTACCCAAAATTGACAAGGATGCA
This sequence comes from Eulemur rufifrons, assembly GCF_041146395.1. Classification (NCBI taxonomy): domain Eukaryota; kingdom Metazoa; phylum Chordata; class Mammalia; order Primates; family Lemuridae; genus Eulemur; species Eulemur rufifrons. The sequence continues at coordinate 46,028,366 of NC_090997.1, forward strand.
GTGAAATGGGTATTCTTGAGCAATGGTGTTAGGGATTTATCACTACAACCTTTGGCAAGGTCTATCAAAGACTTTAAATGTTTCCATACTCTTTAACTAATAATGTTTTTATCATAATCTATACAAAGATGGATATAAGAAGATTAATAGTTATTTATAGCAACAAAAAAACTGCAAAGAGTTTAAATGCCTCAATAATAGAGAGTAAACTGTTTTATCTTGGTAGCAATTATTTTTTTTTTTTTTTTTTTTTTGAGACAGAGTCTCACTCTGTTGCCCGGGCTAGAGTGAGTGCCGTGGCGTCAGCCTAGCTCACAGCAACCTCAAACTCCTGGGCTTAAGCGATCCTACTGCCTCAGCCTCCCAAGTGGCTGGGACTACAGACATGTGCCACCATGCCCGGCTAATTTTTTGTATATATATATATTTTAGTTGTCCATATAGTTTCTTTCTATTTTTAGTAGAGACGGGGTCTCGCTCTTGCTCAGGCTGGTCTCGAACTCCTGACCTCGAGCGATCCACCCGCCTCGGCCTCCCAGAGTGCTAGGATTACAGGCGTGAGCCACCGCGCCCGGCCTAAGTTATTTTTTAAATGTTATAGTAATACAAAATGTTCTTATTAAGATAAAAAGCAGAATACAAAAACAGCCATATTATATAGTTTAGTTCTAATTACCAGCTAAGTGAAGCATAACTAGCATAATTTCTGGCATACAGTAAATGTTCCATAAATATCTAATATTTGTTAGCTATATGAATGAACAAAAAGACAAATTCTATCTTTTTATTCTCTGTTTCCCATATATTTGGGTCCAGTAGCCTAGCCCTATTTTGGAAAAAAAGTTTAGAAATATTAACAAAAAAAGATACAGAGAAAAATGATAGAATAATAAAAAAGAAATAGTAACAAAAAAAGAATTTGTTTTAGTCTTTCAAAGCTTCATGTTTGCTACCCCTAAAATATGGACAACTGAAAATTCTAACTTAGGGTTCCACCTATGTTTGCAACACAAGTTTTACCTGTATCTGCTTAGCTCTAAGAGTTTTCTAGCCAGATTTTCGTAATAGGTAATAAATTCAGTTGATTTTTATTTTTCCATACCATTACAAAGACAGTATCTTTGTATCTGGTAATAAATTCAGTTGATTTTTATTTTTCCATACCATTACAAAGACAGTATCTCTATTAATTAATAGCAATACTCATATTTAGGATTTAATTAAAGAAACTATTTAAAGCACACTTAGATTTGTCTTTTAAAGCTGTATATGTAAACCTGTCATAATAATAATAAGTACCAATGCAGAAAGAAACATGTTGTAATAACTGGGCTCTCAGTGTTGCTTCCAAAGGTATTTCTTTTGTTAAAACTCTTCTCCATTCACTGAAAGAAAACAGCTTATGATGCATCTTCAAGAAAGCATGCTTAGATTTGCATTTTAAACCTGTATATGTAAACTCGCTTAGTAAGTACCAATGAGGAAATAAACATTTTAAAAAAGACCTTTTATCTTTTATGACTAGTAAATCCTAAAGACGTGACTAGCCAATGTGTATTCCAAAGATTTGGAGTAAGAATATTAGATTATTTTGCTTTTACCTACTTTTTTTCTTGTAAAATAACTATACCAAACCCTAAGAGAATTCTGCATAAACTGTGGGAAACCCAATGTTGGTTCCCATGTAATAATGCTTTTCAAAGGAGTCTTCAGCTATAATTTTTTCTTTTTTTTTTTTTTTTTTGAGACTCCGTCTTGCTCTGTTGCCCAACTTAGTGTGCAGTGGCAAGATCACAGCTCACTGCAACCTCAAACTTCTAGGCTCAAGTGATTCTCCCACATAGGTGGGACTACAGGCGTTTACCACCGTGCCCAGCTACTTTTTCTAGCCAATGTAGAGCCAGGGTCTCACTCTTACTCAAGCTAGTCTCGAACTCCTCAAGCAATCCCCCCTAGGCCTCCTCAAAGTGCTAGGATTAGAGACATGAGCTGCCACACCTAGCCAACTAACATTTATTGAGCACTATATTAAGCATTTTATGAGAGTCTCCTTAAATCAATTCATGGACCTATTCTATTCTTAATGGCTGGCTAAATATTACTCTGGATTAGTCACTGATTTTTAAATTGTGTTCCATGAGACACTAAGGGCAGTGGCTCCCAAAGTAGGCCAAAAACCAGAATGAACTAGGGTGGTTTTCAAAAAGGCATATTATTAGAACCAACCCAGGCCTACTGATTTTGACTCTCTGAATTGTTTTTTTATAATAAAAGTTTTCTATTATGGTAATGTAACTGGTGCTTGGGAATTGCTGCCCTAAAAAGTTCCATGGTAACCTCAGAGGCCATCCCAGAATACAACTCCACAAGCTTTCCTGCAATGTGCAACAACCAAAGCAGTACTTTTATCTACTTCATATAATGCAGCTCCAAGTAAGAGTCAAGGTTGAGCAGGGAGTCAAATGAGTTCTACGGCTTTTTTAAACCAATTTACCACCAGATATCATCAACTAGAGCTTCAGACCAGTAAAGTATTTCCGATTGACCTGTATCACTCTGTTAGTCTTCCTCTCCCATGATAAAAAAGGAAACACAAAAGCCATAGTTTTACTGTGTCCCTCCCAGTTGCAAAAAAACTAGCCTAGATCCCTCATGATAGTTCTGATGAACCTACTATAAAAAATAGGGCTGAAATCATTATATGATGTAATTTGGTCTACATTCTCTGTAAGGGTTTTAGTTATCCCCAGTTATATGATACTCAACATTTACTAAATCCTAAGATTAACACAATTAGTATAATTTCTAGTATAATGAGGAAAAAACTACCATAAATCTAATTTTAAAAGCCCAAGTACCAGGATATAAAACAAAGAAGAAAAATTTCTAGAAAATGGAAGACCAGAGTTATAATGCCAATTTTGCCACCATCTACTTGTATGATTTGAAGCAAATACGTTACTTTTCCTGATTCTGGTCCCTCAGACACCTCCACAAAAATTCTAAGTCTCCCCAGAACAATTCAAAAATTAAAAGTCCTTTCCAGGTATAATTTATTTACTACTGAGTCTCTAAATATTAGCTATGATATCATGGCTATAATTAATATTTATTAAATAAAACAGAAGAGAAATTCTTAATACCAGTATCTATTTAAAGTTCTTGTTATATATCATAAGGAACTATTTGCTTTACTGTCAAAATAAAAATAGAGCTAAATAGAAATTTATATTGAGTCTGATCTCTTCCTTCAAGTGGAACTGGAAAAATAGCTAAGTGAACAAATCTAAATGAAAGTAGTATACACAATACTTAGTTGATCATAATCTGATTCATTCTGCTCCTAAATAGCATAAAATATAGTTTGCTTTTTGTTTATAGTTTACTCAAAATTATTCCAGAGACATCTGTGAATCTCTTTAATATTCCTCTCAGAATATAACATTTTTCTAGTCTAGTGTCTCATTATTTTATCCACACTATTCCTGTCTGAACATTCAGCTCTAGTCATTAGAATAAATATCTGCTACCATCATTATTAATGAGATACATATCATATCAAGGGATCCAAACAAGCTACTAACCACCTGGTATAATTGCATTGTTCTGTATTAAAAACCATTACAGCAGCACTACTCACCAATCACTAAGTACATTTGTCAGGACATATATAGCATGACCATACATTGAGCACCCTGTTATAACAAAAGTATGGGACATGATTTTCATGAGAAAAAATGCTTAATTTCGGCTGGGCGTGGTGGCTCACGCCTGTAATCCTAGCACTTTGGGAGGCCGAGGCGGGTGGATGGCTCAAGGTCAGGAGTTCGAGACCAGCCTGAGCAAGAGCGAGACCCCATCTCTACTAAAAATAGAAAGAAATTATATGGACAGCTAAATATATATATAGAAAAAATTAGCCGGGCATGGTGGTGCATGCCTGTAGTCCCAGCTACTCGGGAGGCTGAGACAGGAGGATTGCTTAAGCTCAGGAGTTTGAGGTTGCTGTGAGCTAGGCTGACGCCACAGCACTCACTCTAGCCTGGGCAACAGAGTGAGACTCTGTCTCAAAAAAAAAAAAAAAAAATGCTTAATTTGCCTTTTAAATGTCTACGTTTAGTACATTACATAAAAAATCTTGTCAAAGTACCAATGGCTTAGCAATAACTAACAATTAATGGGAAGAAAAACATTTTAGAAATTAAAATTTAATGAAGCAAATTCTAAAACAAAATACTTTAATTTTGTTTTCCTACCTTGGTAGGAAAGCTCACTTTTTATACTTTCTTATAAAGAAAGGAAAGAACATTTGAGAGGTAAAGATTGTCTTTTAAGGACAAATTCAATTATGGGTTAGCAAACTATGGTCTAATGTGACCTGCTGCTTTGTAAATAAGGTTTTTTTTTGAAAGACAGCCACTGGTCATTTGTTTGTGTCAGAGCAGTGGGCTATCCTACTTTTGTGCTACAGTAGTATTTGAGTAGCTGAGACAGAGACCATATGACCCACAAAGCCTGAAATATTTACTATCATACCCTTGCAGAAAAAGTTTGGATTCGAGACAAAACTTAAAGCTAGGAATTCTGTCTTAAGCAGTCGTGATCCATGTAGCACCTAACACAGAGCCCTAGAGGTTATGAGTTTTCAATACAAATTCTGGATGAATGAAAGAAGGGGATTCCCAGGCCAGGATAAAAGAGAATGAATCTGTCTATAACTCCCTCTAAGAAGCATTATGCAAATGTATCTCACTTAAACAAATGTATTATAAAAAGCTGAATATAAATTACATTTCCATAAATGCCTAAGTGGATTTTTTTAATTTCTACAATAATTTTCCTTATAAAGCCAGTCCCACATTTACTTTGTATATTCAGTTCTTGAAGGAGAGTATGCTTATATATGTGTGCTATATAAATGTATAAACCAGAAGATACACACACACACACACACACACACACACACACAAAAATCAGTAGCTGGCCGGGCACGGTGGCTCACGCCTGTAATCCTAGCACTCTGGGAGGCCGAGGTGGGCGGATCGTTTGAACTCAGGAGTTCGAGACCAGCCTGAGCAAGAGCGAGACCCCATCTCTACTAAAAATAGAAAGAAATTATATGGACAGCTAAAAATATATATAGAAAAAATTAGCCGGGCATGGTGGTGCATGCCTGTAGTCCCAGCTACTCGGGAGGCTGAGACAGGAGGATCGCTTGAGCTCAGGAGTTTGAGGTTGCTGTGAGCTAGGCTGATGCCACGGCACTCACTCTAGCCTGGGCAACAGAGTGAGACTCTGTCTCAAAAAAAAAAAAAAAAATCAGTAGCTATCTATTACTGAGTGTGTATGGTATGCTAATTGCTTTAATCTAATTACTTCATTTAATACTTTTACAACAATTAAAGGTAACAGATCATCCCTACCCTATATAAATCCAAATGAAAGAAGTACTTTCTCAAGTCTATCTAGCTTTAAATACTTCCCTAGTTTAACATTTTCCTTAAAATATGCATTTTTGATTTTGCTAAATGGTTTATATTTTTGTTCAAAAATTAAATGTGACATAAAATTGTGATTTTTTTTTAATCTCAAGAATTGCATAACCACCACAAATGTTTCCCTCTATAATGTGAAGACATTAACAGCTTTTTACTGACTAGTCAATACAAAAAAATAGTTGTTGAGTACCTATCAACACTATTTGTAGGCACTATTTTAAGTACTAGGGACACAGTGGCTAAAAAGACAAAAGTCCTAGCCCTCATGAAGCTTGCTGTCATTGTGATTATCAATTCATTACAAGGCTTTTGTAGGTCTACTACGGGTTATTCCTATAGCTTACATTTTTCCTATGTCAAGCACAGTCTGAGTTATCTTTTACTTTACTATTTGCATTATGACAGTAGTTATAAAAAATAATAATTTGGTTTTTACCTAGATGATTCAGAAACAGCTGAAATTAAATTTATCATATTTAATCTCTCAGCAGGAAGAATTAAAATAAAATGTGAGGAAATCAATTCTAAAATTTTTATATAATTCTTAAGTCTTCACCATTTTCAGTGGATGTTGAATTAATTTATTTTGAAGACTGACAATTTCTTTTTATTGCATTACACATTCTGCTAATAAACTAAGCACACAGAGAAGTTCTACTATAAAGTTCCAATTATCTTTTCCCAGAATATCTGTGAAAAAGAAGTATTCCACAATTACAAGACTGTTCAATTCCAACTGTAACTGCAGTAGTCTTACATCACTTCTGGTATTGCATTTACCCCAAGTAGAACTAATTCTCCCCTCCTGGAAAGAGCTATGAAAAGAATAAAGTAAGAGTATTCAAGACAAAAGGAGGCCGGGCACAGTGGCTCACACACCTGTAATCCTGGTCCTTCCTTACAGTTGAATTCCACTATTCTATAACACTTAGCAAACATTGCAGTGATACCTGTTTCAGGTAAGAATCATCAATGAATGTTATAATTAATAGAAAAAAATATAAGAAACAGGATATTTACACAGCCTCCAGAGTATCTCCCCCACAACATTCTTATTAAGTACAAAGGGGAAAATAATAACTTTATCATGGACAAATCTGGCAGATACCAACTTAACCAAGAGATCAAAATTATAATAACATCACCAATAATGGGACAATTCAGTATTATCTGCCTTTTGAAATGACACACAGAATATTACCTCTGTGATGTTCTTGCCAAAACGTATAACCGGAATCAAGAGGAAGCAAACAAACTTTATTTGAGAGACAAGGTACAAAATAACTGGCCAGTGCTATTCAAAAGTGTCAAAGTCATAAAAGAAAGTATAAAGAATTGCTTCAGAAAAAAGGAAAGCAAGAGACAGGACAACCTAATGAAACATAATTCTGGATTTGATACTGGACCAGACATAGGACATGATTAAAACTTCTGGTGAAATTTGAATAAGGTCAATAGTTTGATAATGTCTACATCAATGTTAATATCTTGATTTTGATCATTGTACTGTAGTTATATAAGATGTTAACATTTGGAGAATTTGGTTAAACGACACACAGAAATTCCTTATCCTATTTTTGGGATGTTATTGTAAGTCTGACATAATTCTAAATGAAAAGATAAATTTTAATCAAAGTCCTAGGGATTAAAAACTGCAAGCAAAAGTAGTCAGAGCTACAAAAACTAAAGACATCTTATTTTTAAAAAGTATGATTTTACTGAAATACAAGAAACAACTCTTCTATCAAACAACCTTCGATTTCACTGGTTTCTGAGACTGCAGCAGCTCAAGTGTCTATCAATTCACCTACTATAACTAACATAAATTTCTTACTGGTTCATTTTTTTAAAACCTCTGTATTTCTATATTATTTGGCTTTAACACTTAGAAAATATTCCTTATTCTACAATGTTTTAGAATTTTGTCAAAATTACCACTCTACTCACTGTTACTTCCAGGCCTTGGCCGGGCTAATACAAAATTTCTAAGCAATATCTTTTATTGCCCACTATATCCAGATCTCATATTACACTCAATTTCAGAGATCCTTGGATCTAAATATTGTTATTAGATACAACAAATGGCCACTAAATTTTGGAATAAGGAAAAGTAAAAAGAGATCCCACATTCTATCTTTTTTTTTTTTTTTTTTTTTTAAAACAGAGTCTCACTCTTTTTGCCCTGGCTAGAGTGCCGTGACATCAGCCTAGCTCACAGCAACCTCAAACTCCTGGGCTTAAGCGAGCCTACTGCCTCAGTCTCCCGAGTAGCTGGGACTACAGGCATGTGCCACCATGCCTGGCTAATTTTTTCTATACATATTTTAGTTGGCCAGATATTTCTTTCTATTTTTAGTAAAGACGGGGTCTCGCTCTTGCTCAGGCTGGTCTTGAACTCCTGACCTCCAGCGATCCACCCACCTCGGCCTCCCAGAGTGCTAGGATTACAGGCGTGAGCCACCATGCCCGGCCCCATATTCTATCTTGACATGGCTTTAAAGACGATGGGGTCTAGGCTATTAATCAGCTATTCGGATTTCACAGCCTCCAAGAGCATTCTACCGCCCCCTCAGGATCTTTTCACTCTGAAAGTCACAGAAAATTCTTCTCCCATGCTATTGGACTTAAATTCTACTGCGCAAAAGAGAGATTTTTGCACTGGTCCAGAAAACTCCTTGTATACATTTTTTTTCTCCCAGAATAATGCATCCTAAAACAGAGTACGTATTCAATAAATACTCAAGAATTTTCCTTTTGTTTTTGGTGGAGTGTGGTGTTCTAAGAGAAATGAGATATTTCTATTATCAATCAAAAACATATTAGCTCAAACTACTTTAGCCAATCACCTAGAGGTCTGACAGTACTGAGACACAGAGAAAGGGGTATACAACTGCAAAGGAGCGAAAATAAAAGCAAGATGGCAGAAAAAAGTGACAAATTTTGTAGGCTTTATTATTTTGCTCCAGATTTATCATGATATTGTGAAGAAGGCAATGTAGAAAGTAAAGAGTATCTAAAATACGAAAAATCATCAGGGGTTAAATCTATGCCGCAACCCCAAATCCCCAGGCCATTTCGTAGTGTAAAGCCTAGAGGGAAGCACCTTAATCCTCATCTTTTCCATTCTCTCTCTACTCAAAGAGGTGAGTAATAAACCCACCTGTTAAGACATTGTTACGTATTTTTTAATATTAATAATATGTTTCAACAACATCCTTAACATCTGCTAATCCTTACTACCAATTTAATAGATTTGGAAATTAGTCTAATACAAAAAATTAAATAAATATAATTTTAGCACTCTGAAAATAAGCAGTGATGCTAATTTTCACTTATCCTTCAAAAACACATAGCCACAGGGAGGGGGTACAGAAGAGGTAAATGATCCAAATTATCTAGATCTGCTTCTATAACTATATCCACCTTTGTATAACGCCTACAAGCATACAAGGAGAGCAATGTTTTCATTTTATTTCTGTACTGTTTGAATTTTGTGTCATGTATTAAAACTAATTTTAAACCTAGTTCATTTTTTAAGTAAATTCAAAATACTATGAACAAATGAACATATATGTAAAACATACTTGTTATTTAACAATTTGAATTAGTCTACGAAGCATTAACATTAAAAACAATAACTGGCCGGGCGTGGTGGCTCACTCCTGTAATCCTAGCACTCTGGGAGGCTGAGGTGGGCGGATCGTTTGAGCTCAGGAGTTCAAGACCAGCCTGAGCAAGAGCGAGACCCCATCTCTACTAAAAATAGAAAGAAATTATATGGACAGCTAAAAATATATATAGAAAAAAATTAGCCGGGCATGGTGGTGCATGCCTGTAGTCCCAGCTACTCAGAAGGCTGAAACAGGAGGATCCCTTGAGCTCAGGAGTTTGAGGTTGCTGTGAGCTAGGCTGACACCACGGCACTCACTCTAGCCTGGGCAACAGAGTGAGACTCTGTCTCAAAAAAAAAAAAAAAGAACAATAACTGCTATATAATCCAAAGAAAAAGGTCAATACTACAATTATGGTAGTGATTATCTCTAGGTGATAATATTTCTCTTCATTTTTATTCTTTTTATTTATGCTATTTTCTGAACTTTGTTAAATGAACCTGTCTTACCTATGAAACACCCAAAAGAGCTAGAAAATGCTAAAGGGAAATATTGTTTCCAAAAAAGAAAAACAATTAAAATGAAAGAAAATATTTTACATATTCCCAAATAAAAATCAAATTTAATAAAATAATCTAGAAAGTATATCATATTGAAATCTAATCATTATATGCACCTAATGATAACATCAAGTTGTATCTGCCCCACTTCATGTCTCCATATGAATCTTTCAAGGTAACTTAAATGTAGATGAGGATAGCAAGACACAAAGGGTATAACTGCCACTCTGGCATTCAACAACTTCTCATAAAATTAAATGTAAACTATGTCATCTTCAAAATAAGTTAAAAAACTAATGTATATATACATATATATGTACTTATAATTATTCTAAAACATTTTATTATGAAAAAGTTAACAGGACTTCTATATTAATATCTGTTAAAATAATTATTCCAACTATTATAACACTTACTGAATGAATAAATACATGTAGCAAAACTATAATCAAAACAAAAAATATGGATCACAACAAAGAAAGAAAAGGTGAAATGTTATTGACGATGCATAAAATGTATATTAATGAATATTTTAAAACTTAGGAATATGAAATTTGAAGTTAAAGCTTTGCTGTAAGAATAAAACCACCGTAGGCCGGGCGTGGTGGCTCACGCCTGTAATCCTAGCACTCTGGGAGGCTGAGGTGGGCGGATCGTTTGAACTCAGGAGTTCGAGACCAGCCTGAGCAAGAGCGAGACCCCATCTCTACTAAAAATAGAAAGAAATTATATGGACAGCTAAAAATATATATAGAAAAAATTAGCCGGGCATGGTGGTGCATGCCTGTAGTCCCAGCTACTCGGGAGGCTGAGATAGGAGGATCGCTTGAGCTCAGGAGTTTGAGGTTGCTGTGAGCTAGGCTGACGCCACGACACTCACTCTAGCCTGGGCAACAGAGTGAGACTGTCTCAAAAAAAAAAAAAAAAAAAAAAAAAAGAATAAAACCACCGTAAAAATACATAAAACTTAAAAAAGTATTAGCAAGGATTAAGAGAAAAAGGGAAACTATCCAAAGGCATAAAATATAGAATGAACCAGGGACAGTTGGTCATTTTTAGATTATAAATTGACAACTTATCTATTAACTTTAGACATGCCCAATATCCATTAAAGACAAGATAGTGGGCAGCAGACATATCAAAAACCACATTAAGAGAAAATGCTTTCAAACTTAACATTCAGTATAGATTTATGTAAAACTAACAGAACTCTAAAATCAAAAATTCAGCAGAATGAGGGAACTGTACTTCATAGCCTAGAATACTAGCAAAACAAAAACTATACTATTTTTTGAAACATGTTTATTTTGCTGTTGAAATCAGAAATTCACACTCCCAAGAGTGCAAACTTTCCCTAACAACAAAGCAATATTCTTCAAGCATTAGGGTTATTTGTATATCTTTTTTAGAATTCAAACTTACCGAGTACCATCTGCTTTCCAGCTTACTTTATATGGCTTCTGCTCTAAAAGTTTAATATTTTGTTTGTCCATAGAAACAGGCTGTGCTCCAGGGAATCCAGACCTTAAAGAAGAACATTTTATTACTATCATGGCTGGTATCCATAAAAAGCAATACATGCCTTAAACCACTCTCAAATGAATCACACATTTACCACAATGTTCTCCCTATCGTGAGATGAATGTCAACACGAATAATATCAGCTTTCACAAGAATGCTAATAACACTTTATCATTTTCTTGACATTTTAGAATGCAAGTTAACAGAGTTCTAAATTGCTACTGATATACCATAATTATTGCGCTAATTTTAAAATACTAGTATATATGATCTTAATAGTAAAGTAGGTATGTTTATAAGTCGTTTACTTTAAGAGATTTAAATCTTGGCTTAATGACCTTACATTATTCTAGACCCCATATTTCTCCATCATGACACTTCCAACTTGACATAATTCTGCAGGGTTGGAATTTTCTGCTCAAAAGATGCCCAAAAGTGACAAACAGGAGAAACGTGGGTCAAGATTAAGGTACAATGGCAAGGGATTAATACAACACTAAAACCAATATAATTTCTTCCTTATTTTCATCTTTTAATTAAAATTATTTCTAGCTAATTTATCTGATATTTAGGTACTAGTAATAAAATTTCTTTATATTAGGCATTTATATTATGAATTTTTAACAATTAATAATACTGTTTCCTTGTGCCAAGCTGTATTACAATTTTCTGCCACAGATACCAATGATCTGTTGAAATGACCACAGACCAAGACCTGAGAACAACAGATAACAGCAATGAACTCTCTCCTGAACCCTCTCCCATGAAATTTCTGATAAATATTTTCAAGTCACTGTAGGGAGCAGAGTATCTTTAAGGCTCATTTCCCCAGGCTTCTGATTACAGAAAACTGGAAAATGAGGCACATTCAAGTTTCACCTCTTCTCCCTTAAAAAATTGATTAGACCAGCCCAAACATTAATCAGCTGCAATAGAGTCAAAGACATTAAACAAATACTAGTGACAACAGTAATTTTCTATTACGTTAGGAAGACATGTGAGTCATCTAATTTTGATTTGACTGTTTACTGTACTGATTGTCTTAAAAAATATCTGACATCTTTTTAAGTACTCTCTGTAAACATACTAACTTGAAGGAACAAAAAAACTATGTCAGTGTTTAACCAATTTTAAGTGTTGCAGAGTAAGAAAAAGTTTTATTTAAAACTTTAAAATATTTATTACCCTTCCCAGCCACAGAACTGATGACACTTCTGCTGTACCTCTCCTAACTTTGGTTGAGTAGTTACTTGAGTTACACCTTTAACAGTTACACCTTCCAAGAAAATAGCACCCTTTAAAAAAAAAAGAAAAAGAAAAATATTTTTACATTAGAATTCAAATTTACAAAGAAGAGACTAAGATATAAATTAGTTTATTTTCATAAACCTGAGGAAGTCAATATATGTAACAAAAATGGTCTGCTACAAGCAGCTCACAAACACCCCTGGGATTGTACACTGTTTTCCTTAAACCAGCATATATTTTCAATATACATGGCCCTGTGTCTAGGTCAAAGACACTCTAAAGGCACTTCTCAGTAATCACAACAGTAATAATTTATCTACCATTTACTGAGAGCCAAGCAGAGTATCTGGTATTTTATAAAACTTCTCTCCTTTATCCTTACAACAATGAAAAATAGATTGTATTAGATTTATTTAGCATAAAGACTTTATGTATTTACTCAAGCAGTAAAAGAAAGAAGCTGAACACAGGCCTATATTATACTACTGACCAATGGGGGGAGGGGAGAAGGAGTTGTGTCATTATGGGTGGAGTATGGATCCTAAGGAGATAAACACCCAAAATGCATGCCTTTGTAAACTAAAATGAGTTACAACAGTAGGCAAAGTGGCTAAGCCACAGTCATGGGATCAACATAAAAGTAAGTATTACTCATCATTGATTTTTTAATCTAAATTTTTTAACTCAGAACTACATAAAGTATCTTACCATATTTTGTAGCAAGCATATTTTTTAAATATCACAGAGAAGAGAAGCAGGTGGAGAATTTATATACCAAACAAATGAGGAAAACTTCTAGAAATTTTAAAAACTAAAAAAATAGTCTAGGGTTATGCTATACAAATACTTTCAGATCCATAAAAGGGCTGGCATCAGTCTCAAGAAAAATCTGTAGAGACGGACCGTGAGTAATAATAAAAAAGAAAAGAAAAGAAAAGAAAAATCTGTAAAACATCTCTAGCTGTCAATGTAATTAGGGAATAAAAAATATGGTCTACAAACTACAACTTCAACCTCTGGCAAAGACTTGGCAACTGGAGCCACTTGGGAAGGGCAAAACAGAACACTTAATATTTACTTCACATACATCCCGTCACATCTAGAAGAATACTGTATCCTTCCAGCAGACAGTGGTCCTACTCTTTGCTCCTGATTCGGAATCACTTCTTTCTTTTTCTTTTTTTCCTGAGACAGTCTCACTCTGTTGCCCAGGCTAGAGTGCTGTGACGTCAGCCTCGCTCACAGCAACCTCAAACTCCTGGGCTCAAGCAGTCCTCCTGCTTCAGTCTCCAGAGTAGCTGGGACTACAGGCATGCGCCACCATGCCCAGCTAATTTTTTCTGTATATATTTTTAGTTGTCCAGATAATTTCTTTCTATTTTTAGTAGAGACGGGGTCTCGCTCTTGCTCTGGTTGGTCTCAAACTCCTGACCTTGAGCGATCTGCCCACCTCGCCCTCCCAGAGTGCTTAGGATTACAGGCGTGAGTCAACACGCCCGGCCAGAATCACTTCTTATAGTCACCTAATCTATCTTCTACTGTGTTTTCCTTAAAGGACCATAATTTAGGGATTTCATGAGCCAAAGGATCAAAGAGTATCATCCCTCTACTATGATACCATTATCTCTCTTTACTGGCCAATGAAATTTCTGTTTTAAAATCATTTCTATCATTAAGTATAGTAACTAAAGGAAAGAGTATTTTTAAAGGAAAGCTTAACCAGGTAGATGAGGTTTATAACATATTTAGTCATTGAGAATACTCGGATAACTTCAATATTCTTATAAAATCATATCTTATATATGCTAATTAAAAAGAGAATACTAAAAGAGTACAATATTCAGCATCTTTATTCTGAAGGAATTAACAGCATTAGAGATTTTAAGTTTTAAATGAAGAAAGTATCTACCTTCATTTATGAATATGTATTTCCTAAGCAAAGTTAAGAAATATATGATAATTTCTGAAATGGGTAAAATAAATGCGAAGGCCAAATTAGTATAAGTTAGTCCTAAAAGCACAAACATTATTTCTTTTTTTAAATAATAAAAGGACTAACACATAGAAAATCTGAACAACTTTCAACCAAGTGCTTTCCTACAGTATTATCAAAGGAATATTTAAATAATATTTCTATGCAGTTGAACAGGTTAAATATTTTTAAGTTAACAGAGCTAAGAAATATTGAGCATCAGTACAGATTTAACAACTATTGAGTTTGGTTATAAAAGATAACCCCAGTCGGCGTTAGTGGTATAGTGGTGAGCATAGTTGCCTCCCAAAGATAACCCCAATCAGGTAGTAAATGTCTGTCATCCATTTCTTTTTCCTCTTCCTTAATCTTTCCTACCATGCATCAACTTCTTTACTTTCTATAGCTTCCTCTATTTTCTTTTGCAATAAATATTAAGTAAAAAGAAAGGTAGAAATAAGTCCAGTAAAGACATTATGTATGATGTACTTTACACACAAATAATATTCGGTAACTTAAGGTTAACATAATTTGCTGCTTAATGTCATTACAATAGTTTCCTCTGACAAAATACTCATTTTTATTACTCAAAATTATGTGGTAACTCCAAGAAAGATCATTAATTCTAATTTATAAACAGCAATGTCTAGGTCTGGAACTATTTTCGAGCAGACTATAATTGAGATTTAAAATCACTGACATTTATTTTCACTTGTCAACAAATTATTATCTCTGTGGGAATAAAAAAAATCAAAAGTCAAAAGATAATGTATGCTTAAAATGGAACAAGTATATTTCATAAGCAGAGTCTACCAGCCTTAATATTAACAGTTGTATGGCTATTACAAACAGGTCAAAAAGGAATGAGTGATCCTTTAAAAGGAAATTAATTCAGGAAATTAATTTAGGAAATTAATTCAGAAGATGGGGTCAATTCATATGTGAGAGACCTATGGGTCTGTGTGTGTGTAAAGAAAGAACGTATACAAGTATGTATGTGTAATAAGCACATTTTCATAATGGGGAAAATACATTAATGGTTTTATTCAAAAAAAAGATCTCAGATATGAAAGGAGCAAGCAACATCCCTATAAGTCATACTCTTCCTACTCAGTAATGGCATATGCTCAAAAGATGAATAAAGAAGGTGTCTTAGTCTTAGAAAAGTGAGGGGCCAAGCACAAGACATGCACCACTGTTGTGAATCCAAAGAAAACTATTAGAATTCACTACAAGGAGTCCATTACTTCAAATCATTGTCACATCAATATGAGTGTCAGGAGAAGAAGACTCCATTTAACAAATAAAGTCTCAAGCTAAAATAACCTCACTATGTGAAGAGATGTGAGCTACAAAAGAATTAATCACTCTGGGATTGTCTCTGTTAACTATCTTCAACCTCAGAGAGAAATAAAAGGAAAATGAAAGCTTTCCCAAATGTGAATTTGATAATTAATTACATCTGCACTTCTCATCCCTGTCAACCATGTCAACTACTGTTGACATCACTCACAATTCAACTCTGTGGTCACCTTTCCTCTCTGATGGTTTTGTCCTCATTGCTTTAATGTCCCTTTTCCTTGGTTCATCTTACCAATAATCACCTTCCCAAAGAGTCCAACATAAACCCTGACATCCCTTTTTTATAAATAACTTTCCCCTATAACCTCAACCTTTTTCTTGAATACCTCACACCTTGTGTCTAAACTAAAAGCTAGCTCTCCCCAGGGAGACCACTTCTCTCTTAAAGCTGCTTATTCTCCCATTGCCCAAGTCCCATGGAAGTGGTGTAAACTATGCCACATCCTCACTGCTTTCCTAATCTCTTTCAAAAGCCCCTATTCCATTTAGACTAACTCCATTCAGCTATACCACATAGCTGTGGTAAAGCAGACATCCACTGTGGTTGATAGCACAACAACTCTCTTTTAGAGCTGCCCTCCCCATCCACAAAGATGGGGCCTAACAGCCATGTTATGTGACAGTGTAAGATAACATCCCAGTCGAGCCAAAGTTGATGAGGGCATGAGTGAACCCCTAACTCAATCCAAATCCATCAGATTCAGTTGCTTGGTAATTTGGAATTGGGATTCAGAGACAGGCAGTTAGTTTCTGCATGTAGCTAAAATTATAAGAGGTTAGCTTAGAAGCTCTGAAACGCATATAATGTCCCGGGAAAATGAGGAATCAGAAGAACCAGAGATAGTGAGAAGACTAATACAAATAAAGGGAGGAAAGCAGAGAAGAGAAACTAACAATAGCAGAAACAATGTTCTAGGTAACATTCCAGGTCCAAGCTCCAGTATCGGCCTGAAATATGGCTATATTCCTGTGTTTGAGTTTCACCAACTTACTCATGATAAAGTCCTCTTAATATTTAAGTAAGTTTGAGCTAGTTTCTGCTACTTACAGCCAGAGAGTCTAAACTAATAAAACCCTCTATCCTTTGTGTATTGAAGGATATTGCCCCACATTCACCAAAAGCAGTTAGTCTTTCTCACCATTCTAACTTCTATCATTACACTGGTAACATCAACATCCAATGAGATAACATGACCCATCCAACAACCCAGGCTTCATGGTTCAGTAATATCATTTTAAATGACCCTCATCTTTGCCCAACTTGAACAACCTGCTCCATGACCATACCATCATCATTCCAGACATACTACCATACTATTAATATCTTTTGATCCAATTCAACTCACATTGAGTGCCCACAGCATTCTAAAACCAACATGCCACTCTTTCATTCTTACGTTAGACAGCTTAACTCTTTTACTCTCACCATGCCCACTTTTCAATCTCACCAAGATTAACAATCCCTTCATTCCTCCCTTTCACAGTTTAATAGCCCCCCTCTGCCATCCTGACCTCACTCCTATGAGCCTAGAACCTTTGGCTGATTACCTCAATTTTTTCCCCTGATATCATCAGTACCCCTTATCTTCTTCTCCTTCATCACAACCATACTAAATATCCCTAAGCTTTAACCAACGTACCCTTAATCTTCCAAACTCCCACACACAGGCAGCTGAAACTTACCAAGCAAAAATCACAATCTCGGTTGTATCCTCAGTGCTGAGAATATTTCCCTCCTATTGTTGAAGACCTATTACACCAACTGCACTTGACTTCCAGTCACTTTCATTTCCTCAGAGATTTCTCTACCATTTACTCCCAACCTTTACTTTCATCTTCATTGACTTCACTGGCTCCTTAACCACAACTAATAAATATACTTGAGTTTATCCCATACTAAAAAGCCTTTTCTAACTATGTCTGCATCAATTACCCTTTCTCTCCCTTTTTGATCACAACCAAGCCACTTAAACAAATAGTCTATACCAGTGTGCAGAAAAGAGTTAACAAGACTGTTTGCAAGGTTCACCCCTCTAGGGCATCTGGCAACCTGACTTTGAGTGTTCTCAGTCAACTGATAAGGGTGGTTCACCATACCTAGATTATTTGTACAAATACAGTTTGTGCTAAACAAATGCTTTCTTTCTGGGATCCTGGAATTTTGGTACCCAGTGGAAGACCTCAGAGAATTAGAAAGGCAGTAAGGACTTGAAGGGCCAAAAATTCAGAGGGAAGGGAAGCCCAGAGAGGTGAGCAAGACATCTGGTACAGCTTTTCCCCTCTAGGATTTTCCTCTAGAGGCACTGTTTCAAAAATGGTAGCTGAGAAGCTAAGAAGTTGAACAGAGCTTTTAGCAATATAATACGAATGGGAAACAAAAACTGGAGTTACAGGTCACCAAGGAGAAGGAGTCCTGTTTAAGTCTCCAATCTTTCAGTTAGGATCCCCAAAAGGCTACAATCCAGGAATAAGAGTGAACCAAAATAGTCCAGTCCCCCAAAACTAAAGCCTAGCTTCTAAACAATTCAATCCTCAGTTAAAATGTTCTGCTGCTAAGGTAAAAGTAGGAGCAAAAGTAAATCCTCTCTGAAAGAAAATAACATGATCAGAGTCTCAAATTATTTCCAGTTTTTCGTAAGTAATATCTAATATTCAATCAAAACTACTCAAATATTCAAAAAAATTTTTAAAAAACTACAACTGACTAGAACTCAAAAGGGTCTAAGAAAAATCAAAAAAGATCTACAGGAGATCTACATATTATTTATTTGACACAGGCTTTGTAAAAACTGGCATTAATATGTTCAAAAACTTAAATGACAAAATGAAGAATTCCTTCAATGAACTGAAACCATTAAAAAAAATCAAATGGAAATTCCAGAAATGAAAGTAAAATAACTAAAATTAAGTACTCGATGTATAAGTTTAAAAGCAGCTTAGGCCAGGCAAGGTAACTCACACCTGTAATCCTAGCACTCTGGGAAGCCAAGGCAGGAGGATTGCTTGAGCTCAGGAGTTGGAGACCAGCCTGAGCAAGAGCAAGAGCCCATCTCTACTAAAAACAGAAAATGAGCTGGGTGTCGTGGCATGTGCCTGTACTCCCAGCTACTGAGGAGGCTGAGGCAGGAGGATGGCTTGAGTCTAGGAGTTCCAGATTGCAGTGAGTTATGATGACACCACTGCACTCTGTGACGACAGAGTCTTGCTCTGTCTCAAAGAAAAAAAAAAGGCAGCTTAGACAAAGTTAACAATGAAATTAGTAAACTCAAAGACAGGTAAGAAGAAAAAATTCAAACTAAAAAATGAAGAAATAAAAAGATGGAATACAGAAAAAAATGTAAGAGATTGTTCAAAAGAAGAAAAAGAAAAATCTATTGGTCCTGGGTTAAGTAGAGTTCCAGAAGGAGAAGAAAGAAAAGAATGGATCTGAAACAATATTTGAAAAGATAATGGCTAAAAACTGTGTAAAACTAATAAAAAAAAAAAAAATCTAGCCACAGATTTAAGAATCCCTGCAAACACCATGCAGAATAAATATAAGAAAACCACATGTAGAAACACCATGATGAAAATGTTGAAAATCAAAAACAAAGAAAGTACCTTCAAAAAAGCAACAACACAGCTGACTTGTTAACAGAAATGTACTGTGGAATGGTATCTTCAAACTGCTGGGAAAAAATAACTGCCAAGCATCCAGATTTCTATGCTCAGAAGAAACTCTATTCAAAATTATGTCAAAAACATATTTTCACACAAATACTAAGGCAATGTGTCACAGCAGATCCACATTAAAGGAAATACTAAAAAGAGCTCTTCAGTTAGAAGGAAAACTATCCAAAACAGAACCACAAAAATATGTGAAAGAATGAAGAGCACAGAAAGGGTATATATGTATGTGTAACTAATATTAATGTATAAAAATGTCTTATACGGTTTAAAATGTACATAGAGTTAAAATACACAATACTAAAAAAGACAGAAAGAGGTAAACGGTATCAAAGGTTCTAAGATTCTTACATTATCTAAAAAGTGGTAAAAGTACTAACAGCCTTTAACAAGTCAAAGATGTATATTAAAATCTCGGGTAACTACTAAAAGAATAGTAAAGGAATGTATAACTAATAAGCAATGAGTGGAGTAATAGAGTAATGAAAACAACCACAAAGAAGGTAAGAAAGGACAATAGGAAGAAACATACCACATGTGGGACTAAAAAATAGTAAAATTAAATCCAATGTTATCAGTGCCTGAAATGTATACAGACTAAATAATCTAATAAAAGTAAAACCTGTTGACTGGATAAATAAAACACAGCCACATGATGCTTGTAAGATATACACATTAAATAAAGGATAAATAAAGGCTGAGTGTAAAAGGATAAAAAATATTCCATGTAAACACTATCCAAAAGAAATCTTGTACAACCATACTAATATCAGATATTTTACAACAGTAAAAGACAATGTAAAGATAAAACAATCTTTTATACACATTTGTGTGCATCAAATAATACCACCTCAAAATATAAAAGGCAAAACCTAACAGAACTACAAGGAGAAATAGGTAAATCCACAATCAGAGTGGGAATTTTTTCTCTTTTTTTTTTTTTTTAGCTTCAAAAGGATATCCTTAGCTTCATGAAAATGGGGAATTTTTAAAACAGTCCTTTTAGTAACTGATAAAACAAAACAGAATAAACTAAGTTTGGAATTTTCTTTTAAATGTCATATTTACTTTCCCTAAAGAAACATGTCCATCTTGGCTATTTTTCCTCTTAATGCTGTTGCTGGAGCTCATTTGTAACTATAGAAATTTAATGGTACTTAATAATATTAATATAAAACAGATGTCATTTTTAAGACACTTTCCACTGGCAAAAAAAAAAACTGAAAATTTTATCCCATTTTCCAAATTAATAACACTTTGTTTTAAACTCTTTTATAAGATGAATTATAATTCAAAACACATGTAAGCATATGCTCATGATTAATGTTACTCTTAAAAAGCATAGATGGGCCGGGCGCAGTGGCTCACGCCTGTAATCCTAGCACTCTGGGAGGCTGAGGCGGGTGGATCGCTCAAGGTCAGGAGTTCAAGACCAGCCTGAGCAAGAGCAAGACCCCGTCTCTACTAAAAATAGAAAGAAATTATCTGGACAACTAAAAATATATACAGAAAAAATTAGCCGAGCATGGTGGCATATGCCTGTAGTCCCAGCTACTCGGGAGGCTGAGGTAGGAGGATCACTTGAGCCCAGGAGTTTGAGGTTGCTGTGAGCTAGGCTGATGTCACGGCACTCTAGCCAGGGCAAAAAGAGTGAGACTCTGTCTCAAAAAAAAAAAAAAAAAAAAGCACAGCTGAATTCCCTTATAAAAATGACATGAGGGTACTCATCTATATTTTATGCTATGCTATTTATTCAACTTTCCTAAGAGTATAATTGTTATTTTTCTAAGTACGTGATTCAGTAATTTCAGATATCTAAATTCAGGAAACAATAAGTTATACTAAGAGAATAAACTACATTTAAAGTTATTTCTATGCTTTGAAGCAATTTATACTTTTCAGTGGCCTTATATGCTTGAAGTTTAAAATGTGTAAATACAATTAAAACAATGTTTTTCAAACAAGGGACTTTTTTAAAAAACCAAAATAACAGTTATGATTTACATAAACAAAAAAAGGCATTTTCCTTCTTGCCTGTGAACCATTGTCTACTAATAAATGAGCTGTAGTGTTTACTGTTCAACCATAATATATAACGAACCTTAATTACTAACTTTGTTAACTCTTAATTACCTCCACACTTTCCCTAACTTTCCCCTTTGGCCTAAACCAATATACTCATGTATGTACAGGTATGAACAGTACTTTTCCTCTCAAGTTGCCCTATCCTCCAAAGAGAGAGCTCCTAATATTCTTAGTTACGTCTTTTATTTCTAGATAAGATTAATAAATGTTAGCTAGAGACAAAGTGAGCATTTTCTCAGTTTAATTTTATGGGAAATATGAAAACACCACCCATGGTAATAGGGAGGAGCAGAATTCATATATAAAGTCATATATATATATGTAGTCACATCTGAACTATGTGACAATGTTATAAAGCATTAGTAAAAATTCTCACTAGATATTTAGTTGAAATCTCATAATATTTTGTAAAGAAATACTAAATTCTCAATCTAAAAGTTCTTTGGTTTACATAAGATACAAAAAACAGGATAAATTTACACAACTGCAATTTTTCTCTTTGAAAAGACAGATTCACAGCTATCAATAATCTTTAGAAATAGCCAGAATGAAACAACCTTACAAACCTAGCTAAAGAAACAAGGCCAGCATTCCATTTTCACAAATCTCAATAAGCTTGCAGAAGAAGAAGATAAAGACTATTAAAATATTTTTAAACATTACCAGTTTTAACCTTTCTTTTCTCCTTTTGCCAAAGGAAGCACTTGACCCGGGTTCTGATTCCTTTTTTCCATCCTCATCCTCATCTTCATCTTCATCATCCTCAAAACACCAATCTGGTAATAGAGGTGGGGGTGGTGCTTCCTCTATATCACCATAGCGACGAAAAAGTTCCTTCAAATAATCACCCTTATAGATTCCTGGTGGTCTGGCTTGGGCAAAAGTAGCAACTGCTGCTTCAATACTATGGGAAACAAACACCATGCAATGTCCTCACTATTCTACATTTATGCAGACTTACCAAAACTCACTTCTTCTATTCAGGGCACCATATAAAGTATACTAGAGGTTTATAAAATGGACAAGTCACAGTCCTCACCCTCAAGGCATTCAATCTATTAAGGCACAAATTCATTCTGAAACAGTTTTAATATAAGGTACACTGAAAATTCCTAAACTCTAAAAGTAAATTGCTATAAGTGTATAATAAAGACCTCGGTAGTGTCTGAAGAATTTAAAGTCTTGAAGGTTGAGTTCTGAATGTAAGGGAAAACAGCATTCAGGGAAATGTGAATCGCAATGTGAACAAAAGTAAAAGCATGTTGGTTTTACGAGAACTTCCAACAGACTCAGGCACTTAGGAGTACAGGTCATCAGAGAAAAGCTAAGTATAGGCTGAGCTGACTCAGCCTGGGGTTGCTGTGTTGAGCATCTGAATAACCAGAGCTAGAAAGTACAGGCAATAGCGAACCTCCCTGAAGATATACACTCGAGAATGTACAATCCAATGTGTACTTCAGCTGATTACATTCAAAAAAGTACCAACTGGTGAAAGCCTTTGTAAACATAAATGATGACCTTCTAGTATTCCATGGTATGCATAAAAAATAAAATAAAACACATAAACAAATAATGACCTTCAATCAGTCAACGAGAAAATTCAGTTAGTAATATCTCATTCTCTTAGGAATGTCAGGAAACTAAGGGTCTAATCTCTCAGGATCTAAAAACACACTTCTCAAATAACAGGTGCTCAGTAAAGACATACTGACTGGTTTAAGTGGAGTAGCTCTATCCCAAAAATACTTCCTTCATATAGCATTGTGAGCTTTTCCTAGTACTCAACAGCTATAAAAAAGATACTACAGGTTGAGTATACCTAAACCAAAATATAAAACCCTTAAGGCAGAGAGAATAGAAAGAAAATAATAAATGAAGGCCGGGCGCGGTGGCTCACGCCTGTAATCCTAGCACTCTGGGAGGCCGAGGTGGGCGGATCGTTTGAGCTCAGGAGTTCGAGACCAGCCTGAGCAAGAGCGAGACCCCATCTCTACTAAAAATAGAAAGAAATTATATGGACAGCTAAAAATATATAGAAAAAATTAGCCGGGCATGGTGGCGCATGCCTGTAGTCCCAGCTACTAGGGAGGCTGAGACAGGAGGATCCCTTGAGCTCAGGAGTTTGAGGTTGCTGTGAGCTAGGCTGACGCCACGGCACTCACTCTAGCCTGGGCAATAGAGTGAGACTCTGTCTCAAAAAAAAAAAGAATAATAATAATAATAATAATAATAAATGAAATTAAAAAAAAAAAACTACTCAAAAATGTAAAATCCAAAATGTTCCAAAATTCAAAACTTTTTGAGCATGAACATGACACACAAAGGAAATAGTGACTAGAGCATTTCAGATTTTGGATTTTCAGATTAGGGATGCTAAACCGGTAAGTATATTCCAAAATCCAGGGGGAAAAAAATCTGAAATCTCAAACACTTCTGCTCCCAAGCATTTCAGATAAGGATGCTCAACCTGTACTAAAAAGGAAAAGAACAACAACAGTAACTTCCAAAGCTGAATACAAATACAAAATATTGGAAGAACCTATCTCTGATAATACTATAAGATGTGAAAAAAAATCTGGAAAGTAAATAAATAGTTTATGAGACTCACAAGCACTCGAAGTGCTACTTAGTACAAAACACCAGGTTACAGTAGTCTAATGATTATTATATCTAAAATGAAAATCATTACAAATTATATTCACCATGAGGTCACCAAAAGCTTCGCAATATAAAATTCTACAACTAAAATATCAATAAAATTTTTATTATAAGATACAAATACCTCCAATCCATTTTCTCCACCAAAAAGGCACATATGAGGAAACCAGTGCGATTGAAACCATGAGTACAGTGAACACCTAGAAAATAAAGTAGCTTTTGTTTAAAATTAATAAATCACTTCAGAGGCCACATTTTACTTTAAAATTCCAACCTGCAATCAAAACATTTCAGTCATTTTATAAAATAACTACGTTTTAAAAAACCTTGAAATACCACCTCTTATAACTTAATAACTTGTCAGCTTAAATTGCTTAGAATGTAATTTATAGCTATAAGTTTGTTTATTTATTTATTTATTTATTGGAGACAGAGTCTCACTCTGTTGCCCGGGCTAGAGTGCCGTGGCGTCAGCCTAGCTCACAGCAACCTCAAACTCCTGAGCTCAAGTGATCCTCCTGCCTCAGCCTCCCAAGTAGCTGGGACTACAGGCATGCACCACCATGCCCAGCTAATTTTTTCTATGTATGTTTTTAGCTGTCCAGATAATTTCTTTCTATTTTTAGTAGAGATGGGGTCTCGCTCTTGCTCAGGCTGGTCTCGAACTCCTGATCTCGAGCGATCCTCCTGCCTCGGCCTCCCAGAGTGCTAGGATTACAGGCATGAGCCACCACACCCGGCCTATAGCTATACGTTTAAAAATAATATATTGATTTATTGGTTAAAAACTATCTCTACTATCTAAAGATTTCTCTTAAAACTAAAAGATTCCAAGCATTTCATCAAACGTACAACTCAAAAGGACACAGACACACACAGACACCTCTGATCCATGAACTTTGTTTTTTTTTTTTTTTTTTTGAGACAGAGTCTCACTCTGTTGCCCAGGCTAGAGTGAGTGCCGTGGCGTCAGCCTAGCTCACAGCAACCTCAAACTCCTGAGCTCAAGGGATCCTCCTGTCTCAGCCTCCCGAGTAGCTGGGACTACAGGCATGCGCCACTATGCCCAGCTAATTTTTTCTATATATATATTTTTAGCTGTCCATATAATTTCTTTCTATTTTTAGTAGAGATGGGGTCTCGCTCTTGCTCAGGCTGGTCTCGAACTCCTGAGCTCAAACGATCCGCCCACCTCGGCCTCCCAGAGTGCTAGGATTACAGGCGTGAGCCACCGCGCCCGGCCTGATCCATGAACTTTGAATAAATTTTTCCAGTATTCCTCTTATGATCAATAGCACACATGTGCAAGAGAGTCAAATCATATTTTTAAAACTCCAGAAACTAGAACAAAGCCAATAAACTGTTAGAAATATAAACTCTGGAGGTGGATACTAAATGAATATAATCAAAGAAAGGGGCTACAGAAAATAATTAACTGATGGATATACAGTACAATAAAAATAAATGCTCTGAATCTTGATTGTGATTTCACCAGTGTCTACATATGTCAAAACTCAAATGAATGGCCAGGTGTGGTGGCTCACACTTGTAATCCTAGCACTATTGGGGGGCCAAGGCAGGAGGAGCGCTTGAGCTCAGGAGTTCAAGACCAGCCCGAGCAAGAGTGAGACCCCATCTCTACTAAAAATAGTAAAATTAGCCAAATGTGGTGGTGCACACCCATTGTCTCAGCTACTCAGGAGGCTGAGATAAGAGGATCGCCTGAGCCCAGGAGTTTGAGGTTGCTGTGAGCTAGGCTGACACTACAGCACTCAGGTTCGGACATGCTAAGTTTAAGATTTTTATGGGACTTTAAAATATTTGGAAATAATGGTAAAGAGCTTCAATGAGAAGCCTGACAGGTGCTGTAGATTCAAGGATAATCGGCATAGACTCAACTACGGAAGGTTTCTGTGATGTAGATAAGATCACCGAGAATGAGTACATAAAATAAAAATATTAGGGGTGGAATCTGAGGAAAAGCAACCTTTCAACAATAAGGGAGAAAAAAAGAAACATAAAAGACAACTGATAATGAACTTCCATGGGCCTAAGAGAACAAAAAATATAAAGGGTCATGTACCCTAAGAAAAGAGGAAGTTTCAAGATAGGAGTATTCAACTGTTTAAATGTCACATAATTATTAGAACCGAAAGTCACTATTTGATTAAGAGTACTGAGCAAGGACTCTAGACAGCAATGAAGTGAAAAGGAATAAATGGATTCAACAGGAAGAAAAGTGCGGGTTTTCTTTTGTTTTGTTTTGGAGGGGGGGTGGATTATGTAACAAGAGATGTTTAGGTATGTTTACAAGCTCGGGTCAAGGACCTAGTTAAATCACAAAGGTTGACAATAATAGAAATGATATAACTGAAATGAAGTTTCTGAAGGAGAGAGATGAAAAATACAGAGATCAGCCTTGAACAGAAAGACACTCCTTAAAAATAAATAGCTGTGACCATGAAATTCTATAAATTCCATTATTTCCATTCCTTTGTAAGAAAGGGTGCTTCAAAAAAGTCACACAAAGATGTGAGCTGTCAACAGATTTTTGTATTCATGTTTCTCAACCCAACATGTAAATTTCTTTTCTGCCTTATATTTTAGAGCAATTCAAGCAATATTTCAACCTTAGATAATGTTTCTCACGTAAACCAGTTTTTGCTCCAATTTTCACTCTCACAAGATTAACAAAATATTTTTACAAATAGGAAATGTAAGGATAATTGTCAATGAAGTAATATGTCCTGTGAAGATACATAATCTAAGAAAGAACTATTCTTCTTTTAATACTCTTTACTATGCAAATATATAGTTTTAGTCTTATTGTTCAATTATGCTTCAAAACATTAATAAATGAGTGACTTTTTAAAGTAAAATAGAGTTATAAACTTACAAAACTCTCATCAAAACAAATCTGTATCCACCATCGTGGGAGGCTGAGACAGGACTACCTGAGCCTAGGAGTTCGAGACTTGCCTGGGCAACATGGTGAGACCTCTCTCTATAGAAAATTTTAAAAATTAGCCAGGCATGGTGGCACACATCTATAGTCCCAGCTACTTGGGAGGCTGAAGCAGTAAGATCACTTGAGCTGAAGGAGTTCAAGGCTGCAGTGAGCTATGATCGCACCACTGCACTCCCACCTGGGCGACAGAGCAAGACCTTGTCTCAACAAACAAACAAAAAAAAAAATCTCTATAGAAATATTTGGAAGATTATGTATTTGATGTAAAAAAAAAATCCATTAAGCATACTAAAAGCTTAAATATGTCTTCAGTGTTAAAAAAAAAAAAAGCATTTTTCAGTTTTCTTCATTTCATTGCAAGAATGGGTCCATCTAGTGGCAAGTTATCCACAGTTTATAACTAAAGATTAGTTCACTATTAACTATTTCAAGGCAATTTCTATTCAAATTTATCTTCATTTTCTAGGTAAACTAATAGAGCAAAATAAATTTATATGGCATTTACAGTCAAATTAGAAACAAACTCCCCAACAAAAGGAGAGAAAGATGAACTACAGCTATACAAATGTACATGGCTAAATATATAATATAAATTAGAAAGGGGTAGTTTATAAAAGGCTGGTGGCAAATCTTTTTAAATAAAGCCTAGTCTCAACATACACCATTTCCTTTCTATCTCACTAGCCAGATAAATTTTTTTTTTTTTTTTTTTTTTTGAGACAGAGTCTCACTCTGTTGCCCAGGCTAGAGTGAGTGCCATGGCATCAGCCTAGCTCACAGCAACCTCAAACTCCTGGGCTTAAGTGATCCTACTGCCTCAGCCTCCCGAGTAGCTGGGACTACAGGCATGCGCCACCATGCCCGGCTAATTTTTTGTATATATATATTTTAGTTGTCCATATAATTTCTTTCTATTTTTAGTAGAGACGGGGTCTCGCTCTTGCTCAGGCTGGTCTCGAACTCCTGACCTCCAGCGATCCACCCGCCTCGGCCTCCCAGAGTGCTAGGATTACAGGCGTGAGCCACCGCGCCCGGCCCAGATAAATTTTTACGATTAAAAAATGTATCTGGTCAGTCTAAATCAGTGGTTCTTGACCAGGGGCAATTTTACCCTCCACGGGACACTTGGCAATGTCTGGAGACAATTTTA
The DNA here is from genome assembly GCF_041146395.1 of Eulemur rufifrons. Classification (NCBI taxonomy): domain Eukaryota; kingdom Metazoa; phylum Chordata; class Mammalia; order Primates; family Lemuridae; genus Eulemur; species Eulemur rufifrons. The sequence goes on from NC_090997.1 coordinate 46,056,665, forward strand.
ATTGTCAAAATTTGTGGGGTGCCACTAGTATCTAACGAGTAGAGGCCAAGGATGCTGTTAAATACTCTACAATGCAAGGATAACCTCTCAAAGAATTATCTAGTCTACAATGTCAATAGTGCTGAGGATGAAACAATAAGTGATATATCTAAAGGAGCAACAAAAATGATAAGAACAGAAAAGGAAACTAACAGTTACTAAGAACCTATTATAAGCAAAGTATCTGAAATATTTTTACTTAACCAAAAGAAATGCTTTTTATCAAAATAAACATGTGCTACTCATGAAAATACATAGTCACAAATCTGTCACATGTATGTATTAATATAACTAGAAACACTTAAAATAATAAGAAGCATTAGCTAAGCCATGTATCTGTTATACATGGCCCACCACTTGCCAAGAAATCAGCTGTTTCTCTTTTAACACAAAACTGATCTTTAAATTTCTCTAGTCCACAAAATTCTTTTTTTTTTTTTTTTTTGAGACAGAGTCTCACTCTGTTGCCCAGGCTAGAGTGAGTGCCATGGCGTCAGCCTAGCTCACAGCAACCTCAAACTCCTGAGCTCAAGTGATCCTCCTGTCTCAGCCTCCTGAGTAGCTGGGACTACACGCATGCGCCACCATGCCCGGCTAATTTTTTCTATATATATTTTTAGCTGTCCATATAATTTCTTTCTATTTTTAGTAGAGATGGGGTCTCGCTCTTGCTCAGGCTGGTCTCGAACTCCTGAGCTCAAACGATCCGCCCACCTCGGCCTCCCAGAGTGCTAGGATTACAGGCGTGAGCCACCACGCCTGGCCCACAAAATTCTTACTCTCAAAATAGTTTATTTCTATACATGCAAAAAAATGCACACCAGCTCCATAATCTCTTATTTGTAATTATAATTTCAAAAAAGCTTTGAAAAAAATAAAGTTTCTTGGTAATCATTTAAGGACAAAACCTGACCTGAACTGATGTGATGTTATTTATAGTCTACTTTTCCTACTCTGCGTGAATTAATACTCATATGTTTAACTGCAGAAATGTTAATGTGTTTAATTATGAGATGCTTTCTGACACCCAGATTATCTCTAACTACTCTTTTCCACTAAGAGGAACCAGGCTCCTTGGAGAAATAACTAAGTCTGGAAAACATCTTTTGCCAGAAAACAATCAAACCACCAAAGACTACTGGGGTGATATCAAAAAGATATCAAAAGCAACTTAAAGGGGCTCCCAATGGCCTAGGAAGGAACAATCTAGATGTCAGAATAAATGTTAGCTGTAACTGATTTAAATACATCAACTATATAAAAAGTTAGGCCGGGCGAGGTGGCTCACGTCTGTAATCCTAGCTCTCTGGGAGGCCGAGGAGGGCGGATCGTTTGAGCTCAGGAGTTCGAGACCAGCCTGAGCAAGAGCGAGACCCCATCTCTACTAAAAGTAGAAAGAAATTATATGGACAGCTAAAAATATATATAGAAAAAATTAGCCGGGCATGGTGGTGCATGCCTGTAGTCCCAGCTACTCAGGAGGCTGAGACAGGAGGATCACTTGAGCTCAGGAGTTTGAGGTTGCTGTGAGCTAGGCTGACGCCACGGCACTCACTCTAGCCTGGGCAACAGAGTGAGACTCTGTCTCAAAAAAAAAAAAAAAAAAAAGAATAGTGTCAAATATTTAAAATTTTTTTTTAAAAAAATTAAAAAAAAAAGTTATGAGTCCCTAGATACTCCAAAAAAAATTAAATCAGTCACAACCAGAGATTACTAAGATACCAACTCATTATTCTGAAAATTGAGAAATAATAGAAAAGAATCAAATATTTAACCTGCTTTCCCAATACAAACTATGTTTCAGGATAACCAAATTGTTGAGAAGGAATAGTTCTTTGCTAACGAATAATTCTAGCTATTCTAGCTAATATATGAAGAAATTAAACAACGTGAACCTTTTGCAACCCCTAATGAAATATTGGACCTAGGCAACAATCATCAATGGACACTAAATCATTAAGTAAAAGATAAAATGGAGAACTTTATAACAGAGAAAACAAGCTGCCACCACTTGAACCCAACTTATTCATCTTAGTACCACTAAAAGTGAGACAATCAGACATGTGCTTCCTGATGTGGTGTGAAAGAAAGTACACAATATCAACTATGAAGTATTCTTGCCTAAAACCCTACAAGTGAATCTAATTACATCTCTAGATTTAACTACCAATGTACAAGACATACAGGAGATAAGGGAACAAGTTAACTGATACCATGAGGAAGCAATCAGATAAATTCAGAATGTAGAACACTTTACAGAAAAATGACCTGGTTTCTCCAACAAATTGATGGCATTAAAAAAAGAGAGAGAGGCCGGGCATGGTGATGCATGCCTGTAGTCCTAGCAACTTGGGAGGCTGAGGCAGAAGGATTGCTTGAGCCCAGGAGTTAGAGGTTGCCGTGAGCTAGGCTGACACCACGGCACTCTAGCCAGGGTAAAAGAGCGAGACTCTGTCTCCAAAAAAAAAAAAAAAAACAGAGAAAATCAGAGAGACTTAAGAGACGTAACAACAGGCCGGGCGCGGTGGCTCACACCTGTAATCCTAGCACTCTGGGAGGCCGAGGCGGGTGGATCGCTCGAGGTCAGGAGTTCGAGACCAGCCTGAGCAAGAGTGAGACCCCGTCTCTACAAAAATTAGAAATAAATTATATGGACAACTAAAATATATATATATACAAAAAAATTAGCCGGGCATGGTGGCACATGCCTGTAGTCCCAGCTACTCGGGAGGCTGAGGCAGTAGGATCGCTTAAGCCCAGGAGTTTGAGGTTGCTGTGAGCTAGACTGACGCCACGGCACTCACTCTAGCCCGGGCAACAGAGTGAGACTCTGTCTCAAAAAAAAAAAAAAGAGAGACGTAACAACAAAATGCAATATGTGGATATTGTTGGATCTTGGTTTGAAAAACAAACTTTAAAAAGACATTTTTTAGATAATTGAGAAATCTAAAAATTAGATGACATTAAGGAATTTGGAACTTTTTTTTAGTATAATTATTGTATGGTGCTTAAATTACAATCAAAGGTCTTATCAGAAATGCATTCTGAAACATTTCTAGTAAAATGACATATCTGTGATTTGCTCTAAAATACAGTTTGAGGTCATGGAAATGCTAATTACACTGATTTGATCGTTACACATTGCATACATGTATGGAAATATCACACTGTACCCCATAAATATGTACAATTCTTATGTGTCAATTAAAAATAACAATAAGAGCCAGGACGAGTGGCTCATGCCTATAGCCCCAGCTACTCAGGAGACTGAGGTGGGAGGATCGCTTAAGCCCAGGAGTTCAAGTCCACCCTGGGAAACACAGCAAGACCCCATCTTTTAATTTTTTTTAAATAATAATAAAAGCAAAAATTAATGCAGAGTTGTTCCTCAGAATCCTCAGAGTATTGGTTCCAGGAGCCCCCTTAGATACCAAAATCCTCAGATGCTCAAGTGCCTTGTATAAAATGGTGTAGTATTTGCATATAACATAGACACATCCTCCCATATACTTTAAATCATCTCCAGATTACTTATAATATCTTATATAATGCAAAAACTATGTTGTAAATTGTTGTTATAGTGTATTGGTTTTACTTTTTTTCTGTACTGATTGGCAGTTTTCATATGTATTGGATTTTTTATTGTATTGTTATTTTTGTTAGGGTTTTCTTTCTAATGTTTTTGATCTGGATTCAAAGGGCTGACCATACTCCAAAAAAAAAAAAAAAATTGTTAAGGGGACAGTAGAAAGATGGGAAAAAAAGCAACAAAATTATAATTAATGAAGTTGGATGATGGATAAATGGGGTTTTATTTTACTATTCTCACTATTTTGGGTATGTCTGTAAATTTCCATAATTAAAAGAATTAGGGGGTACTACCCCAAGGGAGCTAGCATGTGGTAAAAATTGGAAGCATCTGGCCCCAAGAGTTTCCAATAAGGGACTGTGAAGCAGTTCTTCCTAAAGGTTAGAAAAGGTATCAGATCAGGCTTCTGTGTGTTCAAGGACTTTAAATTTCTACTAGCCTATAGCATTAACCCACACCAGTTATTAATATCAATTGATAATGGATTATAATCAACAGTTGATTCACTTAACAATTACATTAACTAATTTAAGGACGATTGTTTTTTAGGCCAGGCACGCCTATAATCCTAGCACTCTTGGAGGCCAAGGTGGGAGAATCGCTGGAGGTCTGGAGTTCGAGACCAGCAAGAGCGAGACCCCGTCTTTACTAAAAAAAATAGAAAGAAATTAGCTGGACAACTAAAAATATATAGAAAAAATTAGCCTGGCACGGTGGCGCATGCCTGTAGTCCCAGCTACTCGGGAGGCTGAGGCAGAAGGATCGCTCGAGCCCAGGAGTTTGAGGTTGCTGTGAGCTAGGCTGACGCCATGGCACTCACTCTAGCCTGGGCAACAGAGTGAGACTCTGTCTCAAAAAAAAAAAAAAAAAAAAACCTGCCTTTTGTCAGTTGATTTTCAGTGAACCTTTAGAGGGCAAAGGGGAAGTTTTCCCTTGGCCCCTACACCACATCACAAATATTTACTATTGGTCACAAGTATGCTTCAACAAGAATGTGTGCAAAGCTGATGAAAAATCCTTCTCTGAAACTATAAACAATAAAAAATTATAAATAAAAGCAGGCCAGTATTTTCAGATCTTAAGACTACTTCAATTTGATTCTTTAGTGCCCTCTGTGTAAAAAGGTATTACCAGCAACCAGTTCTAAGATCAGTTTCTGTTATTGTCTTCAGAGTATTACTACAATAAATGACAATTCACCCTGTGCCCCAAAACTTGGCCGGTCCAAAGCAAATGCTTCTACAAATCCACATGAATAGAATCACTGCCAGCAATATAAAACATCTTACATAATAGCAAGTTCTATAATTTTTATAACCTGTAAAACCCTCAATTTGGAAATTTTTCCTAACAATTCTTCCAAGAATACAATTGTGTAATTTTTAACAACGATGGACTCATTTCTTAAACCTGGAGTATAAGTCTTTCTGAAATCTTGACATTCCAGATGTTAAGACTTCTTGACTGTCCTCCTTTGAATTCATCAAGTCAATTCAGCATTTGTCCCTACAATGTCTTATCAAATGAGAAAACAGTTTTGTGAGTTGTTTTTAATTCCTCATATTGAAGCCTCAATACTACTTTAAGGTAGGTAACTGGTCGTACACCTAAATATATGTGTATTTGTTATATGTAGTCATGTGAATGTGTAAATACATATACACATACACATCATTTAATACTATGTTTCATATATACCCCCATACTATGATTCTGTTAAATAATAGTTGCAAATTATGCAATATAAATGATCTGCTTTTTTCAACTATATATGCTGATTCCAGGGTTTGGTTTGGTTTGGTTTGGTTTTTAACCAAAGAAGCTGTGATGAAATTCCTTTCACATAAATCTTTATGTCCATCTCTGACTACTACTTCCTTAAATTAAGTTCTTAGATGTTGTCTTGATGAGTCAAAGGGCATGAAAACTTTTAAGGATCTTAAGAAATATCACCAAATTGTCCCTCCAGAGAGGCTATACTAATTAACCCTAACAATGTATGCGTACATCCATTTTATCCAATCCTCGACACTAAAAGACGTAATTTTTAACATCTTTGCCAATTTGGTATGGGGGGGCCATAACAACACATATTTTAATGTGTATGTCTTTATCAAATGAGAATAAAATGTTTTCTTCTTCCTTGGTTTCTTGTATTTCATATTTTATAAATTGCTGAATTGTTTACCATATTTTTCTACTGAAAAATGCCTCCTTTGCTTATTGGTTTATAAGATATCTTTGTAAGTAAGCATATTAACTTTTTATCTGCCACATATGCTTCAAATATTTTTCCCAATTTGTCAAATATCTTTTTGCCTTGTTTCTCTTGTGTTTTATAATACAGAAATTTTTCACTTTTATGTTGTCAATCTAGAAACCAGCATAGCAACTAATTAGAGAGTTGGACGTTAAAAGCCTGGTTCAATCACTTGTTAGATGCATAACCATGGGCAAATTACTTGTCTGAGACTCAGTTTCCTTGTCTGGAAAGTGGAGTTACCACCACATACCACATAGCGTTGTTATGAGGATTACCTTTACTCATTCATTGTTTCCCACTTCCGCTGGGCAAATAATAAGCGTTTGTTAATAGCAGTATTACCACTATAATTAATAGCCACCACATTGTAAACTTTGACAGTAGTTCTTAAATTTAGTGCATAAAAATCACCTGAGACCATTATTTTATAAATCTAGATTCCTAGCCAGGAGCAGTGGCACATGCTTATTGTAGTCCTAGCTACTTGGGAAGCCAAAGTAGGAGGATCACTTGAGGCCAAGAGTTCAAGACTGTAGTTCACTGTGAGCATGTCTGGGAATAGCTGCTGCACTCTAGCATGGGCAACATAGCAAGACCCTCCATCTCGTAAATATATATAAATATATAAATATAAATATATATATTTACACCTAGATTCCTATTATGTAGGGCCAGGATGGGTCCCAAAACATTTCTAACAAGCACCCTCAGGTGATTCCCACTAGACTTACCTTTTATTGCTTTTACATTATTAAATAAATACTATTTTCTCCTATATTCTTACAGGTCCTTTTTAAAATATTTAATCCACCTAAAATGTATTGATTATGTGGTTGGCTAATTGTCTGAACACCATTTGTTGAATAATCACACCTTTCTCCTCTAATTTGAAAACATCTTCACCACTGGGAAACTACCATTGTAGTTTTCATTGCTTTACCATATGTTTTAATGATTGGTAAAAAAAAAAAAAAAAAAAAATCTCCTTACCACTTCTGTTTTTCAAATTTTTCTTGCCCATAATCTTGCCTGTTTAATTAGCCAAACTATTTTTTTTCTGTGCGTAATAAATATTGGAGGCAGTGTATCTTACATAGTAACTTCATAGTAATTCTGCCAAAGTCTCATCAGGATTTCCCTTAGAATTACATTAAAAATTTGAAATTAATGTGGAAACAAGTCATGCCTCTCCATTTCCTCAAGGCTTCATTTTAATATTTAAAATATTTAATATTTTCTTCATAAAACCACCTACATTTCTTTTTTTTTTTTTTTTTTTTTAAAGCCAGTCAAATTTAGCAGTGGGGGGTTGAATACCAACTTTAGTGACACTAATGTTAATAAGTTCTGATAACCCACTACCATCGGACCAGCCACCTACATTTCTTAATAACTTAATTCCTTGGTTACAATTCCTTGTATTTTTGCTATAGAAGAGAGAGAGAGAGTTTGAAGTGTGAACTCTCAACTCAGATTATTTAGGATCTAATACAAGCTCTAGCCTTTACTAGCTGTGTGAGTGACCTCAAGAAAGTCACTTAACCTTTCTGAGCCTCCATGTCTTACCATAAAATAGGGTGACGGTAATATCTACCTGATACTGTCATAAGAAAATGAGACAATATACATGACATGGCTTACACAGAGACTAGCAAAGAAGAAATGTTTAATAAATGTTAGCCCATATTATTAACATTAATGAGATCATTGTCTAATTATATTTTTTAACTAGTTACTGTTTGTTTGCAGGAAAGTTCCTGTTTTCTTGTATAAAAATATATCCCCTGAACTTCTTACTATTACTAATAGTTTTTCAGTTACTTCTCTGAATGGGGAAAAACATTAGCTACTTAAAGCCAAATAATGAAGAAATCAAAAGAAAAAATATATGACGACAAATAATTTTAAACATTACCAAAAATTTTAAAAGGCAAATGAATTAGAAAAATTTTCAGACAGTACATATAAGAAGTTAATTTATATCATCTAGCCCTCAGGAGAGAATTATTCAAAAGCTGAAACAAATAAATGGTTATATAGAAAACATTTAAATTTGATCAATTTAAACCATATACCAATATAAATACCAGAAGAACAAAGAATCAAAGTTAAAACCAAACCTTACAAATTCTAGAAGACCACTCCTAGAAGCATTGTTTATAATAACAAGAAAACTGAAAATAACTCAAATGTCATCTTACGTGCCATTTTAGGAAAATTTATTTATTATATTTATTGCTTCTTATCTGCTCTCCCTCTCCCCACCTCCAGCCCACACTAGAATATAAGCTCCACAAGAGCAGGGGCTTTTATCCTGTTTTCTTCCCTGGCATGTTTTAAGAGTCTGTGCCTGGCACAGAACAGCAATCAATAAATACTTAATGAAGGAATTGTCCATCAACAAGAGAATATACAAACTGTAGCATATTCATATAACAGAATACCATACAGCAGCACAAATGAACTACAGTTACATACATCATCATGATTACTCTCAGAAATACTGAATGAAAAAGTTTCAGAATAGATACGGTATAGTATGTAAAATTGTAAAAAACAAATATGTAGTGTTTAAGGTAGAGTTTCCCAACAGTACATCTGAAAAGGGGCAATTAGGGCTTTATCCTGAAAAACATAAAAATTATGAAAATATATGTAACAACTCACAAATGTTAGTCTCAACTTTAATAAACACTACTTGGTGATTATTTAAAAGAGGAAAAAAATTTCATATCAATCACTTGCAAAAAAGAGAAAAAAACTGTTCTGCAAAATAGAATATTCAACAGTTGTAAAGCCAAACATACCTATAAGTTCAGGTGGATTTCTTTCATTAAACCGCTCACACAGACGAATAAATGCTTCAGTATTCTCAGTTGTAGGGCACTCACCATGTCTAGTAATATGGGAAAAAAAAAAAATTTGAAAAAAGAAGAGATTACAAATTTCAATGAAAGGTTTCAATATTAAAGAGTCTTAATATATAACTTACCCTTTACACTGAAGTTTTATATATTTGATTCCTTCTTTTTCTATGTCATTTCTGTCATAGAACCTTGAAGTATTGGTCAAGTCCACCAACAAGCCCATTTTAACCTTAAAAAAATTAAAACAAAAAAGGACAGATTTACCAGTAAATTAATTTGTTCCAAAACGAGTTGGCTAAATGGCAATACTATACAGTTCATTCATCTACACTGAGGGAGATTTTCTGTTCACTATACCACTGAACAATTGACAATAAAAGTACCGATTATCCAACTCTTATTCAAGACACTAGAACTTAGCAGGGATGAAATAAATGAACCCCCAAACTAATGAAGGAACTAATAAACAAGCAGATTCCACTCCCAACATCACAAAAGTCTACCCAATAAAGAAAACATTGCCTGTGTTTTCTTTCTTTTAAGAGACAGAGTCTTGCCAAGTGGCTCAGGCTGGAGTGCAATAGTGCAATCATAACTCACCGCAACCTTGGACTACTACCAGGCTCAAGCAATCCTCCCACCTCAGCCCCAGCCTCCAGAGTAGCTAGGACTACAGGCATGCGCCACCATGCCTAGCTAATTTTTTTATTTATTACAGAGATTCTGTCTTGCTATGTTGCCTAGGCTGGTCTTAAACAACTGGCCTCAAATGATCCTCCCACCTCGGCCTTCCAAAGTGCTGGGACTGCAGGTGTGAGCCATCACACCCAGCCTGCCTACGTTTTCTGCATCTACCTCTGCACCTATGTTTTATTAGATAAGAGGCTAGAGCAGGAATAGCATCTATCTGAAATACACCACAACTCAAGTTCTAGGCACACATCATACCAGCATTCCTAGTAGCCACTACCAATTACTATTAGTAACTATTGATTACATCACACCATATCCCAGGCTTAAAAGATGAGACAAGCTATTATGCCACACATATATCTATAGATTTATCTCCCCCTTCCTATTTGGTGAAGAAGTGTTCTATGTATTTTCTAAAAATATACTGAAGCCTAAAGTTATATTTTTTCAAAATAAGCAAGGTTAAAAACAGAGAATCTTTAGTAAGAAGATAGCAGTATGGGATAGCAATTTCCCTCGTCTCTTCTTAGATATCATGTTATAATATATAACATAAAAACAAGGTAAATGGTTAAAAAAAAAAAAAAAACCCCAAACCTCATTTTCAGTGAAACTAAAAGGAATATAAAATCCACACAATCATAAAAAATGTCAAAGTTCTGCCAAAAAAAATTTAAGAACACTGCAGAACCTATGTGGGAAGGAACACAGGAAAATCAGACCCATGAGCTACAGATTTTAGAAAATGTCAGGGCCGGGCGCGGTGGCTCATGCCTGTAATCCTAGCACTCTGGGAGGCCGAGGCGGGTGGATCGCTCAAGGTCAGGAGTTCGAGACCAGCCTGAGCAAGAGCGAGACCCCGTCTCTACTAAAAATAGAAAAAAATTATATGGACAACTAAAAATATATATATAGAAAAATTAGCCGGGCATAGTGGCGCATGCCTGTAGTCCCAGCTACTCGGGAGGCTGAGGCAGGAGGATCGCTTGAGCCCAGGAGTTTGAGGTTGCTGTGAGCTAGGCTGACGTCACGGCACTCACTCTAGCCTGGGCAACAAAGTGAGACTCTGTCTCAAAAAAACAAAAAAAAAAAAGAAAATGTCAACAAAAAAACATTTCCTATAAGAAAAGAGCTCACCCTAAAGTGGTAGACCTATCTCTCATCTACATAACAGCTAAGAAATTTGGAGAAAACTGGGCAGATTACAGTGAAGTAGAAGCAATGCATGAGGGAAAATGTAATGACACACAAAAATAGTAAAAATGACCCTGTGTCAGTAAATCTTACAAAATGCCAACATAAATACACTCTATGAAGGAACCATCCAGGTAAATCAGTAAGGGACTAACTAAATAAATTATGGTACAGGTTGAGCATTCATTACTTGAAATGTTTCGGACTAAAAGTGTTCCAAATTTCAGATTTTGAACATTTGCATTAAACTTACCAGTTAAGCATCATTAATCTGAAAATCCAAAATCTGAAATGCTCCAGTAAGCACTTCCTTTGAGCATCATGTTGGTGCTCAAAAAGATTAAGATTTTGGAGTATTTCAGATTTTGGATTAGGGATACTCAACCTGTACATATATTAATGAAATACTATGAAGCTGTAAAAAAAGAATGAAAAGTTCTTTATGTACTAATAGTACGTTCAAGATCTTCAGGCCAGGCACCGTGGTTCATGCCTGTAATCCTAGCACTCTGGGAGGCCGAGGGGGGATCGCTTGAGGTCAGGAGTTCGAGACCAGCCCGAGCAAGAGCAAGACCCTGTCTCTACTAAAAATAGAAAGAAATTATCTGGACAACTAAAAATATATATAGAAAAAATGAGCCAGGCATGGTGCCACATGCCTGTAATCCCAGCTACTCAGGAGGCTGAGGCAGGAGGACCGCTTGAGCCCGGGAGTTTGAGGTTGCTGTGAGCTAGGCTGACGCCACGGCACTCTAGCTCAGGCAAGAGAGTGAGACTCTGTCTCAAAAAAAAAAAAAAAAAAGGTCTTCATATGCTCAGTAAAATAGTAAGGTTCAGACCAGCACATATAATGTGCTAACTTGGGTGCAAAGGGGAGAAAATAATATCCTGTATTTTCTGTTACCTACATATGCATAAAGAAATTCTGAAAGGATGCATTAAAAAATCTAGAAACAGTATAATCTATGGGGAATGTGGTAAGGAACTACGTAAAGGGCAAAAGTGAGTGGGAGACCTCACAATCCCAACTTTTTAAACTTTGGGATTTTGAAACAAGTGGATGTATTCCCTATTTTTTAAATTAAAAGAGAAATATCATTAAAGCAGAAATCTTACGCAGTTAAATTCTCAAATGAGTAAATAGGGTAAAAAAATTCTCTACAGTCAAAATTTCCTTGTAAATCCCATGAATAACCAATAAAACATAGTATACATTGGCCATATTTATACATCTTACTGGAGACTTAATCCCATCTCTCAATAAGTCCATCACATGCCAGTTTTTCTTCCTGGATTGGAACAAAAATTATTATTTATTCTGCTGAACATTAACTGAAGTAGGTGACTTATGTTCAGAGACCACGTGGCACAAAAAATCTTTAAAAACTAGAATCACATTCAGCCTGGCAAGATAGTCTAAGAAATGCACACCTGAACTGAGCCAAACAAAGGAACAGTAATTCACATATCTTCCACCTCATTCTAAAGCATATACCCAGGCCAGGCACGGTGGCTCACGCCTGTAATCCTAGCACTCTGGCAGGCCAAGGCAGGAGCATCACTCAGGGTCAGGAGTTCGAGACCAGCCTGAGCAAGAGCGAGACCCTGTCTCTACTAAAAATAGAAAGAAATGATTTGGAGAGCTAAAAATATATATAGAAAAAAATTAGCCAGGCATGGTGGCACATCCCTGTAGTCCCAGCTACTCGAGAGGCTGAGGCAGGAGGATGCTTAAGCCCAGGAGTTTGAGGTTGCTGTGAGCTAGGCTGACGCCACGGCACTCTAGCCAGGGCAAAAGAGCAAGACTCTGTCTTAAAAAAAATAAATAAAATAGGTCAGGCACGGTGGCTCACGCCTGTAATCCTAGCACTCTGGGAGGCCGAGGCGGGTGGATCGCTCAAGGTCAGGAGTTCGAGACCAGCCTGAGCAAGAGCGAGACTCCGTCTCTACTAAAAATAGAAAGACATTATATGGACAACTAAAAATCTATATAGAAAAAATTAGCCGGGCATGGTGGCGCGTGCCTGTAGTCCCAGCTACTCGGGAGGCTGAGGCAGTAGGATCGCTTGAGCCCAGGAGTTTGAGGTTGCTGTGAGCTAGGCTGACGCCATGGCACTCACTCTAGCCCGGGCAACAAAGTGAGACTCTGTCTCGTACTTTATTTATTTTATTTATTTATTTTTTTTTTTTTTTTGAGACAAAGTACATACCCTCTGGAAAGAATGGCAAGAGAAACAATTTGCACTTTTTAGATCATTATTTTTTCTCTCTTTTATTGTTGCTTTTATTGAGTACCTATTGTTGGATCTGCCTAAAGGAGATTGGTCTATATAATGATTAGATTCCATTATTAGAAGAGGGGAAAAATGGCAAGAACATTTAAATTTCACACAACAGACAAAAATGTATACTTCTAAAATATAACTAGCTGCCATAATCTGATTTCTTCAGAGACTACATATTGTCAGACTCAAAGATTTAGATACCATAATACAACTTCTCAGTGAGCTAGATTAGAACTCCTATTGTTTGTCTCCAGGTCCAAAATAAGAAGCAAATGAAAAGTTGTGATAAGCAGGAAAATGTGAATTTTCTAAATACATGGGAATATTTTAGCCAAGGAAACTGAAACTGTATTGTGTAACTTAACTGCCCCAAGCTCAATATATACGTATATGTATTAATGTGTGTGTGATGAGTTTGCGCGGATATGTTTATGTGACTGTGTATAAAAATATATATACACATACATATCCAGGTACACAAATTTATTTTTCAAAATAGATCATCCCAATCCATAAATTAATAATAATAATAGTATCTACTCATAGAGTTGTTGTGAGATTTAAATGAAGCCCTAACTCTGCTCCAAGCACTGTTCTACATGCTTCACATGCACTAATTTTTTCTTTTTTAAGATGAGGGAACTTGAGGCCAGGCACAGTTGCTCATGCCTATCATCCTACCATTTTGGGAAGTCGAGGGAGGAGGATCACTTGAGGCCAGGAGTTCAATACCAGCCCAAGCAAGAGCAAGACCCTCATCTCTAAAAAAAAATACAAAAATTAGCTGAGCATGGCGGCACATGCCTGTAGTCCCAACTACTCAGGAGGCTTAGGCAGGAGGATCACTTGAGCAAAGGAGTTTTAGGTTGCAGTGAGCTATGATGACGCCACTGCACTCTATCCAGCACAACAGAGTGAGATCCTGTCTCAAAAAAAAAAAACAGATAAGGGAACTGAAACAGGAAGATATTATGTAATTTGCCTACCAAGCTGTAAGTAGCAAACTGGGATTCAAACCTAAGCTATGTAGCTTCTAGACCCCAAGCTCTTAGCAACTGCCTAGGAAATATTTAATAGTCTATAAATGTTGGCCATGATTTTCAATGATTATTGAAAATAAAAATTAAGGCCTGGCACGGTGGTTCATGCCTGTAATCCTAGCACTCTGGAAGGCCGAGGTGGGCGCATCGTTTTAGCTCAGGAGTTTGAGACCAGCCTGAGCAAGAGCGAGACCCCATCTCTACTAAAAATAGAAAGAAATTAGCTGGACAACTAAAAATATAATATATAGAGAAAAAATTAGCCGGGCATGGTGGCACATGCCTGTAATCCCAGCTACTCAGGAGGCTGAAGCAGTAGGATTGCTTGAGCCCAGGAGTTTGAGGTTGCTGTGAGCTAGACTGACACCACAGCACTGTAGCCCAGGCAATAGAGCGAGACTCTGTCTCAAAAAAAAAAATAAAAAAATAAAAATAATAAAAGTTTATAAGTAAGCTAAAATAAAAGATATAAACAACGACTCAAAGCTACACGGAGAAAAGAGATGAATAACAGGTTTTTAAAATCTAAGCGGCGGCCAGGCGTGGTGGCTCACGCCTGTAATCCTAGCACTCTGGGAGGCCGAGGCAGGCAAATTGTTTGAGCTCAGTAGTTCGAGACCAGCCTAAGCAAGGGCAAGACCCTGTCTCTACTAAAAATAGAAAGAAATTAGCCAAACAACTAAAAATAGAAAAAATTAGCCGGGCGTGGTGGCACGTGCCTATAGTCCCCAGCTACTCAGCTGGCTGTGGCAGTAGGATTGCTTAAGCCCAGGAGTTTGAGGTTGCTGTGAGCTAGGCTGACGCCACAGCACTCTAGCCCGGGCAAGAGAGTAAGACTCTGTCTCAAAAAAATAAAAATTAAAAAAAAAAAAATGGCTATTTTTCTATCCCATGACATGAGCCTTGCACATAATGGGCACCAACATTCATTCAATGTATAGCATACAATAACGGACTACCAAGAGTATAAATAAAACAGTAACAAAGACTGGCGCTGTGGGTTGAATTATGTCCTTTAAAGGTGGAATTACAGTGTCCTTCTAAGAAGAGGAAAATCTGAACACAGAGACACACAGGGAGACTATCAAGTGACCATGGAAGCAGACACTGGAATGATGGAGCTGCAAGACAAAGATCACCAAGGACCGCAGCCAACTACCAGAAGCAAGGAGAAAAGCATGGAAAAGATTCTCCTTCCAAGCCTCCAGAAGAAAGCAATCTTGGCACACCTTGACTTCAAATTTCTAGCTTCCCAAACTGAGAGAGAATAAACAAACTCCTGTTGTTTTGAGCCACTCTGCAGTAGTTTGTCATGGCAGTCCTAGGAAACTAATACAACTGGCATTATGTCAGAATAATGTAAAAAAACACAAAGTTTCTACCAGGCGGACATAAAAAATGGTACAGCCACTCTGGAAAATAGTTTGGCAGTTTCTTGTAAAATTAAACAAGTATTTACTATATGCCCAAGAGTATCTATATGCCCAAGAGTAATTATACTCTTGGGCATTTATTCCAGCAAAGTGAAAATTTATGTTTACATAAAACCTGAACACAAATGTTCACAGCAGCTTTATTTACAATACCCCACAATTGGAAACAACCCAAATGTCCCTCAACAGAAGAACAGTGAAACTTTGGTACATCCATACAATTTAATACTATTCTGCCACAAAAACAAATGAACTTTTTGTTCATACATGCAACAATCTGGACATATCTCAAGGGCATTATGCTTAGTGAAAAAAGCCAATGCCAAAAGGTCCCATACCATTCTATTCCATTTATATAACATTCTCGAAGTGATAAAACTACAGATGGACAACAGATCAGCAGCTGCCAGAGTACAGGGGTGATGAGAGGGTCTGACTCTAAAGGTAGGTAGCAGGAGGAAGACGGAACAGTTCTGCAACCACCACAATGAATTTACACATGGGACCTAACTATACAGATGTATACATACACATACACAAATGAATGCAAATAAAAACTACATAAGGTCTACAATCTATAATAGTTAACAGTACTGTACCAAGTCAATTTCTTGTTTTTGATACTATACTACAATTACATAAAGAAATTGGGAGAAGGGTTTATAGAATTCTATGTACAATTTTTGCAATTTCCCAAGTCTATATTTCAAAATAAAAGTTTTTTGAAAAAGCCACCTGAAGAACAAAAGAAAGGTAAAGTATATTAAATCAGTAGCAAAAAAAGTTTTGTCTCTTACCTTTAGACTCTTTAGATAATTTGAGAGCATACTGGGATGGAACCGATTTTCTTCAGCAACTTGACTATCGTATCTTGGTCCTAACATTGTCTTCAGAGGTAAGAATCTTCCTAAACAACATGAACATAAGTAATAATTTCCATTAAAGAAAATGTTCTAGATTAAAACCCGATAATTAGTAATTCTCAATGTAACCTTAAAACATTTTAAATGGAAAAATGATCTGTAAATGCAAATGTTTTCTCAATCTAAACTAAAAGATACTGACTTGGAACGTTTAAGGACAAAAAAATAATTCTAGAAATTTACAATCAAATATAACAGCAAAAGAAAAAGTACCAGTAAATGGAACTTCCATAACGACTCCAAGTTCTATACCACTACATTAAAAATTTATTGACTTACATCTCTTAAAGATATGGTACTAGAAAATTCATAATGAAGTAAATTAAATCAGCTCTTTAAAATTTCTGATTATACAGTTTTTAATATGAGGTTGTAACTTCCTCATATGGACCTTCTTAGGGACTTATCCTACATGTCAGGATAAAGATCATGCTAGGATATGCTATCATGCTGAGGATGGTAACCAAAATCACTCTTCAAACAACTACAATGATTATAATTTCAGCAAGAAAAGCCTGACCTAGGCCGAGCATGGTGGCTTACGTCTGTAACCCTAGCACTCTGGGAGGCCGAGGCGGGAGGATTGCTTGAGCTCAGGAGTTCGAGACCAGCATGAGCAAGAGCGAGACCCTGTCTCTATTAAAAATAGAAAGAAATTACCTGGACAACTAAAAATATATAGAAAAAATTAGCCAGGCATGGTGGCCCATGCCTGTAGTCCCAGCTACTTGGGAGGCTGAGGCAGGAGGATTGCTTGAACCCAGGAGTTTAAGGTTGCTGTGAGCTAGGCTGATGCCATGGCACTCTAGCCTGGGCAACAGAGTGAGACTCCATCTCAAAAAAAAAAAAAAAAAAAAATTTATATCTATAGTCCAAGCCCCTCCTCTTTAACTGTAGACTCAGATATCAAACTGCCTGCCTGACTTAGTCTCTACTTTATGTCTAACAGACATGCAGATTTAATATCCAAATCTGTTCTCTCCATATTCAAACTCTAAAACCTGTTCCTCTCAATCTTCCCCATCTCAGCATTTTTTTAGTGGCTCAGGCCAAAACTTAAAGGGTTATTCTTGACTCTTCTCTCATACCCGACATCCAATCTACCAGCAAATCCTGTCAGATCAACCTTCAAAATATAGCTAGAATCTGAGCATTTCTCACTACCTCCACCATCATCTCCCCTGGATTATTTTACTTCATTTAGTTTATTTAACAGATATTTAATGGGTACTTAACATGTACCAGACATTGTTCTAGACACATGGAATACATTACTGAAAAGAAAACACAACAATAAAAAAAATACCTCCTTATGTTTATATTCTGTTGGGGAATGATAAACCACAAACAATAAACATAATAAATTAATAAAATGATATGTAAAAAGGTTCATCCCATTAGCACTTCTCTCCTCCTTACTGCCGCCTCAAAAGTCCAATCCTGTTTCCATCAACTTCTTCAGGCTTCACTTTCCTTCTTATCCAATGTCAGAGTCCACAGCTTATCATCATAATCAGTCCGCTATAAATGCCCTTAACATCTTCCCTCAGTATTCTGTCACACTCACCTGAGAAAAACCCAGACCTCAATGAACCTACTGACAACCTGACTTCTTTGTGCCAACAGATGGCAGTTGAGGCCTCCTAGAGAAAATCTCATAGCACAAGATAATTGACACTACAAATCATAATCACCAATCTCAAAGGCAAGCCTACCACATACTATTAACTATCCCCTATGACAAACAACTGTTTCACATCTTTTCTCATTCCTAAAAGATAGCAAGGTTCCCCATTCCTTTTTCAACTGACAACTTTAAGTTACACCTCATGAAAAGAAAAAAAGAAACAGAATAAAAGCTAACTTTATATGCTTACCACATGCCAGGCATTATTTAAATTTTTTTTTTTTTTTTTTTTTTGAGACAGAGTCTGGGCTAGAGAGCCGTGGCGTCAGCCTAGCTCACAGCAACCTCAAACACCTGGGCTCAAGCAAGCCTCCTGCCTCAGCCTCCCGAGTAGCTGAGACTACAGGCATGCGCCACCATGCCTGGCTAATTTTTTCCATATATGTTCGTTGTCCAGGTAAGTTCTTTCTATTTTTAGTAGAGACGGGGTCTCGCTCTTGCTCAGGCTGGTCTCAAACTCCTGAGCTCAAACAATCCACCCACCTCGGCCTCCCGGAGTGCTAGGATTACAGGCGTGAGCCACCGAGCCCAGCCTATTTAAAATATTTTACATAATTAATTCACTTATTCTAACAGTAAGTACTGTTGTTATCCTCATATTAAAAATGAGGAGACCAAGGCAAAAGAGATTAAGTAGCTAGTCACTCTGCTACCAAATGATAAACCAGTGATTCAAACCAAGGTATGGATCTAGAGTCCATGCATGAAACTGCTATACAACAATGCCTCTTCCACCATCAGGCACAAACTTACCTCACCTTTGTAGTTAATCTATAAACCCTTCCACTTCTTATGGAGGATGGAAGCCCATCCTCCTCCTGTCATTAACAGCCAATCCCCTCCTTTCTGCTCTGGATCCCCTGACTACTCTGCTTCTCAAGGACCATCAATCAACTCTTCCTCCCTCCTCCCACTCCCACTCCCAACATTTTCAGCAACTCAGATATCTGCTGGCTCATTTCCATCAGCATTTAAACAAGCCCTAATCTCTTCTTTATCATCCTCCAATATGCTTCATTTTTACTCCTCTTCATACCAAACTTTTTTTAAAAGTTAAATACACACACTGCTATCTTTACTTCCTCACCTCCAATTCACTTATGTATACATGTGCGGGCAAAAATGTAATGACTTTACTTCTCTATAACTGTACATAATTTGGCTGTCAAGCTCCCAATCAAGACAGCCCCCAGTCAAATCGGAATTCTCCTCCTTCTCCTCCCTTCTCCTAGAGGTATTTACATTCCTAGGAGGTAAAGATCCTGGCATCAGGAAGGGAATAACTGCTATGTTGTACACCATTTTTGGTCCTCTCTGGCTTCCAGCAAACCAAACCTGCTGCACCTGGGTTTTGTTCGGTTTGTTTGTTAGTTTCCATCCCAGCAGCACCTATTGAGTGACTTGAGAGTGATCAGCTAACCTGAAGAGGAAACTGGAGTAGAGATGACAAGGGTCCATCCTTGGCCTTGGTAAATTGGGTGAGGGCCATGTGACTGGATTCTGGCCAATGGGATGTGGGCAGGAGTAAACTCTACCACTAACAAGGCTGCCATAAAATCCCTTGAAAAATCACCCATTCCTGTTCTTTTTTTTTTTTTTGAGACAGAGTCTCGCTTTGTTGCCCGGGCTAGAGTGAGTGCTGTGGCGTCAGCCTAGCTCACAGCAACCTCAAACTCCTGGACTTAAGCGATCCTACTGCCTCAGCCTCCCGAGTAGCTGGGACTACAGGCATGCGCCACTATGCCCGGCTAATTTTTTGTATATATATATTTTAGTTGTCCATATAATTTCTTTCTATTTTTTAGTAGAGACGGGGTCTCACTCTTGCTCAGGCTGGGCATTCCTGTTCTTCCCCGTCCATGACAACCTTAGAGGTATAAGAGGACCGTATCACAGGATAGAAAGAGCCTAGAGATTCACCAATCAGAGAAGAGTTGTCTAGAAAAGCTGCCTGACATACAACAATAATTTGTTGTATGAGAAAGAAATAAACATATGTTAGTCTCCTGAGTTTGGGGAGTTGTTAGAGAAACTACCATCATAAGCATACCTCATTTTACTACACTTTACCTTATTGCACGTCACAGTTACGTTTCTCATTTAATACAAATTGAAGGTTTGCAGCAATCCTGGGTCAAGCAAGTCTATCAGCACAATTTATCCAACATGTGCTCACTCCATGTCTGCATCACATTTTGGTAATTCTCACAGTATTTCAAACTTTTTCATTATTATTTTATCTGTTATGGTGATCTGTAATCAGTGATCTTTGATATTACTATTATAACTTTTGGGGCACCACAAACCATAAACATAATCAATAAATGTTGTGGGCCGGGCGCGGTGGCTCACGCCTGTAATCCTAGCACTCTGGGAGGCCGAGGCGGGTGGATCGCTCAAGGTCAGGAGTTCGAGACCAGCCTGAGCGAGACCCCCGTCTCTACTAAAAATAGAAAGACATTATATGGACAACTAAAAATCTATATAGAAAAAATTAGCCAGGCATGGTGGCGCATGCCTGTAGTCCCAGCTACTCGGGAGGCTGAGGCAGTAGGATCGCTTAAGCCGAGGAGTCTGAGGTTGCTGTGAGCTAAGCTGACGCCACGGCACTCACTCTAGCCTGGGCAACAAAGTGAGACTCTGTCTCAACAAAAAAAAAAATAAAATAAAAAAAAATAAATGTTGTGTATGTTCTGACTGCTCTACCAACCAGCCATTCCCCTGTTTCTTTTCCACTCCTCAAGCCTCCCTATTCCCTGAGACACAGCAGTATTGAAATTAGACCAATTAATAACCTCACAAGGGCATCTAAGTGTTCAAGTAAAAGGAAGAATCACACTTCTCTCACTTTAAATCAAAAGCTAGAAATGATTAAGCTTAGTGAGGAAGGCATGTCGAAAGCCCTGATAAGCCCAAAGCCAGGCCTCTTGTGCCAAACAGCTAGCAAAGTTGTGAAAGCACACGGAAAGTTCTTGAAGAAAATTAAAAGTGCTAGCCCAGCTGGGTGCGGCGGCACGTGCCTATAGTCCCAGCTACTCGGGAGGCTGAGACAGGAGGATCACTGAGGCCGGGAGTTCCAGGCCACAGTATGCTAAGATTGCACCTGTGAATAGCCACTGTACCCCAGCCTGGGTAACATAGCAAGATTCCATCCCAAAAATAACAATTTTTTTTTAAAATTTTTAAGTACAATTAAAAAAAAAAAGAGCTACTCCAGTGAACACATGAATGATAAGAAAGTGAAACACGCTATTGCTGTTATGGAGAAAGTTTTAGTGGTCTGGATAGAAGATCTATCCAGCAACAACATTCCCTTAAGCCAAAGCCTAACTCAGAGTAAGGCTGTAACTCTCTTAAATTCAGTGAAGGCTGGGAGAAGTGAGGAAGCTATAGAAGAAAAGTTTGATGCCAGCAGAACTTGGTTCATGAGGTTTAAGGAAAGAAGTCATCTCCATAACATAAAGTACAAGATGAAGCAGCAAGTGCTGATGTAGAAGTTACAGCAAATTATCCAGAATATCTAGCTAAGATCATTGACGAAGGTGGCTAAACAATAGATTTTCAACTGGGTGCCATGGCTCACGCCTATAATCCAAACATTCTGGGAGGCCAAGAAGGGACAATCACTTGAGGCCAGGAGTTTGAGAACAGCCTGGGCAATATAGTGAGACCCCATCTCTACAAAAAAAAAAAAATTTAGATCAGCTGCCATGGTGGCACATGCATGTAAGTCCTAGCTATTTGGGAGGCTGAGGCAAGAGGATCGCTTGAGCCCAGGAGTTCAAGACTCAGTAAGCTGTGATCTGGCCACTGCACTCCAGCCTGGGCGACAAAGCAAAGCCTTGTCTCAGAAAAAAAAAAAAAGGAAAAAAAAAAGAACAGATTTTCAGTGTAGAAGAAACAGCCTTCTATTGGAAGAAGATGCCATCTAGGACTTTCACAGCTTGAGAGAAGTCAATGCTTGGCTTCAAATCTTCAAAGGATAGGCTCTCTTGTTAGGGATTAATGTAGCTGGCGACTTTAAGTTGAAGCCAATGCTCATTTACTATTCCTAAAATCCTGGGGCCCTAAAGAATCATGCTAAATCAACTCTGCTTATGCTCTATATGTTCTATACATGGAACAGCAAAGCCTAGATGACAGCATATCTGTTTACAGCATGGTTTACTTAATATTTTAAGCCTACTGATGAGACCTACTGCTTAGAATAAAAGATTCCTTTCAAAATATTACAGATCATTGGCAATGTACCTAGTTACCCAAGTGCTCTGATGGAGATGTACAAGGAGATTAATGTTGGTTTCATGCCTGCTAACACAACATCCATTCTACAGCCCATGAATCAAGGAGTAATTTCAACTTTCAAATATATGTCTTAAGGCTATAGCTGCCCTAGACAGTAATTCCTCTGATGGATCTAGACAAAGTAAATTGAGAACTTCCTAGAAAGAATCCACCATTCTAGATACCAATAAGAACATTCATGATTCATGGGAGGTCAAAATATCAACAGTAACAGGAGTCTGGAAGAAGTTGATTCCAACCCTCATGGATGACTTTGAGAGGTGCAAGACTTCATGGAACAAGTAATTGCAGATATGGTAGAAACAGCAAGAGAACTAAAATTAGAAGTGGAGCCTGAAAATGTGACTGAATTGCTGCAATCTCATGATAAAACTTGAATGCTTGACACATAAAATTAAGCATTGAAAAAAAAAAAGTAAATAAATAAATAAACAAATATGAACAGATGAGGAGTTGCTTCCTATACACGAGCAAAATGGTTTCTTGACACAGAATCTATCCCTGGTGAAAATGTTGTGACCATTGCTGACCTCCTACCAGCAAAAAGATTATGACTCACTGAAGACACAGATGATCACTAGCATTTTTTAGCAATGTATTTAATTAAGGTATGTACATTGGTTTTTTATACATAATGCAATTGCAGCTTAACAGATTACAGTTAATATATAGAAATATAACTTTCATATGCACTGGGAAACCAAAAAATTAGTCTGACTAGTTTTACTAAGACATTCACTTTGTCGTGGTGGTCTGGCACCAAGCCTGCAGTATCTTTGAGGTATGCCTGTACTTAAATTCTGACTGATCAACTACCATGTCTTTAAATATTGTCTTCAAGCCTGTAAGCCCAGCACTTGGGGAGGCCAAGGTGAGAGGATCACTTGAGGCCAAGAATTCTAGGCAAGGCTGGGTAACTTAGTAAGACGGTATCTCTACAAAAAATAAAAAATAGGCCGGGCCCGGTGGCTCACGCCTGTAATCCTAGCACTCTGGGAGGCCGAGGCGGGTGGATCGCTCAAGGTCAGGAGTTCGAGACCAGCCTGAGCAAGAGCGAGACCCCGTCTCTACTAAAAATAGAAAGAAATTATATGGACAACTAAAAATATATATATAGAAAAATTAGCCGGGCATAGTGGCGCATACCTGTAGTCCCAGGTACTTGGGAGGCTGAGGCAGGAGGATCACTTGAGCCCAGGAGTTTGAGGTTGCTGTGAGCTAGGCTGACGCCACGGCACTCACTCTAGCCTGGGCAACAGAGTGAGACTCTGTCTCAAAAAAAAAAAATAAAAAATAAAAAAATTAGCCAGGCATGGTGATGTGCACCTGTAATCTTAGCTATTCAGCAGGCTAAGGCGGGAGAATTACTTCAGGCAAGTAGTTCAAGGCTGCAATTAGCTATGACTGCATCCCTGCACTCCAGCCTAGGCAACAGAGCAAGATCACATCTGTATTTAAAAAAAAAAAAAAAGCGGGGGGCGGGTGGGGGGCCAGGCGCAGTGGCTCACACCATAATGCTAGCACTCTGGGAGGCCGAGGTGGGAGGATCACTCGAGGTCCGGAGTGTGAGACCAGCCTGAGCAAGAGCGACACTCCGTCTCTACTAAAAATAGAAAGAAATTAGCCGGACAACTAAAAATATATATAGAAAAAATTAGCCAGGCATTGTGGCGCAGGCCTGTAGTCGCAGCTACTCAGGAGGCTGAGGCACAAGGATTGCTTAACCCAGGAGTTTGAGGTTGCCATGAGCTAGGCTGACACCATGGCACTCTAGCCCAGGCAACAGAGCAAGACTCTATCTCAAAAAAATAAAAAATAAAAACTATCTTTATGCTGATAATTCCCAAATGTACATCTCCAATTCAAACTTCTTTGAACTCCCAACCATATATTCAACTGTTTACTTGACATCTCTACTTGAGCAACCAGGATCTTTTTATTTTTTTAGTTGATTCAGCAGTTGAGTTTTGTTACACACTCCTTAGTGGATTCCAACTTCCATGGCCACTGGCCTGCCAGTAACCAGGATCTTAAGAATATCTTCTCAAACCTGTTTCTCTTCCAATAATCCCTAATGATACCAATCATCCCATTGCATAAGCCAGAAATTTAGGACTCAATTTTGACTCTCTTTCCCTCATTCTAAATACAATATCAAGTTCTGTACATTTTCCCTTTTTAGTATCTCTCAAATCAGCCTTACTTCTAAATCATCACCATTGTCTTTCACGTGGACTACCACAAGTTCCTAACTAGTCTCTCCACTTCCACTCTTATATCCTTCAATTCAGTAAACAAAGAACTGAAGTCAAATCATCTCTTTTCTAATGCTTAAAAAACTGCAATGGTTTGCCAATGCACATTAAGGATGTAAATATTAAAATTCCTTATCACACCCTACTTGCCTATATGATCTGTTTCCTACTCTCCAACCACATATCCTCATTTATATCCTCCAGAACACAGACACTTTCTCAGTCCATGATCTCCCCCATCATCATCCTATCCTAACATAGAGCCTTTCAAAAAAACACCCCTCAATTATCTATCCAATAAAATTCGATTTACTCAAGATAATTTATGTATCACCTGCTCTGGGAAGCCTTACCTGATATCCTTCCTTCCCATCTCTTCTTTCCCAACCTCAAACAAAGAAATAGGTTTACTACCTCTGATTCCCATCATATTCTACAACAGTCATTACTGTATTTGTTAAAACAGAGCTAAGTTTAAAATTGATGGTTTGCTACTCCCATGACACTATGTGCTTTTAAAGGCAAGGTACTAGCCAGGCACAATGGCTACGCCTATAATCCCAGCACTTTGGGAGGCTGAGGCAGAGAGATCACTTAAGGCCAGGAGTGTGAGACCAGCCTAAGCAACACAGCAAGACCCTGTCTCTATAAAAAATTTAAAAATTAGCTGGGAATAGTGGCACGTGCCTGTAGTCCCAGCTACGTAGGGAAGCTGAAGCAGGAAGATCACTTGAGCCCAGGAATTTAAGGTTATTGTGAGCTAGGCTGATGCCATGGCACTCTAGCCCAGGGGTCAGAAGGAGACTCTGTCCCAAAAAAAAAAAAAAAAAAAAAAAAAATGGTCAGACCATAAAGAAAATTAGTTCATTTTTCATAAAGATTTCTTCACACCAAGACTTGCTTAGATTATCTTTCAATATCACTTTTATTCATTGTTTATATGGTTTCAGTGACTGAAGATTTTACGTAAAATGTGAAGAAAAGCTCACAAATGGGAAGAATCAGACAACCTAAACAAAAAGTAATACAGAACCTCCTCTTCCAATAATTTTAAATAGGCAGGCATATTGTAAATATGTACATAACGAATAAGTACGCATAGCTTACTATTAATACCTACAAAATCCTTTTTGTTCTAAAACTACCTTCTAGAAAAAACAATAAGTTGAAGTCAGTTAAAATTTAAAACTTTTCAGGCTGGGCATAGTGGCTCACGCCTGTAATCCTAGCACTCTGAGAGGCCAAGACGGGAGGATCGTCTGAGCTCAGGAGTTTGAGACAAGCCTAAGCAAGAGCAAGTCCCCATCTCTACTAAAAATAGAAAAATTAGGTGGGCATCGTGACTCAAGCCTGTAGTCCCAGATACTCAGATGGCTGAGGCAAGAGGATCACTTGAGCCCACGAGTGTGAGGTTGCTGTGAGCTAGGCTGACACTATGTCACTCTACCCAGGGTGACAGAGTGAGACTGTGTCTCAAAAAAAAAAAAGAAAACTTTTCACTCTTCAAAAGAAACTGTTAAGAGAATGAAAAGGCAAGATACAGACTGCAGAAAACATTTGCAAAAGCATATATTCAACAAAGGACTTGTATTTACAATACAGTCATGTACCTCATCTTGACTTTTCGGTAAAAGACAGACATGATGGTGCCATAAAATTATAATGGAGCTGCCCTGTTATAGGTGTACCATTTTTATCTTTTATACAGTATTTTTACTGTACCTTTTCTATGTTTCGATACACAAACACCACCGTGTTACAACTGGCCTACAGTATTCAGTTCGGTAACTTGCTGTATAGGTTTGTGGCGTATGAGCAATAGGCTATATCAAATAGCCTAGGTGTATATAGTAGGCTATACCATCCAGGTTCGTGTAAGTACACTCTATGATGTTCACACAACAATGAAATCACCTAATGACACATCTCTCAGAACATATCCCCACTGGTTAAGACACATGACCATATATAAGGAACTGTAACAACTCAATAAGATTTGGGAGGCCAAGGCAGGAAGATCGCTTGAGCTCAGGAGTTCAAGACCAGCCTGAGCAGGAGTGAGACCCCGTCTCTACAAAAAAATAGAAAAAAAAAAATTAGCTGGGCATGGACATGCCTGTAGTCCTAGCTACTTGGGAAGCTGAGGCAGGAGGATCACTTGAACCCCGGAGTTTGAGGTTGCAGTGAGCTATGATGACGCCACTGCACTCTACACAGGGTGACAGAACAAGACTCTATTTCAAAAAAAAAAAAAAGCAGCACAAGATGTGGACACTTCACAAAAGAAGGTATATGAATAACCAAGAAGCATATGAAAAGATGCTCAACATGAAAGCACAATAAGATATTACTACACATCTATTACAATGGCTAAAATTAGAAAGACTGACCATACCAAGTGTCAGAAAGGATGTGGAGCAAATGGAACTCTAATACACTGATGGTGAGAATGTAAAATGTTACCAACCTCTTTGGAAAAGAGGTTGGCAGTTTCTTAAAAAGTTAAACATACAACTACCATATAATTCAGTCATTCCTTTCCTAGAGATTTACGCAAGAAAAATGAAAAGTATATGCCATACAAAGAACTGTACATGAAAGTTCATAGCAGTTTTATTTGCACTAGCCAAAAACTGGAAACAACCCAAATGACCAACAACAGATGAATGGATAAATTGGGGTTTATCTATAACAATGGAATACCATTCAGCAATAAAAGGAAATAAACTAATGATACATGCAACAATCTGGATAAGTATCAAAATAATTATGCTGAGTGAAAGAAGCCAGACACATGCGCACCCAAAAAGAGTACCTACTAGGTTTCCACCTATTTAAAAAAAATTCCAGAAATTACAAACATATTTATAGTGACAGAAAGCTGATCAGTGGTTGCCTGAGAAGGGAGGGATTACAAAGGGACAGGAGAAAACTTTGAGGGGTGATGGTTTCATAGGAGTTTCATAAGAGATATGTATGTGTGTTTAGTCCAAATTTATCAAACTGTACGCTTTAAAATTTATTGTATGTCAAACTCAATAAAGATGAAAAAAATCCACAATAAAAATCATTAAAAAAACAAAAACCTTCCAGATTCTCAGTCTCAGTATGGGTGTCAACCTATTTCACCGCTAGGAACCGCCTCCCTTCCTTAGCCCTCCTCCATCTCAAAACTGACACTCGTCCCTTCTCTTTCCGAGGGGAAAGTTGAGCCCTAAATGGTGCACAAACTTCAGACTAAGCTTCAACGTACTGCCCAATGTATTCCTAGATCTTCAGCTCATGCCATACAAACCTCCTACCTTCCCGTTAGCAACACTTTAGCTTTACAGGAATGAGAAGTGTCCCCCATACGCCCTCCACCCTCTCCCGTCCATGCTCCCAAACACTCATCCACGAAGCTTCATACGACCCAACACATCTAGGTCCTAAAATACCACTAATGGCCACGGTACCACCGAAAGCTGCGCTCCTCATCGACCCACCCCCGAACCCGTGCAAGTGTGGGGATTCGAACATCCCAGGTCCCAGGTTACCTGCCACCGGCTGGCCGCGCCGCGGACAGTTCAGCCACCGCGGCGGGATCTTGTTGTGAGCCATGTCTTGGGGGGCCGCGCAGAGCCGCCCCCTTCACCAAAGCTCCCCGAGCCTTTGCCGCCGCCTCTCCGCAGTTGGGTCAGCACCGGAGGTCCGAGACACCAGAATCCCAATCGGAACCCGAATTCCAGCCGCTCCGATCCGGGTAACGTCAGCGGCGCGCCACTTTCATTCAGGCTCAATTCCCCGGCTCTGAGCAAGCCCACAATACACCGCGACTTCCGCCTCCGGAGGCCCCGCCCCCTTTCCGAGGTCAGAGGGGAAGAAAAGGAAGCTCGGCGGAGGGATAGCAAGGAGTTAAGGCCCGGGGAATGGAAGGGGCGGTTTCCCCTCGCTCCGCACCGTCCAGCCGACGGGCCGCTTCGCTCCTTGCTCGCCCTTGCGCATGCACAATTGATAATCGTACTGGACCCGGCTGGGCGACGCGTTTTTTTCCCACGTAGACAACCGAGTGAAAGCTCCCTAAATGAAAAAGAAAGCCAAGCCTCCTTCCACGCGAAGACCGGCCCGTTGCTTTCATAAAGGCATCTGTTTTACTGATGAAAGGGGCCTTCCCACTGCTATGACAGCTCAAGCTTGGTGTTTCGGCCGGATCTGGGTTTGATTTGGAATTTGGGAAAGTCCTCCCTGTCGTTAGGTTCAGGGGAACAAGTTTTAGGGAAATTCTAAGGACGTAATATTGGAGTACCAGAAATGGGGAATTTTTCTTTTGGTGGGTGCTTCTGAAAATCCATAAAGCATCTGAAATTAATTCCAAAACATTTCAAGAGTTTTGTTTGTGCATTTCTGGAGCGAAGTTGAAAAGCATATTTGAGAGTCTCGGGGGGTCCATGTTTCAAAAAAGTTACTAATTAACGTGTATAATTGGCAAAGGCAGAAATTTCTCAGTGGAATACCACTTCATGGCAGTGTTCTCTTTTGTCTAACAAATAAAAGTCTTTTTTATTTTTTCTTCGAGTTAAGCAGAGGTACTTGGAAGCGTCTTATTAATGCTGTCCTTTAATGAGACTTTCTTTAGTTGCCAGACTTCGTTAAAGTGTTGAATATAAAGCTGAATAATGGCAGATTAATTATAATGTAGTTTGACTTTAACCCTCTCAGTAAGAGTCGCATTAGTAAAGAGGTTCGGATGGCTTTCTGAGGCAATTTGAGTTAGGTCACACTCCTGGTCTGTCCTGTTCTTGGTTTTTTAATATACATTTATGGACAGGATTTTCTGAGTTGGCAGAAGATTTTATAACTCATTTTTCCCCAGAAAATGTTTATGCCTCACTGAACCACTAAAGGCTATCGCAGAAATGTGCCTCCTCTGAGACCGAACGGTGCTCTCTCAAGCCTTGCTGTGGAATTCAGTCTCCTGCTCCATGCATGTCCAACAATGATTGATTAAAGGTCAAGCCTGTTTTTTCCACTAGCCAGCTCTCCAGGGTATGTGGAAGGATACTCCTATGTGGCTTCCCAAAAGTCAGCAAAGTGTCAAAGAGGGACATTAGCTTTTTTGATCATTCCTTATCCTTTCTAGCTGGCAGAGACTGAGCTGGTGCCATCTGTGTCTAGCTCCCCACCGCCTCCTTTACTGTAGCAGCTTCAGTAAATGGGAGAAGTTCAGGAGATCATGTTTAGGTCAAGTTTGGAGCCAAAGAAGAACACCACAGTC
Organism: Eulemur rufifrons; assembly: GCF_041146395.1. Lineage (NCBI taxonomy): Eukaryota > Metazoa > Chordata > Mammalia > Primates > Lemuridae > Eulemur > Eulemur rufifrons. The sequence continues at coordinate 46,086,492 of NC_090997.1, forward strand.
ATGGAGGTTAGGTTCTAAACTCAGGGTTTTGGACAAAAGAAGACAAATTCAGAATTACTTTCCATTGTTGTTTCTTCTTCATTTGAGCACCAACTGAAGTCATTGACTGGGGTATTTAGGGCCCTTTTGTACAAAAACCAGCAATCTTTAAACAACAGAATAACGTTTTTTTGCAGCCAGATGCTCCTGTCCAAGAGATGTGGGTCCACGTCTTACTCCAGGGCACAGGTTCAGATAGCAAAACAATAAGACAAGCAGCCTCTCTCTCTTACATGCCTACATTGTAAATTAATATGAGTTGAATGTGGATGCAATATTACTTCACTGTAGTCAGATTGATACCTGCCAACAGCTCTTCTAATATTGTAAACCAGAAGAGGATTTACCGTGAGGCTTCTTACTTGAACAAGCTCCTTCCAAGGCCAATTAGATATTTGTAATTTATATATATATATATATTTTTTTTTTTTTTTTTTTTTTTTTGAGAGAGAGAGTCTCACTCTGCTGCCCAGGCTAGAGTGCTGTGGCATCAACCTAGCTCACAGCAACCTCAAACTCCTGGGCTCAAGCGATCCTCCTGCCTCAGCCTCCTGAGTAGCTGGAACTACACGCATGCACCACCATGCCTGGCTAATTTTTTCTATATATTTTTAGCTGTCCAGCTAATTTCTTTGTATTTTTAGTAGAGACGGGGTCTCCCTCTTGCTCAGGCTGGTCTTGAACGCCTGAGCTCAAACGATCCTCCCACCTCGGCCTCCCAGAGTGCTAGCTCAGGCCTGAGCCATTGCACCCGGCCTGTAATTTGTATTCTTAACCTTACAGCAGACCCCCAAAGTTGCATGAGTTCAAGCTTGTTATGGGTTGAATTGTGTCCACCACAAAAGGTATGTTGAAGTCCTTACTCCTACTACTTCAGAATATGACCATATTTGAAAATTGGGTCTATACAAAGGTAATCAAGTTAAAATGAAATCATTAGTGTAGGCTCTAATTCAATATGACTGCTATCTTTTAAACAGTGGAAATAGAGACACGAACACACCAACGGAAGACGATGTGAAAACACACAGGGAGAAGATAGCCATGTGCCTAAGATGATGTATCTACAAGCCAAGGAGTGTCAGGGATTGCTGGTGAACACTAGAGGCTGGAAGAGGGAAGGAAGGATTCTTCCCCAGAGCTACCAGAGGGAGCATGGCCCTGCCCACACCTTGATTTTAGACTTCTGGCCCCCAAAACCATGAGACAATAAATTTCTGTTGTTTTAAGCCACCCAGTTTTTGTTCTCTGAACCAAGTCTCTAACTTCAGTATAAATGCAGCCAACTTTTCACAAGTTCTTTTTTTGCTTTTTTTTCTTTTCTTTTTTTCTTTCCCCCACTTATCCCTTTTTCTTTTCTTCTCTCTTTTTTTTGTTTGTTTGTTTGTTTGTTTATCCAGAATGCAACACTGGACCCAAGTTCTTTTAAAGATGAATTTACCTGTTATGCTCTTGGGCTTTCAGTGCCCAAAAGGTTGTTCTAAAGAACTCAGACATTCAGCCACAAATACTAAATCACTCTTTAAGAGCACTGAGGTCTTCAAAGGCAACCACCATTAGGTACTTCTTCAGGTGGCAAGCATTGATTCAAGTACCAGCCAGCATCTCCATTGTCCTCACTGGCCAGGAGTCTGCTGTCCCTGTTCCTGAGGCAGTCGTCCACTCCCAGAACACGGCCTCAGACTTCAGATGCTCATCTTCCATCAGAGGGCTCTCCCACTGTTTGTTTGAAACAGAATCTTGCTCTGTCACCCTGGGTAGAGTAGAGTGCAGTGGCATCATTGTAGCTCACTGCAACCTCAAACTCCTGGACTCAAGTGAACCTCCTGCCTCAGCCTCCCAAGTAGCTGAGACTATAGGTCGTGCCATGACACTGGGCTGATTTTTCTATGTTTAGTAGAGACAGGGTCTCACTCTTGCTCAGGCTGGTCTTGAACTCCTGATCTCAAGTGATCCTCTCACCTTGGCCTCCCAGAGTGTTAGGATTATAGGCATGAGCCAACGCGCTGGGCCTCGCCCAATGTTTTAGTGTCCTAGGGCTGCTGTAACAAAGTACCACAAACTGGTAGCCTAAAACAACAGGAATGTATTCTCTCCCAGTTCTGGAGGCTAGAAGTCCAAGATCAAGATGTTGGCAGGGCCATGTTCTCTCCAAAGCTTCTAAAGGAAGATCCTTCCTTGCCTCTTCCAGCTTCTGGTAGCTCCAGGAATTTGGCTGCTGTATGGTTTCCTGCTTCAGAGAATTTTGAAAGTTGTTAGAATCGAAATGGAGTCATTTGTGTTTAAAGAAAAAAAAGAAAAGAAACCTGACATACAGAGGTGGGAAGGCTATGAAGAGAGGGTTCTCGCGCTTGTATGCCTGATAACCAACACTGAAAACACTGCAGAAACCACAACCTTGCACAAAGGCCATTGCAACCTTACACAAAAAATACTTCTGCAAAGACATCTGCCCAGGAACTGCCTGTCCGACCACAGATAGATGTCACCCTTGTTATTGATTTTTGTAGCCAAGGATAATAATTTCAAAACAATTATGTAATCCTCCTCAATTCTTCCTTTAAAAACTTTTGTCTTCCTTTACCTCCCTGAATATACTCATAGTTTACTATGGCACACGTAATCCCATTGCAATGCGCTAATCCTGAATAAGCATCATTTTCTTTTAGAGTCTCTCTCCCTGTTTGTCATTTAGGTTGACAGAAACATGCAGTTTTTTAGAAAGTCAGAGACTGAGGTAGAGGCCTTCAAAATCACCTTCCATGTCTTTCCCTTTGTTTCTATACTGCTAGGGGCTGCAGAGAATGAAATAGCAAACTCAACTTCACCCTGCCTTCCTTCTTCCAACAACTCTGAACCTGCTTGAGGCGTTTAAAGTTTTTATTGGCATGTTTTCACATCTGATCTTCTCAGAGGTTCCAGGTATTCCCTCACTAATCAGTGACTTCCAAAGGCCCAAATTCATGTCTGTCCAACTTCATATCAATTCCCTAATAAGATCTTAACCTGAAATGGCTCCAGTTCCTGGGCTGCAAATATACACCCAACCCTGAACAGGCTCCTACACAGAGAGATCTAATTTTCCAGCCACAAACCTGTGTGCAAGAATATTGCATCCCTGTAGTCTCTATAAATCAATTTAATTTTGATTCTGAGTCCTCTTCCTGATAAATAGGGAAGAAATTCTAGTTCTGGCATTTTGGAGCTTCCTGCTCCCACTTCTCTCCCTAGAATTATATTTTGGTCCTAAGAGCTCAGATAACACATTTCCAAGAAGAGAGTGAATGAAAGGTTGGCCCCCGGTCACTGACCGTCTGGTCGCACAGCTTGCACTGATTCCCTGACACGGCTCCCTGAGGTCCAGCAGCTCTCTGCTGCTTCTCAGCCACACTGTGAGGAAACGGAAGGTTTTGTGAGGCTGAAAACTCTGTTGCTTAGGCCTCCTATTTCCGAGTGCACCTAAAGTCATTCCTCTCAACGCACTGCAAGGGTTCCTGGCAGTGGAATCCTGTTCCTGGATGCCCAAGATTCTATAGAGTAATATCCAACGTGTTCTTCACTGAGAAGACAATCCCAAAGGAAGCATTAAATCAGTATGTGTGGCTGGATAATGTTTTGAGAAATTCCTGTTTTTTAGGGCATGATGACAGAATGGGCATATCAAATGAGGGAAGCATCAAAGATGAGTCCAATCTTTCTGCTCTAAATAGGAAAGCCTCCAACTTTCTGACCAGCTCCAAGAATCCTAGTCCTATTATTTTATTTTATTTTGAGACAGAGTCTCGCTCTGTCACCCAGGCTAGAGTGCCGTGCTGTTAGCTTAGCTCACAGAAACCTCAGACTCCTAGGCTCAAGCGATACTCCTGCCTCAGCCACTCGAGTAGCTGGGACTACAGGCGTGCGCCACCACACCCAGCTAATTTTTTGTTTCTATTTTTAGTTGCGCAGCTAATTTTTCCCTATTTTTAGTAGAGACGGGGGTCTCACTCTTGCTCAGGCTGGTCTCAAACTTCTGACCTCAAGCAATCCTCCGTCCTCGGCCTCCCAGAGTGCCAGATTACAGGCGTGAGCCACTGCACCCTGCCATATTATTTTATGTACAACAAAAAAACATCAAAAATGTGTCTATGTGATCATTTCCCCTGAATAGTGAAGAATTTGATGTATTTGTGTTAAAAGATAAAACTGGATTTCACCATGATTTCTATACAACTGAAACTGAACCACATATGGACACTAGGTGGTGCTAAAGACCAGTTAATCCAACCTTTCACTGCTTTGTAACCAAGAAAGTGGGTCAGTGAGTCAGGTTCTTCAACTACACATGGGTGTGCCTATTCCAAATACTGGGTTTGGCCTGGGTTCACCAAACTCATAACAGGTCAGCCTGACCTACCAGGTGATTAAATAACAGTGACTAGCAAGGTACCTCTGCTATCCAGCTTATATAAGTTTCTTCATTGGAAAATATTAACAATTAAAAGGAAAAAAAAAATTAGCCAGGTATGGTGCTACGTGCCTGTAGTCCCAGCTATTTGGGAGGCCGAGGCAGTAGGATCGCTTGAGCCCAGGAGTTTGAGGTTGCTGTGAGCTAGGTTGACGCCACAGCACTCTAGCCCAGGCAATAAAACGAGACTCTGTCTCAAAAAAAATAAAATAAAAAAGGAAAAACAAATAATTGCTTTCTTCACACTGCTATCAAGGTATGGAGGTTTTCAGAGATAACAACTGTGTGCTTCTGTGTGCCATAAAAAATTTCAATTCTGTTTAAATTATGTGGAACACAGTCTGCCTTTTCATTTGAGAATAACACAACTTTATGTATGGATTGTGCCTTACCTTGCACAAAGTGTTTGTTCAGAGATGGTCTAACGTGAGCTAATCCTTACAGTTGTGTAAGGTAGACATTGCTATCATCTCCATTTTCTTTTTTTTTTTTTTTTTTGAGACAGAGTCTCACTCTGTTGCCCAGGCTAGAGTGAGTGCCGTGGCGTCAGCCTAGCCCACAGCAACCTCAAACTCCTGAGCTCAGGCGATCCTCCTGTCTCAGCCTCCCAAGTAGCTGGGACTACAGGCATGCACCACCATGCCCGGCTAATTTTTTTCTATATATATTTTTAGCTGTCCATATAATTTCTTTCTATTTTTAGTAGAGATGGGGTCTCGCTCTTGCTCAGGCTGGTCTCGAACTTCTGAGCTCAAACGATCCGCCCACCTCGGCCTCCCAGAGTGCTAGGATTACAGGCGTGAGCCACCGCGCCCGGCCTCATCTCCATTTTCTAGATGAGGAAACACAGAGAGAGGTTCAGTAACTTGCCCCAAGCCTCCCACCAGGAAGCTGAAAAACCAGGCAGTGAAGGGGTGTGGGATGCTGGAACCTGCCAGCAGAAGCAGGAAACCTTTGTTCTAATCCAAGGTCTGCCACCCACCTGTGTTGGAGGCTCAGGGAAAAAATTAACCTTCCCCTTCCAGGCCTGATTTTCTGTTTTTTTCCATTTGAAAAATGAATAAATGGTCCCTATGACAGTGCATCTTGAATGCAGGCAATCACCTGGGGATCTCATTGAAATGCAGATTCTGATTCGGTAGGTCTGGGGTGGACCTGCGATTCTGCATTTCTAACAAGCTCTGGGTGATGCCAATGCTGTTGTTTGGAGGACCACACAGAGTTCATCCTTCCTATTCTGAAAGGCTAATTAACATCTACAGGGGAAAATCTTTCCCAAAACTAAGAAATGGACAAACCACATATATGCATCAATGTTTGCAGTTTAAGATATTCACTGTTAGCTGCCTACTTGAAAGCAGAACTTTGTTGCTTGGTTTTGATCTGTATCATTTGATGCTTCTAGATTAACTGAAGCCTATTAGATCATATTGGGGAATGAAGCTTTGTTATGCCAGTTATCAGCCACCAATATATCCTTATCATTTGATTCTTAGATCAATTGGTTTTTATTCCTGATTGATAGCACACCTGGCATCTCAGACAAAACCACCCCAGATTTCCTATGTAGCTGATATGAAGCTGATGTTTTAGGTCTTTGCAACATGAAACCATCAATTTTACCTTATTAGATGCTTATGTAAGCATCCTGTTTCCCAGACAAATAATCTCCCTCCATACTGGATCACTCTTACCTCCTTGATGATTTCACTTGCTTGCTAGGTAGTTATTAAATGATAGCATGTGCTTAAGATCACTTTGTCCAAGAAATTTTGCATTTACTCTATGTAGCACTTTACAATTTACAAAAACATCTTCACCTATGTTGACTCATTTGCTGCTCCAGAAACCTAGTGAATTAGATAGGGAAGATATTATTTTCCCCATTGCAGATAGATGAAGAAACCAGAAAGTTGTGACATACAGGAACACAGCAATGTCTCCTGACTCTACATCCCAAGCATCTTTTACTGCACTATCTGCTTTCCTACTCGTGGTTTTGTTATGGCAAGTGTTATAGCTAGTGGTCCCGAGGACAAACCGAGCGGCACACAGAGAGTCGCAGAATCAACGTTTATTCGCCGGCAGGCTCAGAGGGATCTCGCCACCAAATTCTGAGCCCCATCTACCTAATTTTTCCCATTTTTATTAAGTTGGGGTGATCCAAGGGGAGGGGGGGTCTCAGGTGACAATGCCCACCAGGTAATAAGTTTAGTGTCTACATTAGGCAATAGGATTAGTGTTATGCTGATGTGCCAAATGTTAGGTTAGTGATATGTTAATGTACCAGATGTTAGGTTAGTGATATGCTAATGTGGGTCCTCCGTGAGGGGTGGAGGTCTCAGGCGGCTGCTGTGCCAAGTAATAGATGGGGGTTTTCCTTATCAGTTTAGTGAGCTTAGGAGAGAGAGAACAAAGAATGTGTCCATGCTGTATATAAAAAAAGAGGAAAGAAGGAAGTGGGATAAGGTTAGGATCACTTTATTAGGAGAAACAAGGAAGTAAGAGTAATAAATCAAGTCAGATTGATGGCTAGGGAAAATCTTAAATTTCTGGTGACGTATTTCTTTACTCCAGGTTTTGGTTCTACAGAATCACAACCTCAAAGATCACTGACTCACTTCTAGAATGGATATCTGAAATTCTGCCCTAGTTTTGGGCTCAGATAAAGTGCATTCAAGTCTAGTCCATTCATTCTATTCAAATTTCTACGGAACACTCTCTGTATGGAAGGAATTTCAGGAGATATAAAGATTAAGACACATTCTTGAACCATAAGTAGCATATTATTTAATAGGAAGGGGCTTATTATTTCAATTATTCATGTATGGATTCATTTAAAAATATGATTTAGCACCTTGCTATATGCCAAACACTATCCTAGGTGGAGAACAACAGCAATGATCAAGACAAGGGCCCTAACCTCAAGAACTTTACTTGGCCAGTATAGGATACAGAAACAACAGTGGGAGCTGTCTGAGTCACAGAAGAATCACAGTGAAGAGTCAGGAAAAGTTCCCAGGAGGAAGTGACGCTGAAGCTGAGCCAAGTTGCGGTGAAGGGGAGGAACCCTATATACAAAGGCCTAGAAGCAATGGTGGGCTGGTAAATGCTTAACAACCATCTCTCCAGAGGTAGGCAAGAATGCCCTAATTTGTAGATTTTGCCAATTTCCTTGATATACTCCCACCATGACAGACTTTAAGCAGAGATGGGAAGAGATGTGCACCATAGGATCTCAGACACTGGTACAAATCAGCTCTAGAGCACCACTACCTAGAAGTAAAAGTATGGTGCTTCTGAGCAATTTCAAGCTATTCTGTAGGGTGAGAGGTTGAGGCAGTGGGCAGGGGAGGGGGTACAGGTAGAAAAGGGAGTGGTGGGGAGGGGCTGGAAAATGCCTACATGCCATTTTAAAGAGCTTGGACTTCATCCTGAGGTTAATGTGGACTCACTGAATGGTTTTAAGAAAGGGAGTGACCTTGCTGAGAGTTAACACCTACAGAGTAATGGGAACAGAGCCTGCTTCCAATGCTCTGGAGCCTGAATGAGCAGTGAAGTCCACCTGGAGGGTGGACTCGGAGAGACCATATCTACAGTGAAGGGGGCAAGGAACTACAGCAGTCGCTGTCAGGTAACTTGAAGTCAAAGCGTTGATTCAGGAATTCCTCAATATAAAAGAAACTTGATTATATTTAATATTCAAATGAATGACAAAGAGCCAGTGGGGAGAAGAGAACTGATTAAACACATTTTATTAATGCTTAATAAATACGATTAAACATGTTTAATTTAATTAATACAACACATTTTAATTAAAAAATAAATAAGAGAATATTAAAATTTTAAAGATGAAAATTAGGTCAGGCTCGGCTCACGCTTGTAATCCTAGCACTTTGGGAGGCTGAGGTGAGAGGATCACTTGAGGCCAGCCTGGGCAACAGCGTGACCTCATCTTTACAAAAAATAGAAAAATTTGGGGGGTGGGGAGAGGATGGAAAAAAATAAATTTTTAAAAGTTTTTTAAAAAAGAAATAACAAAAAAATATTTTGTAAAAAAATAGAAAAATTAGCCAGGGGTAGTGGAGCACACTTGTAAGTCCCAGCTACCTGGGAGGCTGAGGCGGGAGAATTACTTGAACCCAGGAGTTTAAAGCTGCAGTAAGCTATGATCACAGCACTGCACTCTAGCCGGGGCAACAGAGTAAAAAAAAAATAAAATTAAAATTAAAATTGATTAAAATAAATACATTCAATGAGATTAAATACATGTTATTAATACTAAAAAAAAAAAAACCACAAAATCCAAAGAAGTGCTTCAAGGGCAAGACCTTTGTCTGTTTTACTCATAGCTGTAGCCCCAATTCCTAGAACAATGCCTGGAACATTGTAAGCACTCAACAAATCTTTGCTGACTGAATGAATGTCTGAATGGACAAAAGCAACCATCAGTTGGCCACTTACTTTGTGCCAGGACCATAAAAATGATTTTCATGCATATTGTCCTTAATTCTCACAACAACCATAGGAGGTAGATGATTATCTCCATTTACTGATTAGGAAAGAGAAGCTTAGAGAGATTTAGAAATTTGCCCATCCATAATCACACAGCTAATGAGGGGCAGACATGCAACTTAATCCAGGTCAATCTGAGTCAAACAAAGCTGTGCTTTTAGGAACAACTCTGATTTTAATTGTCACTCTTTCAGATTACCATATTAGATAACTACTGAAGCCTGAACCCACTCCTGACCAATTGAATCAGAACTGCTGGAAGTGGGGCTCAGGCATCAGTCTATTTTAAAAGACTTCAGGTGATCTTAATGTGCAGAGAAGGATAGGAAATACTTCATTAGATCACTTTCTAATTTAAGGTTATACATATTGTCCACCTGCCATTTTATTTTAAAGCAAAACTTTTGCAAGTACACCCAATGAAACATCTTATATTTCTTGCATATACCAGGCACACAGTAAGTGTCTTGAAATTGAAAAGTGTTGGCTACATCACTTAATCCAATACTCTTATAGAAAAATATTAAATATTTGAAGTAAAAATTGAGAAGTTTTGGTTCTTTGTCTCACCAGAATAAATAGAGGAGCTAATTATAGTTAAGCATGCAGCCTGTGAAGCCACATGCCTGGGTTCAAATCCTGGCTCTAACGCTCACTAACTGTGCAACTTTCATCAAGTTACTTAACCTCCCTGTTCAGGGGTTCCCTCTCCTATAACATGGAGATAATGATAGCGCCTACTTCATAGGATTATTAGGAGAATTAAATGAATTAAAATGTGTAAAGCACGTGGAATAAAAAACATTGTGTGTTATAGCCTATCTTTCCCTACTAGAGAAAGAAGATTTTGTCAGTTTTCTTCCCAGCCATATCTCTAGTCCTTAGAACACAGCCTGCCACAATGTGGCCTCTCCACATATGTTTGTTATTTTTGTTATTTTTATAATGGGATAATTGGTAAAATGAATGTCCAGCATTTGTGTGTATGCCACTCAAAAATATTAACTGAATCTGAAGCTAAAAATAACAATTTTGCTCATAAATCGTGTCATATCATACTTTCAAAGGGACCATAAAATGGTTTTATGGTAAGCCACCATAAAATACAGAAACTGACAGTACCTTTTAAACATGTGGTTAGACAGGTAAGCCTTGAATTTTACATATGTCATTGTCCAAATAATATTGACCTTAGGTTAGAAGAAAAATATGCAAAAATGAAAATAGTTAAATATTAAAATTATAGGATTGCAATGATTTTACTCTTTTCTCGGTTTTCTTTGTTGTTACACCATCATTTTTTACACCATTTTGTCTCCTCTAATATTGAACTGAGAGCAGCTTCATCTACTCTTGAGAAGGGGAAAGAAAAGACAGGAAATAGTCCAACAGTTGAACTTCACTGAATAGTTTAATGCTGCCCTTTTTAACAGCTGTAAATTTTCGTAGAATAGCTCCAGGCTTGTGAAAAAATCATTTGGGAAGCTTCTGCCTTATAAACATTCATAACCCTTAGGGAAAATGGATCAAAGAAATGTACAATGTGCCTATGAGTCATCCCTAAAATACTGGTATTTTCTTCAATAAGCTTCTGTGATGGGGAAAATTATAATTCAACACAAGCTTTGGAGACCTGTTATCACTTTGTAGATTGAGTAACCCTTGGAGACAAGGCAATCTACTGGCTAGGCAGCTTGGAAACAGCTCATGGACCAATCAACTGCCTGGAAACAGTTCTTGGACCAGTCACCTAGAAACAGTACCTAGACCAATCAGCTGTTTTCTAAGAACTGTTTTTTCTGAAATCTGCCACTGTTGCCTTGCAAACCAAAACCAGAGAAATAAAATGTACCTGAATTATATCTATACTAACCTCACATGTCCTAGCCTCATTTTGGCCTATTTGACAAGCACCTTGAACTGTTTGCCCTTCAGTGGGATTCATTCTGTACCAAATAATATTTTAGCCACATCACATCCTTTGTGGAATGAGGTAAGGAATGGCAACCTAATAACAAACAAAGAGAGACTCTCTAAAAGAAAATGATGCTTATTTTGGGAATAAGGCATTGCAATAGGAATATGTGCGCCATAGTAAACTTAGTCCGCATTCAGGAAGGTAAAGGAAGACAAAGATTTTTAAAGGAAGAAAGGAGGAGGATTACATAATTGGTTGGTTTTTTTTTTTTTTTTACATAATTGTTTTGAAATTATTCTCCTTGGCTACAAAGATTAATAACAAGGGGGATGCTAGTCTGGGATTGGACAGACAGTTTCTGGGCAGATGTCCTTGCAGAAGTATTTTTCATGTAGGGTTGCAATGGCCTTTGTGCAACGTTGTGGTTTTTGCAGTATTTTGTGATGGTTTTTGCTATCAGGCATACATGCACAAGAACCCTCTCTTCGTAGACTTCCCCGGCTCTATTTGTCAGGGTTGTTTTGTTTTGCTTTGTTTTGACACTCTCACCTCCATTTTGATTCTGATGATGTTCACAGAAATAACTAAATACATTTCAAAATATATTATTTTATATATTGTAGTTGCTCTGATATTTGAGCAATATGAGATATTTGAGCAATATGAGCAATTGTTTCATATGAGAATATTTGTTCTTTCTAGCTTCTTGGTTCTTAACCTTGGCTGTATTAGAATACCTGGGGATTTTTTTTAAAAAAATCCTGATGGCCAGGCCTCCACCCAGACCAATCAAATCAGAATTTCTGTCATTAGCATTTGTTAAAGTTCCACAGATGGTTCTCTTCTGCATCTTAATTTGAAAACCACCGTTTAACAAGATCAAAAGCTCCCCAAAGGAAGGGTAGTTTCTTGTATTTGCTTTTTCTCACCCCATGCTGCCTAGACTAGGCAACCAGTTGATAGCAAATACAAAGGGAATCACAGAAACATCCCTAGGACTTGGGGTAGGGTCAGGATTGTGTCATCCTCTGAACTCAGTAAGGGAATATGGAATAGTGATAAGAGCTTGTTCTTCAGGACTCCGATCTGCATTTGAAATCCAACTCTGTCATCACCTAACTCTCTGTCCTAAAGAAAGTTAATTGTAAAATGGGGAAGTAAAAATATTTATTTGAGAGGGTGTCATAAAGATCGTGTATCATTAGATAGTGTAGGCAAAGCACTTAGTGTGGCCCTTGGTACATGCTCCATAAATAGAAAATTAAGAATCTACATAAGGCCTGGCACAGTGGCTCACACCTGTAATCCCAGCACTTTTTAAAATGGGATCTTGCTATGTTGCCCAGGCTGGACTTGAATTCCTGGGCTCCAGTGATTCTCTCACCTCAGCCTACTGAGTAGCTTGGACTACAAATGCATGCCAACACTGCCTGCTATTTATCTGTATTTTTATGTATACCTGTGTATACCTGTCTGTTTATTGTCTACATAGTACAAAATTGCTCTATAAATAAATGAGCACTCATAAGATAAATAGCTAGCCCAAATGCTTTTCAAATTCACATGACTTCAGTAATTTTTGGTAAGTGAAGTAGGTTTAAAATTGTTGGCAAAATAAATTAGGAATGTCTTCAGAATTTTAGATATTTTTGCCTGAGTCTACTGGTCAGACAATACATGCTGTCTCTGCTAGATATTTTAAGGTCATAAAACTGTTGCTTCTGTGATATTTTTGATATTGTCTTGATTTGTCTGTGAGCTTATGTCTTTGGTTCTGGGCCTTTAGATTGTGAGGTCTAGACGGTGGCCATAGTGAGGCCTACAGATAGATATACGTACATCTACGGCACCTAGGCCACCAGCTGTCAGGCAGAGCCAAACCCAGTTCATTCTCCCTGGGCCAGCTGTGCCTTCTGGCCATGCCAGGAAGGGTCGTTGTCTTCACAGCTCTATCCTCTGTCCTGGCCTTGGTAGGGTACTTGACACATAACAATCAAAAGTGCTCACTTCCTAGGCTCTTCACTGGAAATTCAGATTAGTAAGAGTTAAGATTATAGTTGATATATGTAATTAAAACTACTAGATATACTGGCCGGGCGTGGTGGCTCACGCCTGTAATCCTAGCACTCTGGGAGGCCGAGGTGGGCGGATCGTTTGAGCTCAGGAGTTCGAGACCAGCCTGAGCAAGAGCGAGACCCCATCTCTACTAAAAATAGAAAGAAATTATATGGACAGCTAAAATATATATATAGAAAAAATCAGCCGGGCATGGTGGTGCATGCCTGTAGTCCCAGCTACTCGGGAGACTGAGACAGGAGGATCGCTTGAGCTCAGGAGTTTGAGGTTGCTGTGAGCTAGGCTGACGCCACGGCACTCACTCTAGCCTGGGCAACAGAGTGAGATTCTGTCTCAAAAAAAAAAAAACTACTAGATATAATAGAAACAATTCTGTACAGAGTGTATGAGAAAAATAGGATGTGTTTTTGGTAAGAAAGTTATTTTTTTAAAAACATGAGGATGTGGGTTTTGTTAAAGGAAAAGCGATTTTGTTCTAGCTTAGAGGTTATTTAAAGGTTGTTTAAATTTAAGGAATAAAAAAAGAATGATAGATAAAACTGAATGGATTTAGAAAGTTGGGAAAAGAAAGGACATGAAAAAAATTTAAGAGGTTATAGAAGGCTTATGGAAATCTTGTGTGGTCAAAGTTGATTGAGTTTGGATGGCTTTGTTTATAAGGTTTTATACTTTTAGCATTAATAATACACTGATGCCAAGTTAGAATTTAGTTTTCTATTTTGAACAAGATTTTCTTGTACTATTAATAAGAAATTGGGTTAAGAGACATAGTTCATGCCTGTAATCCTAGCACTCTGGGAGGCCGAGGCAGGAGGATTGCGTGAAGCCAGGTGTTTGAGACCAGCTGAGCAAGAGCAAGACCCTCATCTCTACAAAAAGTAGAAAAATTAGCCAAGAATGGTGGCATGCACCTGTAGTCCCAGCTACTCAGGAGGCTGAGGCAGAAGGATTGCTTGAGCCCAGGAATTTGAGGTTGCTGTGAGCTAGGCTGACGCCATGACACTGTAGCCCGGGCAACAGAGCAAGACTCTGTCTCAAAAAAAAAAAAAAAAAAGAAAAGAAAAGAAATTAAAAAGAAATAAGGCTTAACTTTCTTTGAGTCATGTTTATATAAATGTACTATGTGTTCCAAAATTATATGAAATTCCTAAATATCGGTTATGTCTTGGTAAATTGCTTTATTCTCATGCTTTTATCCTAAAAGCTCTTAGCAATTCCTAAAGCATTGTGTCTTTAAGAAGGTTGTCCTTCTTGAAGGTGGAAAGGATGAAAAGAGTGGGCCCACTGTGGTTGCTTTGAAGTGTGCTGGGAATGATTCACACTGTCTCCAACACCAAGCTGAAAGAGGCATGGAGGTAAAAGGCTCCAGGGCAGGGTGCATTCCCTCCCTGGGAAAGTTAATTTGTGGTTTGCACCAGCAGGCTGCCATGGAGACAGAACAGATACAAGCTTCTCCAAACAACTGGGAGGGGCCATTCTGAGAGGGGCTAAAGGGACATTTCTCAAAGAATGTTGGTCAGGTGGTAGCATCAGCACAGGATGCGATTATAGGAACTTTTTTTTTTTTTTTTTTTTTTTTTTTTTTTGAGACAGAGTCTCACTCTGTTGCCCAGGCTAGAGTGAGTGCCGTGGCGTCAGTCTAGCTCACAGCAACCTCAAACTCCTGGGCTTAAGCGATCCTACTGCCTCAGCCTCCCGAGTAGCTAGGACTACAGGCATGCGCCACCATGCCCGGCTAATTTTTTGTATATATATATTTTAGTTGTCCATATAATTTCTTTCTATTTTTAGTAGAGACAGGGTCTCACTCTTGTTCAGGCTGGCCTTGAACTCCTGACCTCGAGCAATCCACCCGCCTCGGCCTCCCAGAGTGCTAGGATTACAGGCGTGAGCCACCGCGCCCGGCCGATTACAGGAACTTGAAGGCAAGGAAAGCTTGGCTCTCCCATAGGGATAATGCTCCCAAGTCTTGGGGTCTGTTCTGCAGAGTGAAAAACTGGTACCTTTTGCCTACGGTGTTTGCAGCATCTCTTCACCTCCACCCTTTTGACAATCATGTTGCGTGCCAAGGAATTTGTTTTTCTGCTGTAGGCCAGTGGTTCTCCCGTCTTTTGGAGCCACAGACCTTTTTGAGAATGTCATGAAAGCTACAGAGCTTCTGCTGAGAAATGGACATATTCATGTCATTTGTCTACACAACTTCAGAGAGTTCCTGGCTCTTTGTCCATATATCTGCTGAATGTCTATGGACTACAGGTTAAGGACCTCTGCTGCAGAGAATGGGGAATCACTGAAGAGTTTTAAGAAAGGGAGTGATCAATCGCTGTAGTAGAGTGGTGGAAGATGGATTTGGTAGCTGGAGCGAGGCTGAGGCTAAAGGCAGGAATAACACTTGTGAGGCCACTGCAAAGGTCCAAAGTCCAAATTGACAAGAGCCTGAGCTAAGCAGTGTAAATGGGATAGGAGAGAAGGTGACAGATTAGAGAGGAAGGATGTACAGGTCTTTGTGATAAGGCATGTAGAGGGTGGGGGACGAAAGCCTGAGGGAGAGGATGGGGTTTAGGAATCCTTGTTTATCTTCCCTCCTGTGGTTGAAGTTTTGGATTGTCAGTAGAGCAAGTTCTTCATGCCATCTCCCCACAAATACAGCAAGCAAAAATGTCCAATCTGGCAAATGTGTATTGTTGAGCCCAAGAATACTGAATTATAGAAATGCCCCCTGTATTTCTGGAGACAAGATTTGATTTCAGAAGTCAAATAAGGCTTTGCCTTAAGGAAAAGATAAATGTGTTAGTTCAAGAGCTGCCTCGTCTCAGGAGGGCGTCTTGCTGGTCAGTAGAAGCTGCATCTCAAGGAGACAGCTGTAAACTGGGCCTTTGGTTCTCACCTGTTTTGAAAGACAAGGCAGGCCTCCCTTAGGACCAAAGGTTGCTGGTGCTGCTGACAGGTGGACCCCCGGAGATGAGAGCTAATCAGATAGATATGTTAATGCCCAAGCCGGGCCCAGATGGAACCATGCGGTTAAAGTAATTAACACAAAGCACAGCCCATGTTGACTTCTGGGATCATCTCTGTCTCCAAGAACACAATCACCAGAGCCAAGATGTCTCTGTTTGTTGCTAAAGTAATAACCTTATCATAAAACTTAGAAGTTTGCCCCAAGACAATTTTATAACCCATTGTTCCCCTAGTTAGAGTTAGTTAAAGGATCTGTAGCAGCCTTTTAGGAGCCTTTGACCCTAAAGCAAACTGCCTGTTAGTATGCAAATCCCGTTGCCTTTGGCAACGGGGAGCCTGTATGTACCCTATATAATACCTGTGTGGAGTTTCAGTCGGGGAGATATTTGATGCGGGTAAAATATTTCCATCCGGATACCCTCCTTTATCTATTTTCATAAACTTTCACTTTATAAACTATATCTTTGGCTCTGTGTATTATTATTGCCATTACTTTATATTTTTATTTCTGTTTCCTACTATATTTTTCATCCTTTGCGATGACCCCTGCCTGAGAGACCTGATCGGAAGAAAAACCTCTTTGCAGGGAGCGTAGCTAACTCCCCGCAGTGTATGATCTATAAATGTAATATGAAGCAATGAAGGCCAGGCACAGTGGCTCATGCCTGTAATCCCAGCACTCTGGAAGGCTGAGGTATGAGGATCGCTTGAGGCCAGGAGTTCAAGACCAGTCTGGGAAACATAGTGAGACCCCATCTCTACAAAAAATTTAAAAATTAGCCTGGTGTGGTGGTGTGCCTATAGTCCTAGCTACTCAGGAGGCTAAGGCAAAAGGGTCATTTGCATGCAGAAGTTCAAGTTTGCAGTGAGCTATGATGTTGCCACTGCACTCCAGCCTAGAGCAACAGAGTAAGACTCCATCTTAAGAAAAAAAGAAAAGAAAAATAACCACAGAATAAATTTATTAAAAGCTCTGGTCCTCTGGAAATACCCACCATAATAAATCGCCTATGTCAAGTATTTTTAAAAGCAAGACTAGGAACAATTTCTCAGAAAGCATCATTTAATATCACAACAGAAATCTATTCTTTTGATAATGTTAGTTAAAGTAGCCACCTAGAAACAATCAATTTTAAAAAGAACATAGAGTACTTCTACAAAGATTTATTACCAATATAGATTTCCTTTTTTAACTTAATGACTCACCAACAAAATCCTTTAGAATTGGAAGACTCTGTACTTTGCTAGATTGCCAAAGTTAGTCACTGATTTATTCCCCTAAGTGTAATTTGAAAGAACCTGCTGTGTAAATCTGAATACTGTAAACCTATAAACCATGAATCTTTTTAAATATAGTTTTCCTGTTCATGGTGCCTAAATGCTTGAGAGAGGAATCATGAATTGGGGTGGGGGTGGGGCTGTGGGACCCTTACTGCGCTAAAACTTCTCTGAGCCCACCTTCGGAGGGTCAGCAGCCGGGCCAGCAGGAATGGAAGCAGAGAGCTGGGAGGATCCTTGGGCAGCCAAACCTGGCTTCCCAACCACAATAGCAGCAACTGATGGCTTTCGGTTGGGTAAACACTCCTGAAGTTCTTGAATTTATCGCAGGAAAGGGACCCCGAAAAAGAAAGTCATTCCAGAATTAAATGTACAATAGTGGATTGCAGTAAGTGTTCCAAAGGAAACATGCTTAGTACCGTGATAACGTCCACGATGGGGATGGACTTGGCCTAGGAGTGTTGGAGGAATTTTCTTGAGGCGACTCTTTCAGTTACCTATTGCTGCACAACAATGTTCCCCAAAACATAATGGCTTAAAACAACAACCCCGATGAAGACGAAGGGATAGAGAGAGGAGCCATTTTATTTGCTCACAAGTTTGTATTTGGGGTTAGGCTCAGCTGGTCTTGTCAGTGGTCACTGATGAGGCTGCGGTCAGGTGGCACATAGGCTGGGACACAGCTAGGATTCTCTCATGTCGTCTCTCCATCTGGTCTCTCCAGCAGGATAATCAGACCCGTTATATGTTGCCTCAAGCTTTCCAAGAGCACAAAAGCAGAAGCTGCCAGCCTTTCTTAAGGCTTAGGCTTAGAATTGGCACAACATCATATCTGCTGAATTCTATTGGTTAAAGCAGTCCCTTGGCCAACCCAGAATCAAGAGGAGGGGACTGTCACACAAGGGCATGAATACTGGAAGGTGTAATGCATCAAAGGCCACATTGTAACAAACTGCCACATTGACATTAGGCAGTGATCTGGAAGATGAGTAAGAGTTAAGTGGGCAAAGAGGGAGGAGGAGTGTTCTGGGGGGGCAATAGTACATGCAAAGCAATTGTGGCAGAACAGCACAGGGTATTTCTAAGTGCCTGAAAGAAAGAAATGTAGTTGAAGTGCAGAAATCAACGTGGCTACAGGTAGGAAAGGGTCAGACCATGTGGTGCCACTGTATCCCTTGGGAATCATCTGGATGGAAGTGAAAGAATCCTAATGTAAACTGACTTAAGCAAAAACAAAGATGTAAACAAAAACAAAAAGAGAAAGAGAGAGGGGGTTGATTAGTTTATGTTTCTGAAAAGTCCAGGGCCCAGTTAACTTCAAGTGTGGCTGTATCCAGGGCTTCAGATGACATCACCAGGAATTCATCCCCCTCCATCTCGTCACTCTGCCCACCTCTTTGTCGGCTTTAGTTTCAGATAGCTTCTGAAGCTCTAGGCTTACATCCCCCCAGATTTGAGTCCTACAGAAAAGAGAATTCCTTCAAAGATGTAGAAGTAGTATAGGGTTCTTGGCCAGACATGGTGGCTCACGTCTGTAATCCTAGCACTTTGGGAGGCCAAGGCAGGAGGATCATTTGAGGTCAGAAGTTCAAGACCAGCCTGAGCAAGAGCAAGACCCTATCTCTACAAAAAATAGAAACATTAGCCAGGCGTGGTGGCGCATGCCTGTAGTCCCAGCTACTTGGGAGGCTGAGGCAGGAGAATCGCCTGAGCCCAGGAGTTCAGGGTTGCAGTGAGCTATGATGAGGCCACTGCACTCCAGCCTGGGTGACAGAGTGAGACCCTGTCTCAGAAAGAAAAAACTACAGGGCTCCTGCAAGGACCCAGGTGTAATGGCAACAGAGGCCCAAAGAAGCAAGGGGAGAGAGAGGTTACCAGAATCCAGAAGGAAAGAGAAGCAGTGACGTTCAGTTAAGGGACACCAGCAGGCCAGGCATGGTGGCTCACGCCTGTAATCCTAGCACTCTGTGAGGCAGAGGGGCAAGAGGATCATTTGAGGTCAGGAGTTCAAGACCAGCCTGAGCGAGAGTAAGACCCCATCTCTACTAAAAATAGAAAAAATTATCCAGGCGTGGTGGCATGTGCCTGTAGTCCCAGCTATTCGGGAGACTTAGGCAGGAGGATCACTTGAGCCCAGGAGTTTGAGGTTGCTGTGAGCTAGGCTGACGCCACAGCACTCCAGCCCTGGCAACAGAGTGAGACTCTGTCTCAAAAAAATAATAAAGAAAAAGAAAAGAAAAAAAAAGGGACAACCGCAGTCTAAGGGGTATCACAGGAAGGGAGCTGGAGAATAAGTATCCTGACCTCATTCTTTCCTATTTCCGTCTTCTTGGAGGGCCCTCCATTGGCAAAATCAAACTGAAGCCAAAAGGTACAAGAGCCCTGTTGATATAATACAAACAAGTCAGCCTCCCTAGGCAGAAAACAATGTGGAGGCGGGTGGAGAGTGGATCTAGAGAGATGAAAGAAAGATATCCAGCACAGCAAGCTCATTGGGCCTCAGTGGATGACATGCTCAAACCCAACCAATCATGCAGACTAGTGGGATGCTATGCTAATGGGTTCAGCGTAAGTCACAGGCCTTCCCTGGGCTGAGGGTAGAGTTAACTACACCCAAACCCCTTGGAGCAAAAGTAAGGCAAACTCAGAGTACCTGCTATGAAAAAGGAGAAACAAGCAAATCAGCAGGTATCCACCATACAAAATATTTTAGGTCATGTTAAGAATTTGAGCAACAGGAAGCTATTGAATGATTTAAGTCAGGGAGTATGGGCTAGAGTGAGTAAGCACTAGTGAGTAAGCGGTGTGTTGAAAAATACATCATTCTGACTGCAATATAGAAATAAATTGAAGAGGGAAAATTAAATTCTAGAATCTTATAACTACATTTGTGGCAGCCCTGCTTCTTTGGTATAGTCCCATACTTGACATATAGCTGATTCTCACTCTGTATAATTTCACCTTAATTTTCTGTGCCAAAGGGGATAAACATTATTTTATAGATTTTAGAAAGAAAAAGCAAAACTGACATAATCAATTAATATTATTAGGTTGCGGAGTATTTATCTGCCAGTTTATTTGTCAAATGCTAAAAAGCATAGCGGCTGCTTTAGAAAGTCCCCGTGATTTCCTTTGCTGGAAACTCCCAAGTGTAGACAGTCCCAATTCTCTTGGCACATACTTCCTCTTCCTGGTTTCAGATTCACTTTTCTATATAAACTTAAGATTTGCCATTTACATGGAAATTTGATATGAAAAAATAGTATTTCAAAACAGTAGAGAAAGGGTAAAATATTCAATAAATAGCATTGGAACAATTGTCTAGTTATTTGGAAAATAAAATAAAATTACATGCCTACCTCACACCAAGATTCTATGTTTATGATCTTGGAGGTAGAGAAAGTCTTAAAACACAAAAAGCAAAAACTGCAAGGTAATTACTAGGTAGGAAATATTTGTATATGTAAGTATATTTATATAAGTATTTCTCACACAAAACACAAGACTACTAAAGATCAAAAATACTCACGCCTGTAATCCTAGCACTCTGGGAGGCCAAGGTGGGCGGATCGTTTGAGCTCAGGAGTTCAAGACCAGCCTGAGCAAGAGCGAGACCCCACCTCTACTAAAAATAGAAAGAAATTATATGGACAGCTAAAAATATATATAGAAAAAATTAGCCGGGCATGGTGGCGCATGCCTGTAGTCCCAGCTACTCGGGA
This sequence comes from Eulemur rufifrons, assembly GCF_041146395.1. NCBI lineage: Eukaryota > Metazoa > Chordata > Mammalia > Primates > Lemuridae > Eulemur > Eulemur rufifrons. Next base: position 46,107,445 of record NC_090997.1, read on the forward strand.
GGCTGAGGCAGTAGGATCGCTTGAGCTCAGGAGTTTGAGGTTGCTGTGAGCTAGGCTGACGCCACGGCACTCACTCTAGCCTGGGCAACAGAGTGAGACTCTGTCTCAAAAAAAAAAAAAAAAAAGATCAAAAATAAAAAAGCAAGCAGCACAATTCACAATAGCAAAGATGTGGAAACAACCCAAATGCCCATCAATACATGATTGGATTAGTAAGCTGTGGTATATGTATACCATGGAATATTACTCAGCTATAAGGAATGATGAAGATACGACATCTCTATGGTTCTCCTGGAGAGAGTTGGAACCCATTATATTAAGTGAAGTATCCCAAGAATGGAAAAACAAGCATCACATGTACTCACCAGAAAATTGGTTTCCCTGATCATCACCTAAATACAAATCTGGGAACGACACCAATTGGACATCAGACTGAGGTGGGGGGTGGGGGAGGGGATGGGGGTATGCCTACACAATGAGTGCATTGCGCACCGTTTGGGGAGTGGTAACACTTGAAGGTGCTGACTCGGGAAAGGGGGGGTGGGGAAAAAATATGAAACTGTTGTTTTTAACTTCATTGTTCATTTAATAATTTATCATGAATATTTCCCATATTATTTCATATCATTGTACAAGAAATAATGTATACATTATGAGGACATACTGTATCTAACGAGATATACTGTTAGACTCTTTGATTCTGTAAAATTAAATTGTTATTAATGATAAAAAAATAAAAAAAACAGCATAAATACACAATAAATATATCAGAAAGAGAAGAAAAGATAAATAGAAATAGATGAGGTATTATAAATTCTTAATGTTCTATGTGAGGACATGTAATATTAATTCCAGATAAACTGTGGTAAAGTATGCGTGGAGCAACAATTAGAGATAAAACAAAAATAGATAAAAGGTCAAGAAAGGGCATAATATTGAATACCAAAAAAACTTGAATATGAAATAAAAGTACCTACCTAAACTACCAAGAATTTAAAAATGGATAAGTCCTGCTAAAGGAGAAGTTATTTTTCTATTTATAAAAATATTAAAAATTTGTTATCAAATGAAGAGGCAATCCAAGATAAAGTAGCTGGAAAGATAGGGTAAAAGTTCTGTAGAAGTGCAAATGAATTTATATTAGGTTCTTTTCCTGAATTTTGTAAAAATTATGGTATTTGTCAGCCTTTGAAAAATTTTAAAACTCTATTTAAGTAAAATGTACATAAAATAAAATGAACCCTTTTTAAATTGTACATTTTAAATGTACAGTTTGATGAACTTTGACAGATGTTATATACTTGTAGTAACCACTACCACAATTAAGATATAGAATGCTGTCTATGGCCATACCACCCTGAATCTGCCTGATCTCGGCTGATCTCAGAAACTAAGCATGGTCAGGCCTGGTTAGCACTTGGATGAGAGAATGCATCTATCACCATATAGTCAATCCTCACCCTACCTTGGCAACTGAAGATCTGTATTCTTTCACAGTAGATTTGATTCTCCTTTTCAAATTTTCATATAAACCAAAGAATGGTATATTTAAAAAAAATAAAAATAAAAAAGCAAACACTCCAAAGAAAAAAGGTACAAACAATATGACTGAATGTTCAATTTCATTAGTAATTATGAAAATAATAACCCATTTTGCGCCAATTTCCATGGCAAAATTTAAACATTTGTTGTATCAAATGTATGTGATATGTGTGTGTGTCTATCTATATATATCTCTCAAGGTGTTGGAAATGGGTAGTTTCATTCACCGCCAGAGGTAGTATATACTGTTACAGGCACTTAAGCAGTACTTTTAAAATTAAAATGTATATATTATATGAACCATCTATCCTAATTCTCAGTGTTTACCCTGAAGAAATATTCAGACATACACACAAAGAGGCATGTATAAGGATGTTCATCCCTGCATTGATTGTAAAATGTGAAACAACCTAATGGTCCATCAACAAGGGAATGCTAAATAACTAGGTTCTATCATGCAATGGAATACTATACAACAATAAAAAAGAATAAAGCATACCTATATGGGCTGGCATGGAAAGCTCTCAGGAGTGAAAAAAGCAAGATACAGAATAACATACAATATGATAAAAATAAAAGTAAAAAACAAATAAAAACCTACACATAAAACCAAAAAAAATATATTTCTACAAAGAAATAGCCTAGAAGAATGAGTAGTTATTCATCTTTGGGGATAACTCTTTTGGAGTTATCAAGGGAGAATTTAGCTTTATCTGTAATGTTTGATTTTTTTTTTTTACAATGAGAATAAATTATTTCTTGTGTCATCAAACTTTTGAAAAATATTTTCTTCAAATGCCATGCTTTGTCTTTTTGTTAAACAGTTTTATTGAGATATAATTCACACACTATACAGTTTATCTATTTAAACTGTACAATTCAGTGGTTTTAAATATATTCACAGAGGCATGCAACCATCAGCGCAACCTAAGTTTAGAACATTTTCATCATCCCCAAGAGAAATAGTCACTCCCCATTCATCACCCTCCACCCCACACTAGATTATAACGAATCTACTTTAGATTTCTATAGCTTTCCTTTTCCTGGACAATTCATATAAAGAGGATCATGAAATATTCGTTTTTTGGGGACTGGCTTTGTTCACTTAGCATAATGTTTTCAAAGTTCATATATGTTGTAGCATATACCAGTACGTCACCCTTCTTTATATAACCTTCCACTTTATGAAAGTATGGATTCCATTGTATGGCTGTACATTCCATTGTATGGATATAACATTCCTTTGTTTGGACAGTTTCACATTTTGTTTGTCCATTTATCAGTTGATGGATATTTGGGTTATTTCCACTTTTTGGCTATTATGAATAATGCTCCTGTGAACATTCCTGTACAAGTTTTTGTGTGGACATATGTTTTTGTTTCTAGGAATGAAATTGCTTGGTCATATGGCAACTCTATGTTTAACATTGTGAGAAACTGCCAGACTGTTTTCTAAAGTGATTGTACCATTTCACATTCCCACCACATGCTTTGTCTTTTGAAATTTGCACCATGGGGCCGGGCACAGTGGCTCACGCCTGTAATCCCAGCACTCTGGGAGGCTGAGGCGGGTGGATCATTTGAGCTCAGGAGTTCAAGACCAGCCTGAGCAAGAGCAAGACCCCATCTCTACTAAAAAAAAAAATAGAAAGAAATTAGCTGGACAACTAAAAATATGTAGAAAATATTAGCCAGGCATAATGGTGCATGCCTGTAGTTCCAGCTACTTGGGAGCCTGAGGCAGGAGGATTGCTTGAGCCCAGGAGTGTGAGGTTGCTGTGAGCTAGGCAGATGCCACGGCACTCTAGCCAGGGCAACAGAGTGAGACTCTGTCTCAAAACAAACAAAAAAAATTTGCACCATGGGTTACGTTATGAGAGGCAATGGCTGTTTCCTTCATTTAAACTACCTCAAAAAATAGTTTAACCCATAGTCATAACATAACTCATAGTGCAATTTTTGATCTTATATATGTGTATATGTGTGTGTATATATGGTAGCATATACAAAATATATTAAAAGTTGTGTGTATGTGTGTATATATACATATACTGTGTATATAATATAAAATTTATAGTAAAGAGCAAAACCCTGGGTGAATACCATGTTGGAAAGTCCCCCTGGGCTGAGGGGAGGAGAAGGTAAGAGCTAGAGTCATTGACTAGAGCAGTCTGAAAGGGCAAGGCAGATGACCCAAGACAGCTCCAACAAGCCTCTATTTCCAGAGGACAAAACAGACAACTTGGAGTCAGGAATCCTATTTCTCTGTTTTTGGGGGGGCTCCCCAAGGTATTGAAACCTTGGAGGGCCCAAGCATAAGAGAGATGATTAAAAAATAGGATCAGTTTCAGAGGAAGAGGTCTGCTGAGAGTCAGAACCAGGAGCAAGAGTTGGTGGAGCCAGTTTTGACAGCCTGTCAGCTAGAATTCAAAGCCAGGCTCTAGTCCCTGCATGCCCAAGCTGCAGATTACTGGGCATCAGAGATGTGCCCTTACAGTGAGTCAGGCATGATGGGAGCTGGGTGGCTCTCAGACACTAGGCATGCCAGCGCTGGGGACCATTTCCCAACTGCCCCAAGGACAGGGTCATTTTAATAGACTAGGACACAGCTTTTCTGTTTCTAGACCTGGACAGCATAACAATATCCTAATCAGCAACGCAGGGCCAGGAGGGCTGGAGCAGGCAGGGGCCCAGAGTATGTTAGCATAGCAACAATGACTTTCAAAGAACTTTTACACATTCTAGCTCCTTTGTTCATAACCTGATGGGCTGGCTTGCCCAAAGATTGTTATTATCCCAAAATATCTTGAAACATGTCTAAGTTGCCATATTTAACTTAGTATAGATTTTTACAACTCTTTCCTAAGATGTAATTGAGAAAATTAGCACCCCAGAATGGGGGCCCCTCAAAATAATATTCTTTAGATAATTGTTCAACATTTCTAAATGCAAAATGTATTACATGATATCTCATCAATGAAAACTATACTTAAGATTAATTTGCTCTTTTATTTCCACTAGCCAATGTAAAGTTTAATGTCCTGAGGGAAAAAGAATTGCACAGTAATTCTCACTTTTCTATGGTTCTTCTCTCTATAGGTTCCTTTTGTGATTTTTTTTTTAACCAGATAACCTCTAGTAAGGCATATTAAAGAGATTAAAGTGTAGGTCAGAAAATAAATCACTTGAAGCCGGGCATGGTGGCTCACGCCTGTAATCCTAGCACTTTGGGAGGCCGAGGCAGGAGGAGTGCTTCAGATTAGAAGTTCAAGACCACTCAGCAAGAGCGAGACCCCATCTCTACTAAAAATAAAAAGAAATTAGCCAGACAACTAAAAATAGAAAAAATTAGCTGAGTGTGGCGGTGGAGGCCTGTAGTCCCAGCTATTTGGGAAGCTGAGGCAGGAGGATCACTTGAGCCCAGGAGTTTGAGGTTGCTGTTAGCTAGGCTGATGCCACAGCACTCTAGCCCGGGCAACAGAGCGAGACTGTCTCAAAAATAAATAAATATAAAAATAAATAAATAAATCACTTGCTTCTGGTAAACAGCACTAAGGCCATTCAGTCATTACTCAATCCAGAAGTTTAGTTGATGAGGCCACTTATGTGTACAACTCAAAAGCATTCCAAAGGAGATGTCCCACTTGGTGAAGAGAATTTTGTTTTTCTTCTCATGAAATTCCACTCACAGGCCCCATTTATTTCAACAATACCAGGCAAAATTCACAAATGTAAAATTGTAAGAAGCTGTATATGGAAACCTGAGTTAACAGACACCGTATTCTAATTTATTCACAAATGGTTTGTGCTTATTTGAGGCATCTTGGGCAACTGCCCAGCTGGCTTGACCCTGAATCCAGCTCTGTCTTGTAGTATTTACATTTTCTTAGCCACACCCTCTCAGAGCAATAGGTTCTGTATTTTAGTGCATGCTACATAAAGAGGTATTTCTTTTATTTTTGTTGGGAGGACCATCCGGCTTCAAGGAATGCTGTCTATTTCTTTAAGGATTTGAGAAAATAATCCATGATCTTCTTCATGAGTTTAAAATTAACTTTTTTGCAAATAGGATCTCTTTTATTTTTACTACCATACGTAATTCTCTCTGCCCTTGATCATTCTTAGTGTCCTCTGGGTCTTTTCTAGTTCTATTATATCTTCAAGAAGCAGAGACCAGAACTCTATGAAATATGCATCATATAAAATATTCCAGGGCCAGGCACTCCTTCGATTATAGTCACCTCTCTTTTTCTACAGTAATGCCCAGACATGTTTTCAATCGTTTCCCCTGACACAGCTGCCAGACCTGTGCTTGCCAGAGACTGAAACTTACTTGAGAATTCAAGGCTGGTTCCTTCCTTTTCCCATGAATTGAATCCAACCAAAACAAAAATCACACTTTCCTTCATCAAATATTTATTGGACTTTGAGAAGGTGCCAGGCATTGTGCTAGGTGTGCGGACGTGGGAATAGGAGGTGGTTTCAAATAGTAATAAGAAGCAGTAGCCCTTGGGAAACACACAGTCTAATGGGGGAGACATGTGAATGAACAATTATCTATCTATATGTAAATGCTGTGGGTTCAACCCATCTCTAGGAAGTTATACTCATTTCTAGTACTGCTGTAAAAAATTACCACAAATTTAATCACTTTAATTCAACACAAATTTATTCTCATACAGTTCTGGACGTCAGAAGTCAGAAATGAGTCTTAAGGGCTAAAATCAAGGCGTTGACAGGGCTGGTGCTCTGGGAGCTCCAGAGGAGAATCATTCCTTCAGCTTATAGAGCTGGTTGGTAGCCTTTGGCTTATGGCTGCATCTCTCCAACCTGGACTTCCATCAGCACATCACCTTCTGCTCTCTATGACCTCTTGCCTTCCTTTTATGAGGACCCCTTGTGATTACATAAGACCCACCTAAATAATCCAGGGTACTCTCCCATTTTAAGACCCTTAACTTAATCACATCTGCAAAGTCCCTTTTACCATGTAAAATGACATGTTCACAGGTTCCAGAGATCAGGACGTGGACATCATTGGAGAGCCATCGTTCAGCCTATCAAAGAAGTCAAGAGAGCAATGACTTAAAATGACATTTGAACTTTGAGTAGTAGCAGTTGCTGACATTTATTGGGCCTTTGCTCTGTACCAGGCATTTTTCCAAGTTGTTTACATGTGCTTTCTCATTCAGTCTTTACATTAGCCCTCAGAGGTGGGGTTGTTATTATCTCCATTTTACAGATGAGGAAAATGAAGCCCGAGAGGTTAAGTAACTTGCCCAACATCCTGGCTAGCAAGCAGAGGAGTCAGGATTTCAATGACGGTGTCTGACCTGAGCACTATGCTGTACTGATAAAAAGAAAAATGAGGGAGAAGGGCATTCCAGGACAAGAAAATAGGATATTAAAAGGCCCAGAAGCACGGAGCTCAGTAGCTCATGCCTATAATCTCAGGACTTTTCGAGGCCAAGGCAGGAGGATGTCCTGAGGCCAGGAGTTCAAGACCAGCCTGAGCAACATAGCGATACTCCCTTCTCTATAAAAAACAGTAACATTAGCCTGGCATGACGGCACACACCTGTAATTCCAGCTACTTGGGAGGCTGACACAGGAGGATGACTTGAGCCCGAAGTTTGAGGTTGCAGTGAGCGATGATCGGGCCACTGCACTCCACCCAGGGCAATAGAGCAAGACTCTCATCTCTAAAAAAATAAAAAATAATAAAATAAAGTAAAAGGGCCAGAAGCTTGAAAGAGCACAGAGCCTTCAGGTTATAACTGGAGTGACGATGTGAGGGGAAGAATGTGGAAGACAAGGTGGGAAGGGGGACAAAGGTTTGCTGGGGATAGATTCCGTGGGGGAGGGGACTTCCTGTAGATAATGGTGAATCAACAAAGGATTTTAAAAAGCGAGTAACATGATCAAATGGTTGTTTGAGAAAGAACAGCGTTTTGAAGTCAATTACAGAGGCGTAGATTTAATGACAGCGAGACCCGCTCTGAGGTATGGAAGTGGCACTAAAGCCCGGGAGGGGCACGGGGAGGAGGCCAGACTGCTGGACAGAGAGGCAGGATCCACTGGCCTTGCCGACAACATCAGCGCAGGCCTTGGGGGAAGTAAGGAGGGAAGCGTCAAGGATGACTCCAGTTTCTGGCAAGGGCAACTGGGTGTCAGTAATCGAGAAGAGTCATGGAAATTTCATCTATTAGGCGTTAAGACGCCCTCCATTTTGACTGATGATGTAAATGAAGGCTTTCCACCCTCTGAAAAACTGAACTCATCTACAATGAGACAACCCCCATGCAGTGGTGAGCCACAGTACAGTCACTCAGGTCCAGCAGCCTGGTCACAATGCCCCTACATCCTGGTCAGCTGGTCTGACCCTGGTGTCATAATCTAACAGAACTAAAAACAGTGGTGTCAACATATTAAACCACCCACCAACGGTAACATATTCAAAACCTGCATAATCTTGCTCCATGAATGGACTACACACTCTAAGAGGATCTCCAAAAGCAATAAAGCCCTTCTCTCTCTCTCTGCAGGGAGGTTTTAGGCTAATTGAAGAAATATGACAAATGCCACATGAAATCATGAGCAAAAACATAAGAGAGTTTATAATCAAGTGCTAAATTATGAAGTCAATTCCATTCAGAGGGATGTGATATTAATTTTTATTGACCATCAACTGCCAAACCACCACCCTTGAAGTATCGTCCCATTTTCCAGAGAGGATAAAAGAACCTCTGTGAGTCACACAGTTGCTAAGTGGCATGAGGTCAGGAGAGACTGTCTCTGAGCTGCGACCCGGAAGGTGCCTGGTGTCTGGCTTGGCCAGGCCGAGGGGTGCAGCAGGGTGTGGGAGAGTCCTGTGGGGAAAGGCAGGGAGGCAGGACTCCGCCCAGGCTGTTAATTATTCCGGAAGGGAGACGTTCTTCCCCTACCCCCCCAAGGGAGACGTTCTTACTGGAGACTTGCAGTTCGCCTAGCACTGCTGGGTGTTTTAAAGCATTTCAGTTTGGCAATAAACATAGAAAGTTTACAGGCATAAGCCTGGAATATTCAATGATTGCTCACTCTCAAGAATAATTATTACAAAATAACAGCCGTGAAGAGATCATGACTCAGTACGCCCCACCTCAGTATACTCCTGTCCCACCTAAGGGCTTTCCAAAGTCCGCGGGAACCAGGCCAGCTGAGCATTCAGACCACTGCTCAGCTTGAGTCACACTCCAGATATGTAGTGTTATTGGTGAGAACACTGACTAACTGGCAGGATGATGTATATGCAAGTTCCCGCTTGGCCTTTTTCGTGTTAGCAAAATTTACTACTATCTTCTAGCTGTCTTCCTACTTCAGTACCAAAAATTGTTACACTCCCAGGGGTATGGCACGTCCAGCCAACTGACAAGCAGAGAAAGGTTAAGGGGAAGTACGTAGTCAACACGGGCTGGACTTTACCAGGAAGAACAAGGGCAGATACAGTACTGGCCAAGCAGTGTTGCAAGTAAGGAATTTTCTGGAGCCTTATGCAAACTCCAATAATCCTGGGCAATGTTGCAGTTTTACTTCTGGTTTATATTAACTAGTACTAGAAACACATAATGAGTGACCTAATTCTTTTCCAGTGGATTTTCCTTTCATTAGAGCTGTGCCCTGGTAACATAATAATTTTTAAAAAATCAACCCTGAGGACTACTTAAAACTTGAACTTGACTTTAAATTTCAAATATGTCACCACAATATTTAGTAAATATGAATTCAGTTCTTTAAATAGCTTTTTGAAGTATAATTTTACATACCATGAAATTCATCCATTTTAAGTGCACCATTCAATAATTTTATATTGACATATTTACAGTGTATTTACAGAGTTGCACGACCATCACCACAATAAGAATTCATTTTTAAGTTTATTTTTCATTTTGGTTTTTCAATAGATGATAAACCACAAAAAGTCTATAACCTAAGTTACTAACTAAACTTTAATTGAGTTTTACTTGAATGGCAAGAGGCCCCCACACTGCTCTTTCAGCCCCCCGTGTTTAGAGAAGCAAAGTGTGTCCAGATAGTGTGGCTGTTGTTCCTGCTCCTCCTGTGGCCTGACTGTCGCCTGATGTCCCTGCAGTGAATGACCGTCGAGTAGGGAGGACTGTACCTTCTCTGTACACTGGGCCTCATCGACACACATTGGCAGCGAGTGACCAAACGACTCCTGATATTACTAACAAGTGCTTTCAAAGAACCACAAAATTAATTATTTTCCATGATTCTTGACAGTACCCATGGGAAACCCCCTCATGGTTCAAAAATGTCAGGTATTTATAAGTTTTCCAGCCCCCAATTTTTCCCTTCGCCTACCTGCATCGGTCATTATGACCTTGAAGTGTGGGATAAATCTCTTTCTGGTTTTTTCCTTTCCCACATGGAGCTCTGTGACCTTTACTTTGGCTTTCTTTATTTGACTGGCTTTCCCTTTTGCTTGAAATGGCCACTAATCTACCTCCTTTGGTCACAGGCATCTTCATTATTGTCTCCTTTCTCCCTTCTCTTCATAAACTATTCCTACAGCATATTCTAAAAGTTTTACTTATGAAAGCCTTATACACAGAAATTTAAAACTTGGTCTAGGCCGGGTGCGGCGGCTCACGCCTATAATCCTAGTGCTCTGGGAGGTCAAGGCAGGTGGATTGTTTGAGCTCAGGAGTTTGAGACCAGCCTGAGCAAGAGCGAGACCCCATCTCTACTAAAAAAAATAGAAAGAAATGATGTGGCCAACTAAAAATATATAGAAAAAATTAGCCGGGATTGGTGGCACATGCCTGTAGTCCCAGCTACTCGGGAGGCTGAGGCAGAAGGATTACTTGAGCCCAGGAGTTTGAGGTTGCTGTGAGCTAGGCTGACACCACAGCACTCTAGCCTGGGCAACAGAGCAAGACTCTGTCTAAAAAAAAAAAAAAAAACAAAAACAACTTGGTCTGAAGAACTTCCAAACTCTAAGGCTCTGTAGCTCCCGCTTTAGGGTGCCACATTTGAAATCTCAGTCTCAGGTGTCCCAGTCTCTGACTACCACCTCCCACCTTTCTAGCTCTGATTGAAGTAACTCTTCCTCTGTCTGGGACCTACCATGTGTTGATTCTAGAACCATTTCATTGCCCATCACGTCTTCATATCTGTCCTTACCCAGCGTCTGTCCATGGTTCATTACCACCTACTCCTCCTCCTTCATCAGACTTGCCTGGCAAAACCAGCTGTCCACCAGCTACATCTTTGCACTACTGCCGTTAAATACGGCTGGAGGAAAACAATCAACCTTGTGGAGTGGTTCATGTTAAATTATGACTACCAACCTCAGATGCGCCCTTAGTGCTGCCTGACGCCCTACATTTCCCTACATCGTTCACTCTTCTGCACCTTCTCTTCTCTCCTCAACCTCACACAGCTGATGACCTTACCTCCCATTTCCCTAAGGAAAGAGAAGCAACCAGAAAAACAGTCTTCTATAGGCTCCCATCACCACGTCTATAATATTCTGTGCCTCCCCATGTGTTGTCATAGATAAACTATCCCAGCTCCTGTTCAAGTTCATCGTCTTCATTTGGGTACAAAATCCAGTATTCTCTTGCCTACTCAAAGACAGTGCTTCAGAAATTATCCCTCTCTCCTACACAGTCAAATTTTCCTCTCTACTAAATCATTCCCATCAGCCTATCAACATCTTAACACATGACAACATTGACCTCTCAATCCCATGTGTCCCTTCTGGCTGCTGCCCTATCTTTCTGCTTCCCTTTAAACAAAACATGTCAGTATATGGTGTCTCCAATTCGTCTCCTCCCATTATCTATTGTGCCTTCTCCAGTCATATATCCAGTTGCCTGCTTGATATCACCAATGTATATATTTTTTTCTTTTCTTTTTTTTTTTTTTTTTTGAGACAGAGTCTCACTCTGTTGCCCGGGTTAGAGTGAGTGCCGTGGCATCAGCCTAGCTCACAGCAACCTCAAACTCCTGGGCTTAAGCGATCCTACTGCCTCAGCCTCCCGAGTAGCTGGGACTACAGGCATGCGCCACCATGCCCAGCTAATTTTTTGTATATATATATTTTAATTGGCCATATAATTTCTTTCTATTTTTAGTAGAGACGGGGTCTCACTCTTGCTCAGGCTGGTCTTGAACTCCTGACCTCCAGCGATCCACCCGCCTCGGCCTCCCAGAGTGCTAGGATTACAGGCGTGAGCCACCGCGCCCGGCCCACCAATGTATATTTATTAGGCATATTAAATGTATATGTCTAAAAGAGAACACTATCCCCTATATCTGTGCCTCCTGTAGTCTTCCCCATCTTAGTAAATGGTGACTGCATCTTGCCAGTTCCTCAGCCAAAACCTTTGGTTTCACGCTTGACTCCTCCCTTTCTCTCATATTCTATGTTCAATCCCTTTATAAAGTCAGCCCTACTCTCAAAATATATCCAGAATTTCAGCCACTCCTTACTACCCTCATCATTACCACTGGGGACTGAGAGTCCATCACCTTTTGCCTGCATTGCTGCATCTGCCTCCCAACTAGTCTCCTTGCTTCCACCCTTGCCCCTCTATAATCTCATCTTAACACGACAATCAGAGTGGTCCTTCTAAATGTGAGCATATCATACCTCTCTTCTCCTTACAACACTCCAACACCCTGATGATTTCCTATCTCAAAGAAAAGCTTTCCATCCAAGTCTTTTTACGTGCACTATAGGCCCTATACAATCTTGTTCCCATACCTCTCTGACACTCTCTTCTATGATTCTCCACGTTATTCATTCTGTTCCAGCCACATTGGCTTTCTTGCTGTTCCTCCAAAAAGCTATACTCACTCCAGCCTCAGGTCCTTTGCACTTGCTCTTTCTTTTGTTTGGGTCATTCTTCCACCAGAAATCCTTATGACTTGCCCCCTCACTTCACTGAGGTGTCAACTCAAATTTTGCTTTATCAAGAGACTTTTCTTGACCACCCTATTCAAAAGAGCAAAAACCAAGATCAAAACCTCTTCCTTTGCACTCCCTATCCCCCTTACCCTGCTTTGTTCTCTATAGAACTTATTGCTACCAGGTGTACTGGTACTCCTTCCTCAAATAAAGTACAGGAGTGAGCCCTGCAGAAGTCTGGGGGAGTACATTTCACACAAAGCGTCCAGCAAGTACAGAGCCCCTCAGGCTAGGCCAGTTTGTTATGACCAAGGAAAAGAAAGGCCAGTGTGTAGGGCCAAAAGAGGGAGGGAGAGCGAGATGGAGAGGGAAGAGGGGGTGTAGGAGAAAGAGAGTCAGGAGAGTCAGACAGAGGCCATTGTAAGCACTGGAGGTTTTTCTCTGATAAGATGGAAAGCCATTGGAGGGTTTGGAGCAGGGCAGTGAGAGATCTGATTCTCATTTTAAAAGATCACCTTGGTGCCGTGTGGATAATAGAACATAAAAGAACAAGACAAGGCAAAGGGAGGCCAGTGCGGAGGCTTCTGCAGTGTTCGGTGAGAGCTGAACTTGGGTAGTAGTAAGGAAGGTGGGGAGAAACGGTCAAATTTGATGTTATATATATCACAGATCGGATTTTGCTGATGAATTAGGTGTGAAATGGGAGAGAAAAAGATTAAAGGATTACTCTAAGGTTTTGGCCTGAGCCCCTGGAAGAATGTCATTTACTGAGATGGGGAGCATTCAAGAAGGAATAGATTTGGCAGGAGAAATGGATGTTTAAAATCAAGATCATCTAAGCAATGGATACAGTTATAGAAATCCAAGGGTTAAACCGTGGGATACTCAGTAAAATGGGGAGGATTAGACAAAGGAGACTGAGAGATACAAGAGAGATAGGACAGGGTGGGATGCTGGAAATAAAATAGAAAAAAATAGGTGTTTTAAGAAAGAGGAGCTGGCCGGGCGCGGTGGCTCACGCCTGTAGTCCTAGCGCTCTGGGAGGCCGAGGCAGGTGGATTGTTTGAGCTCAGGAGTTCAAGACCAGCCTGAGCAAGAGCGAGACCCCCGTCTCTAATAAAAATAGAAATGATTTGGACAACTAAAAGTATATACAAAAAAAAAATTAGCTGGGCATGGTGGCACTTGCCTATAGTCCTACCTACTCGGGAGGCTGAGGCAGGAGGATCACTTGAGCCCAGGAGTTTGAGGTTGCTGTGAGCTAGGGTGATGCCACGGCACTCACTCTAGCCTGGGCAACAGAGTGAGACTCTGTCTCAAAAAAAAAAAAAAAAAAAAAAAGAAAGAAAGAAAGAAGGAAGGAAGGAAGGAAAGAAAAAAGAAAGAAAGAGGAGCTGATCAATTGTGTCAAATGCTGCTGAGAGGTGGAGTAAGATAGGACTAAAAACTGATCATTGGATTTGGTGATGGGGAAGTCACTGGAAAAGTGGTTTCAGTGGAGTGATAGGCAGGTAGAAAGCCTGATCATAGTGGGTTGAAGTGGATGTGATGCTCTCGGGATCCAGTAATTATGGGTCTTGGGCAAATAGTTTAACCTCTCTGCCCTTCAGTTTTCTCATCTGCCAAAAGGGAATCATAACTCCTTCCCCATGAAAGTGTGGTACAGATTAAACAAGAATTTAGAAATTCTTAAACCATATGCACAATCAACCTGAATGTTTTAATATGTTACCATGTTTAAAATGAAAAGAAAAAAATGTGTATTAAAGGCCTACTATAAGACGAGCACTTTGCATGTTTGATCTTATTTAATTTTGACTGGTCCAAATATAAACACACTGAAATGTTGTCACCTTTTCTTTAAAAAGATAAAATCCCATATAGAAAGACAAATTAGAAATAACAGAGGAAGGGTTTCATTCAATTTTCTTTTTGATCCCGAACACTTCACCATTTCATTCTTTTTTTTTTTTTGGAGGTAGAAGGTCTCATTATGTTGCCCCAGGCTGGGCTCAAGCACTCCTCCCATCTCAGCCTCTGGAGCAGTGGTCCCCTTTTTGGCATGAGGGACTGGTTTCATGGAAGACAATTTTTCCACACGGGGGAGCGGAGGGGATGGTGAGGGTTAGTTTCAGGATGATTCAAGCGCATTACATTTATTGTGCAGTCAAACCTCTCTGCTAATGATAATCTGTATTTGCAGCCGCTCCCCAGCGCTAGCATCACTGCCTCAGCTCCACCTCAGATCATCAGGCATTGGATTCTCATAAGGAGCACACAACCTAGATCCCTCGCATGCACAGTTTACAGTAGGGTTCTCGCTGCTATGAGAATCTAATGCCACCGCTGATCTGACAGGAGGCGGAGCTTATGCAGCGATGTGAGCGATGGGGAGCAGCTGTAAATACAGATGAAGCTTCATGCTTCACTCAGCACCACCCCCCACCTTGCTCTGCGGCCTGGTTCCTAGCAGGGTACTGTGATCTGGGGGGTCAGGGACTGCAGCGCTGGAGTACCTGGGACTATTGGTGCTCAAAATCTTTCTAAAAAGATTTACATCTGACTGCAATCTAGACTCTAGACCTCTGATATTCATGTTAGAGAAAGTGAATATCCACTTAGTAACATTTTCAGATAACATGACCTTGTCGAGGGTTTTTTTCTTTAAAAAAAAAAAAAAAGCCAGCTATGTACACTACCACCCGGTATCAGTTTGTACAACTTGTATACTTGTTTCTGTCTTTCTGTAAGTTTTAGCCCTGTGACTTTGTTACACTGTGTTTTCATGTAAAAGTCCTTGAGAGCTGTTTTCTTTCTCAGTCACAGCCTTCTCCCCCTGCCTTTTCTGAGAGGGAGTGGCCACTAGCCTGAAGCAGATCTGTCTTCCAAAATCTTCCCTTTCCTTCCTCAGAGTTCAGAGGCTGTGCTTATTTTTAAAGAACAGCCTTCTCTCACGCAGGCCTGAGAAGTGGCCATCCCCCAGCAAGGGAGACTTCAGAACCGTTGTTTTAGGTCTGTGTGCTTTTAAGCACAAATATCTACTTTTGCTCCAGAATGTCTACTTTGGAGCACACATACTATATTTAATACTAAAAACTCCTGCTGCTTCTGAATTTCTCTCTTCCTTCTTTAAAGCCCTTTGACAGCTTGGTCTCACTTTTTCCTTGGAGCCACCCTCTTAGATCAGGGTGGTTTTAGAGGTAGGAAACCAGACTTGCCCAGGGCAGGATGCTCTGAACACAGCCTTGCACCACTGCACAGCATGCTGGGAAGTGTCCTGGCCTGGGCGGCACATGCTCTGGCTTTAACCCAGCTCCACTGGGGAACCTTGAGCACATCGTGTCTTCTTCCCAGGCTTTTGTGTGTCCTTGCGTGGAAAACATGGGTCAGAAGTGCCGTCAGGTTCTGGCTGTCCCCGTTCTTCAAATGAAGACACTAAGGCATGGAGATGGAGAAGTACAATGATGGTGGAGTCCTCTGAGGCTGTGTCAGAGGAGGAAAGGGTGGATTTTGAGGATAATTCATTGATTTCTCTTGGCAAAGAAAATTTTACATGGTGACTAAAAATCTGTCTACTCATGTACAAATTCTTTCCAAAGCAGTCTAGGGAAGAGAAATAACAAATTGGTATAAAAGAGATTTTTCTTTCCATAAAAACAAATAATCAAAATTTCTGACATTTCTTAGAAGTTCTAGTAAATAGATTTCTTGAAAGTTATTTTTAAAGTGGTTATATCTCTTGGGCCTGGGATTAATGGAGTAATTTCTATTTTTAAATCTTTTTATGTCTTCTCTGAATCTTCCACTAATATTAATAATTAATAGTATTAATAGAATTTTATTAATTCTTTAATCAGAATAGGTCCTTTTTTTAAAAAAGAAAAAAATGGGTGGGGGAGGGGTGAGAATAAAATTTAAAAAAAAGAAAAAGTGGCTTTAATTGTGCAAATAGAAGAGAACAGAGGGAAAGAAACTTAAAAACTAACAATGATAAAACTCTTCTTCCTTCTCCTTTTTATTCCCTCTTCTCCTTTTTCCTTCCTCATTTCTTTTTTTAGAGATGAGATCTCTGTCACCAAGGCTGGAGTGCAGTGGTTAGCTCACTGTCACTTCCAACTCCTGGGCTCAAGCGATCCTCCTGCCTCAGCCTCCTGAGTAGCTGAGACTACAGGCGTGCACCACCATTCCTGGCTACTGTAGGGCTTTTGAATGTTAGTCTTTCCTCTCACCCTCTACCTCCTGACTTCAATCACCTCTCCTCCTGTGGCTGAATCCATTTAACTGCATATCACATTTCAGGAAATTGGATCAATCGTAAAAGTGATTTCATGACCTAGAACTGACAGGCCTCATACTCAATAAATATTTGTTGGATGAATGAATAATTGCTATAGGTGTGGTCTTTCTGGACAAGCAATTTCACCTAATATCCCAGGGTAAGGAAGGACATAAGACTGCAAGATATAAGACAGATTACCTACACTAAATAAATCAGGTTCTTGTGTTGGGGAGGGGCTTGTGGAAGCAGCAACATGCTTTAGCAAAAACTGGCCATACTTCACAACCAGTCAAATCTAGGTTCAAAACCTGGCTCTACCTCTTACTTAATGTACAGCTTCAATTTCTTTTTTTTTTGCTTGAGTCTTTGTTTCCTCATTTAAAATGCCTAACTTCTGGCTGGGCGCGTTGGCTCACACCTGTAATCCTAGCACTCTGGAAGGCTGAGGCAGGAGGCTGAGGTCAGGAGTTTGAAACCAGCCTGAGCAAGAGTGAGACCCCATCTCTACTAAAAATAGAAAGAAATTAGCCAGACAACTAAAAATATATATAGAAAAAATTAGCCAGGCATAGTGGCACATGCCTGTAGTCCCAGCTACTTGGGAGGCTTAGGCAGAAGGACCGCTTAAGCCCGGGAGTTTGAGGTTGCTGTGAGCTAGGCTGATTCCACAGCACTCTAGCCTGGGCAATAGAGCAAGACTCTGTTCTCAAAATAAATAAATAAATAAAATGCCGAACTTCAACTGGGTGCAATGGCTTATACCTATAATCCCAACACTTTGAGAGGCCGAGGCAGGAGGATTGCTTGAGGACAGGATTTGCAGACTGCCTAACATTCAGGGATGCTGTGAGTTGGGGCATCAGGGGAGAGGAGTTTGTCCATGCTCTACTTGGTCCTTGATTTCGTTTCCACCCTAAGAAGGAGCTACTAATCTGTTGACCCATTCCAGGGACACTAATTGGGCCACGTGAGAGGGGTTGTCTTCTTCTTTATCTTGTTTTTTTCTGGCATGCATGGAAAAAACTGCCTGGCCGGTTGTTTTCCCCTCTGGCCCTGTCTTCTGCCTTGAATGCATGCTGCAAGTGCTAAATGGCCAGTTCTTCTCTCTCTGCTTTTTCCTTGCAGGTGGCCCAAGTGGCAAGACATGGAAACCATTTCTTTCAGGAGAAAAAGACCTGTCCATCCTGTTTTCACTACCTTCTGGCATCTCTTCTTCTTCTTTTTTTTTTGAAGCAGAGTCTCACTCTGTTGCCCAGGCTAGAGTGCCGTGGTGTCAGCCTAGCTCACAGCAACCTCAAACTCCTGGGCTCAAGCGATCCTCGTGCCTCAGCCTCCCGAGTAGCTGGGACTACAGGCATGCACCACTATGCCTGGCTAACTTTTTCTGTATATATTTTTAGTTGTCCATATAATTTCTATTTTTAGTAGAGACAGGGTCTCACTCTTGCTCAGGCTGGTCTTGAAGTCCTGAGCTCAAGCAATCCTCCCACCTTGGCCTCCCAGAGTGCTCGGATTACAGGCATGAGCCACCTCACCTGGCCTGGCATCTCTTCTTTTCAGTCTCCTTTCTCCCATGTGACCAACTGGGATATACCAACTGGTGGTAACATCTGGGTTTAGGCTTTAGGAGAAGGAAGGGTTTAATGGAGCCATTCTTGCCAGAATTCTCTGCCTCAGGGTTTCGGACACAAGTCCAGCAATAATAAAATATTAACTGCAGCCAGATTGAAATTTTATCACACTACACCTCAGATTGCAAAGAAAGTGTTTGAGATAGGCCTTAAAATTACCAAGTATCTCATTCTTCTGACTTAAGTTCTCATTCTGCCTGAAAACTCCCTATTAGGGCTATTTCTATCCCTTTTTCTTTTCCTCCAAAGGTGATGCTTGGAGGATGGTGCTTAGGTGACCTCATGGTGGCTCATAGCCCGTGCTCTTCTCCTCTGGATAGCTGCCAACCTGTGCGGCCAGGATGCTGGTCTGGTCTTGTCCCTGGGCTGCCAATCCTGCAGTCGGCTCTCCTGGCTCTCCTCCTTACCCCACTCCCATGGCTGGAAGAAGCTTGTCTTCCATTATACCTGCCTCCTTACCAAGATGAAAGTTGTAAACACCCACTTCCTGGGGGCCTACTAGCAGAATGGCTACTGGGGAACGTAATTTATGGGAGAAGGAATAAAACACAGACATAGGTTGGTCCTAGTGCAGTGGTGTTTACAACTAATTGATCACAACCAGTTACAGATAGATTCCTTTGTTCCTTCTCCACTCCCACTGCTTCACTTGACCAGCCAAAAAAAAAAACCACAGACATACACACACACACAATCTTTGTCACAATGCTGTGCTTGCCTTTTTCCCTTTTTCATTGTCTGTTGTCTGATATCACCTTTGGTAACCTTGTGAGAAAAAGAACCTTGTATTTGAGATTATCCCAAATACTTCACAAAGTCAAGCTCTTATAGATAATTTCTTGTATTATTTCTACATATGGTGTTATTTCCCATTATATTTTTTATACTTTTCCAATATGCCCCATGTGCAGAGGTTTTTCATTTTATAAAGCCCAGTGTGTAGAAGAGTGCAGGGCACAGAGTAGGTGCTCCATAAATATTTGCTGAATGAGTGAATGGTTGCTCACATCTTCTATATAAGGATTTATTCAGTTCATCTCTCAGTGGCAATCTTATTTCCCTACCCCCAAGTCCTTGTGAGCAGCACACAAACTCTTATGTGTTGCCCACAGCAATCATCAGCTTGGAGGTGGCAGTCAAAGTTATAGGTCTTGGTGAGGTCCCTCAAGAAGAAGAAGAAGAAGAGATGGGGGCCAAGAATGATCCTAGAGCAGCAGTTCTCAACCTTTTAAATCTCAGCACCCCCTCTAACATCTTTCAAAAATTGTTGAGGACTCCAAGGCATTTTCTTTGCATGAGTTATTTCAATATTTATTGTATTAAAATTAGCCAGGTGTGGGCTGGGCATGGTGGCTCACACCTATAATCCTAGCACTCTGGGAGGCTGAGGCAGGAGGATCGCTTGAGCTCAGGAGTTCAAGACCAGCCTGAGCAAGAGTGAGACCCCATCTCCACTAAAAATAGAAAAATTAGCTGGGCAACTAAAAATAGAAACAAAAAATGAGTGAGGTGTGGTGGTGAGCATCTGTAGTCCCAGCTACTGGGGAGACTGAGGCAGGAGGATTGTTTGAGCTGAGGAGTTTGAGGTTGCTGCGAGCTAGTCTGAAACCATGGCACTCACTCTAGCCTGGGCAACAAAGTGAGACTCTGTCTCAAAAAATATATATAAAATAAAATAAATTTTTAAAAAATAAAATAAAATTATCCAGGTGCGGTGGTGTGTGCCTATAGTCTCAGCTACACAGTAGGATTGCTTGAGTCCAGGAATTTGAGACTTCAGTGAACTGTGATGGCACCACTGCACTCCAGCCTGGGTGACAGAGCTAGACCCTATCTCTAAAAATATAACAACAACAACAAAACAGCAAAAATAAAAACTTTAAAAATATTCATTAATTTATTTAAAGTTAGCCATAAAAATATATCACGTTAGCATAAATAACATATCTTTATTTAGGAGGTCAATGCCTTATCCGTTAGGCCACCAGGACACATATCTTTATTTAAAACATAGCTATAGGCCGGGCGCGGTGGCTCACGCCTGTAATCCTAGCACTCTGGGAGGCCGAGGTGGGCTGATCGTTTGAGCTCAGGAGTTCGAGACCAGCCTGAGCAAGAGCGAGACCCCATCTCTACTAAAAATAGAAAGAAATTATATGGACAGCTAAAAATATATATATAGAAAAAATTAGCCGGGCATGGTGGTGCATGCCTGTAGTCCCAGCTACTCGGGAGGCTGAGACAGGAGGATCGCTTGAGCTCAGGAGTTTGAGGTTGCTGTGAGCTAGGCTAACGCCACGGCACTCACTCTAGCCTGGGCAACAGAGTGAGACTCTGTCTCAAAAAAAAAAAAAAAAAAAAAAACATAGCTATATTTTCCAAAACAAAAATTACTAGAAGAGTGGCATTTACTTTTTTGCAAATCTCTTGCGTCTGGCTTAATAGAAGACAGCCGGATTCTCATATCTGCTTCTGCATTCAATCTGTTGTGATGTGTTTGAGGTGAAATATGTCCTCACAAAAATATGTAGCTGGAAAAGGGAGGATCTCAGGGGCCTCAGGGATTCTCTGACCACATTCTGGAAACTGCTGTCCTAGAGTAATCATTGCTGCTACAGTAATAACAATCGCTGTTCAGAGCCCTCAGCCCTCCAGGAACCCCAAATCCTAGTTTTAGGATCTCACCCTCCCTACCTCCAGCCTCCTTGCTTAGAATTGCACAATTGTTCAGTAATGCATGGAACAGCTAGCAGCCGCGTGCAGGAACACTGGGTAAGATGTAAGTTGCTGAGGGAGTATGTTGGTCTTGGGCGAAGGAGAGTGGACTGGACAACCTAGAAAAGGGATGAGGGAAAGAAAACACATCAGGCATTTTCAGTAAGGAGAGAAAACAGGTTAAGAAGCTCAGGTACATTTATGAACAAATGCCTGTGCCGAACACAGGAAACAATGAAGCTCGACCTGCTGGGTGTGAGTAAGGCGCTGGTTCTCAGATGGGGAGAAGTTCGTGCACATACTTACATCTTTTGGGGCCTAGCTGGCAGGGCCACAGCTTTATCCCCATTAGTTGGGGAACTGATAGAAATATAGCAGACTCTAACAGGCGTACCTCTAAGAATAGTAAATTCTCAGCATGTAGGAGTGACCTTGCTACCATAGGTGACAAGGCTTCAGGTCACACCTTCTGGTTTATAAACCTTTCCTTCCATGGCCCGATAGCACCACCAATGACACCTCCACTGTAGATTTTGCTCACCTGCTATATATGTATGTATATATATATATATATATATTGTTTTTTTTTTTTAGAGATAGGGTCTCACTCTGTCACCCAGGTTGGAGTACAGTGACCCAGTCATAACTCACTATAACCTCCAACTCTCGGATTCAAGTGATCCTCCCACCTCGGCCTCCCAAAGTGTTGGGGGGATTACAGGCATGAGCCACTGCACCCAGCTGCTCTTTATGGAGGAAATATACAGGCAGCCAGTGTCAATAGCCCTAGCCAGGCCCCAAATACCACGTCTTCCTTTCATCACAAGTAGTCCAGCTCTGCACCAGTGCATGTGAGTGCTGCAATTAAAGGCAAGAGCCACACCCTAGAGTATTTCAGTAAATAGAAAACAAATTCAACCTTTGTACTAGAACTTTCCAGGGCTTTTTTCTTAAATACTAAGAAATAAACTTATTATCTCTATTGCACTTAGTCCTGTACTAACTTGTGACATCTTTTGCATTATTGCTTGACTTTGTTATTTAGGTGGCCTGGGACCATAATTGTCTTGTTTAACACAGCAATCCCCAAGTCTAATATAGTGTTTGGTACACAGAAGGCACTTAAAAAGTTTTTAGTGACTGAAAGTTAAGTGGATGAATTCTGGTGGTCTTATTTGATGTATATCAAAAGCATGTGTTTTTCATATATCATCCCATTCAGTTAAACTGTTCATGTAAAACTTGCCTCCCCAAGAAGGTATAAGCTCTTTAAAAGCAGGAAATGCATATTTGGGGCTTTTTAAGACTTTCTACATGGCATCCTATATCCACCTATCTTATGGGAGTTTTCCTCAAATCCTTCTAAAACACACCTCTTCTTTTATAGTACTAAAAGCTATATTTATTTATCATTTTGCTACAAGGCTACACTTGCTTATATTTTTCTTTTAGGTCCCACTAATGACTTTAGGGTAGAGAAAGTTATTAGTTTATGGTCTAATGCAGTGGCCCCCAACCTTTTTCATACCAGGGACCAGTTTCAAGGAAGACGATTTTTCTGTGGATTGGTGGGGGTGGCGAGTGAGGGAGATCGGCTGTAAACACAGATGAGGCTTCGCTCCCTTGCCTGCTGCTCACCTGCTGCTGTGTGGCCAGGTTCCTAACAGGCCACAGACCCGTATGGATCCACAGCCCGGGCCTTGGGGGCACCAGGTCTAATGTATTGTTCCCTATTACTCTGAAAAAGTCCCAGCTAAAATGGTTTGCTTAACTATCTATAATGGAACCCAATGGGACGACATATTAAAGCATATGCTTAACACGCCAGATCCCCCACATCATTTATAGCTAGAGAAGCTCTGTTTTTATCTGTTTAAAATTCAGAAGGTTCCACAGATGTTTGCTTAAATCAGTACAGCAGTGCCCAGGGAAGGAAGATGTAGTATTTTAATGAAAAATTTGACAGACATTAAAGTAAGAGATGAATTAATTAAGAGAGGCCAGATAGAAGAATTTCCCACTTGGAAACAGAATATTTCTGTGTTTTTAAAAATTCACTTTACCAGGCCGAGCACCATGGCTCATGCCTGTAATTCTATCACTCTGGGAGGCCAAGACAGGAGGGTTGTTTGAGGCCAGGAGTACGAATCCAGGCTGAATAAGAGTGAGACCTTGTCTCTACTAAAAATAGGAATATTAGCCAGGCATGGTGGCAGTGCCTGTAGTCCGAACTACTTGGGAGGCTGGGACAGGAGGATCACTTGAGCCCAGGAGTTTGAGGTGACATTGAGCCATGATTGGGCCGCAGGACTCTAGCTCGGTTGACAAAGCGAGACTCTGTCTCAAAAAATAAAGTAAAATAAAATTTGCTTTACCTATTAGATCAACGGGTAAGTTAAAAAAGCATTGGGTTTTTGTTTTGTTAATATAACTGCTTTATTGAAATATATTTCACATACCATAAAATTTACCCTTTTAAAGTTTACAATTAAGTGAATTTCAGTGTGTTTATAGAATTGTGCAAATCATCACCACTATCTTATTTTAGAACAATTTTATCAACCCAAAAGAAACCCGATGTTCATTTGCCCCCACCCCCCCATCCCCAGCCCTTGGCAACCACTAATCTACTTTATGTCTCAATAAATTTCCCTTTTCTGGACACTCCATATAAATGGAATCCATATTGCATGTGGTCTTTTATGTCTGGCTTCTTTCACTATGCACTATGTTCCCAATGTTTATCCATATTGTAGCATGCATCAGTATTTCCTTCCTTTTTATGGCCAAATATTACTCCACTGTATAGATATACCACATTTTATTTACCCATTCATTAGCTGATGGATATTTGGGTTGTTTCCACTTTTTGGCTACTATGAACAATGCTGCTATAAACATTTTTGTACAACTTTGTGTGTACTCATATGTTTTCAGTTCTCTTGGCTATATACCTAGGAGTGAAATTGCTGAGTCATAAATAACTCTGTTCCACATTTTTCAGAATTGACAAACTATTTTCCAAATAGTTGCATCATTTTACAATCCCACCAGCAATGTATGAGGGTTCTAATTTTACCACATCTTCACCACCATTTGTCATTCTCTGTCTTTTTTTATTCTAGCCATCCTAGTGGATATGAAGTGGTATCTTATTGAGGTTTTTGATTTGCATTTCCCTAATAACTACAGTAATGACGTTGAGCATCTTTTCATGTGCTTATCAGCCACTTGCATATCTTCTTTGGAGAAATATCCATTCAAGTCCTTTACCCTTTTTTTTTTTTTTTTTTGAGACAGAGTCTGGCTCTGTTGCCCAGGCTACAGTGCTGTGGCATCAGCCTAGCTCACAGCAACCTCAAACTCCTGGGCTCAAGCGATCCTCCTGCCTCAGCCTCCCGAGTAGCTGGGACTACAGGCATGCGCCACTATGCCTGGCTAATTTTTTCTGTATATTTTAGCTGTCCAGCTAATTTGTTTCTATTTTTAGTAGAGACGGGGGGGGGGGGGGGGGGGGGTGCGTCTCGCTTTTGCTCAGGCTGGTCTCAAACTCCTAAGCTGAAACGATCCACCCGCCTCGGCCTCCCAGAGTGCTAGGATTACAGGCGTGAGCCACCGCGCCCGGACTTATCTTTTTCTTTGAAATCTTCCCGTTACCCCAGAATCATCCATCCTCCTGCTGCCATCTTGGCTGGTTGCTCTCTGGCCCACCTGTGCAGCTGCTATAATGAGACTGCCTTTCTCCCTTACTCTGCAAATTCCTTTCACGATTCTCATGTGTGGGGTCTCATGTTTCCTAGATTCTACATTCTGCTCTTTCTTGGTTTACTCTCTTCAATGTAGCACTTCTTCCAGTAGCTTCCTGGAAAAGACTGCATGGGAAGTAATTTCTTGAGAAGTTATGTGTTTCAAAGATCTTTATTCTCCTCTTATGCATGACTGATAATTTGGGAGAAAACAGACTTCTAAGTTGGAGGTCATTTACCCTTGGAATTTTGCAATCATTGTTCCATTGCCCTCCAGCTTCAAGCTGAGAATTCAGACACTATTCAGATTCTGGTGCTTTGTAAATGACCTCTTTTTCCTTCATAAAGACCTTAATGATCCTCTCTTTTTTGATTATTATGTTTCTTAGTACAGGCCTCATTTCACCCATTGTGCTGAGCACTTAGTGGGCGATTTTAGCCTGCAGACTCAACTTCCTCAATTCTGGTACATTTGCATAAGTTTTGTTAATTTCCTCCCCTCCATTTACTCTGGTCTCCCTCTAGAAATCCTATTAGGAATATTGGGCCTCCTGACAGATCCTTCTATTCTCTTTTGTTTCTTATTTTTCAAACACATCATCTTTAAATTTTACTTTCTGGGAGATTGCCTTAAATTTATTTGTCAAATTTTTATTTCTGTCATAATATTTTAAATTTTCCATAGCTCTTTCTTACTGTTTTCTTTTTATAGCATCTTGATTTTGTTTCATGGATATGCTATAGTCCTAACACTCTGCAGCTATTAACTAGAGGGGCCTTAAAATTTTTTTCTTCTGCCACCTCTATGTCCTACAAGTTCCTTTTATTCCTGTTTAATTGTTTGCTTGATTTGATTCTCAAAAATCTGGTGATCCTTGCCTGACTGCTTACACTTTAGGATATAGCAATAAGAGGCTGATTAGGTTCTGTGTGCAGGGTATGTATTATTGGTGTTAGGTCCGGAGCCAAGAAAGAGACACAAAGCCTCATGTAGAGCAAAATGCTGTTTATTTTGAGCATCTGGGTGCAGATGGGGAGAGGACAGAAAAGGCATCCATGAGAGAAATGGGGAGAGCCTTGGGTTTTATAGAGAGTTTTTTTTGGAGTGGGGGACGGATAAGGAAAGTAAGTTCTCCTTTTGCATTTCATTCCCTTATCTCCCTAAGGGTGGCAAAGGCTACTGCCTAATACACTTCTAGGAAGGGGAGAGGAGTGGGTTTTATATAGGAGGTTTGGATAGAAGTTTGGGGAGGATGAATTCTTTAAACCTAACAATTATTGACTTGTGGACATCACTATGGGATGATCTATCTGGCTGGGCTGTATCTTTTTTTTTTTTTGGAGACAGAGTCTCATTCTGTTGCCCCTGCTAGAGTGCCGTGGCCTTAGCCTAGCTCACAGTAACCTCAAACTCCTGGGCTTAATCAATCCTTCTGCCTCAGCCTCCCAAGTAGCTGGGACTACAGGCATATGCCACCAGGCCCGTTTAATTTTTTCTATTTTTAGTTGTTTGGCTAATTTATTTATATTTTTAGTAGAGACAGGGTCTCGCTCTTGCTCAGGCTGGTCTGGAACTCCTGACCTCGAGCAATCCTCCTGCCTCAGCCTCCCAGAGTGCTAGGATTACAGGCATGAGCCACCATGCCCAGCCTGGGTTGTATCTTAAAGAACACTGAAATTAAAGATCATAAGAAATTAAAGAAATATAGGTGTCAATATTTAAATTAATCACATTACATGCACTTGTACATGTTAAGAATAACTATAATATGCTAACTTACTAGTTAGGCTGAAATATCACCCTCTTCTCTCCCCTAAAACTCAAAAAGCTAATGACATCATTTTAGATATAGCATTTTATAGCCATGACTCATATTTGGCTGTGAGTCATAATCAATACCTCAAATAAAATTTGGCAAAACATCAGCATCATAGGTTCATTCTGAGCTTCTCTATGAAGGTGGCTGTGCTTAATCTTTAGCTCTGCACCCCAAACATTCTTTTGGTTCTTTTGGGGTTTTTTCTGTGTTTTGAGGAATTTTTAAAAATGATATAACTCAGGAAATGCCAGTTTTGCCTTCTTGTACACATCTGAAATTTTCAAAGATGAAATAAGAACATGGTAAAGACAACTCAGGCACTGTCAAATTGATTGTTTGTACAAATCCTAAATTTTCCTTGATGTTACAAGGACATGAAAATGTTCTTTTCTTAGGAAGAATTGCCAGAAAATCATTGGTCAGGCCGGGCGCGGTGGCTCACGCCTGTAATCCTAGCACTCTGGGAGGCCGAGGTGGGCGGATCGTTTGAGCTCAGGAGTTCGAGACCAGCCTGAGCAAGAGTGAGACCCCATCTCTACTAAAAATAGAAAAAAATTATATGGACAGCTAAAAATATATATATAGAAAAAATTAGCCGGGCATGGTGGTGCATGCCTGTAGTCCCAGCTACTCGGGAGGCTGAGACAGGAGGATCGCTTGAGCTCAGGAGTTTGAGGTTGCTGTGAGCTAGGCTAACGCCACGGCACTCACTCTAGCCTGGGCAACAGAGTGAGACTCTGTCTCAAAAAAAAAAAAAAAAAAAAGAAAAATGTAAAATAAAATATAAAAAAAAAAAAAAAAAAAAAAAAAATCATTGGTCAAATCTCATTTTTCTTTCTATGTTCTGGGGTTACAAACTAAAGAAACAAACTCTACACAGTCTCACTTAGGCTTAAAAATCATAAGCATCAGCCGGGCACGGTGGCTCACGCCTGTAATCCTAGCACTCTGGGAGGCTGAGGCGGGTGAATTGCTCGAGGTCAGGAGTTCGAGACCAGCCTGAGCAAGAGCGAGACCTCGTCTCTACTAAAAATAGAAAGAAATTATCTGGTTTAAAAAAAAAATCATAAGCATCTTTTCAAAACAAGTATTCATTTTGTAATCTTTTACTATCACGTAGTTGACAGAGCTCTAGAGCCTGAAATTCTACTCTATCATATCACTCTAAATTCAAATATTGTAAAAATTGGGGCACTGCAGTATTTTGTAAAAATGAAATATGCTATTTTCCTTATGGAATTTTAGCTGACTAGAAGGATAGGAATGAATTGACTGTCCTGGGGCCTGAAAAATAAATGAGATTTGGCAGGGTATGTTTCAATCCATTTTCCTTAATTTATTTAAACTTCCTGGAAGTAATTTTACTCCTATTTTCTGGAGCTGTCAAGTAAAATAACTAAAGAAAGCCAGAATGATTAAATAAATGGATTTCCATGTTTCGTACAAGAGTAGGAACACTTTTTATAGCAGGGGTTATTCATAGGCAAGTAAAAAGAACTTACTTATTTGGGGACTCTTATTTTTAAGGGACAAAACATTTCATTTCATTTGTTTTCTTTTTTTTTTTCCACTATTTTTTTCCCTCAGCAGCTACACAGGATTGTGAACTAAAATAAAATCTTAACGCTCTCCCCACCACAAGCTCACTGAATGGACCTCCTCCTGGCCAAGGGGATATTCCAAAACTAAATTGCCAGCCAAGAGGAGGGAAGTCAGACATGCCTCATCATGCCTCCCGCCCCCCACTTCTTTTTTTTATTTAATTTTTTTGAGACAGAGTCTCACTCTGTTGCCCAGGCTAGAGTGAGTGCTATGGCGTCAGCCTAGCTCACAGCAACCTCAAACTCCTGGGCTCAAGGGATCCTCCTGCCTCAGCCTCCCGTGTGGGTAGCTGGGACTACAGGCCTCCCAGAGTGCTAGGATTGGAGGCATAAACCACTGCGCCCAGCCAGGATCATTTTGTTTTAAAACAAAAGAATATGAAAGATAAAACCTTACTAAACCAAGGTAATCATATTCTTTTCCCCTCAAATTTTCCTGTCCAGATTTTCATATTCCTATGAAAGCTATCATTACTCTCCAAGTCAATCTGATCAGGAAATCTGGGAGCCATCCCTTTTGTTCTCCCTTCTCATCTCTCCTGACCCTTGTACTTCCAACCCAGTCTGGTCTCCCAGCTTGACCCATGTCATCAGTTAGCAGGTCTCAGGTTTTTATTTCCATGTCCACCTTTCCATTTCCTCTGAACTATAGTAGCCCAAGTCCTCAAGTGCCACAGCTAAGTTAGTTTCATTTGCCTTACTGCTTCCAAGCTATTTTCATAGGCTTTTCAAGCTCATTTGCCTAGAAAAGGTAAGTAAAGGAGTGAAATGAGCTGGATGAGCACAGGCCTTATTTTAAAAGGGCAGCTTCTATTCAGCTCCATCCAAGTGCTGCTCCACCAGGGATGATGGCACAGTGTTGCTAGAAATTCAATTTTCCAAGAGAAGTCAGAGATTCCCAGAATTGCTGTAGGTTTCTTATTTCCCTTGCATTGCTGGGAATGGTAGAACTGTTGGGTTCTCAGCTTCAGGCAATTACTATTCAACTACAGTTGATTCTCACCATCCCATCTTCACTGAAGACAATCTCGTGACCTGTGACCTCCGCCCAGGACTTCCCCTTACCAGGTCTGGGCCGGCGATCTCCTGTTGCTCAAATAAACAAAAGGCTACCCTGCCCCTCCCAATCACTGGCCTGAGGCAGGGATGCAGGCTTTAGTTCTCAAAAGGGAGTGGAGGAAGTTTTAAAGAGACAGAAAATATTTTTGCGGTTTTTCCCAGGCCATTCCCTCTGTTACATATTCCCCACTCTCAATATTTCCCTTCCATATCTATGGGAGGAGGGGTGACTACTCTATTACACCAGCATGGTAGGTTCTGGTGAGGGCCAGCTTCTAGACTGCAGACTATCAACTTCTTGCTGTGTCCTCTTATGGCATAAGGGGAGAAGATTCTCTTAGGCCTCCTCTATAAGGACACTAACCCATCTGTGAGGGCTCCAGCTTCCTAAATCCCTCCCAAAGATCCCACCTGCCTCTACCAATCATCACATTTGCAATTAGGTTTCTGCTAGTTCCAGAGCCAGAGCCGAGAAAGAGACACATGAAGCCTCATGTATAACAAAATGCTGCTTATTTTCAGCGTCTGGGTGCAGATGGGTGGGGGCTGAAAAAGGTGTCCATGAGAGAAAAGGGGAGAGCCTTCGGTTTTATAGAGGGTTTTTCTAGGGGGAGTAAATAAATTCTTTTCAAACAACCAGGAGGGATAAAGAAAGTTAAGTTCCCCTTTTGCATTTTATTCCTTTATCTCCCTAGGGTCTGGCAAAGGCTATGTGCCTGATACACACCTAGGACGGGGAGAAGGGTGGGTTTTATAGGAGGTTTGGATGGAAGTTTGGGGAGGATGAATTCTTTTTTTTTTTTTTTTTTTTTTTGAGACAGAGTCTCACTCTGTTGCCCAGGCTAGAGTGAGTGCCGTGGCGTCAGCCTAGCTCACAGCAACCTCAAACTCCTGAGCTCAAGGGATCCTCCTGTCTCAGCCTCCCAAGTAGCTGGGACTACAGGCATGCACCACCATGCCCGGCTAATTTTTTCTATATATATTTTTAGCTGTCCATATAATTTCTTTCTATTTTTAGTAGAGACGGGGGTCTCGCTCTTGCTCAGGCTGGTCTTGAACTCCTGAGCTCAAACGATCCGCCCACCTCGGCCTCCCAGAGTGCTAGGATTACAGGCGTGAGCCACCGCGCCCGGCCAGAATTCTTTAAGCTTAACAGTTTCAACGTATGAAATTCGGGGGGACACCAACATTCAGACCACAGCAACTGGGCTGAGGAATCCTCCCAGTGCTTGTCATGTCCACAGTCCCTGAAGTGGCCCTAAGTGGTTCCTTACACATAGGTGGCTCGCCCTCCTGGCTCACCATTCTGTCCAGGAACCACCCAGAGCAAGTCCAGTAAGAAAATTCTGTTGAACCCGTATGATGTTGACCAATCATCTAATCATCCCATCTGGAGCAATCCAAACTGAACCAATCAGCTCCTCTCTCTCTGGAATTTGAACTTTAGACAAAGAGCTAGTTGGTAGTGATAGTGGAAGTGGAAAGACAGAAAAAAAAACAAACAGGAAAAGCGGTTGACTCTTGAGAGTGCTAGAGCATTACAGTAAGGATCAACACACATCTTTTGCTACGCGTAACAGAATAACCTGGTAACTAAGGCTGCACTGGATACTGAATAAATTTTGAGTTTCAAAACTTCATTTCAGGGTCTGTAATTCTTGTTCCTCCCATGACTTCTGGGTACAAAGGTTTTCCTGGAATCCTATGAGGCCTGCTGTGTGGTCAATCTTCTTATTTGGCTATGTGTGTATATAATTAAAACAAACAGCTCATTACTTTAGGTAACCTGAGTGAATTCTTCAAAGAAAAAATCCTAACAATGTACACAATGACCTTTTGCTTTCTTTGTTTAAAGAGGTAGTTTTACTCAAATCTTTTTTTTTTTTTTTTTTTGAGACAGAGTCTCACTCTGTTGCCCAGGCTAGAGTGAGTGCCGTGGCATCAGCCTAGCTCACAGCAACCTCAAACTCCTGAGCTCTAAGGATCCTCCTGTCTCAGCCTCCCGAGTAGCTGGGACTACAGGCATGCGCCACCATGCCCGGCTAACTTTTTCTATATATATTTTTAGTTGGCCATATAATTTCTTTCTATTTTTAGTAGAGATGGGGTCTCGCTCTTGCTCAGGCTGGTCTTGAACTCCTGAGCTCAAACGATCCACCCACCTCGGCCTCCCAGAGTGCTAGGATTACAGGCGTGAGCCACCGCGCCCGGCCTCAAATCTTGATAAATTGTAAAACACTTGTCCCAACTGCTTCTCTTCTGGTCTTCTACCTTTCTCTATTTGTTTTGATGTAGAAAATTGTTCTGGAATACTTATTAAGAACAGTAGTTACTTTAGTACATGTAAATCAATAAGTCAATAAAAATGTGCCAATATTCTACAGAGTGCATCCTGTCACACACATAAAATGATATTAAGTGTTTGATGACTTGATCTAGAATAGTTGCAAGTAGGGATTGGACTGGATGTCCCAAGTTTCACAAAGACCTTAAATGACGAGAAAGATGAAAACTCTCCAGGGCAGGACTTACACTTCAATTCCATGCTCTAAATATTTAAAAGAAGGAAGATGAAATAAGGATGATGATGACAGCAGGAAGAAACAAAAAGATAAAAAGGGAGAAAGACATGAGAGACAAAGTGCAAGGACAAAGACTTAATGGTCAATAAAGTGGTTATAGAATGGTGACAGATGAGACTTAGAAGGATCACATGTGAGGGGACAATCACAGTGTGGGTGAGGGGTTAAAATGTAAAAGTACTTTGGGGAGAAAATTAATCTTTTTATAATAGATTAATATTTTTTTTTTTTTTTTTTGAGACAGAGTCTCACTTTGTTGCCCAGGCTAGAGTGAGTGCCGTGGCGTCAGCCTAGCTCACAGCAACCTCAGACTCCTCGGCTTAAGCGATCCTACTGCCTCAGCCTCCCAAGTAGCTGGGACTACAGGCATGCGCCACCATGCCCGGCTAATTTTTTTTTTTTCTATATAGATTTTTAGTTGTCCATATAATGTCTTTCTATTTTTAGTAGAGACGGGGTCTCGCTGAGGCTGGTCTCGAACTCCTGACCTTGAGCGATCCACCCGCCTCGGCCTCCCAGAGTGCTAGGATTACAGGCGTGAGCCACCGCGCCCGGCCTATAATAGATTAATATTTT
Organism: Eulemur rufifrons; assembly: GCF_041146395.1. Classification (NCBI taxonomy): domain Eukaryota; kingdom Metazoa; phylum Chordata; class Mammalia; order Primates; family Lemuridae; genus Eulemur; species Eulemur rufifrons. Next base: position 46,139,911 of record NC_090997.1, read on the forward strand.
TAATGATTTCATAATGTTAGAATTAAATTAGAATTTTGGCTGGGCGCGGTGGCTCACGCCTGTAATCCCAGCACTCTGGGAGGCCGAGGTGGCAGGATTGCTTGAGCTCAGGAGTTCGAGACCAGCCTAAGCAAGAGTGAGACCCCTGTCTCTACCAAAAAGAAAGAAAAAGAAAAAAAAAAGAAGTGAAAAAAATAACACAGCCAGGTGTTCAGGCATGCTCCTGTAGGCCCAGCTACCTGGGAGGCTGAGGCAGAAGGATGGCTTGAGCCCAGGAGTTTGAGGTTGCTGTGAGCTACAATGACACCAGTGCACTCTACCCAGGGTGACAGAGTGAGACTCTGTCTTAACAAAAACAAAAAAGGCAACCGAGCACCCCCTCACAATCCCCTACCCCTTCATTAAAAAAAAAAAAAAAAAAAAAAAAGAATTAGGCCGGGCAGGGTGGCTCACGGCTGTAATCCTAGCATTCTCGGAGGCCGAGGCGGGTGGATCGCTCAAGGTCAGGAGTTCGAGACCAGCCTTAGCAAGAGCAAGACTCCGTCTCTATTAAAAATAGAAACAAATTATCTGGCCAACTAAAACTATATATAGAAAAAAATTAGCCGGGCATGGTGACACATGTCTGTAGTCTCAGCTACTCGGGAGGCTGAGGCAGAAGGATCTCTTGAGCCCAGGAGTTTGAGGTTGCTGTGAGCTAGGCTGACGCCACGGCACTCACTCTAGCCCGGGCAACAAAGCAAGACTCTGTCAAAAAAAAAAAAAAAAAAAAAAAAAAAGAATTAAATTAGAATTTTAAAAATCTATCAATTCATGACTTTAAAAAGAAATGTCTTCCACTTTTGTTAAAAAAAAAGGAAAAAAGAAAACCAAGCAGTGATATTACCCTAATTCCAGTCTGTACTTGTATAATATGTCCTCGATTCCTCTCACAGAGTACCTGAAACCCTTGAAATTTCCTAAGTGATAGGAGTGTCTTTTTGTTCATAGTAAGCCCCTTTTGTTCACACCTGACTTTAAGCTAATAAAGTAACAGGGTGGAGGCCTTTAGATAGGCTCAGGATGGGGCCAGTCACCAGAGAGACCAAGTGATTACAGGATTAGGGAGTTGCAACTTTCAGAGCTTTCAGTAACATCTAGGAAAGAGGGGCGGGGCTGGAGATTAAGTGCTATCAAAACCCTTGAATAATGAGATTTGGTGAGCTTCCAGGTGCCGTGCTGGGAGGGTGGGGAACCCAGAGTGGGCATGGAAGGTCTGTGCCCCCCTTCCCACATCCCTTGCCCTATCCAACACACCTATCCATCTTCCCATCTGGCAGCTCATCTGTATCCTTTATGATATTCTTTTTAACAAATGAATACAAGTATATGTATCCCTGAGTTCTGTGAGCTGTCCATGGGAGTATGTGTGTATGGGGGGGTTGGGAATCCAATTTATAGCCTATATATCTTAAGTATAGGTGACAACCGATTAGTTCTACTAGTTGCGACTGGTATCTAACATGAGGGCAGTCTTGTGGGTGGGACTGAGCCCTTAACCTGTTGGATCTGACTCTAACTCCAGGTAGACAGTGTCAGAATTAAATTGGATTATAGGTATAGGACACCCAGCTGGTGTCTGCTGGTGAAATGCTTGGGGCATGAGGGACAGCCCCACACATCTGGTCACAGAAGTGTTCTGTGTTGAGTGTTGCGAATGTGTGAGTAGAGTAGGAAAAACAGTCTGGTTTTTCCTGTCTCCAGAGTCTCATGAGGAACAACCTGATACTGATCCCTGATGCCCAGATTTTGCCACCAATATTTTTCTTCATTTAAAGAAACTAGTTCCTTACAGGATAGCTCATTCCATATCTTGGGGCAGAGAAAGATTAAGGTAAGTCTGGAACATATTGTTATGGATATAAAGCAAGAATGTTTTCAAAAATATTTGGGAGAAATGCTGAAGAGGTAACAGAACCATCTTAAAGGGGCTTTCACTGGCCAAGATCTAAAGGTTCGAGGAAAAAAAGGAAAATGATTACAGATAATGGAAACTGTATGCAAATCTACTGAAGTCTGTATGAGTTTCCAAAGGAAAAATTTAGTAATAGGTAGTTAGACTATAAAAGATAGTGAATGTGATAATATAGATGCTAATTTTTATAAAGCTTTTTTTAGAGATGGGGTCTCACTCTTGCTCAGGCTGGTCTTGAACTCCTGACCTCAAGTGATCCTCCTGGCTTGGCCTCTCAGAGTGCTAGGAGGGCTGTGCCCAGCCTTTATAAAGTTGAATAAATATAGAGTTATATGTACGGAGGGCTTTTTTAAAAAAATCTAAAGTATATATTAGTTTGTACTACACACATGTGCCTTTTCTCTAACTGTAAAAGTAGGGAGAGATGAATGGAGGGAATTGAGAATCAGTCAAGTAATCCAGGGAAAAAAAATACCAACTACACCAAGAACAGAAAGAACTGCTCCAGGGCTGGGTGCGGTGCCTCACGCCTGTAATCCTAGCACTCTGGGAGGCCAAGGCAGGAGGACCGCTCAAGGTCAGGAGTTCCAGACCAGCCTGAGCAAGAGTGAGACCCCGTCTCTACTAAAAATAGAAAGAAATTATCTGGCCAACTAAAAATATATATAGAAAAAATTAGCCGGACATGGTGGCGCATGCCTGTAGTCCCAGCTACTCGGGAGGCTGAGGCAGGAGGATGCTTAAGCCCAGGAGTTTGAGGTTGCTGTGAGCTAGGCTGACGCCACGGCACTCTAGCCAGGGCAACAGAGTGAGACTTTGTCTCAAAAAAAAAAAAAAAAAAAGAAAAGAAAGAAAGAACTGCTCCACAGTATTTGTCACACATACCAACAGGCAGACCAGAGATCTAACAGTTAATCAGCACTGGAGTCACACAATGACCAAGCACAAAGAGAATTTAAAAGTGTGTTTCAAGATGACGATTTGCCAAGTGTTCTGAACAAGACAGCTAACTGTACAGACTCTATCCCTGTCTTACGAAATATGAAATCTTGCAATGGCCCTATTAATTATAACAAGTTAACAAGGCAAAATCAGTTTACAAAAATGATAAGAGGCTAGGTCAATATATAATGATAAACTGGGTTCTGTAAGGCTGGCCAAGTGAAACATTAAAATACACCATATTCCAGGGCGAGGCATCAGGTTATAAGAGATTACACGTTCTATGAATGGTTAAGGATTTTTAAAAGTTTGATCAATGTATAAAATGAGAGCAAGGCTCAGGTAAGGAAGGTACAGCCAGGACTGTGACTCAGCTAAGATTCAAGTGGTTAAACCTCAGTTGGTCTAAATGACATGCTTTTTCTTTTGGTTTTATACCTAGGATGAAGTAGAATAAAGTATCCATAATATCATTGTACCCCAGGGTGGCCACTGTCCTTTTGATACCTTTATACCAATAAGAAAAAGATATCTGTCTCAGTCCATTTTGCTATAACAAAGTAGCATAAACTGGGCATAATAAACAACAGAATTTATTTCTCACAGTTCTGGAGGCTGGGTGCCAACTGGTCAGGTTCTGGTGAGCGTCCTCTTTTGGGTTGAAGACTGCCAACTTCTTGTGGTGTCCTCACTTAGTAGGGGGAGGGGGTCTCTCTCTGGTCTTTAATCTTATTCATGAAGGCTCCAATCTTATCACCCCCCAAAGGCTCCTCCTCCTAATACTATCCCATTGGTAATTAGGTTTGAACATATGAATTCTAGGGGGGCACAAACATTCAGACCATAGCAACACCCAGGTGGCTGCAGTTGCTGGGAAGATGGTTTCAAGAGCACAGCAAGAGCTGTATTCCAGCTATATTTCAGCTTCTCGTTGCCTTGTCTCTTCGGCTAGGCAGCCTTGTGTTCGCACATACTTTGGTACAACCTGCACAGACCTACTGTGAAAGGTTTAAGAAATAAGCATGTGGTAAATTGTACTTATACCCCAGAAAGGCCTAAGTATAGTGATAATGAAGACATTAATTACAACCTATAGTAATCCTACTATTTTATAAGCAACTTGTCACTATAGATTTGTCATTATTGTGCAAATTTGTGCATATTTTGTGTTTCTTCTTGGTAGAGATGGGGGTCTCACTTTTGCTCAGGCTGATCTTGAACGCCTGAGCTCAAGCAATCCTCCCACCTTGACCTCCCAGAGTGCTAGGATTAAAGGCGTAAGCCACCACACCCCGCCAACTTTTCAATCTTTTTATTTTTTTCTCTAACCTCCTCTAAAGAAATTTAGTTTAACAAAAATAAAACTAAGGGCTGGGCGCGTGGTTCACACCTGTAATCCTAGCACTCTGGGAGGTCAAGGTGGGAGGATTGCTTGAGCTCAGGAGTTGAGACCACCCTGAGCAAGAGGGAGATCTGGTCTGTACTAAAAATAGAAAAATCGGTGGCATGTGCCTGTACATGTTACTCGGGAGGCTGAGGCAGGAGGATTGCTTGAGCCCAGGAGTTTGAGGTTGCTGTGAGCTAGGTTGACACCATGGCACTCTAGCCTAGGCAACAGAGTGAGACTCTGTCTCAAAAAAACAAAACCAAGATGTGCACTGGAACAAAAATCTTCCGGAACCCTGAGAGTCTTCCCAAATTTACTTTACCCTGGAATGTCTTGCTACCTCCATGATTGGCGCTTTGGGCTCAGGCGAGCATCTGACTTCTTCCGGTATATGATATAGCACAGCTAAGGCCAGGTATGAACATTAAAATTGGACTTTACTAAAGACTAAGGGTTTATGAAGACTATACACACAGAGTACAATGAAATTCAGTCTGGTTTATAAAATCTATGGTGGTATTTCAGCTCCCAGTCTGTTTCTTAGTGGTGGGCACCATTTTCGCTCCCATCACTCAGGTGGCCACAGCTGTAAGGGTACCTTTCTTACAGTACAGAATCCAGGGTCTACCACGAGGTCTACCCTTCAGACCTCCAAATGATAAATCATGTACCACACAATGGCTCCAACATTCACCCAATCTTGGGATCCAGTGAAAAGACCACTGGACTAGGCAGAAAGAGCTTGTTAGTCCCTACCTTACTGTATGACTACCGGGCAAGTTACTTTATATTTAGAAGCTTGCTTTATATCACATGTAAAACAGAACCAGTCTCTATCTACCTTAGAGGTGTTGATCTAAAAGGAAGAATATGAAGCAAAATTAATACAAGTAGAGAGTTTACTTGGGCCAAGCTTGAGGATTGTGACCCAACAGCGTAAATTCAAGTTGCCCTGAATATACACTCCAATTATTAGCAGTTACAAGTGGATTTTTCAAGGAAAAGAAGAGGCAGTTCCTATAGTGTTTACCAAGAATTTACATTAAAATAACACAAGCTATTGACTAGCTACACATTGTTCACTGGATCACAAATTCCAGGAATAGTGAAGATTATGGGTGAGTCAGAAACAAAATGCCTTTAAACAAGTGTCCCTGGGCATGGGTGTGGGAGCATAAGAATAAAATGAGATAACAGATGGGAAAGTGCTTTGAAAGAGCAGATATGCCTACAAAAACAAAAGAACAATTTACCTCCACTCCAGAGGTTCCACAATCTCTGCCCACTCTAGTGCAACTCTGGCCTGCCCATTTTCCTGACTGGTTTCTAAACCCAACTTCAATTTGCAGGACTGAGGATTTGAGTTCAAAGGCTTTCTAAGATCTTTTACAGCTAGGGAAGTATATGATTGCCATTCATCCTATGAACATGAGCACCTACCATGTATTACATATTGCAGGCACAAAAATGAGTAAAATCCAGCAAATGTGAAAACCTAGCAACAATCAGGAGAAAATACAGTATTAAATGTTTATATAAAGTTATTGGGAAGCATTTTTCTGTATATTCAATCTGTCCAATTGTGCTATCAATCATAAAATATATATGTTTCATTTTAGGCACTTATTTCTTATCATTACAAAGCTAAAAAATATCAGTTAGAGGTTGTGAAGATACAGAGACTGTGGTCTTCTAAAAACATCCAATCTAGTGTGGCAGGTAGCATGGGTGATGTTAAAACTTTGGTCTCGCCAGACCTGGACCAGAGGTCAAGTTCTGATGTTAACTTACTGTATGATCTTTGACAAGTTCTTTAGTTTTTTTTTGTTTTGTTTTGAGACAGAGTCTCGCTCTGTTGCCCAGGCTAGAGTGAGTGCCGTGGCGTCAGCCTAGCTCACAGCAACCTCAAACTCCCTGGGCTTAAGTGATCCTACTGCCTCAGCCTCCCGAGTAGCTGGGACTACAGGCATGTGCCACCATGCCTGGCTAATTTTTTCTATATATATTTTTAGTTGGCCAGATAATTTCTTTCTATTTTTAGTAGAGATGGGGGTCTCACTCTTGCACAGGCTGGTCTGGAACTCCTGACCTCGAGCGATCCACCCGCCTGGGCCTCCCAGAGTGCCCTTAGTCTTTTTAACCTCTCCTGTAAAATGGGGATAAAATACAGTACCTATTCATAAGGGTGGTTGTGAAATTTAAGTGAGATAACTTAAGTAAAGAACAGTTCCTGGAACATCAACGCTTGGTAAATGATGATCACAATTCTTTTCTGTGGGTGAGCACAGTGCGGGGAGATCATGAGAGATTTCTATCAAAACACAGCTAACACCACACACTGCATGTTGCAGAGCTGTTTCACTTTCTCCTTTTGAGACGCAAGCCAGTTTGCGTCTCAAGTTATCAGTCACAGTGTTGCGATCCCGAAGTCTCACAGGCCTTCAAGTAGGAAGGCGTAAAAATTCCGGATTTAGGAAGAACTTTTACATACTAAGGGGTCACTCAGTCACTCCTTTAATTCTTACTCTGATCACCACCAGAGCTGACAAGCATCGTTACTAAACCGAGTAAACGTAGACTGATTTTCTTCATGATTGCTACGTTAAGAAATTCTTATGGTGTACGTTAAAATCTTTTTTAAAAAAATAGTAATTCTAGCACGTTGGGCTTGAAATAAAACGGATACTTCCCCAAGGTCAGCAGCTGAGGAGGCATCCATGGCCTTGATGCTTCCAGATTCCTCCCCCCCCGTCCTTCCTCCCGCCTACCCCTCCCCCACCGTCCTCCCTTCCCCCATAACCAAATTCTGCTGGGATCCCTAAGTCTGACCACTGCCTAGCAGGACAAGGCGCGGGGGCGCTGAGGAAAGCCGAGAGAGGTTTAAGGGGAGGTGGGGCTGAAACCCAACTTCATTGTTCGCGGGACCGACTCTTCCCGAAAGAGCACGTTGGCAGCGCCTGCGCAGTGTGCGCTCTTTGTGCCAGGCTGCAGCAAGCTGGTTGTTTGTGTGTTTCTGCGAAGCGGCGGAGGCGGTGCCTACGGGCGTGGCCTGCCTGTCGCATTCTGATTGGGGGTTTACAGGGAGGTGGGCGGACATGGGCGGAGCTTCCGATAACAACACCGGGAGCTGGGGCTGTGGCTATTTGTTGCTGCGCCGCCACCGCCCGAGTCATGGTCCGCGGTCTTCTCTGGCTCTATTAGCAGCATCCGCCGCCGCCGCCGTTACCGCCACCCTGTGATCACTGGCTTTACTTCCTCCTTATTCTGCTGTGCCACTTCCCAACGCTATGACCGTGGTCTCCGTCCC